>NC_141158.1:19700000-20325000 GCF_053477565.2 Lygodium microphyllum | reverse complement strand
TAGACGGATCATACTATATGGATCCGTCCATGGACGGAATACAACCATGGATGGAGGATATCCAAGAGACAAGAGTAGAGGAGCTTGTAAAGGTAGACAGGACTAGATGGAGGAGATCCAAGAGAGGAGAGTAGACGAGCTTGTAAGAGAGAGGTAGGAGAAGAGGAGGTGATAAATGAGGTACAGGTAGAGGTCACTGAGGATAAAGAAGAAAAGGTTAAAGCAAAAGCCACTTTTCTTTTTACACCAACTCAAAAAAATAAAAAAAGCCAAAAAAAAGGACAGATTGTACACGTCCAACCGGACTAGATGGATCATACTATATGGATCCGTCCATGGACAGAATGCAACCCTATACATAACTCTTGCATGTCCAAGAGTCAAGACCTCATTGTGTTACTTCTCAATTTCAAGACGGCTTATGACAGAGTTGCTTGAGGGTTCCTAGAGGGCACCATGTTGGGACGAGCTTTCCAAACTAGTAGATCAGAGATGTAGGGGGTTCTTTATTCCTTAGCTCATAGACATGTTCTTATCGGCAGTACTAGAGGTGACAATTTAGCATGCAATGATCAATGACACAAGGATACCCTCTTGCACCTTCTCTTCAAACTTGTTATAAGGCCATTAGCTCTTTTCTGAGGAATAGATCTATAAGCATCCAAGGCATTAGACTGCCCATCCCAAAGTTTGAGGAGTTGTTGGATGTAGAGTTTGCAAATGACAAAGCTGAATACTTGGATGTCAATGACAACTTTAGGGCCTAGTAAAGTGATATCTATAATATTTTGGAATATTTAGGTAATAATTTACAATCCTGAAGCAGTTATTAAACAAATCCATATAGTGATCTTTATCTTATTTAAAATACTGAGGTGATAATTTACAGAGATGATTTAAACAAGTTACAATCCATAGGAAGGCTCTATCTGTCCACTTTGGCCCTGATGAAGTAAATGTCAAGGACTAAAAGTTCAGTCCCTAAGAGTTGAGTTGATCAGTTCTAATCAGTCCTTAGAGCCCTTTCATTTACATTTCATTTTCCACTCAGTTCCAATGAAGTTAGCACCCATCTAATAAGTAAAGAAAAAACCACAATCAGTTTTCCTAGAAATTAAGATGTCCCATAAACTCATGGCATCTGTAAGACAATGGTTGTCAATTGACCAAAAAACTCAACAGATGACCAGAAAGATACTAAAACTGTTGGCACTTCAACAAGTAGGCCTTAGTACCTTGTATCAAAAAATGACGCAATCGATCTTGCTTCCAAAGTTGCTGAAGCAATAACAAGGCGCAATTGTGGACGACGACGTTGAATCTATCAAATAGTGAGCAGAAAATATATTTATTTAGCTTAAAGAATATATCAAAACATGAAGAGTGTAAAAAGAGGTGCTTGCAAAGCAGAAAAAGTAAGCACAAAAACCCAAACCTTTTTCAGAAGACCTAGAAGCAAGTCAGTGGAAATACTACGCTCATGAGCTTCATCAACCATGATGACACTAGATAAACCACGAAATATCATTCATGTTAATTCTTCTGCAAACCACAGTTAGAAAAACTTTAAAGATCAAAATCACTCATCACCATATGTGTACCACATGTGCTTTACCTCCTAAAATATTTCACTTAAACGAACTGGAATACCTTGAGAATATATAGATCAACACCCATCAAATGAATAGACACCATCAGTTGCATGGTTTCAAACTCCTGAGTAATAAAATTTAAGTTTTACTACCTTCAACGTTCACCTTCTCAACTACTCTAGACCTTGGGCTTGACTCCATTTTCTAGCATTAAGATGTGCCTCTCCAAATCTTACTTCTCTTAAAACAACACAAAACACCCATGCACATCCTGACTAGATCCTATAGAATTTCATGATCATTAAAAACAGCCTATAATCAACTCGATATTCAAAATACTGTACAAACTCAGCATTCTCATTTTTGCTTCCCTTCTCTCAAGTTATTCACACCTATTCAGAATCATACATCATTTTCATGCCTTTATCCTGAGCTTTCCATCACCAAAAGTTTCTATATATGCACAAGTAGGCCAAAACAAGGTCTCACCATCAACCTTGATTTTAAGAGAAAAGAAGTGGCCTTTTAGGAAGGAACAGACCTACAAATTATGTTAGACACAAGTACATATGGAGGAACATGGCACATGCAAACTATGAAAGCAAACTAAATGCAAGGACACTCACTCACTCTCAACTCACAAGGATGGACAGAGAAAGATTGTGCAATGAACTAATAAGACTATTGATAGACTGTCTCTATAACTACTCATCAATTTTGTGAGATACAGCTAACTCTACCAATAGACAATGATGGACACCACTGAAGATGCACCAAATGTGTGAAATAGTGGGTTGCCATAGGCTAAAAGCTGGGCATACCCAAAAGAGAAGTCTTTCACTATCTCAACACACCTGTAATGTCTTACATATTACGTTTGCGTAAAACGTAAGTTTCTTTCATCAAAAAACAAGTGCTAGGAAAACACTCAATGAAGGGCCAATTCGTCGACTTACCTAGGGTTTTATGTTAGAACTGAACTGTAAATTATCTTAGGGGAAAGGTACAGCGGCTATGCCAAAGCATTGCTAGGGATTTCATAAATCCTTAGTCTACTACTGGAAAAAAGCGTTGTACTCCATGAACCAAGGGTAATGGCAGTCGCTCCTTCCGGACAAGAAGCCTCTCAAAGGACACCTCCGGATGTGAGTTGGTTGGTGATAGATGACTGTTAGGTCAATCAAGAACCTTCAGGTCGATTCTCCGTGGATAATGGCACGAGGCTTCCCCTACAGGGTACACCTGGGGTTAACTAACCGGGACAAAATCCGATCATTCTGATTAGAGTACGGATGGCGGTGACTAGAAGGAAAACTCTAGGCAACTACTAAAACATCACTCGTCGCATAATCAAGGCGAGTACGTTACAACTTGTATCAGAGCGAAAAGGAATCAAAAAACTTGGTAATTGTAGCCTGAGATATGAGTTGTTTTTCCCTTCCCTTGCTAATATGTGTTTTTATCCTACCCAAAGAGACGAAGATTAGGAGCGGTTCCTAGTCTTCCAAGCAATGTTTACATCGGTAATGCATTCTGCGGATTATGGATGAAGAATGCAAGTAATGCAGATTTTGGATCGCATCTATGATCTTTCTCCACTATACCGGGAAAGACGTTGGATGATAAGCAGTGGATATTGTTATATCGACGCAAATCGTCTTGCCTTCCTTCAGACCAATTTGAAGAGGATAAGATGGAAGGAAAACCTCAAAGTCGTAAAGGTTTACTTATTTCATGAAGCTAGAGTGAATTCAACTTTATTCACTAGAGGCCGGGAGGTTAAACTAAATCGATATGTTTACGCGGAAGTGACAAAGGTCATCCCAACGGACCGAGTGATGGTTGTTGGTCGCTCTAAACGCCGCAACTACATCAAAGACGGACTTCTTGATCTTCCTTTAAAGTACTGATTTTTAGATATCCATTCTTCAAAGCCCGATTATTGCTCAATGAATGTATCCAAACTCCATGCTTAGATTTTATTAGGAAAATCATCTCTCCCAAATAACCAGCCATCCCAAATAAACTATGTATTTTTTCCCCTACAGCAAAAGAAATTATTTTGTCTATCCATTGAATGTGAAATTGGTTATCATTCTAGCAATTAAAAAATTATGAGTCAGTAGATATATCTGAAATCCATGGTTAGATTCCTCAAGTAATTCGGAAAACTCTATCATGATGTAACCTTCTTTGAAAATTTAATATAAAGTATTTCTATCCTTCTTAAATGATTTCTCTTTTTGAAAAGATACGAGCAAATTGTATGATAACATTTGTAGAGCTGACTAGAGAAAATCTTATGATACCGCAGGAAGCTATTCCTATCCTTAATGCTACTGAGATCCAAGAAAAGAAGTTCCTGCTTAAGCAAATCAAACCACCTGAGTTTGATGGCCAAGGCAAAAATGTCGAGGCTGAAGTAGAAATATAGGTCGAGTCCATGGAAGATTATTTCAATGGAATTATCCTAGCTAATCAAGCAATGATCGGCAAGTTAAAACTAATAGGAGAAGCCTGAATTTGGTGGAAACAATGGTGTAAGGACCAAGGAATCTCCGAAGCGTCTGTCAGTTGGGATGTATTAAAGAATGCAGTGCAAGGCCGGTATCTCCCACCAACATACCACACGCAAAAGATGAATGAATTCTTTGGTCTAAAGCAACTTGGAATGACACTAGAAGCCTATTACTCAAAGTTTGTAACACTTCTCAAGTATGCACCGTCTATGGATATTGCGCAGCAAGTATCCAAGTTTTACCATGGATTAGATGATCCCCTGAACACACGGCTTGAAGCAATGCGTCCATCCGACCTCCAAGACGCATTGATAAGAGCAAGACCGATTGCACAGGAACTCCAATCCAAACCAAGAAACAATAAGCCTTGGAATAATAAGTTCCAAAACAGAAATATAACTAGCAGCTATGCAAAAACAGCCCAAGGTCAATTTCAATCTGCTAATAGCAAGAAGGCTAAGACGTCGGCGGTGGAGAGCTTTACTCATGGTAATAAGGATACTTTTAAGTGCTATTATTGTAACGAACCAGGCCACATCCAAAGGCAATGCCCAAAACTCGGACAGAACGAATGCCAAAGCAAGTTCCGTAATGACCTGAGCCGAACAGCCACAGCTAGAGGAAGAGTTGTCAGCATAACCCTCAAGGAAGTAGAAGATGATGAAGGTCCCACCTTGAAAACCCACATGGAGAGAGCAAGAATTCACGTCTCTCTCAACAAGAACAGACCAAATCGACAGTTCTCAACGATTCAAACATCATTAACCTGTAACAGTAAACCTTTTAAAATTTTGATTGATTGTGGAAACACACATTCATTCATATCGCCAAGGTGTGCTAGAAAACTAGGCATAGACACAATGCATGCACCTGGGCTCATAGTTGAGTTAGCTGATGGAAAAGAAGTTTCCTCAACACAACAGACAAGTAAGGTGGAGTTTAATCTGGGTGGCAATCAGACCAACATGCAATTCAAAGTAATGAACCTGGGAACCTATGAGTGCTTGTTAGGAATGGACCGGTTAGTTCCCAACGACGCTCATATTCCTTGTGAAAAGGGCCAAGTCACATTCTTGAATCTTGTAGAACAACAAGTGACCACACAAGGAGAAGCAAGGAAACCAAAGATTCAATTAGCGAAAGCTTCTCGAATCATTAAAGGTTTAAGAAAAGGCTTAGGTGTATACCTAATCAAATTAAATAAGATTGAATAGGATAAAGAAGTTGAATACGAACTGTCGTGGCTTAGGGAATATGCTGACGTATTTCCTGAAGAATTAACTAAACTTCCACCACAGAGAGAAGTTGACCATATCGAATGTCCATTTTGGAAGCGATAGATCTAAAGAAACAACTCAAACAGCTCTTAGATCAGGAATACATTAGACCCAATAACTCACCTTGGGGAGCTCCAATGTTATTTCAGAAGAAGAAGAATGGGACTCTCTATCTCTGCATTGATTATCAAGGGCTAAATTAGGTAACGATCAAGAATAAGTATCCGATTCCAAGGATCGACGAACTACTTGATCGACTACAAGGAGCGAAGATTTTCTCCAAGATTGATCTCCGATCACAGTATTACCATATCAGGATCAAACAAGAAGATATTCCAAAAACTGATTTTAGTACAAGATACGATCATTACGAGTTTATCGTAATGTCATTTGGATTAAAAAATGCCCCTGCTACCTTCAACAGATTAATGCAAGATATATTCAGACCTCATCTTAATGATTTCATCCTTGTATTCTTTGACGACATCTTAACATATTCCAAGAATGAAGGAAGTCACAAGTCACAACTACGGACAGTTCTTGAGACAATGTGGACTCACAAGCTATACGCTAAGAAGAAAAAGTGTATTCTTCAAGAAGCAAATCAAGTATCTAGGGTTTATAGTTTTAGCAGAGGGAATTTCAGTAGATCCGGCCAAGGTTAAGGATATACAAGACTGACCGCCTCCAACCACCGTAAGTGAAGCTCGTAGCTTTTTAGGTTTAACAGGATGGCATCGGATCTTTATTAAGAATTATGCTTTGATTGTTGCACCCCTCACCGACCTACTCAAGAAGCAAGTTGCCATTAAATGGACCCAAGTTGAACAGTCTAGCTTTGACAGGCCCAAGCTCAGCTTAGTCACAACCCCGATCCTCAAACTACCCAATCTTAGCAAAGAATTAGAAGTGGTGACCGATACGAGTTGTCTTGCCTTGGAATGTGTACTCATGCAAGAAGGACATCCAGTAGCATATTCCTCCAGAAAATTGAAGACTCACGAGAGAAATTATGCTACTCGTGACCTAGAATTACTTACAATAGAGGGAGACGCCAGAGGGGGCCGCAGCCAACTCCTGAGACCCAGCCTCGACAACAGGGAACAGGAGGGCGGGCGACGCCTCCTCGGCAGAGCACTCTGCAGCCCCCCCCCCCCCCCTTGCCCGCCCCACTTGGCAGGACTGCAGTCCCCCACATCCACCACATGCACCACAAACTACCTCACCTGAGATCCCACAGTCCCCACACCCACTCCCCCCCCCCCCACCTCCCATGCCCCCCTTGACCTTGGCCCACACCCCCCCCCCCTTTCCAAGACCACTAGTCCCTCCCCACACCCACCACGTACCTCCGACCATCCCACCATCCCCTGACCCTCTTCCCCCCCACCACCTCCCTTGCCGAGTATCCCCCCTGATCCACACATGGTTCAAGTGATACCCCCCCAAACCCCCCCCCCCCCCCAACACAAGAGGCGATGAGCAACACACACCTACATCCTCCTCGCGCCAGCAATCTTCCCCCTCCCACATAGCCACCAGCTCATCCGCCCCTACCGCCCATCACACTTTCCCAAGACAGGCACAGCTATTACCACAGGAGTTCTTCTGCAGTGGCCCATGATCCTACCTGAGAATTGCGAAGCACAGAGAGTTCCCACTACATCTAGAGATGGGGATCTTCGTGGTTCATAAGTCAAGGAGGAGCAAGGTCCATCTACTAGCACCGCCAGATAGACCAAACTACACTTTTTTCCTTCAGTTCTCTCACTCAGAGGAGTGGACGACGACACAGATAGAGAAGAAGCTGAAGAGTCAGGTGGCGGACCACACCTCCCAGTGGATGGGAGAGGAAAGACTAGCACTGTTCGCACAGCAGTGGCCCAGTTGCATGATGGACATTAACTGGTGGGCTGGTGCCGAGGTCCCACACTTGAGCATTATCTTTTGAGCCTCTCCACAGTGGAGAGCTCCGAGGGATGTGATCGACTAGCCCCTGCCACAGGCGGCCCGTTTCTATCAGTGTACAGAGTCACGACTCTCAGCATGGCTAATAGATACATGGATAGTACCACTTGGCATCTATCACCCCTATGGTCCGACCAAGGGCCACGATGGGGGACTGGAGTTCGCCATCTAGGCCGGCGGCAAGGCGTACTTGTATGTCCCATAGTTTTTCCACCTCATCAGCAGCCTCCACACCGAACAGATGCTTGTTCGGTCAGTCACAGGTTTCTCCATGAGCTTACACCTTGCATCCTGAAATGTGAATAGACTCCACTATAGTGGGACACGTGGTTCCAAGAAGTTGATTGTTCAACAAGAGCTGCAGCTTGTCCTTGTCGGACGGATCGTCATCTTACTCCTATAGGAGCATAAGCTACTCCCACCCAGGCCCAGTGGGTTGGGAAAGTACTTCCGAGCAGCTCGCACACTTACTAGGAGCACCCCATAGGTGCCTACGGCAGGAGTGGAGACATATGCACCTCTATTGGCCCGATTCTCACCACTTGTGTATGAGACCACAGGACGATAGTGGCAGGGAGGGTCAGATCAAATTAGACATTGGGGACTCGTGCCTTGGAGTCCTCAATGTCTATGCCTTTAGGGAGGTTAGGCACGCAGCAGGTTCTAGGTGGAGATTGCGGATGGACTCCCAGAGATAGACTCCTAGATCGTTGAAGGCAACTTCAACAACCTAGAGGCTTTGGAGGACCAGCAAGGCAGAGGCAAAAACTACCAGTGCATGGCGGGGGAGAAGCAAGAGGCATGGGAGGCCTTTCTACTGGCAGTCGAAGCACGCAATGCCTAGAGAGACCCTGCCTTTCACAAGAGAGAGAGGTCGTTGGACTTTTCTTAGGGATACAGGCGGTTAGGCGGAGTCTTGCTGAAACGTTTAGACAGGTTTTATGTGGGAGAGTGGGGAGGCTCTCATGGAGGCCAGATTGAGCAGTTGGCGGGCACTACGCTATCCGATCATTGTCCGCTTCTTTTGGCACTTGATCCCCCAGCGTCTGCCCTAGACACACGATCCTGTCGCATCCCTGGCTCGATCTATAGGAGGAAGGAGGTGGCGAGACAGATAGAGCAAATTTGGACAACGAACTGGGGAAGGAGGCACCAGATCGCAAAGGAGGTTGCATAGGTCCTAGCCGAGTCAAGCAAAATCTGCCAAGCGGCAGCCATACAAGCCAGGCAGCAGAGCTAGGAGGAGGGGAGAGTACTCCGGCGAGACCTCCCAACCACGCAGAGATTATCACAGGAGACACCAAGGGATCCCACCCTCCACGCACAAGAGATGCAAGCGTGAGCAGCCATTGCTGGCCTAGACAACAGGCGTTCGGAATTCTCTTTCCGCACCTCAGCAGCCTTCTGGGTACGGAAGGGGACATGATATGCAGGGAGTTCTTCCAGGTGCACCAGCCTCAAACCACAGGAGATCAGATACGCAACCTCCGGGATCAGTATGGGAGGACTCCTATCCCAGACGAGGTGATGGAGATTGCCGCCGACTACTACAGGCGCCTTTTCCAGCAAGAGATAGCCTCAGCTAGAGAACAGCGATATAGATAGCAGGTTTGGGATCACATCCCGTCCCTCGTCACAGAAGAGATGGGATGCTCCCTCCTAGCTCCCTTCACAGAGAAGGAACTAGAGAAGGCTTTCCATACACAGGATGGGCAGAAATGCCCGAGAGGGGATAGCCTCTCCAAGGCCTTCACTACCTACTACGAAGTGGTGAAGGACCCCCTACAAATGGCCTTCTAGGAGATTTTCACTTCAGGACAGATCCCAGGGAGTCTTTCGGCAAGCCTTATCAGTCTTCTCCCCAAAGGGGGAGACCCGTCGGAGCTTTCCCAATGGAGACCGATCACCTTATTGTCAATGGCCTATAAGGCACTGGCAAAGATGATTGGTAGGCGACTACAGCCCGTGCTTCAAGACATCATCCATGACACACAGACAGGCTTTGTCCAGGATAGGAGAATCCTAGACAATATTTTCACCTTCTTTGAGGCGATAGAGTGGGCTTAGCACAATGGGCAGAGACTGGTTATACTACTCTTGGATTTCGAGAAAGCTTATGATAGGGTGGACTGGGATTTCCTACAGGGTACCATGGTGAGGTTGGGTTTCCCCAAGGTTTGGACTCGCGGGCTCTCCGCACTTTACAAATCGGCCACCAGCAGGGTTCTCACAGGTGAAAAGCGAGGGGAGGAGTTTCAACTGGAGAGATCGATACGACAAAGCTGCCCCCTGGCCCCATACCTGTTTCTACTCTTTGCAAAGGCGATGTCTCAATTCCTCACGTCACGTGGAAGCGAATTATGCTGCCTCCAACTTCCAGTGAGAGAGGAGTCTGAGTTGTTAGACTCAGAGTATGTAGATGACACAGCACTCTACATTGAGGACGATGAGTTGATGCTGGAGAGAGTGAGACTAGCTCTTGACGTGTTCTGTTCTGCAGCCGGAGCAAAAATCAACTGGCAAAAGTCGGTTGGTTTCCTCACAGATCCGGACTCTAGCACATCGTGCGGCATCCACTTGGGGTTTAGATGGGTGAGCAGAGGACAAACCGTCCAGTACCTAGGGTTCCACGTGGGACTCGAGATCACTCCTACCCAGCAGTTTCTTCCTGTCCTTGATTCTATTCGGAGAAAGCTGACGTACTGGAGCACGGCACGCCTCTCACTAGCCGTCCGAGCCCTGGTGGTCAACCAAGTCCTCCTAGCGATGGCTTGGTCCATCGCCTTGTGTTGGTGCTTCTCCTCATCCTATGTAGTGCAACTTCGCCACCTAGTGTGGAATTTCCTTTGATCAGGGTCAGATGGGTCCAGGGATTCCAGGGCCAAGGTAGCGTGGGCGACCATCATACGGCATCGGTCAGAGGGACGACTTGGGATCATAGACCCAAA
This sequence comes from Lygodium microphyllum, assembly GCF_053477565.2. NCBI lineage: Eukaryota > Viridiplantae > Streptophyta > Polypodiopsida > Schizaeales > Lygodiaceae > Lygodium > Lygodium microphyllum. The sequence goes on along the minus strand of NC_141158.1, from coordinate 20,314,696 downwards.
GTATCAAAGTATAGCCCTCTTGGGCAAGCTAGTTGTCCGCAACCTCACACCAGGCGGGCAGACCTAGAAAGTCTTATTGCAAGAGGGCCTTCAGGATTGTAGACTGAGACTTAGTGAGGAGTGGAGGCTGTCCTTGAGATGGATCTTCAAGTCAGCCCAAATCACACCCCCCCCCCCCAGATCACATTTTCTACGCAGCTTACTCCGAGTGTGGCAGGGCCTCCGTAAGGCCCTAATCGAGAGCCCCCCAGGTTGCCAAGAGGAGATAGATCGTCAACCACTGATCTGGAACCCCCAACTAGTCTGTTCAGCAAGAGCACTCCTTTGGAATCAGCTTTTTTAAGTATTATAATCAGCCACATTTTACTTGCAAAAAAATAAAGAATTACTTACAATTATCCACGCTCTTAAGTTATGGAGGCATTATCTACTCTGGAAGAAATTCTCAATGGTAAGCGACCATAAAGTTTGTAATGGATCTTCACTCAACCAAATCTAAATATGAGGCAACATCGGTGAATTGAACTCTTGCAAGAGTATGATTTTGAGATCAAATATAGATCAGGCAAAGAGAATGTGGCTGCAGATGCTTTAAGCCGCAAATCATTTCTCCATGCACTTATCTCAGAAGAAGCTCCTAGAGCTCAAGCACTAGCTGAAATGATATCAATGCCTAGCAATCCCATCATCAAGCTAGCCAAGGAGAAGGTGAATAATGATCCCAAATATCAACAAATGCTTAAGGAAATTCACAATAAAGAGCAAAATTTTAAGCTTAAGACAAAGTATATTAACTTCTTTGTTGATGAAGTACTTGTCTACTTCAAAACAAGATTATGTATTTCTTCAAGTCAAGAACTTAAGAAGAAGATACTATGGGATGCTCATCATTTCCCATTTTCAAAATATCCTAGCTATGCCAAAACTCTCAATGCAATCAGGAAAAGCTATCATTGGGAGAAGCTCAAAAGTGACGTACTTAAATACGTAACCGAATGCTTGAGTTGTCAATGAATAAAAGCCGAAACAAGTTAAGTTGCCATGAAAGCTGTAACCACTTGATATTCCTCAGATGAAATGGAAATTCATTAGTATGGATTTTGTAATTGGATTACCCTCAGTTCAAGGACAATACAACTCGATCATGGTAATTGTGGACACGTTGACTAAGATTACCCACCTTATTCCGATCAAAACTAGCTACAAAGCCTCAGATATTGCCAAGTTATTTATCAAAGAAATCTTTAGACTTTATGCCAAAGAGAATTATCAGCGATTGTGATTCTCTATTCACTTCGCATTTTTGGAAGGAATTATTTGAAGCTCTCGGTACACAGCTTTGTTTTAGTATAACTTATCACCCTCAAACTGATGAGCACACAGAGCATGTAAATCAGGTCATTGAAGACATACTTAGGGCATATTGTTGCAAAGAACCCAGACGGTGGATACAATATCTACCTTTGGTGGAATTTTCTTACAATGCATCCTATCATCAAAGCATTCAGATGATCTCATTTCAAGCTCTATATAGGCAATAATGCCTAACTCCGCTAAACTTCTCCAGCCCTACCTTGAAGGTTGAAACTTCTAAGAATATGCTTGAAAAGATGGACGAACAAGTCAAAACCATCAAGCAAGATATACAAGCTGCCAAGGATTGACAGAAAGCCTACACTAACCTAGGGAGAAAAGAGCGAATCTTCCAAAAAGGGAACAAGGTTTTTATCCGTGTACGCCCAAAAATGAGCTTTTTATCCTTGGGAATATTCAAGAAGCTAAGCCCAAGATACTATGAACCTTACAAGGTCATAAAGACTCTTGGACCTAATGCCTTAAGCAGCAACTTCCTGAAACCCAAAAAGTTCATGATATATTCCATGTAAGTCTCTTGAAACCCTATGTACCTAATCTTGATCATATTCTTGATGATCAACAAATTGTAATGCCGAGCCAAGATATACTTGAATTTCAACCTAACAGAATCTTGGATGTAAAAGAAAGAATCCTTAGGAATAGGACCCTTATAGAATATCTCATCCTTTGAAAGGATTATTTTGAGGAGGATGCCACTTGGATTGATAAAGAAAACCTACATAAACAATACCCCAACTTCTCTCAAGATGAGGACATCTCAATTCCCCAAGGAAGGGGATACGCTGAAGGTCTCTCATCCTCTTCTACTCTAATCCAAGATAAGAAGACACTAAAGAACTCTATCCTATTCTATCAATCCGGTTAGAAGTCATACCTCTACTCTCCCGTCTACTATAGAGAGAAATCATACCTATTTTCTTGCTCTTGCTCTATACTAGAGAAGTGCTACTCTTGTTCCTAACCTTACTGGCCAAGGTGAAAGAGAGAGAAGTATTGCTCTCCAGGAGGCAAGAAGGACCATCCGCGAGGCCTAAATCATCGAATCCCGCAATAGCCATCATCATCAACGAGAGTCTTACACCTTTTCTAGCCGATATTACAGCTATGTTCTTTTTCTTCTACGATTCATATATCTGTCATGGCCCCAATTCAAAAGAATTCAAAAGCGGGAATCGCGAGTGATCCTACTAACATGGAAACAATGGTTGGAGTTGTGAGCATGAGAGTCACTAACAGAGTCACGAGCGCGGATAACAACCCTTTGCAAATTTCCATACCACTAGTTTTTCTAAAAATTACTAACCGAATTCAATAGAAATAAGATAAGTCTCTTGAGAAATACTGTGATCTTAGAGTATTCACTTCGTAAATTATTAGAACATCTTATAGGCTAGAAACTATTAGGAAAACTACAAAGTTCTAGAACTCGAGAGAAATCATGAGAAATTTTTCAAGACGGATTTATTAAGAATGAAACCCCGAAGAAATTAGTCAAGGATATAGATTAATCTAGAAGCTTTGATAGAAGATTTTAAAGACCGGAAATATCTCTAAGTTGAAGAAACTAACTCAAGGCCAAGAAACTTGGTTACAAGAATGTCATTATAAACCTTAAACTAAGAGGTTAGAGATCCCAAAATCTAGATACCCTAGTTAAATTCCAAGGGAAAAAAGCTCACTGCGTGAATTTCAAAGGTCGATTGCTACCAGATTAATCATCACTTGAAAGTTTCACGATTGTTTGAAGTCGTAATTACTTGAAGACATCAATCTTGTTTGTAATTTTCTAGATTAGGTCCTGATTAAATTAAGTATTTGAACAAATAAAAATTCAGGAGCCCTATACCTCCCCCAAGGATAGGTATTGAATCCCCATACCAAGAGGGGATGTTTTACCCGCCGCGGAAGCATGGACTGACTTTGATGGCAAGAGGTCTCCCAACAGGGATCGTATTAAGTAGGAGGTGGTTAGGGTGCCAGGGGGGCTCTGGCTAGTAAATCCTTTACGCACCCAGGAACTACTTGGTCCCTCATATGGCCCGAGTTCTACTTCGGACACCTAAAAACACTAGCCATAGGTGGATTTGATCTTGGTAACGTACAGATGCCTCGAATGAGACAGCACGTGAAATTATAATTTTTCTCTTGTATAGGTAGGAGAACACACATTATGGAATATAATCCATGAATTTGTTTATTTCTGATTATATGTTTATGAGTAAATTACACAAATGAAAAGTTGTGTATAAAGGGATATTTAATTAATGAAGTTGCTTTTATATGTTTCACGTAATTTGGTAGGTAATTGGATAACTAAGAAACTTCATTAAGGAAAGCGGGTGGATGGACTCCCGACAAAGCCAACCCTATGGTAGGATGATCTCGGTTGACCAAGAGGTTTCCCAAAAACAAAAGCTAGGAAGACACTCTAGGAATGGCCAATTCATCGACTTACATAGGGTTTAGTCTTAGAACCGAACTGTAAATTATCTTAGGAGAAAGGTACGGCAGTTGTGCCAGAGCATTGCTAGGGATTTCATCAATCCTTAGTCTGCTAGTGAAAAAAAGCATTGTACTCCATGAACCAAGGGTAATGGCAGTCGCTCGGACAAGAAGCCTCTCAAAGGACACCTCCGGATGTGAGTTAGTCGGTGATAGATGACTATTAGGTCATCAGTAACCTTCAGGTCGATTCTCTGTGAGTAACAGCAGGACGCTTCCCATACACAGTAGACCTAGGGTTAACTAGCCGGACAAAATCCGATCATTCTGATTAGAGTACGGATGGCAGTGGCTTGAAGGAAAACTTTGGGCGTTTATTAAAACGTCACTCGTCACATAATCAAGGCAGATACGTTACAACCCCCTCTCAAAAACATTTTGAGAACGAAATGAAAATGGTAACACTGAAATGCAAGTTGTGGGATACATCTAAAATTACATTAGTGAATGAAGGATGAAATAAGTAGCCCCTCTCAATGCCAAAACTGCTGAAGGTCAACCATGACGTGCTCCACAAAATGAAGGGTGTAAGCGTGAATATATGCTAGGGTTTGAAATGAAAAAACACTGAACATACAAATACACCTAAAACACAATAACTCAAACAGCATGTAATAAATGCAAAATGCAAGAACACAAACACAAATGGAGGAAGAAAGAGAACTCTACAGAATGCTCAAAGGCAAAGCAGTGAATGTGGTTGGAGTGTGATGCCGACCAAACATGGATCGTGGGTGTCATAACCACCAGTAAGAGCTGAAAGAGCACCGAATCTGGAAGGCCAACAGGCTCTCAGCAAAATGCAAGTCTGGAGACTCAACCTTGAAGGGCAGCAGGCTGTCAGCAAAATGCAACAGTCTAGAGGTTGAACCTGGCAAATGCAGCAATGTAACACCCATCAAAGGCTAGAAACCTAATCACCAAGGCTATAAACAGCAGGTGACAGCGTGCTGAATGTGTGCTGAAGCAGGAAAGCCTGCACAGCAGGCTGAACTAGAGAAGAATTGACATCAACTACTAGCAATGATGAGCTGGCAGCAAACACACCAGTCTAGCACCTCTTGATAGCTGGGCGACAACTGAAAGCGAGGCGCCAGGGGCTGTAACAATCATGGCTGCTGTGGATGATGGTTGGAAAGCAGATAGGTCAGGGTTGAAGGCTGGAAACATAGCACCAACAGCACTAGAATGTGTGTGGACTGATTAACTTGCAAAACAAAGATTAGGTTGAATGGTGGACAGCCTGTCTATTTATAGATGCAAAAGGATGCTCCCAAATAAGGGTTTTGCTTATGGGACAGAAACTCTCTAGGACCATGCACCGGTTAATGAAACTTTTAAAGAGCAAATCCGTTTGTAATGCATTCTTACCCGGTAACAACTAAGGATGGTCTGCCAAGGCATCCTGCTCCATTCATTTGGCATCCATTGGTGAATACTTTTGAAACTTCACAAAGTATCGTCTGGAAACTTTACAACCGATCTTTCGCTCTTTGTGTGCCAATATCTGCTTAGGTACCAATATCTCATCCAGCTCCTCAACCTCGGGTTGAATTTCAGTACATACATCCTCTAGCGCATCACCATGAAAAGGCCTCAATAAGCTCACATGAAAGGCATGGCAGATAGTCAATGTGGAGGCAATGTCAGCCTATAACATACATCATTGATCCTCTCAAACACTTGGAATGGCCCATGCCACCCTCATCAAAGTCCTATGCCGGACCCATGAAAGGGTGCGCTTGTTGCATTTCCATGAGCCAGCACTATTAGATGCATTTGCATGGCCAGCACTAAATCCTAGTGCTCCAACAGTTCTAGAGGGTACAGATACATTTCCATATGGCCCGCTTTGTACCCTAGGCATCATGCCTATGCTGCCATACCTAGAATTGTACATTCCAGCTCACATACCCAGATACATTGGGATTTGAGAACCATGCATTGGCTGTTCCATACCATAGGGATTCCTGCCATGCATTCTCCTATGAGGTCCTTGACAACAATCGCATGAAAAATGGTGCCACCACCAAAGTATCCTTGCTATTCCATGTTTGCATTTGCATGAATACCCTGTTGACCATATTCCCATGGATTCGCACTACCTCGTTGACCATGCATTTGCACTTGTTATTCCACAGCTACCAACTATTTGTGCTCATCAACAACTTTGGGCTCTTCCAATGGAGGCTTAGGAATTTCTTTCTATCCTTCTGGCTGTCCCAAAGCTGTAGAAGGTGTCTTCTCTTTGCGTTTGCTGCCCTTCTTTGGGGCATTCAAAAATCGAGTAAACTGAGGATCCTTTGCCAATTCAACAAAGAGATTTACTGATGTCCTAATCTCATCTTTGAATCTATCATCAAATCCTTCACCCTCTTGTCATCAGCATCTTGAGGCATGGAAGTCCCTACATTTAGGTCATTTCCCACATTTTCAACTTGCTCTCCATGTTAAGAACCTTGTCCAAGATCATGCACTACATTTACCCCTTTACCACATGAATGACCAAGTTGAGATGCATCATCACCACTTTATTCCGTATCACCATGTGAAATCATGCTTGTTGTAACCAACAACCGGGCACAATTTCAGCAATAATACAATGCTTCTAACTTGCAATCAAGTGCCTCGGACCCAGCAATTCAAAGGATTTCATGGTATCTCAGTGCTCGAACTATGAAACCAACCTTCTTCTGTGGAGGGGTGCTAATAGCCTAATTATGAATTGATTACAACAAGCAATAATCAATGAAATGCTGAAACACAAACATTTTACCAATCAATCTTGGACATTAGACAGCCTATTGGCCCCAAGACTAGCGCCCCTTTCAATATTTCTTTATCTTTGATTGCAACTGAATTCAAATACAATGGGATTCCTTCAAACCCCTTCGCAATTCAAAAGTCCCCTTACTATCAATAATGACCAACAAGTCGCCAAACTGATTTGCCCCTTGATTTGCTAGGGAAATTGGCCTTCATCAACTCCTTGGGAAATGAAATTTTCCCGAAATTTGAATGTTGTCTAGGCCTTCACTTGGATCCTCCTGAGGATTAACTATCAGCCTTGAAAATTCAAGTCTTAAGGCTTCAATCTCCTTGCATGATTCTCGAGGTTGATATCAAACCCTACTTTCCGCTATAAATTAGGATTTACAATAGAGAAAAATACAATTTCTAAGCCTCCAAGGATTAAAATGCTAAGATCTTTGAACAAGGCTGAAAAATGGCTGGAGAATGAGAGAGAATGTTGAATAGAGAGAAAATTCAAACTTTCATCGTAAGAAAATGAAAGAAATAAACTACTACCCCATTTAGACAGCAATGAAAGTTGTCTCCATTGATGGAACACATAGAATATGGCGTTTGTTTGGCTAAAACAACCCTCAAACCGATGTCACGTACTATTGTAGTCTCTTCAGAGCATGTGACCAACTCCTAGACGGTCTCTTGCTGACTAGAAATAGTCTCTCAACTATTGTGACCAACTCCCAGACGGTCTCTTGCTGACTAGAAATAGCCTCTCAACTATTGTAGCAACTATAGTAGTCTTATCTCTATCTCTCTCAACTTGCACAAGGCTGGAATGACCCCCTCTCTCCCCCCCAACCTCAAAAACGTCTTTCCCACTTGCATGGGCAAGTTTTTCTAAATGGCAATCTTCTAGTCCCATTTTTCAGAATTATCTGCATTATTAAATTAATTTTCTAAGTTTTGAAAATTAATTTAATAATTATTATAGTGCCTAAAGATTAGTTTGACCAACCAACAATCTTCCAAGTATTCCTGGTATTCCTAAGTCTTCCTTAGTTCTTGGATTGGCATTAAGTACCATTAAATGCCAAATCCCTAATGTCACCACAACTGACATTTATGGCTAATAAGATATCTTAGGCCAATTTCTGGCACTAGATACTACGTCCTCTAACCTTTGACATCCACTGATTTTGTCTAGTCCTTGGCTCATAAATATGAAATAATCTCAGTTTCACTTCACATATCCAACATGCACTTAAACATTTGATTAAAAATTGATCCAAAGGTTAACTAACGCAAGCAAAATTTCACATCCTCATGAGAGCTTGAACTTTCCTTACAATCCCTTTTTGGTTTCAGTTTGGGGCCTTGGAGAGAGTGATGAGCTAAAAATTTATTTCATATGGATTAGCTCTTTAAAACAACCCCAAAATATGTAAATTACCAAAAGTGTCATTAAACGAGGAGCAATTCTAGAGAGTTTTTATGTCCCATAAGCAAAACTATAATTTGGGCGGATCCCTCTATATCTATAAATAGACAAGCTGCCCATCATTTAGCCTCATCCTATTCTTACAGGTTTTATGTATCGGCCCTCTTCTACTAGCTGTCTAGCCCTAGCAATTGTTGCTACGTGGTTTGCGTTGTCGCCTAGCCTCCCACTATTGCCAATGATCAGCTATCATGATCTTCAGCAAGTCATTTTTGTGTTCCCAACACTTGTCTTCATTAGCCTCAGGTCAATTTGGTGATTATTGCACTCTAGATCTATCTGCGATCGATAATATAGAATAAAGCTCATTTAAGTGGGTAGACATGGAAGTCCAATCAGAGACAATATTATAATAGAACTACTAAGAGAGTGACCAAATGATTTTAGATTTATATAATTCATCCAGTTCAAATCAATCCTCTGCATCAAACTATTTGGGCTTTACATCCTCATGTCTCAATGGCTTAATCTGCACTTTCTACACTAGAGCCTGCCAAATTTGAGCCTTTTAATAGGTGTAGTTGGTGCCATCCAACTTCTCAATATTGAAGATAGCATTGTCGTTCGATCCACCAGCCAAAGTGCAAGAAATGAAAGTAATGATAGTTCTATATTTTCTTAGTGCAAACCCTAGCACATATTCACAGATAGCTCCATCTAGGACCAAACCATCTCTGTGTAAGAATGAACTGTCCTCATGAAAAGCATGTACACCTTTCATATCATTTGAATTGTCCTCTGAAATATCTCCCTCCTATCAAAGTGTAGTTAATGTCTCCCAATTCATAAATCATGGCCATTATAAACATTGGCTTTGAGCTCTAGGAGTTTTCCATTAAGGGAATTTGAAAGTCAAGTTGACCGAATATTAGCGGTTACTAGCCAAGTTTGCCACTACTGACTCTCCTAAGTCTGATGACGATCAAGTCACGTTCTTCTTGAACAAGTTGTCGATAAACACTTCCATTTTATCCAACACATTATCTCACTATCTAGATTGCCGACGTTCTACAAGTTTGAGTGTTAGTTCTTGCATTATGCGAGCCTGCATGATCAAGTCCACAAGATGTCCAGATCAAGTCCACAATAAGTCCTCTACTCATATCTATTCAGAGGGGCGAGTGTTGCTTGCCTCTTCTTTGGGAGCGAAAACCACCTTTGGCAATAACTCGCAAGATGTGAAGGCAAGCCAAACCAAGGGTGATACCACTTTCTCTGACGGAACCAAACAACCACGACCCCTTTGGTAACAAATTCCTAAGAAAAATAAGTCTTGCACACTGCCAGAGGTTGGGCCATATGGACGAGGAGTGTCGTACCAAGGCCCAAGGTCTTCCTCCTTGAAAACCACAACAAACTACTACAACTACACAATCTAGTGGGACTACATCTCTTGTTGCTAACCCATCTGCTCCAACCCGCACGCCAATTGGACATGTGGCACATAGATAGCCTCAACAACCATCCTACTCTACTCCCGAGGGGTTGACTAATTGGTCTGCTAGTGACTCCCCTATTGCACTTTACGCATCCATTCCTAGAACCTCCACTACACCTTTTAGGATTTCTTCCCCACCTCGCCATATGCAATGGTGACCACACACTTAGCCTTTCATTTTTAAGTCTTCCGTTGTATTTACACACACATACACATTTACATTATTGCACTTATTCATTCAATTCATTTTCCATTTCAGTTTCGTTTTTCTCAAAGCATCTCACTACTGACCTCTGTGATTGTAGATATTGATCTCTTTTGCAGGTTTTGTTTTCAATGTAGGGCTAACATACAGGTTTGTCTAGTCCTATTTGGGCTGGAGACATGGGATGCGCATTGTTCCATTCATGGTTTTATCTACTTGGAGTTTTGCTCTTCTACCAGCATGGAGGCTTCCCCTCCCGAGATGGATCGTACAACATCTCTCTTGATGCTATCATGGCGGTGACTTCTACCTCGCTCTTCCAGTCGGGATACTTCTCTTCTTCTCACCATGATTCTCAACACCACACGAAGCTCGACATTTGGCTTCTCTTTCTCCTTCAGCATCGCTATTCAACGTTAAGAGGGTTCCTTCTCCTATTAGTGTTCTCCATGTTCCAGCACTTGTCTACCATAGTACGGGGAAGTTTCGGAAACGGGAAAAACGGAAACGGTAAAAACCAGAGTTTCGGAGTTTCGACCAAATTTTGAAAACGAGCAAACAGCATTTCGGATTGTTCACTAAAAAAAATACAGTAATATGTGGATATGTAAATATATCAATGCCTACAACAACATGTATTCAAATTTCATACAAAACTTTGAGTCTTCATATCATATGATTAAAATCATGATTCATTACACATTTCACAAGTCATGAGTCACGACTCATGAGTGAAGATTCAGGAGTCAAGACAGAGGACTCAATGGTTGAAACTTAAGACAACTTAACACAATAAAGACTCAATTTTCAAAATATAAGGCAACAAAATCAATTAGAATCTATGACTCATGAATAATCTATGATCTAAACTTTAAAGAGCAGTGAAGACTGACATTAAGAACAATGAAACGAGAATCAAGATGCATAATAAGTGGGATCAAGATACAATAATAGTAACTATGTCATGTGAATAATCTATTATCTGTCAAAACTCCAAAGTCCAGTGAGACTATAAGTATCAACATCAATGAACAACTGACAACTCTAGTCTAGACTCTGCACTGCTAAACTAACTCGTGTATATCACGAGTCATCCGGACTCTGAGGATCTGTGCACCATCTCCTCGTCCGACTCCGAGATCCCTGACCGAGAAGTTGATGAAGCAGCCTCAACCTCATCCTCTGACTCTAGCTCTGACTCTGCCTGTGATGCACGACTACATATGGCCCTCACTCTAACCCTCCTCTATGCACGAGTCTCATGCACCGGTGCTGATACCTCCTCATAGAATATGAAGTAGATATCCCGCTTCTCTTGTGGTATCTACAGAATTTCATGCATCTTCTTCATATCAATCTTGTCAACATTCACCTGTAAAGGTGAACGAGACAAATATATATCATATGAGAGAAGATTCAATATGTTCAATGTTTAAACTTCATACATATCATAATTTAGAATCCAACTTCCAAGCAAATTAGCAATGTTAAGACTCAAGTCTCAAGGACTCAAGGTTAAAAAGCTAATTATACATAATACTAATCATTACCAATTTACATGTGAAGGCTCAGGAGACAGAGCGGTCCTCTCAAGAAGCTGGAGATTGCAATGGCAAAACACTAAACGCTCCAACTGGGCAGTTGTGAGCTTGTTTCTCTTTTTGGTGTGAAAGATGGCCCATGTGCTCCAGTTTCTCTCAACAGGCCCTGAACTACAATCTTGTGAGAGGACCGGAATGACAATGCGTTTCTATTCAAATTTAAGAGATTGAGGTTAAGTAATTGGCAATTGCTAATATGCATGCTGCAACATCAACATTTGAGTGGGCAATAGATTGCAAAACTTATTATCTAGGTTGCATAATGCATTAGATAATCAAGATTCAAAATATAAAAGTCACCAATCACATACCAAAGTAGGAGCACAATTGTCGTAGTTCTCCCACCAAGAGATAGGCACAAGTTATGTCTCTCGAAGTCTAGCTGTGGATCGGCCAAAATGAAGAGAATGATTACGGAATGATAGCAAATCATCCACTACTCTTCTCATCATATCTATATCATCCCTTGTGAGGCACCTCATGTACTCCATGAAGCCCTCCTCTAACTCCTCACTAGTGTACTCCTCCTCACTACGCCAAAGGGAATGCAAGATATGTGCGACAGCATGGATTGGTTTATGGAAACAATCCCATCGTGCATTCCACACTGCACGAATCTCATCAACCCTATAGATAAAATATATTAAGAACTTAGAAGTTAAAATAATGATCAATCATCAAAGAGTCGTTAATACCAAATAATTACATGTGTAAAAGTTAAACAAAAACTTACTTGTCTTGGGGCAAAAAGTTGTTGTGAAGCAAGGTCTCGCTAATTTTATCCATATACTCATATATAAGCCCCAAAGTACTCAATGATGTCTAATAGTGTAAACAGGAGTGAGACTTTTCACCAATGCCTCTGCCTTAACCCACCAACTCTCATTTAAAATATTGCGCCTAAAAGCAAGAGCCTTTGAAGACTCTCTCTCACTCTATGTGAGTCATTCCTGGCATGCAATGGTCCGTATCAAATTTGGACGGACCCGTATCAATCTCTCCAATACAATAAACATATAAGCAAATTGAGTGGTGGATGGCTTCAATAGCTCAAGTGTGCTATTGGCTCAAAACATGCTTGTGACGGATAGTCTCTTCTTCACAAATCTTACCATGCTTGTTGCCCTCTTGAAAATGTCATCCAACCAAGATATTTGCCCAACATCTTCAATAAGCAAGTCAAGGCAATGGAATGCACATGGAGTCCATACTATGCTAGGAAACTCCTCCTTAAGCATATGTCCCATAGACACACAATTGCTTCCATTATCTGTCACTACCTGCACCACATTTTGGACTCCTATGTCCATGATGACCTGTCGCATGTGCTCCCAAATGAAAGCTTCCATGATGGTAAGACTTGAGGCAGAGGCATCGATGGCCTTAATGAACATGGTGCCTTTACATGAAGACATCAAAACATTGTAAACATTCCTTCGATGCATATCTGACCATCCATCGCATAATATTATACATCCATATTTCACCCATGTCTCCTTCAAGGGCTCCAATTGAGCCTCTATGGATGCTTCCTCCTTTCGAAGCTCCCGTGTGCGTAATGCATCTACGGATGGACCTTTCCACTCACACCCTATGCAGCTTACTATCCTGATTGTCTTTTTCCATTGATGTGTGGGGGGGGGTGGGTGGGCGGGTGGGTGGGGGGGGGGGGTGGCCAGTAATCAAAAAAAAAAAAAAAAAAAAAAAAAAAAAAAAAAAACAGTGTCAGCAGGCAGGCATGAGAGAGAGAGATTTTGCCCACCACCACTAGAAGATGGCAATGGGGTCCTTTTTGCACTTAGACCCGATACGGATATGGATACACTTTTTTTTTATGGGCCCCTGGCACCTCCAATTTGGCCAGCACCACTAGGCCCACTAGCCTCTCTTTGTTCCACTTGTGCTTCATTAGCCCCATGTGATGTTGATTCATCCTCTTCTAGCTCAATACACATACACTTTCGGCACCAAAGATGGAGACTTACTGTTACTTCTGCCAGCACATATACACAAGGCCCGATGTCTTTGTTGGGAACGCAAGCCAAGTGGTCTTTCACCCGTGTTACACTCCCCGATTTCTCCAATCCACAATAGTTGCACCGCCACTTCTTTGATCTGCCAAAGCCCTCATATCTCTTGATTGGAGTGGCATGCCTCCAATTATCAATATGGGTCCGGCACCATGATATGATTAGCCTTTAGGAGTTATGACCTAAGTAATGGATTAAAGAAGGAGGAGAAGAAAAAAGAAGAAGAAAAAGAAGAAAAAGAAAAAGGATAATAATAATAATAATAATAATAATAATAAGGAGAATAAGAAAGAAGAAAAAGAAGAAGAATAAGAAGGACAAGAAGGAAGAAGAAAGAAGAGGAAGAAGAACAAGAACAAGAACAAGAAGAAAGAAGAAGAAGAAGGAGAAGTCTAAAGGAGAAGGAGAAGAAGAAGAGCTTAGAGAAAGAGGAAGAAGAAGGAGAAGAGGAAGAGGAAGAGGAAGAGGAGGCGAGAGTTGGCTGCTGTAGGTCCAAGGAGGAGGAGGGCCGAGGCGAAAGCTGCATGAGTGACACGAAGTGGGGAGGGAGAATGAGTTTCGGCGCTGAATAACCACGCGAAACGGGGCCGGGCCGCAAGATCCCAAAACGGCATGCTCCCGTTTCCGTCCCGGTCCGAAACGGCTAGTCCGTTTCGGACCTGCCGAAACTCCGTTTTGGGATACATAGCTGTCTACGATATCAGCCTCCCCCTCCTGTTGTACCTCCACCCTTTGCATTGCATGATTTCATCATCTTTGTACTAGGGTGCTTGGGCAAGTGACCAATTTCCCACGAGGGACACTATCCAAGTGGCACCTACTGCATGAGCTTGACGCGCTCCGTAAATATATAATCATATTTATGAAAAAGTAGATATATTCATATTCTGCATCTATACACACATGTAACTGCGCGTCTAAAAAGGTGTGTACTCTGTAAATTTTTTACGATAATAGACGCGCATTTTTTCCTACAATTTAGATGCGCGGATAGACACGCCAAATAACGGTATGAAAAACAAAAACCAGAGAGCACACACGCTCTCTGGTTTTTTTCTCCCCCATCAACATCAAATTGTATGCTTAGCATACTCATTGTGCAAAGCCCCACTAGATGCATGCTAAACTGTTTCCACGGGCAGTTTGCACACCACACCACCCTTACCTCCTTACCATTCCCTTGCCATCAACATCCTCAAGTGGATGGGTAGCTTGTCTGTTTTGTGATGGGTTAGACCTAACCATCCCTACTCATTCTCCCGTTTTCTCTAGTTACTCAATTAATGACAAACCATCTCTCACTTCAAGAACACCCAACAAAAAAAAAAAAAAATCAATGTTCATTGTAGTTCCATCCACCTTTGTAGGGCCAAAGGCCATTGAATAACCGACGAGAACCCTTTGTCTTATGCCCTGTCCTCTCTGGGCTGACTACTTGGACTCCCTTGGTAAGATAACCATCGCCTCTATAGTCTTGGTAGGCCACTGGGTAGCCAACATGCACCCTTTGTCCGATGCCTTAGTTGCTTTGGGGTAGAACGCCTTTGGCAAACTAGGTTGGCCTTCTCTTCTCACCCTGTTTTGGGCCTGAGAGATGGTGTTGAGCTAAGAAATGCATTCCATGCTATTAGCCACTTAAACAGCCCCAAACAAGCTTATTTTAATGAAAACCCTAAAAGCGAAGTGTGGTTTAAGAGAGTTCAGTGAAACCCTAATTTGGGAGGGTTCATCCTCATCTATAATAGACAGGGTACCCCATTCAATCTCAATTCCCATCTATATAGGTTCTCACTTTTCAATGGAGCTTTCAACCATCAATCTTCTACCACGTAGCAATCCAGTCTTTGCGACTACTGCCACTCTCTCTCCATCAACCCTCACAATGCCCTCACACCTTCCTCCTCGCTATCATCCACTGTCTGACACCCTTCCCTCTATTGCATTTAACCCTATTCTTCATTGCCAACATCTCCACCATCATGTCTTCTGTGTTTGCACCTCTAGTGTGTAGGCCGCAACTAGCAACCCATCTCTCTCATCAAGCGACTTTTTGTTGCTACATTTGGTGTCCTCCGAATTGGGCGACTGTCCCTACATCAGGCGACAGCTTCCTCCATATCAGGCGACAACTTCCAACCCTCATCCACACCTGTCCTGCTTGCATTTGGTGCTCCAAGCCCTCCTAACACTTGTGTTTGCAGTATCCTCTTCATCCTACACTCCACTGGTGGTCACACATTTCGGATCTGTCTCCAGTGGATGTTACTTTCCAATACATTGCTCTGCCCTTGAGTACACTGCATACTCTTACATTCATTTACAGCATTCATTCAAAAAAGACATGTGTTCCTTCTATCCCTTCTTTTGTTTGTGTTTGAGTTTTGAGTTTTGCTTTCTGTGTCTGTGTTTGTCTCGTTGTGCTTCTCTCGTCGTCGTACACTATGTTTCCCTCTGTGCAAACCCTACTAGTGCCTCCACAATCTTCTTCACAGATGTCAGCCATGAAAGCTGGAGGAGAGAGAGAGAGAGAGATGAAGCGAGAAAAAACTTGTACTATATCAAAATTGGGTACAAAATGATTGGTACTTCTACCTTTTATACATGCACCCTATGTACCCAATTTCCCATCCTTTACAAAGTAGAAGGTGAACGCAATCTATGTTCAACCTTTGCTTCCAACTTCCACTACCTATCTCAATTGTTATCTTAACCACACTCCCCTTGTTGTCCCGCCCCCATGCCCTTCTCTCTCCTTGCACATCTACTCCCCTCTGATTCGATTCTGTATCTACTGCTCT
The DNA here is from genome assembly GCF_053477565.2 of Lygodium microphyllum. Lineage (NCBI taxonomy): Eukaryota > Viridiplantae > Streptophyta > Polypodiopsida > Schizaeales > Lygodiaceae > Lygodium > Lygodium microphyllum. The sequence continues at coordinate 20,298,496 of NC_141158.1, read as the reverse complement.
CTCCCGTCGTGGTAGCATTTTCCCCTTCTGGATCAATTATCAACTCGCTCACATGCTCCTCCAAGAAAAGTACACAATGAAAAGCCTTGGGCCAACACCGATGCAACAGCCAGCCACACTATGGCCTCCCACCTTCCGTGTAGTTCTCTGCTATTGGATGAAGCCAACCTAGTAAATGGATGAAATGACTTCAAGGAAGGCTGTGACAACTTGCATTCTATATAAGGGAGGCCTACTATACACTGGGATTGGGGGAGGAAACTTACACAACAATGAAAACAACCTGCTCTTTTTGGGGAATACATGCCTTTTGGATGATATCAGCAGAAGATAGACTAGACTGTCAACAACTGCTACTGGTCCCAGAAGAGGTAGCTAGGTTGCATGGGGTCCAAACCTAGCAAATCTGATTGAAAGCACTAATAGAAGGGAACTCTATCTCTTGATTTGGCCATGATACCATGTTATAGAGAGATGAGAAAGAACAAAGTTGAAACACAAAAGAACTGAAGGAACACTGATTCAAAAACAAGGCTGCATACCATCAATCCCTCCACGATAGCGAGGTATGTCATAGTGTCAAACTAATGGCAAAAGATCTCATTGAGGATGTGTGGCAAAGTGATGATGGCTAGAATAATGATCTAGTCTAAGTGAGGAAGGAGGTTGTGTATTGTACTGCCTACCTAAAATTACAAAGGCTGACACATAAAACAAATGCCAAATTAAGATAGTGACAAAGCTTCAAAATCCTCGTTTGACTCACATCGAGACCCATAAGCAAGAGATACACACAAAAAATGACAATGTACAACATGTCTACTAACAGCCACATGTTGTCTAGATATATATGTGTGCCTTATTCCTATTATCGGTACAATGAATGTGAGTCGCTTCTCCATTGACAATATGCTATGTTGCCAAACCCACTTGATATGCATTGTTAATTGTATCACTTGACTTTCACCACCTCATCGCTCCCTGATGGCCCTTACTACCACATTGACTTCAGGTCCTACCACATCACTAGTTATCTCGCTTTGACATGCAGTTTCCTTTTATCTTCTTCTTCATCTTCATCTCAACGTTCACATTTGATTGTCACCTGTGTTTGACTTTGTCAGGCCTTCTGCTGATTTATCTACTTGCCTTCTGGTTGTTGCAAATTGTGTCTTCCCTTGGTCAGCTTCTTCTTCATGACAAACAATAGAGAATGGACATGTGCTTTGATACCATAAAAGAAATCTCAATGCAAAAACACTCAAAGAAAAAGATGGAGGGAGAAATGAATATATGTAATGTACAAATAAGATGACAAAATATTAGCAAAGCACCAAGACGGTGATCACAAACAAGATGAGTAGATATCGGGATTGGATAAGTCCTTTTTGAGCTACCGGATCTTATCCACATAGGACTCATCTCAACTTTTCAAGACATCATGGTATCAAGGATTATGCCAGAGGAACTTTGCAAGGGGACAATCGCCTCATTCCCAAATGAAGTGGAGACTGATCACTTTGCTTGGAATAATAATTGGTGCCTCTCCTCTTGAGCATCAAATAGAAGCCTCTTTATTGGATCTCTGCAAGACTCTGACTAGCAAGGAGAGCAGTGGTCGCCAACCAACTTCTTCTTGCAACCATGTGGTATATCACTTCCTATTGAGCATTCTCTCGGTGTCTCGACTGCACGGTTGACATTATTTAGATTGCTAGTTACTGTGGCCGCTCATCACCCCTAGTAGTTCTATCAAATGGACATCAAAAGTACTTTCTAAATGGTTGTTGGGATGAGGAAGTCTATGAGCAGCAACCTCCCAAGTTTTCTCTTTCATAACATATTAGATCACTGCGACTATCTTCTGCTGACTCCCTTCTTCAAGCACGAGAGGTCTATGTCTTCGTTTTCCACCCAACCACGCTTAGGAGAATTCAGGAACCATGTGTGTCTAGCATATTTCTAGCTATCAATTTCTTAGGAGTTATACTAATTAATAACTCTCTTGTGAATTGCCTTGTTCCTACTTTCATTCCTAAGGCCCCCAAACCCCGTACGGGCGCCCAAGGCTCCCGGACGGTCATCTCTCGTGTTGTTTCCCCATAAGTTACATTCATTAATGTAACATTTCCTCCCCCTTAAGAATTGGTTTCATCCTCGAAAATAATACTTGGGAGGTCCAACTGTAAATTGGGAAACCTTTTCCTTAAAGTACTTACTCGCTCCCATGTTGAGCTTTCTTCTGAACAATCTTTCCATTTCACCAAATATTCTTGATAAATAGTATTCCTTGTTCATCTGTTACGAACATTTAAAATTCTTTCTGGTTCATCTGGAATAGATTGGTCACCTAATAGCTCCTCAATGTTATCATTTAAGATTAGATTATCCATATCACCCAGCTTCTTTCTTAGCTTGCTTACATGGAAAACTGGATGTGTTTTACTACCAGCAGGCAGTTGGAGCTTGTAAGCCTGTTTCCCCACCCTCTTAAGTATTGTGAAAGGACCACAATATCTGGATAAAAGCTTTGGACATCCTCCCGTTTTCATGGTTTTAGTTTGTTCAGGCACCTTAAGATAGACCAATTCCCCTTTCTCAAAGGAGATGTCTCTTCGGTGAGGATCTGCATAAGCTCTAGCTCGGTCTTGAGCTTTCTTAATATGTTTTGAGCAATTTTCAACATACTATTCATATCCTCCAAAAAATCCTTTGTTGTCTGAACCTTTTCCTTGTGCAGTCCTACTGCATGAGGAGCTCTGGGCTGAAACCCAAACATTAGCATAAATGGACTATATCCAGTGAAAGAGTGTTTGGCACTATTATATGCAAACTCTGCTATCGGTAAATACTCTTCCCAATTAGTTTGCCTTTTACTTACATATGCTCTCAACATATCTTCAAGGATTTGGGCTTTCAATTTGCCCATCAGTTTACGGGTGCTCCTGTGCTCATGCTAAGTTTAGTATCCAACTTCCTACATACAACGCGCCAAAATTGACTATCAAATTTTCTATCCCGATCAGAAACTATATTTGCCGAAAGGCCATACAATCGGTATATGCTCTCTATGAACATTCTAGCCAATTCTGGTGTTTTAACATCAGTTGAAGTTGGAATAAACCTAGCCATTTTGGTTAACCTATCCACAATCACCCACACAGAGTCGAGCCCCCTCTGTGTCCTAGGTAATGTGACAATAAAGTCCATAGAGATACTCTCCCATTTTTCCGAAGGAACCTCTAATGGGTGGAGAAGTCCTACCATTTTCAATCTTTCAACTTTATTAACGTGGCATTTATTACATTTGACCACATAGTCAAGGACGTCCTTATTCATTCCAAGCCAATAGAACTGCCTTTTAATAAGATTATAAGTCTTATTAACTCCTGGATGTCCCGCACTAGGGGCATCATGACACTCAAAGAGTATCTAGCGCCTTATTTCTTCATCTTTCGGGACACATACCCTACCCTTGTAGAGTAAATAACCATTATCAATGGTAAAATTCTTCCACTTGAATCCCATTTGAGCAACCCCTGATGCTCCATTTCCTTGTTGAACATCCTCAAATGTTCCTTCCGCAATGGAGGCCCTTCCATTTGGATCCCCATTTTCTATTGCTTTCTATATGTTGGAATATGCCGGATCAACCTGGCATTTCCCTTTTAAGGATTCAAGCAAATCGGAAGTGAATTGAGTAAAACCCAATTCATTTATGATGGGCATTCTGCTGAGCGCAACAACCACTATATTGTACTTTTTCCTTTTCTATACCTTATCTCATAGTCGAACTCTTGGAGGAGCTCATGCCATCTAGCTTTACGCCCTTGTAGATCCGGTTGGTCATTAAGCCACTTAATGCTTTCATGATCCGACAAGATCAAAAGTTTGGCACTGTACAAATAGTGCCTCCATTTCTTCATTGCATGTACTATTGCATACAGCTCCCTCTCATAAACGGAATAATTCCGTTTTGCACGGTCTAATTTCTTGCTTTCAAAAGCAACAGGTTGACCCTCTTGTAATAAGACCGCGCCTACTACCCTGTCACTGGCATCAATTTCAACCACGAATGGTTTATTGAGATCCACAATTAATAGTACTAGATCTGTAGCAATAGCTACCTTAAGTTTTTCAAAACTTTCATTTTGGTATGTTCCCCAATTAAAGCTCTTTCCTTTTCCTTTAAGTTGGTTCGTCAATGGAACACCTATCTTGGCATAATCTCGAATGAATCTACGATAAAATCCAGATAAACCTAGGAAGATCTGCAGCTCTTCCAGGTTCCTTGGAGATGGCCATTCAATAATTGCCCTTACTTTTTCTGGATCCATCTTGATTCCCTCTTTCGAGATAACATACCCCAAATATTTAACCTCTTGTGCGAAGATTTCACATTTAGTTTTCTTTGCATAAAGAGAATGGATTCTTAACAATTGGAATACTAGCTGTAAGTGTTCCAAATGTTCTTCTCTTGATTTACTAAAGCTCAAGATATCATCCAAAAAGACTACTACAAAGCGTCCTAGATAGGGCCGTAACACACTATTCATCAGCTTCATAAATGTAGCTGGTGCATTTGTGGGGCCAAAAGGCATCACCAAAAAATCATAATGCCCGTATCTAGTATGAAATGCCGTCTTAGGAACATCCTAGGCCTTAATTCTTACTTGGTGATAGCCTGATCTTAAGTCAATCTTTCTGAAGAATTTTGCTTCTTCTAATTGATCAAAGAGATCTTCCATTTTGAGCATACGAAATTTATTATTCACCGTTATCTTATTAAGTCTCTATAATCAACACAAAGTCGCATAGAACCATCTTTTTTCTTCACTAATAAAATTGGCGAAGCCCAAGGTGAATTGCTAGGTTGTATAAACCCCTTATCAAGGTAATCCTTGATTTGTCCAACAAACCACTTAATTCATCCAACAAACCACTTAATTCATTATTTACATTCAACTCACAAACATAAGAAAATTGTTCCTTTATATTACAAGAAGTAAAAGTGTCCTGTACAAGAAGGGACCATAACATATATATCTCACAAGCTTCCTTCTTTATCAACTTCTGAACTTCAAAGGAACACATCAAAGGGTTATCAGATACTTCATGTTCACCTTGAATCACAAAAGTCTTATCATCCCTTTCAAATTTCAGTGTATTATGATGATAGCTACGCTTTAAGGATGGTTCCAATCCCCATAGCCACTCCCTCCCTAAAGCAATAGCAGCTCTTTCCATATTCATAATTTGGAAATCAGGCTTATCTTTATATCCTTGGATCTCGATTTCCAAATCGGATACCATTGTATCCCATATTTTATTATCTTGATCTTGCATCATACGAACAAAATATTGATGCTCACTCTGTTGTTGGGGAAGTTTCAACTTTTTGGCAAGTGCATAATTTATGAAGTTGTGGGTGGCAGAGTCATCAATCATAACTCTAACCCTCTTTCCAGCTATCAATCCATGCACTCTAACTGAATCATATGGCCCAAAGGTAAGTTGCCACATAGAAGTTGACATACAACACCTATGTTGTACATCCTTGTGCAAGACCTCTAAAGATTTATACTTTTCATGCCCCTTTAATTCCAGGGTCTGCATTACATGGATTTGTTTCTCTTTTCCCTTGCCTTTGTCCTTATCCTTTCCTTTATCTTCCCCCTTCGATCTTTGAGGGCAATTCCAAGCAGCATGGTTAGGGGATAGGCAATTGAAACACAGCCTTTCTTTTTTGGCCTTATCAAAGTCATCTTGACTTAGCTTCGGCCGTACATATTGTTTCTTTTCAAAGAGTTGTTTCTTACCCTTAAGGAATAGCATTTTCCTTTTGGATTTGCTTACAAACTATGGGAAAACGTCACAAGAGATGACCGTCCAGGAACCTTGGGCGCCCGTACAGGGTTTAGGGGCCTTATGAATGAAAGTAGAAACAAGGCAATTCAAAAGAGAGTTATTAATTAGTATAACTGAATCCTCCTAAGCGTGGCTGGGTGGAAAATGAAGGCATAGGCCTCTCGTGCTTGAAGAAGGGAGTCGGTAGAAGACAGTTGCAGTGATTTAATACTGGTATCAGAGCCACTCAGATCGCGTCCTGTGTTGGCGACTACAGTCGGGCCACGCCAATCGCCACTTCCCGTGTTGGCGACTGTAGTTAGGCCACGCCAATCTTACTGTTGATGCCGCGTTGGTTTTAAGTCGGGTCACATCCTCCCGCCGAAAGTCGTTTCGGCCACATCCTGCATCAATACGAGACACATTAATCATAATTCCGGCCATGCCATGTTCCCACACGTCCTGGTTGTGGTGTTTAGTCACACGCTAATCCAGCGCTCCTGCCGACAGGCTTTGTTCCCACGTAACCTACACACAACCAGTACAGATCGAAGAAAAGCCACATTGTTCCTCATATTCTCTCTACCACTAAGCTATAAAGGCCGTTGACATCTGTTCTACCTTTGTAATCAGGAAAGTACCCTACCTTTGTCTACAAATTTCTTATATTTTCTTTCCAATTCCAATGTATAGATGGGGGGAAAAGAGAGAGAGGGGGCAACGGAAGGCTCTAGTTCCGAGGACCACCCTATGGTGGATACCCATGAAACTGAAATGCAAGAAGAACACTAGGAAGAATTTTTTGCTACACAAGAACAATTTGATGATTTAACTGCTTGTGTGCAAGCACAGGGTGTTTAAATGGAGTTGCTAACTCAAGCACTCACCGAAATAAAATCCCAATTAGCATTATTACTAGAAAGGGATAAAGGTAAGGTAGAGACCTCAGATATTCCATCTTCATCAAAAGATGTAGATGTGACTATGCGAGATCCTAGGGAACCCCACCAAAAGCTGAGGTGTAACCCAATGTTAAAAGATATGAAACCCCCTCAGTTTCATGGGAAGAAAAAGATAGAAATAAAGATACTATCTTTAACTTCTTCAAAAATGGAAGGATTTGCACAAATTAAAGAATACTCTACCCCATCTCCAACTGCTCTTAGGGACATTATCGTATTTTTTGCACATGGAGGTAGTTCTTGTTAGACAGTCATTTCTTGGACAGTCGTTGGACAGCAGAGTACAGCAGTGCCACGTCAGCAGGGTGCCATGTCAGCAGGCACCACGTCAGCACCTGCAGTCAGACAGTTTTACTGCAGTCGGTCAGTTTTACTACAGTTAAATGCAGCCGACCTGGTGCAGTTATTTTCTATTTTTCTAGCTATTTATAGCCAGTTTGTGGCACACTCCAGCATCTATTCACTTTAGATTCTGATCTTGAGATCTGTTGGCTCAGAGAGACTGTGCTCGGGCTAATGGAGATCGAGCGGAGACATACGCAGATATTTCCTCTGCCCCCATGTATATTTCTGCACTCTTATACAGCATACTACACTGCAGATTTCTCTCTCCTCTCTGTGTTCACTCTCTCTCTGTCTATGTCCTACGCTTCCGCATCGCTGCACTCTGACATTGTATCAGAGCAGTGAAGATGGGACTGACTGAGGGCTGAACCTATCTGAAGAGGAGATTTCAGCACGACACAAGGCTGTGTTTCCCGGATTCAAGGGCGAGCAAGAGGGCTGCGCATCGGATCAAGGCTGAAGCGAGTGTAAGCGTGCGGGAAAGGAGTCTAATCAGTGAATTTGCTGCAGGTTATTGTTATTCGAAGGGGAGGAAGGTTGCGTTTGAGGCCTTCCATTCCATATTTTACTTTTTCATAGCCTCCGGCAGGTGAAGAAGGTTTGGGCAGCGGAGGAACCAGCCCTAGAAGGCTGCATTTACACAGTCAGAGGGGGCTGATTTTGCGTTTGTGCAGGTATTGCAGGTTAACATGTCTACAAAGACTAATTTGGAGTTCCAGGCGATAATGCACAAGAAGGTGCATGTCCTACCAGCTCTTCCATTGGATCAAAAGCTTGATGGTGATACTTACCGCATCTGGCGGCTGATGATGTTGGCCATTTTGGAGTCTTGTGATTTGGCAGAACTAGTGATGGAGGAGATTCACAGGCCCTCGGTGAGGGATGATTCCAAACTATCTTCCAATGCTCGTGCGGAGTTGACCAAGGCCCAGTCTCATTGGGACAAACTGAAAGCCAGGATTCGATATTTTCTGTTTCTGTCTTGCACTACACCCGTGATAGCTCATATCGAGCACTTGACGGTGGCTTGAGAGATATGACTGGAGCTCGACCAAATGTACAACCGGATGACCCTGATGAAGAGGGTTTCTTTGGAGATGCAGATACAGACCTTGTCCGTGAATAAGTCTCCTCCCCTTCGGGAACACATCAACAAGCTTCGGCAACTTCAAATGCAGGTTCAAAATGCGAGGAAGCCGATTTCCTCCGAAGACATGGCGATCACACTACTGTCCCAGTTGCCGCCACGATTTGGTACTTTTTATTCCGCCCTTATTGCATCACGGCGGGAGTCGAATCTTCGGTGAGAAGAGTTGGTTCCTATGGTCTTGGACCAAGAGAAACAATTGAAGGGACAGAATGCTTCCAAATCAGAGACTTTGGTTAGTCAAGCCTCTCAGAAGAAGGGGAAGGACCAAAAGAAGGAGGAGAAGGACAACAAATCCAAGAAGGACAAGGAGAAGGAATCCACTTGCCATATTTGTGGTAAGACCGGTCACTGGAAGAAGGATTGCCCCGACAAAGATAAGAAGGACACCAAGAAGAAGGACACGAAGGATTTTCGAGCGGTGGCTACACTCCTCAACTGCTTTTCTACACTCAGCAATCATTGAGGACTCTACATCGAAGACTTCTGATGCTGCAATGATAGCTTCCCAGGCTCGAGAGTGGATTGTGGAGAGTGGCACCTCACAGCACATGACTCCTTCCGATGGTGTTGCTGATTTGCGACCTTCCCATGGGCAAATTCTCATTGGAGATAGCTCTTCTGTGTCTATTGCTGCACAGGGTGAGGTCAAATGCAGCTTATTCCAGATGGATGTGGTGGTACCCACACTTCCGAGGTGTTGCATGTGCCAGGCTTGGGGTATCCTTTGCTTTCAGTCCATAAGATTTGTGCTCTTAGTCTCTTGGTGGAGTTTCACATTGATACTGTTCGCATCCTTGATCGTGGATAGAGGAACATTCTCTTTGCAGGGTATGAGGAGGATGGCATCTACAAGTTGAAGTCTTCCCCAGCTCTTACCTCTCTTTTTCTTACTTCTTAGACACAGTATGAGCTATGGCATGCTCGATTTAGCCACCTGAACTACAAGTACCTTCGGAAGGAGTCGCAAGGGTCGTTTGTTCCAGATTGCTAGACATAGTGGTGAGCCATCAACAATATGTCTCCTGCATTCATGGGAAACTACATCGGGATGCAATTCCCAACAAAGCTTCTAAGCGGTCTACTTCACCCATGGAGCTTATATTTACGGATCTTTGTGGCCCAATGAGGACCGAGTCCCTAAAGGGGAGCTTGTACTTCATGTTGATCATAGATGACTACAGCAGGATGACTTGGGCCTATTTCCTGACTTTGAAGTCGGAGGCTTTCTCTCACTTCAAGGATTGGCTTCTCTTCGAGGACAACCGTTCTAGCTGGCGACTGAAAACCTTGCATTCAGACAAGGGAGGTGAAGTTATGTCTAATGATTTTGCTCGTTTTTGTGCAAATAGGGGCATTCACCACAAGTTTGCTAACACCAACACTCCCCAAGAGAATGGCATTTTGGAGCGGCACAGCCGAAGTTGTGATGGAGATGGCATGCACCATGATGGAGCACCAACAAACACCTCAATTTTTGTGGGCCGAGGCATTGGCTACCGCAATTCGCATCCTCACTTAATCTCCCACTTTAGCCGTTGACAGAATAACACCTTTTGAGGCTTACTTCGGGACTAAGCCTAATGTCTCTTATTTCAGGATCTTTGGGTGTGACGCTTATGTGCACATTTCAAAGATGCAACGTGAAAAGTTCGAGGCGGCTTCTCGACGACAGATTTTTGTTGGCTATAGCTCCCAATCCCAAGGTTATTTTCTGTTTGATCTCATGAAGCGGGATGTCTACACGAGCCGAAATGTGTGGTTTGTGGAAGTTCCGGCCACAGAGGGGGGTGAGGAGCACCCCGTCTTTGGAGATCCAGGGCAGAGTTGGGCTCCCAAGACAGTTCCTTTGGAGCCAGAGTCTTTTGATAGAGATTCTTCTTCTGATTCTTCACTTCCACCGACAACCCCCGAGGAGCTTCCGCCGATGGATAATCCTGAGTCTTCAGCAGATGGAGAGTGATGGGGAGAGGTTCGGCCTCCTCCTCGTCGGACCCTTAACACACTCCGAGATTCAGTGATTGAGGGGGTTTTACTAACCTGCGTTATGCAAGATCGTGAGCCCACTTCCGTAAAGGAGGCTTTGCAGTATGAACATTGGCGAAAGGCCATGGAAGCCAAGTTGGAGGCTATTGAGAGGAATGGCACTTGGTCTCTTATGCCTCATTCCTCTCACAAGAAGGTGATTGGTGTCAAGTGGATCTTCAAGACCAAGTACCGTAGTGATGTTCTTTAGACAAGCACAAGGCTCGCCTTGTTGATAAAGGTTTTGCTCAGTGCCGAGACATTGATTTCCATGATGCTTTTGCCCCCACTGCTCGTATGGCAAGTATTCGAGCTGTTCTTGCCTTGGCTGGCCAAAGGAGATGGCATGTCTATCAATTGGATGTAAAGTCGACCTTTTTGAATGGTGACTTGCAGGAGGAGATCTATGTTGAGCAGCCTCCTGGCTTTGGATCCTCGGATGGGAAAGTTTACAGGTTGAAGAAGGCCTTGTACGGCCTCAAGCAGGTTGAAGAATACCTTGTATGGCCTCAAGCAGGCTCCGCGTGCATGGAACGAGAAGATTGACTTATTTCTTCAGTCAAAGTTGGGATATCGGTGCTCCAGGGCCGATCCACAACTTTATGTGCACAGTTCCGAGGTTGGTCCTGTGTTGTATGTTGATTTGATTTTGATAGGGGATCATACACAGAAGGTTCGAGAGACCAAGACAGCTTTACATCAGGCATTCGAGATGACGGATTTGAGGCTTCTTCATTTCTTCTTGGATCACGAGATTTATCAATCTCAGAGGGGGATTTTCATCTCTCAGCAAACGTACATTCAGGAGCTCTTGGTGACTTTTTGAGATGGAGACTTCTCGGCCCATTACTACTTCTATATGGATCTGAATTGGAAGACCACTTCACACTCAGATTCTCCCGTAATGGATGCTTCATGCTACCGTCAGTTCATTGGATCCTTGATTTGGCTTCTCAACACTCGTGTTGATCTTTGTTTTATTGTGGGTCTTTTGGCACGGTTCATGACTGAACCCAAACAGGTGCATTGGCAGGCTGCCCTGAGGATTCTTCGGTATTTGAGGGGAACCTCTGACTTAGGGATTTCTTATCCCACAAGTTCAGATGCTTCAAATCTGGTTCTTGCAAGTTGGAGTGAATCGGATTGGGCTAGCGATGTGGACCACCAACAGTCTACTACAGGCTATTGTTTTACCTTGGGTACAGGTGTTATCTCTTGGAGTAGCAAGAAGCAGCCCACGGTAGCTCTTTCTTCTACTGAGGCAGAGTATCAAGATGCGTCTTCCACCACATGTGAGGTTGTGTGGCTTCGGAGATCGTTGGAGGAGCTTGGCTGCCCCAAGACTCGTCCTACTCTTCTGCGGTGCGACAATGAGAGTTGCATTGCATTGGTACGGAATCCAATATTCCATGCCTGAACGAAGCACATTGAGATCCAGTATCACTTCATTCAGGAGAAGCTTCTCAGTAGAGGTACATTCAGGAGTTCTTGGTGACTTTTGAGATGGAGATTTGTCGGCCCATTACTACTCCTATGGATCCGAAATGGAAGGCCACTTCACACTCAGATTCTCCCGTGATGGATGCTTCACGCTACCGTCAATTGATTGGATCCTTGATTTGGCTTCTCAACACTCGAGTTGATCTTTGTTTTGCTATTCGTCTTTTGGTAGGGTTCATGACCGAACCCAAACAGGTGCATTGGCAAGCTGCCCTGAGGATTCTTCGGTATTTGAGGGGGACCTCTGCCCTAGGGATTTCTTATCCCGCAAGTACAGATGCTTGCGATCTGGCTCTTGCAGGTTGGAGTGACTCGGATTGGGCTGGGGATGTGGACCACCCACGGTCTACTACAAGCTACTGTTTTACCTTGGGTACAGGTGTTATCTCTTGGAGTAGCAAGAAGCAGCCCACAATAGCCCTTTCTTCTACTGAGGCAGAGTATCACGCTGCATCTTCCACCACATGTAAGGTTGTGTGGCTTCGTAGCTTGTTGGAGGAGCTTGGCTACCCCCAGACTGGTCCTACTCTTCTGCGGTGCGATAATGAGAGTTGTATTGCCTTGGTTAGGAATCCTGTATTCCATGCCCGGACAAAGCACATTGAGATCCAGTATCACTTCATTTGAGAGAAGCTTTTGGATGGGAACATTGATGTGGAGTACTGCAAGACGGATGATAATCTTGCAAATTTGTTTACAGAGGCGCTTGCCAAGGCTCTTCTTCGGCAGCATTCCAGATCCCTCAGTCTTTTGACCCGTCCAGGATCTGAGAGGGGGTGTTAGACAGTCATTTCCTGGACAGTCGTTGGACAACAGAGTACGGCAGTGCCACGTCAGCATGGTGCCACGTCACCACCTACAGTCGGACAGTTTTACTGCAATCGGTCAATTTTATTGCAGTCGGCTGCATCTAGTACAGTTATTTTCTATTTTTCTAGCTATTTATAGCCGGTCTGTGGCACACTCCAGCATCTATTCACTTCAGATTTTGATCTTGAGATCTGTTGGCTGAGACAGACTGTACTTGGGCTGACAGAGATCGAGGTCATCAAGTCGGAGACATACGCAGATATTTCCTTTGCCCCCGTGTATATTTCTGCACTCTTATACAGCATACTACACTGCAGATTTTCTTCGTTTACACTGTCTCCTTTTCTCTCTCTCTCTTCTCTCTGTGTTCACTCTCTCTCAGTCTATGTTCTACGCTTCCGCATCGCTGCACTCTCACAGTTCTTGACATGGGAATGAGATATTTGTATCTCAACAAAAATATGCTCTTTAATTAGTACAACAATACTAATCAGACATGGCCTATGGCCATTCCACTTAATCCCACTATGAAACTATCTAAGGATACCCATGCTCAACCTTCGATGAGCACACCTATTTGTCTGTGGCAAGGAAGCTTGTTTGGTTGATTATACTAGGCCCCATTTAGCTTACTTTGATTCTTTTCTTTGTCAGTATTTCAAAGCACCAAAAATGTCACATTGGATTGCTTACTCACATGTATTGAGACATGTTCAATGTACTTATTCTTATGGTCTACATTATGGTTGTGGTCTAATTTTTCCGGAATATACAGATTCTAATTGGGCAGGAGATCTCGACACCCAACATTTCCATGGTGGTTACATCTTCTCCTTGGGTATGAATCCCATTATTTGGTCCAATCATAAGGAAGAGACAATGGCTCCCTCCACTATCGAGGCTAAGTATAAGTTTCTCTATAATGGAACCACAAAAGCCATCTATTTCAGGACCTTACTAGCGGCGCTTCACTTTCCATGTAATGTATGGGTTCATAAACATCACTATGCACAAGCTATAATTTTTGATCGACATGCATAGATATCTGAAAAGGAAGATCAAGGACCATATTTTTGCTTCTCAAACGAAGTAAACTGCCATAGTTGAGATCACCAAACCGAGCATGCCATAACTCAGTGTCATCCATAATAGTGGTATTAGCATGTAACGCATCCTCCAATACTCTCTTCTCATGTATATCAAGCTGATACAGCACATTGTGCAATATCAAGCTGATACAGCACATCGTGCAATGTGTCAATGATAAGAAGGGCATCCCCGTCACTACAATCATAGACAATGTATGGATCCATGTGGAACCACAAAACCAGCACATGCTATGGCTAAAACTGAAAGCAAGTTCTTTTTAACGCCATGCACACATAAAAGCTATATATTGTTGTTTTCAGCCCTAATAAACCATGTAAATGGGAAGAAATATCATAGGAAAACCACATAACAAAAGCATAAGATTGGCTAATGTCCAAACTTACTAAATGTGCTTTCGCATCCTTTGCACTTGCTGAATTTTCAGCAACCGTAATGCCCAATTGCTTCCTTTCACTAGCAATCCTGTTTATGCATTCCTCAATGGCATGCCCCTTTCTCCTACAATAATTGCATCTTTTCCTTTAGGTATCCTCATCTTGAGTACTTGAAGAGCCCGTAGAATTTGCCATTTCCTTTGGGAACAAAATGAAAAGAGGGCTTAGGAGAGAGAGAAAGAGAACGCAGCAGGAGAGAGAAATCATAGCTGCTGTTATGGAGCTCCCTGTGTAGCACTTCGCAATAATACCATGTGGGAATGAGCAAAGGAAGCAAAAGAACACGAAGAGAAGTGAACAGAGTATGAGAGGCGATGAAACACAAGAAAACTTAATGACTATCACTCTAATCTGAACACAACTACAGGCTGCAAAGTCAGCCCCTGCACATGTGTGCACCACGTAAGTGCAGGCACATACTATTTGCAAAAGATGATGAGAATGTAAAATGAGGAAGATGAGAGAAGATGATGACAGCTGGATGATGTGACTGTGCCAGCAGCAGGACAGAGATGAGCTGCACGCAATCTAAAAGCTGGAGACATGTGCCCTATAAATAAGGTAAGAAGAATAACTGGCCAAACTGCTCTCTAATAACCTGAAAACTCACCCACAATGCCCAAAATATGCTGCCACCTGGTGCAAATGCGAAGTGGATAAGTGGTTACTGCTCCAGGTCTAAGATTTATCACCCCTGCTGTGAAAACTATCCACCCATGCTGGAAAGTGGCCTCCCATGCTGAAGAATCCTACAAACAGCCTGAGTGAAGAAACAACTGCTGCTGTGCCATGTGGGCTGCCAGAAACTGCTGAGCTGATCAGGGACTGCTGTGGATAAGGTCAAAAAACCTTAGTCTCTACCTGATGCACCGGTAAGGAAGGCAGCTATCACAGCAGAAAGACTAACCGACAATAGCAGTGTCAGAGCTCCTAATGTCTTCATCTAACTCAGACTGAGGCTCATAAGCCGGAGATGAACACAAGAAAAGAGACAAAATAACATGTTCACTGACACATTCAGCAATCTATCAGTTCACCCTACACCATATTGTTACCTGCTGCCTGCCAGGTGTGTCTAGGGCTGTTTCTTCTCTAAACAGTTCTGGGCAAAGCTGCTGTGCATCTTTTGTGTAGACTGCTGCCTACATTTTCAACATTTCACGATTTGAGTGTGCATTCATGTATAATCTCAGCTTTAGCCATTCCTGTGCACATTCTCAGCACAATCCTCATCACTTGGGCTGCATTTGCAATAGCCCAGCCTTCCTTGCATTATGTGTCTGATTGCAAGTCAGCTCATCACTCCAGCATAATCCAAAGGCTGAACCCCATGGCAGTGTTCAAGTAACTTTTAAACACTAAACTATATTCCTTTCAGTTTTGTGCTTGAAAGCAAATTATGCTTGCAAGCTTCCACACAGTCCGGAACCAGTTGTAGTACTTTTTGTGTACTGAATCCTTCTGACTTATTCTACACATTAATATGCCCATTCCTCCCTTCCTCACCCTCCTTTCCTCCATCATCACACTCTAATGGTAGTTTAAAGTAGGAACTCTACCTGTACTTTGTCAATAGTGGATCATCCATCATTTCTCTTAACAGCACACCATCCGTCAAATACTTTATCTTTGTCACACCCTTCAAACAAAATTCCACAACACATGTCAACAATACACCTTCCAAGCAACATGCCTCAGTTATTTCTAGCATTAAAGTTTAAACAGCATTAACCTGTGCGCCTTAATACATCTACATAGCATCAGTTGACATCTCTCTCAAATAGCAAAACAAAATAAATAATATATCCATTTAGAACTACAAGAATGACAATACGTATTGTAACCAACCTTTTGTATATTAATTGTTACCAAGATATATTGGCTCACATGATTCAAATTTGTTTATTGCTCAAATACCTTGAAAGGTGATTTGTATATTATTTGCATATTTCAGACAAGAGTGGCCAATGGCTAGAATGCCCTACAATTATATTTTGTTTCTCATTAACAAGAAATCCAAAAGGAATCAAAAAGTTTAGTCGAGCAGTCGAATTGACCAAAAAGCCCAAATCACTAAGATATTTTTCACTCAAGAGGTCACATTGACTAGAAGCCCCATAATAAGTGGAATCAAAAAGCGAAACCAGATACTTATGATCAAAGAAACAAATCATGAACCCGTGAACCTATACAAAAAGCTCTCCTAAATCCAAATTTGGAAACTCCTAAAATTTAAAAGCCCACTAGTTTTGTAAGTTATTCAAATGGAAATTCTATTTGTGTCAAAGGATTCAAAATTTCACAAGGAACAATTTTATCTTCGGAGGCTATCTCAAATTCTTAATGATTTGAGAGATTTTTAGAGTAGACAATTTAGAAGCTTCTTTCTCTAGAAAAGTACGTGTGGCATCTAGAATAGGACGTGTCATTTTGAACAAACTACTGTGAGATTTTGCTCAACACTTGTCATTTTCAGTAAATATCTGTCATTTGTAACCTCTACTTTCCACCTTTAAGCACCTAAGCCCCACAACTATATATTGGAGGTCTCTCTTCATTTCCATCAAGCTTTAATGCTGAAATTTCAGCCACATCCCTTGTACATGCTTATCTAGCACTCATTCAAGAAGCTCTTTCTACTTAGCGTGATCAAATCCAAGTATTAAATAAGAAAATCAACTTGCTGCCCAAAGTATACAGAAATTAGGAATTCGAAACCTTAGTTTCCATAATTGCAAAGCTCTTTCTACTTAGCTTGATCAAATCCAAGCACTAAGAAGAAAATCAACTTGCTGCCCAGAGTATACAGAAATTAGGAATTTGAAACCTTAATTTCCATAATTGCAACAAATCAACCCATTGTATGTGGTTCAAGCACTTGGTGCCCATGGTTTGTTTCTATAAAATAAAAAGACAGAGGGGCCAATTCCCCTCTTACCATGGTCTCAACTCTCTTCTTCTCCTATACCACATGTATATGAGGAGTGGGAGCAAATGGAGAAACCCCTAGTACTAACGATTTTACAAATGATTCGGAGTAAGCCCTCTATACCACAGGAGATTATCATAGCAGATATGGGAGCACCACCGATAGTGATAGAGGCCCTCTTCCAAATAGTCATTTTCTTGCATAGGCTCTGGTGTATGACAAGTAAGAGATACTCGCAACTTGCACTAGAGTCGTTTAGACAGCTAGCATTGCAGGGGGATACTAACTGTTGGTATGCTCGGAGAAGAGTCATAGTTACGACCACGTGGATTACACATGGATCACCTTCCACCACTTAGTACAGCTTGAATTGCCCTCACTTGGAGCTCAACTAAGAGGAGCTAATCCACATCATCAGAATGGACATTATTCAAATACACACAACTAGGATATAGGTGGCACCTACTGAGGATCTAGGGATGAAGATGGCTTTCTACCACAAGTATCTTCTGCACATATCCCCCGATGACTTTATTGTCCCCGAGATACATGGATGTACACCTATCTCATGGTGTACAATGCACCATGGGACAGCTCTGCACATCCTCACACCAACTCTGAATCAAGACAGGTGAATGCATAGCAAACTCACTCCCCCAAAGAATAGGATTTACCAGCTTTGACAGCTCAAGCCAAAGACAGAGGAGCACTACTTATACAGATACCTAGTGTACTATGAGATTCAAGGGCATTTCCATTTCTTGTCAGAGAGGGATTTCCCAGATCAAAGATGTCTCGAGCTCTTCTTACTAGAGATGCACTACCACAAAGAGTGCCTCTTATGGACCCAGAAGCAAAGACGCATAGCCATACACCAATGTACACTCACGAAGTTCTGCAAAGCTTGGACTACTCCCTCCACTATAGAGCCCTCGTTGGACCGACCAAGGGCCTAGCTGGTAAAAGCCACGGAGAGATGCAAAGCCCGTCGCCTAGGCCCAGCTAGTCCACGCCCTTACAAAAGGCATCATCTGCACATACAAAGGATACTACACTGCCATTGGGGAACCATACCTCGCCACTTCAGCTTCTCTATACTAGAGAGAACCATGAGAGACATCTTGGGATCAGAGTGCCTCTTGAAAAGATTCACATTGTATCTCGATTAGACATCATTTTGTACTCATCAGCTATGTATTATTTACTATTTATTTTCCATTTAGTTAGTCATAGCATTAGATGGCAACTATTTTGGGACTTGGAAATTTTCCTTTTCAAATGTAACATTTTGGTCTCATCGGCTGATTCAGCCTTTTGTAGATGTTAATATAACTGTGAAGATAATTGAATTAGATAGTGAATATTTACATCAGACCATCACGTCAACATTCTGTCTGTAGCAGTTATTTTCTATTAGATCAGACCAAGAGGTCAGCATACTCTATCTCTCTCACTGTCTGTGTAACTAATATTTACATGGGCCTGCACGCTATCAAAACAACCAGAACAACCTATTACATGAACAGTACTATCAAATCACATAGAAGGGGCAGCTGGAGTAGAGCGAACAATCGCCATCCAGGGAGCAGCAATATCCAGAAGAACCAGGTCCGCTGACACCATAGAGATCTCCCATAACACTATTTCTCGCACACGGGCCACATGCCCATGGATGCCCGATGCTGAATCAAAAATAAAGGCATTGCGAGTACGCCATATATGCCACAGGGCTGTCCATCTAAGGAAATGAAATAGGCACGAACAATCTGAATTTGAAGAGGGCATAGAGGACATATCTCCCATAATCCACGAACGAACCGATAGGCGGTTCTGAGTCACCAAGGACCAGACACGAGAAATGAAATTCCAGATCTGTCGCGCAACAGGGTAGGAGACAAAGAGGTGAAGCAATGTCTCATCACAAGTAGTCATAATTGCACTCCTACATAGTACGAACTAGTTCGTACTATACGGTTCGTACCATACCATACCGTACGAATTCGTACCAAAAAACAAGCACTCTTTTTTTGGGTTTTTTTTTTGGCATGGTTGTTGTTGTTGGTGGTGGTTTGGGTTGTTGACTATTGTTGTTGTGGTAGTGGTGGTGATTTTGTAGCCTTGATCGATCAACCAAGAAAGGGGATGGAAGCTTGATTAGACTCCTCATACATGTTTTGTTATGATTTATCCTAGAGCCAAAGGCCATACATAAGGTATTCAAGCAGTTCCAAACGTTTCTAATTGATGTCCCATCATTTTTCACAATATGTTAGTGTCATCAATAAATAAATTCAGCACCATTTGAGAATCATCAAGTAGTTTAATCCTATTGATTTGACCCTTGTTCACAGCTCATTTTGCACCACCCAACCCAAAGCATTAGTACACATTGCTAATAAAACTAGGCCACAGGATAGCTTGGCCTAATGTACCTTCTGAGAGTACACGAATTAGTGAATGTACCATCGGTAGCTACTTTAGCCTTAGCAATGCCAAACGAAACCATAACAAAATTCATAAATCTTTTACCAAAACCTTTGGTGGTTTGTTTGGTAACTGTTGGTCTCACAGGTCATTTTGGCCTCTTGTAAACGTTAATAAAGCATCTCATGTCATTTCATCTCTCTCTCTCTCTCTCTCTCTCTCTCTCTCTCTCTCTCTCTCTCTCTCAAGCATACATGCCTCTTATTTGTATGATCATTCATGTATGATGTATCCACTCCTATGTATGTACTTGTAAGTTGTAGCGCATGTTGCCCATGCGGCATATGCCATAGAGGTTTTGGCGTGTTACCCTTAAGTATTCATCTTATATACACCAATAGCATTGCTATTTAGACTTTAAACATCTGTTCTATCATCTATAGTTCAAAATAATGAAGTTAATTCTTTTTTTCATACTAATATCGTACTGTACCTTATAAAATCTTAAGGTACCATTTAGTACCGTATTTTATCGTACCGTACTATACCGTACTTTTCGTACCTGACAACTATGCACGTAGTGCAGAAAACACAACTCCCAGCAGAGATCTTTTGAGCATGGAGCACTTCACCCGTTGGAAGACCCCCAATAAGCAGCCGCCACATGAACACTTTTCCCTGATACGGGACCTTAGACTTCCAAAGCTGGATAAATCTTTCCTGCCACTTCTTTTTACTGTCCCAACGATGCCATAATCTATTCACTTTCCCCATGATCCATCTCTTGGCTTCCACCATCTGATGATATATCTGATTAGCTGACCTTTTCCCAAAATCATCAGGAAGCACAAACATCCAGTCACACCAAGGATCCAATAGCTGTAATACAAGCAAAGGAAAGAACCTCTGAAGACTGTCATATATGGACGACCAAATGTCCTTGTATCCACGAGGCACCCAAAAGTACTGACGAATGCGCCTAAAGGAATAAAGACGAGGCTGCCTAGGAATAACACCATCACGGACTGTCTTCAACCCCAACCTAGCCATCTATTTGAACTTGTCTCGCTGCTGTGGCCAATCCAATAACCTTCAGCAAACCAGTATTTCTCCTTGCAGCGAATTTTCCTCTTTACAAATATCCGGGGGATGCCAAACTGCAAAACGAAGCATCTCCTGCCAGGAAGCTATCAAATGAGAAAGAAAAAAAGACTGGGAGACCTTTAAAGGCCTCATAGAATTAAGCAAATGCCACTAGGAAGCATGAATAACCGTGCTACCATGAGAGATGCCAGTCTTTTCTATGAAGAATTTGGCAATGTTTGACCAAGGATGACACTGAGTACATAGACTCTGCAACAGGGAAAGCCTCAAAGCGGGCATATGCAAATTGACATCTAGCAAAGCTGCACCCCCCATCCTTTTCGTAGTGGTCACATGCTACCAGGAGATCCATACCTGTCCCAAACGATTGCCTTTCTTTTTCTAGAGAATAAATCTGATAGGCTGAACCAAATCCAAAATGGACTTCTTTGTCCAAGGAAGTAGTGGCAAAAAGAATAAGATCATACTGATCATTATACATTGAGCCACTTTTAGTCTAACATGTAGTGGCCAACACTGGGATTTCCAGTACATGAACCTGTCATGAATTCGGGAGGCCATCCAATCCAGCAAGGCTCGGGGAGCAACCTCCACACCAATAGGGTATCCCAAGTGTCTGGTTATATTGCCCCTTGTGATCATAATTCCATTCCAGCCCAAGGCCTCCAGATCATTCTCCGTACAGGAGAGAAGGGTGGATTTCTGAGTATTAATGTGAAGACCCGATGCCAAAGCAAAAAGATTTCAAGCCACCATTGCCCAGTTAACATTAATACCATCTGCCTTAAGGAACATAAAAGAATCATCCGCCAAAGATTGACCCACAAGCTGGTCACCGCCAGGAAGAGTTAAGCCAACTATCTCACCTTGAGTTGCCAACTATCCAGTAATGAGAGCATGGGGTGAGTTACCAAAGCAAATAGCAAAGGGCTAAGAGAACAGCCTTGCCGAAGGGACCCGAATAAGGCAATTTCCTCCGTAATCCCTCCATTAAGACCAATATGGGCTACAGCACCCTGACTAATAGTATCAACTAGAGAAATCATACGGGGCCCAAAACCCATTGTAGACATTAATTGCCGCAAGAAAGGCCAACTGACATGATCAAAAGCCTTCTCAATATCCAGCTGAAGCATAACAACCTGCTGGCTAGAAGCTTTGGCATAGTCAATTCCGAGCTGAACATTCAAAATGTTGTGCATAATATTCCGACCTTTAATGAAACCGTATTGACATGGATGAATGAGGAGCGGAAAAACTTTTTGCAATCTATTGGCAATAATTTTGGAGAACATTTTATATAACAATCCCATAACAGAAATGGGTCTCCATTGTTTCAAAGAGGTCAAAGAGGGAACCTTGGGCAACAATCTGATAACATCAATCTTCCAATCCATAGGCATCATACCAGAGTTCCACACCTACTGACACAAGCGAGTTAATGGGTCCTTAAGTAGTTGCACATGGGCTGAAAACAGCTCATTAGGAAGCCCATCCCAGCCTGGACTTATTCTTCTAGGCAAGTGAGACAACACTTCTTCCACTTCATCTTCAGAAATATCAGCCTCCATTAGATTCACCCATTTTGGTTTGACCTGATTACTAACCATGTCACAAATATATGTTCGAGCCGAGAGAACAGCATCGGAAAGAATCTCTTGCGGACCCAACAAGGCCCTATAAAAGTCAACAGTCATCCGAATAATAGAGGCAGGATCACTCATCATATCACCTTGCCCATCTTTTAAGCACACAATATTTTCCCGGGCAAATTTCTGATACAGATGTGCACAAAATTGATGAGTTTGACAGTTATTATCATGTAAAGCTTCAGCTCTGGCCAAACAGTTTATATTTTGCATATTCCTCTTCCTGAAGAGATTGGACCCTGCCTTTGAGCCATTCAATGCATGTAAGCAAGTCATTGTTAGAATCCCCAGTCTGACATAGAGACAAGGAATGAGCTAACAAGGATTGAGCATGCTCCAATTCAGCTCGAAACAAGGAAGCACGATGAATACCATATTGTCGGGATAACGCTCGCGCATTATCCCTAAAAACCGCCCATGCTTCCATCCCTATAGAGAGGACCCTGGAGCTAAAAGAGGCTATCAGTTGCTGAACACCTGCCAAAAACTGATTGTGCTGCAAAAAAGATTGATTAAACCAAAGAGGCAAACGGACAAGGAGAGCCTTAAATGCATGAACAGGTCTGTGGCTCATTTCCAACACCAAAGGGTAATGATCTGACAAAATATGTTGTTTTCTCACACGCATATCAATGACTGCAGGAAGAAAAGGGTAACTTTGACAGATGTATATCCTATCCAGTCGGGCTTAAGTGTTTGGATGCTGAAAAGAACGATAAATGTACAAGAACCAAGACCGCGATGCCTTGTCTTCTTGGGGATGGCAACTAGTTGAAAAGCAAAGTAAATAAAAGAAGGATTGGAACGAAAATGAAAGTGAGCGTTAGAAAAGGATTAAGTGTCGCCTTGTGCAGGCTTGGTAGGTTCTTGGGTATCAAGATAGGACCTAAGGCCGATGCCTTGTTCTCCTTGGGTCACTACACTCAGCTCCCTCCTTTTTACACTCCCGAGTATGGAAAATCCGAAGCTACAAGGGAAATGTGCTAAAAGACACCATCTATTGATTAGGCTGTAGGAGTCCTCGTCTAGTAGGAGCTCCTGGTTGAGTTGTCCTTCGTTAGGTAGGCAGTTCAGACCACCACTTAGGATTACCTCTCTGATAGTTCTTTTTTGCTTGGTCGTGTTGGAGTAGTTGGTTAGTGACTAGCTTTAGGCTTTCTGTCAGATTATGCTAGGCCTACTCCTTGTGGATTTCATGCCTTGGTTTTTTCAGGGGGTAGAGAGCTGTGATGTATCATTAGTTTTTCAGTGCCTCCAAAATCTCAAATTAATCATCATTTTATGATCGGAGAGATGAGAAGAATCCTCTTGGGCTTGAGATGCTCCCAACCTTCGCTCTCCATTACCAGGATCTGGTCAAGAATTGATGCACTAAGCAAAGAGAATGAAAATCAGTCTTTCTCTCTCCTCCCTCTCTCCCCTTAAGGGGCAGTTCATGCACAAGACGAAGAATGAAGATTGGTTGAAGGATGCTTGCCCGGCATGAATTGGATTGCTCCAAGATCAAGAGGAGGTTGAGGGGAGATGTTTAACATTATAAGTTTGCGACTGGTCGGTCCATTGGCAACCCGAAAAATTTAATTATGAAACCCGCAACACGCAAATAAGCGGTATGTCTCATTTTTACAAAGAAAATTTGCTTCTTTTTTATGTTTGATTGTTGAAATGGAATTCATATGGAACAAAAACTTGTTTGGAGCTTGTTTGTATTATGATTGAGGGCTGTGCATAACAAAAATGCAGATCCATAATAATAAATAGTCGCAATAATTAAATTATAACCCCAAAAGTGCCTTTTTAGTGCAAAAATGAAGGTTTTATTGGTTTCCAGTGGAGAAAAGAGATGCGCATGGGATAAAGTTTTAAGACAAAAAATCTTTCAGCTTTCATGACCAGTCACTAATCATAAATCAGAAAATAATCTATTTTATGCACAAATAAATAGAGAAAAATAGTTAAAAATGGGAAAAAAAATAGGATTTTTGCTTTATAAAAATCTAGAAAATTATAATTTGTGGTTGTGGCTATAAAATAAAGCTGAGGCATGAAGTTTGGCTTCCGTTTTACTTTTTTTTATGCGTTATAGTTCATGTTTTTTCCATTTTATGCAAAAAATACATACAAAAGAATACCCTACATTTATGCAATGCAGCATAACCTTGTGGGAGCTTTCACTCAACCACCAAGACCCACAGACCGCTTATTATTTCAAGCATTCCAAGCCGAGCACTAATGGCTACCTCTCACATAGCCAATGCGCCATTCATATCTACGGGTGTAGTGAGCTTACCTCCGTGCCAGTCGAGTTACCTCCTCTCCCGCGCACTCCGGTAGCTCCACGATCCAAGTACAAGCTTCAAGCAAGCTCCATCCTCAAGCTCCAAGCTCCAAACTCCATTGCCGCGAGCAAGAGAAGAGAAGAAGAGAGAAGAAGATGGAGAGCTTCTCCTCCTCGGTCCCTCACCCTCACACACTCACTCCCTCACACTCTCACACTCCCTCTCTCAAGTACAAGCTCAAGCAAGCAAGCAAGCAAGAAGAAGAAGAAGAAGAAGAAGAAAAAGAGAGCCACTTTTGGCCACACACAAGAATGAGCTTCTCATTCACTTTTCAACTTTATATACAAAACCCTAAATCCCTTTTGGGCGGTCATCCCCTTATCCCCTTTTTTACATGGTCGGCCGTGGCCTAGGCCCTTTTTCCCATTGTCCTTCTATCTTCCTAACTTCCTTTCCACCACCCGTCTACATTTACAAATTGCACGGGTGAAAGCCCAGCGCTCCTTAAATTAAATCATGATGCGCTTGCGCTCTTTTACAAAAGTATTGACTTGCGTTTTTCCTTGTGCGCATTTTTCCCTTATTTAGGACTTTTCTGTGCTTCTTGTGTTTCTAGATTTTTCTTGGCACGCCTTCGTATTCCGTCTCACTTTGCCTTGGCCTTTGTCTTCTACTTTAGCTTTTCCAGATTTTCCACCTTGTTCGTCTGACGGTTAACATTACCCCCCTCCTAGACGAGTGCCAATCCCAGGGCACTCACCGTCATAGGTAGCAAGCTTTGGCATGCACTGAAGACGTGGGTGGAAGGGACATCGGTGGTTGCCGTGGAGGAGTGTTGGTGGTGGTGTGGAGGAAGGTCGTTGGGGGCACCTTGGTGGCCATGGATACATCCAAGACCACATGTCCTATTTCAAAGATGCCGCTGCAAGAGCGACCCAAGCCCGTCTCTCAGGACCATCCATAACCGAATGCGGAGAGGTCAACTACTCTACAGAAACACATGCATTAAAATCCCCCATAACAAAGCATGGACGAGTCATGACAAGGCAGTGCAGGTCTTCCCAAAGCTAACGACGTTCCCTTGCATTACAAGGGAACATACACGCCTACCATCCACAAAACATCACCCTCATAAATTATTTCAAGAATCAAAAATCGGCCACGTGGGTCTTGAGAGACCAACAATGGTTGTAGGGAGGATTTGACAGCCAACATAACTGCCGATCTATGCGGAGGACCACCCCTAAAGAAAACTACATAATCCTTATATACATATAAAGATCCAGCCAAAGCATGTTGTTTTATGCTCCATAGCACAAAAAACATCTCATTTTCCGGCTAGCACTACTTTCCACAACCGATATTGTTTTCTACACGAAGAAATACCTTTCATATTCCACAGAGCAATTTTCATGATGAATCACAAATGAAAAGAACTACTAAACCACCGCTTTTCCTTTCCCTTTTACATCAATAGCCTTGGCTGCTTGAAATCTCTCCATTTCACCTCGAATAACATCAACAAGATCTGCCTTCTACAAGCCGGCAATGGAAGCACGGGAAGGGAAGTGTTGTTTGCTGGTCCCAAGGAGGCACGGGAAGGGAAGTGCTGTTGCTGGGAGCAAAAACCATCCCAAGGAGGCACAAGCCTCCCACGCCCATCGAAACACAAAGCAAAATCAGAAGGCCCACGCGAAGATTGGGGTTTCATATAAAACCCCCTTCCTCTACGTTGAAAGGTTTGAGTAATAGGGGGCGGCGGAAGATGGGCAGGAATGGGGCAAGAATCCTATCTTGCATTACGACGAACCACAGTAACCCAGGAATCCTCCTGAAGAGGCAAATTCCACCCATCCGCAAGCAAAACACGCTCCCCATCACCATGAGAAACGACCTTCCCGCCATCATCACGGGCATGTTGGGAAAGCTGCACATGATCAGCCACGGACTTCTGAAACATCTACTGAGGGAGATGGTCTTACATTTCCATATCTAGGTCCATAGGGCATTGCCCTACCTCCATATTTTTGTTGCATTTCGAAATGAAATGGCCCAACTAGCCACATCAGAAACAATGTCCTGCAAAAGTATCCCATTTCAGCTCATACACCAACGTTTGTAACCCTGGAACCTCAAAACAAATCTTCCTCGGGCGGGGTTTCCTTCTATTCCAAAGCATACATGCCCTATTCCGATTGCGGAAATTCAACCGAGGTTCTACCAAAACCTCCCCAGTGGATCTCAAAACCAAAGGGAGGAGTCTCCAGAGATGCACAGGGAAATCCACCACCTCTACCCAAATTGGGTATGCCTGTCTCAACCTCCTGAAACTCAGCCATGGGTCTCCAAGGGACCACATGAACTAATTGCCCATCCATAAACAGAGGAATGCGTTGCATAATAAGAGACCATACTTCTGCAGAACGAAAAAGAACCTCAAAGAGCCCCTTCGAGCCATCATATATCTCTTCCACCAGGGGGACCTACATACGCCTCGAAACATCTTCGGAGCAATGTTCAAAACTAGCAAGCATAGACTGTAGCCAAGCACGAATTCGGGTGATCAAAGGAGTCCTTCCAGTATCTCAGATCTCAAGTTTGCTCTTTCTCCACCGCCGATGTACCACATCCCGCATCCAAGAGGGATCACCTGCTATTAGCGACTTCGACGACTGCTACTACATCCCAGGATAGTATATCTCCCTGCATCTGTTACATATACACATCCCACCACTTTATCACAGCCGACAGTTGTTCCCCTATCACAGCCGACATTTGTTCCCCTTTTGTAGCCATTATCTGGAGTACCAGAGCTACATATGCACATACACATATACGACATATACGACACTTATCACACTCAGCACCGTATTTTCAGTTTCCAGTTTTTAGCTTTTCATTCAGCACTTTTATTTTGGATAGCTGGACCTCATCAGTTGTATCACAGTTTGTCTCATAGGCCAGTTTTGGTCTTTAGAAGACGTTAATATAACTTTCTTTCTCTCTCTCTCTCTCTCTCTCTCTCTCTCTCTCTCTCTCTCTCTCTTTCACTATACAAGGGCAGGTCTGCTCTCGTTATCAGGGCACAGGGGCAGCTTGCACTCGTACTAAATGTCTAGTCTGCAGGCTCAGGATAAGGGCGCTATGCACAGCAGACTACAGAACTATAGGTCGCGTACTGCCTAGGAGCGTGAAGGCAGGCCACGCAAAGGCGCGGCAGAGCTAACCCTTCACCTCACTCAAGGACTGTGAATGAGGAGGAGATCTGGGCGAAACTCTGATCGCAGAGCAAAAATGGTAGCCACAAATAACACGCGTGCAGGGGCAGGGCTCGCGGAAGACTCGAACAGGCCAGGCGGAGGCAGCGAAACTCTCTCTCTCTCTGGCGCACACTGACAGGGACCCATTGACCTTATGCAGACTGTGCGAGTTCGTACAGGTAAGGGTTTCATCAGGCTAGTGCAGAAGGACAGTCGCGACAAGTCGCAATCCCTCCCTCCCTCTCTCTCTCTCTCTCTCTCTCTCTCTCTCTCTCTCTCTACATACATACATACATACATGTGTGTGTGTGTGTGTGTGTGTGTGTGTGTGTGTGTGTGTGTGTGTGTGTGTACATACATACATACATACATATACACATATGTATGTATGTATGTATGTATGTATGTATGTATGTTATATACATATGTATATATATATATATATATATATATATATATAGATATATATACATATATATATATACATACATACATACATATGTATGTTATATACATATGTATATATATCTATCTATCTATATATATATATATATATATATATATATATATATATATATATATATATATATGTATGTATGTATGTATGTATGTATGTATGTATGTATGTATGTATGTATGTATGTTATATACATATGTATATATATATATATATATAGATATATATACATATATATATATACATACATACATACATATGTATGTTATATACATATGTATATATATCTATCTATATATATATATATATATATATATATATATATATATATATATATATATATATACATATGTATATAACATACATACATACATACATACATATATATACATACATACATATATATACATATGCTTGGAGAATAGATGATCTAAATGACAAAAGAGATCCAATCCTCATGCCAAAATTTGAGGACATGGATAGCAAAAGGGCCTTCCTATCCAAGAGATAGGCTTTGAAGGGCGGAAAGATTTACCTCAATGAGGATCTCACACGCGCACAATTGGAGCACAAAAGGGCTAGCATGCCAAAAGTGTTGGAGGCACGTAGAGAAGGCAAGTATGATGTGCATAGAGATGGCAGAGTAGTCATAGCATAACGAAGGTCACAATGACGGTACAAGGCCTATGAGACGCTAAAGATGTCCCTTTGGAATTGTAATGATTCAATGAGACTTGATGCAGCGACACATCAATGTATAAATTCTAGATTACCAGATGTTGTGGGATACAAATGGGAGAGCGTCTATAGACCTCAACCCCCTAGACCAAGAGGAACCAAGGGGTCAAGTGGGGTGGCTATTCTTTATCGTGTGGTGTCACGAGATGTGCATGCAAGATATATGTGGGTAAGGCTAAGGATAGGGCAGCCAAGGGATCTATATGTTGCAATATGCTACTTCCCACCCGCCTCTTTAACATTTTCTCCTGGGGAGGGATCACCATTTGAAAAACTACATCAGGATATTATGAGATATGCAAGCAGTAGGGATATACTGCTAGTGGGAGACTTTAATGCTCGAACAGGAAGTGAGCAGTCCGCCTTCTATGATACTAAACATGAAATGTTTAAGGAATTGGCATTGGATGATCTAGGGCTTGTCAAGACATCTCAAGATAAGGAGATGACAACATATGGATCTCATCTGCTAGCCTTAGAAAGTGCTCACGAATTGGCTAAATTTAATGGCCTATTAAGATGGTCGGGGCTGGATGCTTTCACTTGTTGGAGCAACAAAAAAGGGGCCAGCGTTGTGGACTATGTAATGGGCTCGAAAACGTTAATCCCAAAAAATTAAGCATTTTGAGATATCTGATAAGCCCATTGGTATAGCAACCAACCATGTGATCCTAAAATTTACTCTAACATGTGGTCAAAGACAAGAAACACGCACACAGTCACACACATTCCTGCATTATGAATTTCTAGAGCAAACGTTGCATTATGAGTGCAGACAGACACCTACAAAGGGATATTACACTAGAGACATGCACACACAAGCAGGCAAGGAATGTCTTCCGCTGTCTTGTGCAGAAAAAGAAGAGAGATTATTTAGCCAAACTAGAGTCAGAGATGTATCAGCTCTTTTTTAGCAGAGACAGCAAGAAGGCGTGGAGGAAATTTAATGGGACACAACCCCCAATTCAGTTGACATCACCTACGGTATAGCATGAACATGCTAGGGCATTGTATGTGCCATTTGGAGGTTGAAGAATGGAAGAGCACATGACCAAGATGGCCTTGTGGCAGAGCATTTTGCACATGCATGTTATGCACTGGCCCCTATCTTGGCGAATCTCTTCACAATAGAGCTGTATGTGAGGGGTTTCCAGTAAGTTGGTGTGACCACACAATAGTGCTGATTTTTAAGAGTGGAGATCCATTGGTCGCTAACAACTACCGTACTATTATGATTGGCCATATGCTAGCAAGATATATGCCTCTATTGTGGAGCATGAGTTGAGTTGGTAAGCTGAAACATTGGTCGCTAACAACTACCGTACTATTATGATTGGCCATATGCTAGCAAAGATATATGCCTCTATTGTGGAGCATGAGTTGAGTTGGTGGACTGAAACAAAGAAAATACGATCTGCAGGACAAGCTAGCTTCCGCCGCGGATACAACACGCTAGACCATATATTCACGCTAAGGGCTTTGATTGAGGAGGGACGATCACAAAGACAAAAAATCCATTGTTGTTTTGTGGATTTCCGCAAGCCTTTTGATACTATACCACATGCAAGACTCATGGAAAGGTTGCGAGCCATTGGGGTCCCAAAGGATATGCAGGGATGTATTTATGCATTGTGTGAAATTGTGGCAGGGAGAGTACAAGTGCTTGGAGGAACAACAGATTCAGTGTCTAGCACAGTTGGTGTAAAGCAAGGTTGTCCCCTCTCTCCTTTGCTGTTTGGACTGTACATTGATGAAATTTCTGATTACATACAGAGATGGGGTGGTATCAAAGTCAGCTTGGCTAGGGTCCTGATACCAATTCTGTTATATGCAGAGGATATGATACTTATCACAAATCCACCTAAGGGATTACAACTACGTCTCGAAGCATTGCATGTGTTCTGTGAAGATAAAGGTCTCAAGGTTAATCTTGGAAAGACTAAAATTATGGACTTCAACACCTTGGCGGCTTGGGTGACACGTTCAGAGCATCACTTTCTATATGACGGTCAGCCTGTGGAAATGGTTAGACAATATGTATACCTTGGGGTCACTTTCAAAGAGCCACGATTTTCATGGAAGGAAACTTCAAAGGCCAGGCTTGCATGGGCATATGCAGCTTTGGGTACCCTAGAGTGGCAATGTGCACACATATAGTTTCAAGAGCCTCGTACCAAATCGTGGCTTTTTGACACTTTAGTTATGACCACACTACTCTATGGGGCAGCAATTTGGGGCCCAAGCCTTTATCATACTAGACGGATGCCACTTATGGACTACGATGGACTAGAAGCACAACATTATGAGGGCTAGGAACATATGGAAAGACTGCTGGTCATGATGATAGCACATATGATAAGGGCAAAAGCCTCGATACCACAAGAGATCATCCGAGCAGAATTGGGTCCTGCACCCATGGTAGTTGAGGCATTATTCCAAGCAATTACTTTCCTCTAGGGGATATGGCAGCTCCCTAAACACCGATACCCTAGACTAGCCCTGGAGTCTTCAAGACAACTTGCAATAGAGGGAGATAGACAGTGTTGGTAGGCACATATGAGCACATGGCCGAACTTACATGGCATGAGTACAGATAGATTGCCACCATTCGATTACAGCCTTGATTGCCCTACTTTGAGTCTTAGTCGTGCAGAGCTGAATAGTATGATCAAAGTAGATATCACTAAAGTGGAGACAGGAAGGACTTAGTCCAAGCCCCCTTTCCCATTAAAGACGAAAATGGCACGATACCAATGCCACTTCTTGCAACTCTCTCATGTTGGTTTCATAGTGAGGCCGACATACATGGATGCTCAACTTTCTCATGGACTCTGAGTTAATATTGATCAAATTCGCACCTCATCACATCAGTTGTTGATTGAGACATGTCAATGGAGTCATATTGCAGCCAATGAGAGGTTGTGCTAGCTATGTGGATGGGAGCCAGAAACGGAGGAGCACTACATTTGCATATGTATTGTAGACTATGATATCTGAGGCTGCTATCATTGCCTCTTTAAGAAGGGCTTTGGACCACTTACACAAGTGATGGACTATGAGGACCAAAGATGTTTGGGTCTTTTCTTATTGGAGCTCCAACCGCGCAAAGCAGTATTGTTACGAGATAGGAGGCAACCCCAACCTCATCCACCCCCCCAGAGAGCAATGACAGACTTTTTCAGTGTAGCTCAACCCCTAGCGGCTACCACCCCAAACACTACATCTCTTATTGATAGGCGTCATCGAGGGACATCATCACGCGGCATCACAGTTGACACAGCTACAGCATTACGCAAAGCACGACGCCCTAGAGTACCTACTCGGCAACATAGGCATACCTATATGTATCACGTGCGAGCTCTTTTAAGGAGTTGTCTCCTCTTTTCATGTGCTACTAGAATTAGCCTCTATTGCATTGGGATGTAACTCTTTTGATGCCACTAGGAGCTAAAATGGAATGAGGGTTGTTTTTAATTGAGGCTAAGCTGCCTTAGGCCCATCATACATGCACAAACACATTTATAAATTTTTTGTAAATTTTTGGTACAACAAAAACTATTTTTCCATATAAAACCCATTTTTCTTAACTTTTCTTGATTTATTTTAAATAAATTGATGTATTTATTTGATTTTTCTGAATCAACAAATTACATCACACTCTAATCCATCTTGATATTTAATTTTATCCCACAGGATCACAATTTGATTGCTCAAAATACCAAATATATGTGTACAATGTATGTGTCGAATCGCAGCCCAACTAAAGCATTTGCTGATTATACGCCTTATGCGGCTTGGAATGGACGAAAACCAATGGTGTCACATATCCATGTCTTCGGTTGTTTTGCATATGATTTAGTGCCACAACCACGAAGGCATAAATTGGAAGACAAAGCTATCAAATGCATCTTTATTGGTTATAGTGCAAAAAGTAAAGGGTACCACTTGTACCAACCCTCCACCAACAAGATTTTTGTTAGTAGCGATGTGATATCTGCTGAACATGCTGGTCATCCCTTCATGGACTGCAATGTGGGGCCTATGGACATGTTTGACAGTTTGTTGCCTTTATTTCAGCAAAGTGAATCCCATTTTGGTTGATTTCAGCAACCTATTCAGGATTTAGAGCAACAAAATCAGCAGCAAACACATGCTAAACAGCAACCTGATTTTCAACCCATTGATCAAGCCATTGCTGATTATGAAACGGCCAATCAAAGGAATCCTATTCGCGAAGCTTTAAAAATCCCTAGATGGTTGTTAGATACATTATGGGACTACAAACAACCCATCCCTTATCCCGCTTGAATTAGAACAACCACTCACCATGCACAAAGTAACTTGGTTGCACAAGCACCGGTAGCTATTGCATGCAATGAAGAACTTGTTTCTATACATGATGCTTTACAAAATGAACATTGGATGGCAGCTACGCAATCAGAGTTTAACTCTATTCATAAAAATGGCACATGTGAGTTATGTGACTTGCCTACTAGCAAGCCTCCTATAGGCACTAAGTGGATTTACAAATTAAAATGCAGATTTGATGGTAGTAGCATTGATCACTACAAATGCACGTCTTGTTGCCAAAACGTATGCCCAAGAACATGGGATTGACTATGATGAGACATTTGCACCAACCTCATGTATGACCACCATTCGCAATGTCATTGCCTTGACCACTCATTATGATTGGCATGTGCATCAATTGGATGTGAAAATTGCTTTTCCAAGGTGATCTTCATGAGGAGGTTTATATCACTCAACCTCCTAGCTTTGTTCAAAAAGGGTCAAAAAGCGAAGTGTGCCGTTTCCATAAGGCCCTCTATGGTTTAAAGCAAGCACCTAGGTCATGGTATGAGAAGATACACGCATACTTGATTGCTCTTGGCTTTAGTAATTCACACACTAGGAGAACACTTTATGTCTGCAAAGATAAGGATAGCCTATTGATTCTCATTCTTTATGTGGATGATATATTGTTAACTGGACCTCATGAGACACAGATTTCAACTTTAAAAGCTGAATTGCAACATGCTTTTGATGTGATAGATCTTGGCCCCTTGCACTTCTATCTTGGCATACAGTTAACTGCATTTGAGGGGGAGATTATTTTGCAGCAATCTAAGTACATTGGGCAACTTCTTGAGCATTTTCAGATGCACAACTGCAAGTCTATCTCTACTCCTGCTGAGACAAGCCACAGGTTTACGCTTATGGATGCACGAGAATCTTTGATGCTTCTCTTTATCAGCAGCTACTGGTTGTTTATTGTACTTATGTAATACGTCGGTGAATATTCGGTTTGGGTCTCTCAGTTGGCACATTTAATGCACAACCCTAATACTACACATCGGCAAGCAATTAAACGTGTCTTTCATTATCTCAAAGGCACTCAGACATTGGGCCTTTTTTTATCCTAATGGCAATACTCTTTGCTCACGTGTTTACAAACAGTGATTGGGCTCGTTGTTTTGATGCAAGGGTGTCCACTAGTGGTAATTGTTTGATGCTTGGTGATTCGTGCAATACTTGGCTGAGCAAGAAGCAGCCTATAGTTGTCACATCTAGGAGTGAAGCTGAATAGAGGGCAACATTTACAGCTATATTGGAATGTGTATGGCTCAAACACCTTTTGGTCAATCTTAGTGTGGGACAGTAATCACCCACTCCTATCTACACTGATAGTCAGAATGCCATGGCAGTTGTGAGGAATCTAGTTTTTCATGCTCGCACTGAGCACATTGAGGTGCATTATCATTATGTCAGAGAGAGGCTCCATCCAAGGGACATTGACTTGGTTTATATCCCTACAAAAGACAACTTGGCAAATGTATTTACGAAAGCTCTCTCTAGAGAGAAGTTTGAAGCCTTTCGTAAGGCTCTTGGCTTGATATCGTATAGGGATTGATCTACCTATTCCCTGTATATGTTCAAACTTCACATCATTCACTTGAGAGGGTTTGTTACACTTATCATGTTCGCCCTAAGTTCTAGTGTAAACGCTCCCTTATCTCACGGGCATTTTTTACCTTCTAGCTGAAGAAGGGTTTTTTTCCCCATGTGAACACCCGTCAGTGGGTGTGGTACTTAGTACATTATGGATTGTACTTTCATTCATTCTTACGTAATGGATGTGACCTTCCAGTACTCTCTTCTCTCTTATTGTTTACTTGTTCACTATGAGTGTGTGCAAGTGTGTGCATGTTGTTGAACCCTAATCTAATACATCCTTGAAACATATAACCTCATCCTCATCCAAAAGAGTACTAGCAAAAACATATGCTTCCTTGAAGAGGGAGCTCACGCTCAACCGCCAAGACCCACGGACCGCTTATTGCTTCAGGCATTTCAAGCAAGCACAAATAGCTCTCTCTCACCTAGCCAACGCGCCTTCAATCCCACGGGTGTAATGAGCTTACCTTGATGCCCAAGTGAGTGGCCTCCTCCCACAAGCACTCGGGTAGCTCCACGATCATAGTTGCAAGCTCAAGCACCCTCATGCCTCCTCCTTCGAGCTCCATCATCCATAGTCGTGCATGGTTTAAGAGAAAAGAAGAGAAGAGAAGAAGAGAGGAGAAAGGTTTCTCTACAGTAGGCAATCTCCTCCTCCCGTTGGCGACAACCCCAAAGACCACTGTTGCTTGCGTTTAGGAAACCTGGCTCATCCTCCTCCATCTGGCGTCACATCACAACTGGCGCTTCCATCATCAGAGGTCGCTAAATTTGCATTTTCAATTTTTGGCTCTTCCGTCTTCTTCGGCGTCACTCCACAACAACTAGCGTCAATCTTTAGGCATGTGTTTGCAAACTTAAAGGCTCCACAAGCAAGAAGGAGAGAAGAGAAGAAGAGAAGAAGAAGAAGCCACTTCAGCCATGCACCAAAGAATGAGCTTCTCATTCACTTTTTGAGTTTATATACAAGCCCTCAATTCCTTGGGCACCCATCCCCTTTTCACATAACCGGGCATCTTGCCAAGGTCCTCTTTGCCTATTCCCTTCTAGTTACCTTATCCCTTCACCTATGCCTCTCTATGTTTTACAATTCGCACAAGAGGGAGCCTGGCACTCTTTTATAAAATTTTAATGGCGCCTTTGCCTTCGACTTAACCTTTACGGTCGCCCTTGCGCTTTTGGCGTTTCCTCTTTTATTCCTTGCCTAGCTACCTTTTTCCGCATTATTCCATGTTTTAGAATTTTCTTTTTCCCGTCTTGCATTAGGGTTAACATTACCTCCCCTCCTAGATGAGTGTCAGTCCCATGGCACTTGCGGGTTTGTGTTGATGAGGGTTTGGTAATATGAAGGGTGGTCGTGTGAGTCAATGATAATGGGGCCTCGTGGGGATTGGTCCTACGGAGAAGCTAATCAAATGATTGAGGTGGTGGAGTTCAAGAGTGAATTGAGTGGACGCCGGGGCCTCCAAAGGTGGTTTGCAACATTTGTATTTACCTAAAAAGAAAATAAGATGCACTACCTAGGGAGGGGTGTCTATCTTATCGTGCGGTGCATTGTGCTCGCACTAGTGAAACTGGGAGCTGGGTCGAACCACAACCACAGGCAAGCCTAGGTGTTGTCCCACACTTGAGGACCCAGTTCGTGCATAAGGGAGATGCTGTGGGCGCAGCTTATGGACACAGGTCTTCACCATAGGCGAGGGTGACCTCCATAGATATGTCCTGCCCTTGATGTACTTTAAGCGTGAAGTGGGGAATCAAAAAATGGGCTAGGGGGTTAGGGGTGGAGCTGGTCTACCGAGGCCATCAGACCCACACTTGAGGACCCAGTTCGTGCATAAGGGAGATAAGGTGGGCGCAGCTTATGGACACAGGTCTTAGCCATAGGCGAGGGTGACCTCCATAGATATGTCCTGCCCTTGATGTACTTTAAGCGTGAAGTGGGGAATCAAAAAGGGCTAGGGGGTTAGGGGTGGAGCTGGTCTACCAAGGCCATCAAAAAAGGGCTAGGGGGTTAGGGGGTGGAGCTGGTCTACCGAGGCCATAGATATGTCCTGCCCTTGATGTACTTTAAGTGTGAAGTGGGGAATCAAAAAAGGGCTAGGGGGTTAGGGGTGGAGCTGGCCTACATATAGTGAGGTGATTCATTTGCTTTCTCTTGTTATTTTCTTCTCTTGTTCTCTTATCCTTTTCTTTTCTTTTTCTCATTTCTTTTTTCCTTTGTCTTTTCTTTTCTCCCCTTCTTTTTTTTTGGATTATAACGACGAACTAATCTTCGTCGTTATGGTCATGCGAGGGAGAAGTTGGAGGCTTAATGGATTTGCTAAGAAATTATCTACTTTGGATGTATCCTTTTAGGCCCATTCAAAAGTTAAGAGGAGTGGTGGATAGGAATGGGTGGTTACATTGAGTGAAGCGGTTGTCGTTCATGTCCTCTAAAAGGGCCATGCAAAAGGATGGTAAGAGAGCAACTCGCATCATCAATCTAGACATAGCACAGCTATCTATACCAGCATTAAGGTCAAAAAAGAGCAGCGAAAGGTGGTACTCTTGCAAGGTAGAATCTTTCTTTAGCAATACTCTAAGGAGTCTAAGATAATTACTAGTAAGGAAGATAGGGTTTGGGCAAGAGGAAAACTCACTAAGGAAATGGTCAATAGAAGCATACAAGTCATTCTCATTGAAGGTCAGGTGACATTCACGTTGTATATTTTCAGGAAATCATATTTGCAGTGGATGTTTGGATTGTAGTCCACCCCGACCCTTCTAGGATATGGCATGTAGATAGGGTTATTTCTCTCAAAGGGCAAGGTGGTGCAAAACGACATCCAGGCGTCCATGTTCCCATCCCAGATTCTCCTCCTCCATCTTGGTTGGCACTCATAGCCTTTTAATATTCTAGGCACTTTCAAGACCTTATTCTCCCAGTAGTCGGAAGCCTCTGTTCCCTATAGGATAGGATTCTTTTCTCTTTTGGAGGTCCATCTATCTCCCAACCTCCTTCCAACATTAATCACTTGTTCCACCACCTTGATTGATAACACACTACTCAATGTGGCGGGGAATCGGAAATTAAAGTCGAATGGTTCGTGGCCATTCTCTTGCTCCTCCTAGACTATGAGTTTTGCATTCCAGTTCGTTGGGAAGCAATCTTCTCTTGGCAGGATTAGCACTACTGGAATCATTACCGGTTGCCTCATAATAGCCTTGCGCTTACAATAAGGTCTTGGGGACCTATCGCAGCCTGACCGTCGATACCTATAGTTTCTTCTTTGCCTCCTAGGTTTCAAGTGTGAGTTCCTAGGCTTGCAAGGTCTTGTTTGTATGCTTCTAGGCGGCAGTCCTTGATGTTTAGGCACCCAATTGAATTGTGGTTCAGGGGCCTTAGATTTGATCTCAACGATTTGCTGGCAATGTGGCTTAGCAGATTGTGACAAGTCACAGCCCCTCTCCTCAGGCTTGGTGATGGGTTTCTCAACCAGTGGTCTTACGGGCTTTGATGGAGCTGCGCTACCCTTGCTGAAAGCCGTGACTATTCGTACATTCCCGATAGTAAGGTGAATACGCTAAGACTCGTAGTCAACATTACAATGTGTTTGCTTTTTAAATGAGCATTCTAAGAGCGATTCCTTATCAGCATCTTTTGTATTCGGCAACACATAAAAAATTACAAATATGCTTTCACACTCGATAGAGACTGTGACCTTGAACTTTCCTGAAAGTGCATACGATCGATCTCCAAATGGACTAAGTCTAGCATTGATGGGTTATAGTTGTGATCGGCCAATTTGAGTCCAATGATCGTGAGTTAAGATATTAAAATCAGCTCCCTCATCGATCAATGTACCAAAGGCATGTGTTTGTTGGGCAGTGACCGTTATGCACAGGTGAGCAGGTGCTACTACCTCATTCTCCTCCTCGTCAATGTCTGTTATTGTGGCAACTCGGACATTCACAGGGGACTCTAGCATGGGAGGCTCGTGCATTGCATGTGTAGGAGGGTAGTACGTCTTTATGTGGCTACCATTGAAAAAGCCTATGCCTTCTCCATCTAGGGTCTCAAGCTCTACATTGCCGATTCGGTTGATAGTACAAACTCGGAAATGCCCTAATTGTTAGAATATCAAGCTTCCGCTACTCTTCAGTCAGTCTATCTTTATGTATGTGACCAACATTAGCTGGATACAGCTATACACGTGTGTAACATTCAATAAGTCAGTGTAGTCAGTGACTTAACCACAGTTAGTTTTGGTTAGTCGTACCTATATGTGTAAGTCTCTTTCAGTGAGTATGATGGAAAAATAATGGAAGAAGAACAACAATGAGCTGAGGCTCATCTTCTGCTCCACTCCGTTTCTCTCTCTCTCTTCCAACATGGCATCAGAGCATGAATGCCTGAAGCCTGAAGGCTTGGCAGTGGCCATTTGACATCAAGACATCAGATCTAAAGAAAATGTCATCAAAGGAGACTTTGCGTGCAACCCGTTTTTTTGTAGAAGCTATATCTTGCTATATAAATAGTTTTTGGAGAAACGGCCCGCTAAAGCTGACCCTTTCAATGTGGTCTACAACTTTGAAGAACAGAATTTTTGCAAATTCCTCACAGATTTTGAGATATTTAGCACAGACCTGTGCAGACTAGTTGTTTACTGCAATAAACAGCAGGTGATAGCATCATTGCTTGACAGAGAGCTTGACTCAGAGCTCATCTAGGAGCTTGAAGAACTGATTACAAATCTGAAATAACAATGGTCTGCTGTATACAGACAACCTACAGCATGTATGCACCTCTAATATGAGCTTGGAGCTCTCAAACTTGTTCAGGAGAACCATTGAAGCATAGGCATATGCTGGGAAGTCATACGGACTTGATGTCATGCATTGGAGCTGGGATTTTATGCTGAAAAATATTCAGATTTGGAATTTTTTAATGGCTGGAAACTATCACTGAATGTAGGCAACAAGCATTGTCTCTTACTGAAGCATTACATGTCATTTTGGAGCTCCTGTCATTTGTATGACTTGACATATGTATGTTGAATTCTTGGAAGACTACAGAGAGCATTGGATGCAACTGAGGATTGAAATCTGGAGATGAAACAAATGCCTTGATATCTACTTGGCTGGTCATTTACAGTAAATGGAGTATATGGCATTGCCTCTCTACACTCCTTAAAAAAAACAGCATCATTTATCACTCAGGATCTCAAAGGAGTTGATTTCCTAAATGTCAGGTTGCAGGTTTTAGACTGCATATCCTCTTCACTGCAGTAAGAATACATGAGACAGAGATACAGTACTTGCAGAGTTTATGTATTGACTAAAATACCTACG
Source organism: Lygodium microphyllum (assembly GCF_053477565.2). Lineage (NCBI taxonomy): Eukaryota > Viridiplantae > Streptophyta > Polypodiopsida > Schizaeales > Lygodiaceae > Lygodium > Lygodium microphyllum. The sequence continues at coordinate 20,258,187 of NC_141158.1, read as the reverse complement.
GGTTATCCCACATGCTTGTGGATGTTTCTGAGGTTGTAAAGGGCTGAAATACCCTGTTTCTTTGGTGCAAAAAATTATTGCAGGAAACTATCATGAATTGCAAGAAACTACTCTAAACTGCAAGAAACTCCCCTGAATTGCACAAAACTATCCTGAATAGCAAAAATTTGGTCCTGAACTATAGGAAACGGAGTCAAATACTTACGAGTTGTATACATCACTGAATACCTAAGCTGCAACTATGGCAAATGCTCAAGGCATTGACAATATCCCTCAAATTGTGGGAGAAAAGCTAGACAACAAAAATTTTGCTTTATGAAAGTTCCGTATGAAGAATTTTTTAGTTGGCAGAGGTTATTGGGACTTATGTACAGAAGATGAGACTGAACCTGAAATGCCTGAAAGGAATCCGACAAATAATTAGAAAATGGTTCATAAGCTATGGACGGAGAGAACATGCAAGGTGTTACATTGGTTTTCCTTATATATATCAGATACTATGGTTATACAGATTACTGGATGCAGTTCTCCAAAGGATGCATGTGATATACTCATGAAGAATTATGGAAATGTAACACATGCAAGAAAGATTTAGCTGAAGCAACAATTCAATAACACATCTAGGAATGGCAGAAGCATTCAAGCCTACACTACAGAGATCAAGAATATAGTGGATCAGCTTGCCACCATTGGATCTTCAGTGTCTGAGGATGATATAATTGCAGTGACATCGAATGGACTTGGCAAAGAGTATAAAGCATTTGATACGTCTATTTCTATGAGACCTTAATCCCCTGATTGGGATGAGTTGATTGCTTTGCTATTGCATGAGGAAGTTAAGCTTGGGTTGAATACAGGTTCTAGTACGTCTCAAAGCAGAGACATTGTTCAGGCTCAATCAAGTTCAGTAGAGCAAGGATCCAAAGTATTAGCTGATGTTTGTGAGAGAGCTAGCACCTCCGCTCCTCAATGATGGACTAATTTAGGCTATTGTAGCTAACAATATATTTGCCAAGAGATCACTATTCAATGTACTAGTCACTATGTTTGGTATGCAAATGGGTATTGTTTTCACTGCAGCTCTGAAACTGTAGATTCGCATTGATTAATGATCATTGTGGACTGATTAACAAATGTTGGTTTTCAGTGTACGATCATTAATATTCAGTGGTATTCAACTGGTATTGTGGACAGCACCATATATTATGATGCCATTGATGTTTTAGCCATGGTTCATGCTTGATTTACGCTATGCTATGGTTTGATTTTGCCAGATGAGTTGAGCTCATGAGAAATAGACATGTCAAATGATAGTCTAGAAATGTTTTGGAGATTCTTTGTGAGTCATATGTTATGTTATGTTGGCTGGTAATTTTCAGCATGTGTTGGGCATATGGAATGGTTGAGCAACAATGTGCAATGTTGTGTTAACTATGATGCCTTGTGAAAATTCCAGTCCACTATTTTTCTTTTGATGCATCTAGCAATGCAATCGAGGACGATTGCAAGGATTTTAAGGGGGAGAGCTATCATGGGGACATGTATTTTTGAAACCTCACTTAGCATGTGGATTAATTTTTAATCACATGGTTAAGTAAATGTTGCACATGTGAGGTATAACTGGGGCTAGAGTATTTTGTAGATTTTTTTTTTTTAACACACAAAAACTCTGATTTTTTAATTTGGGGGATTTTAAAAATTTATGCAATTTTTTATCTATCTTTACCATCTTAAGTTATTCAAAAATATTAGATACCCTAAAAGTGTCAAAATCCTAATTTTAAAATTAGGGTTTTATGAAAATTTGTCCAATTTCTCATCCATCTTCCTTGTCTCATTCCGAATTTCAAAGAAATTTTCAATTTCTCACACTCAATGCCAAGAAATTTAAGGATTTTGGCAAACTTGACCAATTTTTGAAATTTCTTGAAATTTCCATTAAAAATTTGGGCCATTTGTTGAAATCAACTTCCATTGGCAGTGAAATCTCAAAATTCATCATTGGCATTGGTCATTGACAGGCCATCAAACCTCACATTTGATCTTGCAAAACCTCACATGTAGCTCGGGCTATTTTGCAACAAACATTTGTAGCCACGAATGAGGCCTATATCTCTTTCTTGCGTAGGTTGGCCAATACTCACATGAATGAAGATAATTCTATGACAGATCACATGACATACATTTACAATTTGTGCGAGCACTTGTTCAACGTGATGAGGTGATTAAATATGGTGAGATGTTGAATATCACTTTGAGCTCTCTTTTAGAGTTGTACCTTGGTTTTCACACTTCACTGAATTTGTCATTCAAGGGGGCAGTTGAGCCCCTCACATTCGTAGAGTTGACTGTCCTCTTGTTTCAAGAGCTTAGAGAAGCAAACTTAGAAGAATACGGCGCTACGTTCAAGTGATTCAGCCATGCAAGCAAAATGCAAATCAACCCAAGGCTAATGTTGGGTAGCCTTCAAATAAGAGTAGCAACGATGCAAATAAGTCTAAGAATAAGAGAAAATTCCACTATTGCAAAAAGCCACGTCATTATATTGAAGAATGCAAAAAAAGACTTGCAAAAGAGAAGAGAAGACTCTGATATGGCTGTCCAAGAAGGTTTGAGAGAGTTTCAATGTCCCACATATAAACCCTAATTTGGGAGACCCCAAACTTTCTATAAACAGTGTCATAGAGACGTGAAATTTTGAGATGCTTTAATCTTGCCAATAACATTACATTAAGTTATTAAGCAAATGTGCAAGGTTGTTTATTAGCACGTGATGCACATGGCAGTTATTTCATGGTAACAGGCCAAGGACCCCGAGGATGCAGTGGATATCAAAGGCAAAAAATGTGATAAGTTATGCCTGACAAGTACCAAGTGATACCCAGTTTCAGATTCAAGCCTAGACCAATTTATTAGCCGCTAATATCACTGGCAACATTAGAGACTAGGCATTAATTAATTAATTAATTAATGCTGGTCTAAGTGTCAATAATTGCTCAAGGATACTTGGAAGACAAAGTGGCCTAGCTAATTTAATTATTGACTGGTGGAATTAATTTTTTAAGCACTAGAATAATTTTTTAATTAATTTTCAGAATAATAGAGGAGGCTACACTCTCCAGTATCAACTCATCGTCCTCTATATAGAGTGCTATATCATCTGCATACTCTGAGTCTAACAACTCACTCCCTCTCTCATTGCAAGTCTGAGGCCGAGTAATCCGCTCACATGTGACTTGAGGAAGTGAGACATCGCCTCTGCAAAGAGTAGAAACAAGTAAGGGGCCAGGGGGCAGCCCTATCGAACCGATCTCTCCAACCGAAACTCCTCCCCTCGCCTTCCGCCTATGAGAACCCTGCTAGTGGCCAATCTGTAAAGGGCGAAGACCCCGCGAATCCAAACCTAGGGGAATCCCAACCTCATCATGGTTTGGAGCTGTAAAATGAAGGTTAATGATATTTTAGCTCAACAACTCCTCCCTCTAAAACATCACCTCTTCTTCCTTTGTCAGTTGAGTGAAGTTTGAACGGGTGGCACCGGTTGAGCGGTGATGAGATGGAACCCAATACCAACTATTGAAAATGGAGGAAAAGAGAGAGAGTGAACACAAGACAGTAAGCAAGAGTGGGCACCAATCCCACACTCAAAAGATACAAGATAGTGATAACTAGCTCAATCGGAGGTACACTAACTCTAGAAGTAGTCACGCAACTTATTAACTTAGCTGTGTCCGTACCACACTAAGACATTGGACATTGCCCATAATTGCCCAATTCTAACACTCTTCTCTCCTTGCCACACTTTCTACCTGTTTTCAGCCTACCCAACCCTTTCCCAATGCTGCAACTGTAGCAACAATGTTGCACTTTACTGCAACAGCCCCAAGCATCCCCCCCAAAGCTGTGATTTTTGCAGCTAAAGCTGCTTTTTGACGGCCATGTTAGCAAATACATCAACAGCAGCTACATTTTGCTGACATGTATTGTTTGTTTGTATTGTGCAAATTTGCATCTTGTGGCTGATATGCTGGCATTCATTTGTTCCCAGCATCAAAGCTAACTAGAGACAACTTCAAGATCTAGAAACAGTTCATTAAACCCATTTTGAAGACAAATTCACATAGGGATCTCATCAAAGGCTCCACTTCCCTCCACTCCTATATGAGGACAAGTATAGGAACACACTAGACTAGCTATTGTTAAGACTAGCTCGACGACTAGAATTAAATGCTTTCACATGGTTTCTAGATAAGCATACTTTTAGAGGGTCAAGTGCAAGCTCTTCTAGAAGGGCTATACAAAGGCTCAATGGGAGCCACATGAATTACCTACTAGAAATCATATCCCCTCATTGTTGCTACAAATCATACCTACCTCTCCTTCAGCATCACCTAGCATTATACATTAACTCCACCATGGCGATGCACTCAGCAACACCCCGTGTACCATTTTACTAAAGAGATCGCATCTACTAATTTTGCCCACAATATTGTCCCTTGCAAGACAAGGACCCATGCATACCCTTGGAGAAGCTCCCAACACACTTTGTCTCCACAATGCATATGTTCCTACCTCCCATTCAACCTTCTCTTTGCCCCCGGCACCCCTGTGGGCAAAACAGCTGGCATGATGATGCATTCCAAGAAACTCATGCTTGGCTCCAATATGAGGACGCACTACACACCTAGCTACACACACACACACACACACACACACACACACACACACACATAGAGATTGGCACATGTGAGAGTTGAGATCCCTGTCACCTCTCTAAAGACAAGACATATATGCTACCTTGCTCTACCAAGTACCTCAAGGGCATGCTTCAGGCCGTCATTGACACACTACAAAATGGTTAAGCACAAAACCTTGCCAAACTAGTAGGTGAGCAACTCTCACACGTGAAGGAAGTTTTGTGACAACTCCTAACCAATTGATTCAACAAAGGCCTTTGGGAAGGCTTCCCTTTTAATGAATCAGCTATGAAGATGTGTTTGGACACAATGAATACAATTAGAGACGGTACACACACACACACACACACAGAAAGAAAGAAAGAAAGAAAGAAAGAAAGAAAGTTATATTAACATCTACAAAAGGCCAAATCAGTCTATAAGACCAAAATATTACATCTCAAAAGTCAAGAAATTTTCCAAGTCCCAAAATAGTTGTCATCTAATGCTATGACTAACTAAATGGAGAATAAACAACAAACAATATGCTAATGAGTACAAAATGATGTTGAAGCCAGATACAATGTGAAATTACTCATGAGTTACTCTAATCTCAAGATATCTCTCATGGGTCTATCTAACATAGAGAAGGTGAAGCGGCACGATATGGTCCCCCGATGATAGTGTAGTATCCTTTATACCTACAAATGATACCTCCTGCAGGGGCATGAACTCGTTGGGCATGCACAACGAGCTCTACAACTCTCTCTAGCTCTGTCTAGGGTGGTTCCCTATGGAGGACGAGGGTTCTATAGTATAAAGAGTAGTCTATGCTCTGTAGAAATTTGAGTATATGCTGGTGTGCAGCACCCTATCTCTGCTCCTAGGTCCGTAAGAGGTCCTCTCTGTGATGGCACAACTCCAATAAGACGAGGCTGAGAATTTGGGAAATCCATCACCCTAGATAGTGGCCCAAATCCCTCTCTAAACAGGCAATGGAAGTGCCCTCTTATCTAATAATACACCGAACATCTACATAAGTAGTGCTCCTCTATCTCTAGCTTGATCTGATAGAGCTGGCAAATCTTGCCCTCCAAGGGGAGAGAGTCCGTGCCGTGTTGGGTGTAAAGTCTCTTAATCTCCGTGTGTATAAACTTATATGGGTGAATCTTGATATTGGTTGTCATTCACTTATTTATGGTTATTTGATGCTCTAGTAAGAGCTTTGTAAGTTACTTGGGTTAGATGCTCTCCTATATATACTACTTGGATCTTGGATGTATGGATGACTTCCACATGATGTTTTAAGCTTTGTTTGCTCGTTTGGCATTTGAATTTTGTTTCAATGGGAGTCGCTACTCGACATTTGAATATTACATTGATCTTACAATGAGACCATGGGACTTGGTGACATGTACATGCTCTTGCTATGCTTTATGTACACAGTTGATGGTTAGTGGACTAATTTGAATTATGATGTTGTCAACATTTTATTATTTGTGTACCTTGACTTGCTAGTACACTCATCTTCGGATTCTCTCACCCTCACTCTCACTCTCAACACTACTGCTCCATTTCTGTCTCACATTCCATTGTGCACTCATCCCAACAAACTGGTATCAAAGCTACGGTTGTTTCTCTCACACAACAAGTACATCAACGAAGTACTTGACAGATTTAATATGGCTGATACTAAGCCTCTTGGTATGCCTTTACCGCCACATACAAAGCTTAGCAAAGCTGATTGCCCAAAGGATGATGCAATTGCTAGTGCTATGACGAGCATACCTTATGCATCGGCTTGTGGTTCTTTGATGTATGCCACAGTTGCAACTCACCCTGACATTGCTCATGCAGTGGGAGTTGTTAGTAGATTTATGTCTAACCCTGGCAAGCCACATTGGGAAGCAGTGAAATGTGCCTTTAGATACTTAAAAGCTACACAACAGAAGTGTATATGCTATGGAAAGGGTACACTAGAGTTGCAAGGATTCTGTGATTCAGATATGGCACAAGAACTTGATACTAGAAAATCTACCAGTGGGTATGGTATGTCTTCACTTTGGCCAGTGGGGCTATTTCTTGGTGTTCAAGGTCGCAAAAAATTGTAGCACTGAGTACAACAAAGGCTGAATATATTTCAGCCACCACAGAAGCTTCTAAGGAAGCTATTTGGCTTGGCTGTTTGGTCAAGGATTTTGGTCTCTCTTCACATACTCCAGTGCTTGGCTGTGATAGTCCGAGTGCCATATGTCTAGCTAAGAATGCCATGTTTCATACGCGTACCAAACACAGATTTTCTATACCACTTCGTTCGAGGGGTCTTGGATGATGATCTTGTTACACTGACTAAGGTCAAAAACCAAGATAACCTTGCAAATGTTCTCACTAAGAGTCTTGCAAAGGCTCAACATGAGCATTGCATCCGATTAGTGGGAGTTGGCTACCTTAAAGGCACCACTTCGGGCCTTTAAGTGGGAGGTTGATGGGTGTAAAGTCCCTTAATCTCCGTGTGTATAAATTTATACGAGTGTGAACTCACCCTTATTTTGTACCCTAACATATAAATACATTTTATTTTGTGTACCGTGACTTGCTAGTATACTCATCTTGGGATTTTCTCACTTTCACTCTCAATACTGCTCCAGCTCCATTTTCGTCTCACATTCCATTGCACACTCATCCCAACACACCATATCTACATATCTCCATCTGTAGTTGGTGTGAGGATGTACGAAGCTGTCCAATGGCGCATCATACCCCATGAGACAGATGTACATCCATGTATCTCAGGCAAATAACAAAGCCATCAAGGGATATATGCAAAAGATGCTTCCATTAGAAAGCCATCTTTGCCCCCAAATCCTCAGTAAGTGTCACCCATGTCCTAGCTGTGTGTATTTGAGTGATATCAATCCTAATGATGCGGTTTGACTCCTCTTGGCTAAGGCAATCCAAGCTGTACTGTAGTGGTGGGAGATGATCCATGTGTAATCAATGTAGTTGTTACCATCCCTCTCTCTGAGCATACTAGCACTCAATATCCCCCTGAATGCTAGATGTCTAGATGACTCTAGTGTGAGTCAGAAGTCTCTGCCACCTTAGCAAGGTCCAACGCCTATGCAAAAAGGTCATTGTTTGGAAGAGAGTCTCTGTCGCTACGGGTGGTGCTCCCATCTCTGCTCTAATAATATCATGTGGTATAGAGGGCTTACTCCGAATCATCAATACTAGGGGTCTCTCCATCTACTCCCACCATCATATATCTCCTTCCCCCTCGGTAGTGGCTGATGTCAGAAATGGAGCAGCAATGGAAGCGTAAACATATGCTATAATAAACTGCTGAAACACAAGAAAAATGAGAAAGGAAAAGAAAGAACAATGAAGAACACAATACAAATGAGAACTTAGATGTATGCTCAGGAAATAGAATCCATATATCCAACACGAGACTGTCACATATAGCAATGAGTCACAGGCTGCGTGGGCACTGGCACTGGTTGGCTCCTCTCTCCACACAGTCTCCACACATGTGATGGCAGATGAGTGACTGAGTGAGGAGGAGGAGCTTGAATATATAGGACAAAAATATGTCCTCAATATGATCAGGTCGACCAACATTTAATGCTAAATATGACCAAAATGAAGACCATAAAAAATGCCTAAAATGTCCTAAATAATGTGCCCAGCCTTTGCATGCACAGACTCACACATCAGCTGACATATCTGCTAACACCCTCTCTCAGATCATGGGTGATCTGATACAGTACAATGGTACAATGAGAATGAATCATAAACCATACAACAAAGAACCACCAAGTTGAACCATGGATACCCAAGCAATGGGTGATCAAGCCACCACCAAGGTGCCTTGGAGAGAACTTGATATCGAGATCAATCGTACTAGCTCCTAAAAATAGAGAAGATCATAGCATATCTTTGTGTTTGTCCAAAAGTCTCTCAGTAGCATACATGACCATCCTGTCAAAAATGCCTCTTGAACATACGTGACCATGGATGCCCCACCACACTGCCAAGGTGTCCCCTCATGTGAGCTCAAGACTAGGAGCCAAGCCCGCTCTCTATCAAATAAACAGCCCATCATGAACCTGGATATCAATTCTAGCTCCAGGATTTCAACCTGCCAAACTTCAACCTCTCTGGATCCTCTGCACTTGTATAGATGCATAGATGAGGTGCGGCTGCCCCATCTATGATCTCACTACCCTCTCACACTCCCTTTCTAGTATTGGAGAGTCGTGAGGGATGCCGTCATCACCACCACTAGAAAGCCGCTAAGGAAGGGGCCATCAATCCCTTCTCGTGATCCAAAGAAGCTACTCCTTCTCGCGCCTTGGACTTCTCCTTGCTCGAAGGATCGAAGTCTGAGTCGGAGGCAAATGATGCCTCGTTGGAGAAGTGCACATCCCGCGTCGTCATCTTCTCCTTCTTCTTCTTGGAAGCCAGTAACTCTTTGCAGTCCTGCCGTAAATGACCTTTCTTCCCACAGTGGTAACACTGGGTCTTCAACAACTTCTTCGTCAAACCCCTCTCTAAAGCTACAAAAGCCTCACTGGAATCTCCGTGTAACATATCATCAGTGGATGTGCACGGAGCAGCCATCTGTAGAGAATTTAGAAAAGAAGTAGAGAAAAGAAGGTATTAGGAGAGGGAACACAGCCAAACCACAAGCATAGACTACAGAAAATTAGAGTTCACATGCACTATTCACCAAAATCTGACCAAAACAAGAAGAAATCTGCTGCGAAAAGGCAAACAATCTGCCTGAAACAGCAAAAATGGCCTGATAATGCAATTGCCCAACCAAGAAAAGATATAGAGACACCAAAACGCAGGCTAGAACAGACACACAGATAGTAGAGGTGCTGACACAGGCTGTATGGATGCTGACGTCAGCAAAAACAGAGGAAAAACAGGTCGCCTGATTGGAGCAGCAGTCGCCTGATCAGGAATGGTCAAAACAGTCCTGAAAGAAAACATAGTAGGAGCACAGATCCTAAAATCGGATACCATGTAAGAAGTGGAGCAACAATGGAAGCATAAACATATGTTGTAATAAACTATTGAAATACAAGACAAAAGAGAAAGGGAAAGAAAGAACACTGAAGAACACAATATAGATGAAAACTCAAATGTATGCTTGGGAAATAGAATCCATATATCCAACACGAGACAGCCGCATACTATAGTGAGTCACTGGTTGTGTGGGCATTGGCAGTGGCTTCTCTCTCCACAAAGTCTCCACATATGTGATGGTAAATGAGTGATTGAGTGAAGAGGAGGAGCCTAAATATACAGGACAAAAATATGTCCTCAATATGATCAAGTTGGCCAGCATTTATAGCTGGTCGGCCAGCAATAAATGCTAAATATGACCAAAATGAAGACCACAAAAAATGCCTAAAATATCCTAAATAATGCGCCCAATCTCTGCATGCACACGCTTACACATGAGCTAACATATCTGCTAACAGTTGATCCTAGGTGGCTCTTCTCATGTGGTAGAGGGTCAATCCCCATATGGGGGCCCCATGCAGAAGTGTTGGTGTGACCAAAGTGTTGAAGAGCCAGAGCTTCATCCAAGGCTCCCGAAACTATATGCATGCGCACTAGCTCTCCATCAATCCTAGAGCCACATAGCCTCGTATGAGTCTATTATCTACTACTGCCCTTCTCAAAGTGAATCTCGGCCTTGAAAATGTAATCCCCAAGTAAACATATCTATGGACCACCTCCACTATCTCCTCTCCATATGTGAAATGGGGTATTGATCGCCGAATCCACTAGGGAGAAAGTATTAAATACAATAACCTTGGTTTTTCCAAGGTTCACTGTGAGATCTCTATCCTAACAAAAGGCACTTATAGAGCAACATGTTGTTTCCCATCTGTAGCCTCTCACCTCTAGCAAGTGCATACCTGGAATTTAGTGTGTCTCTGTGTACAAGATTATGTCTCTACCAATGAAGGTCTCCAACAATAGCCCTGCATCAGGATTCATTCCTCATGGCTCCATTACGGTTCCACACTACGAACTTCAACTATGTCTCATAGGCCGCGCCCCATTATTTGGGTCTATCTTTGATAATGATGCATCCGTCTCTGTATACTACCCATTTGCTCACTTTGCAGGCCTTCATAATCTATGGCATGCATTCTCTGCGGTGGGCCACCTCGGCAGGTGCAAGATTATCCTCAACATAGACTTTTTCTCCTTTGAGAACCTTCCTTTTCGAAAGGAACATTCGTCATGTCTCAAAGTCAGAAAATTTGAGGATAAGGGCCCAGCTCTTTTCTAGATCCTTCCCTACACGCCATGCGTTATCCACAAAGGAGGGCTCCTCGTGTCATGAGGACATGTATTTTTGAAACCTCACTTAATTAATTTTTAATTACATGATTAAGTAAATATTACACGTGTGAGGTGCAATTGGAATTAGAGTAAATTTACAAGCCCGAAACCCGAGAAAATCACGAGATGTCAAAGGCAAAAGATGCTGTAAGTTATGTTGCACAAGTACTTAGTGGTATCTGGTGTCAATTGTTGGCCTAGGTCATTCATTTGGCCATAAGTGTCAGTTGGTGACACTAGAGATGTGGCATTTAATGGTACCTAACGCCAATCTAACGGTCAAAGATAACATAGAGAGACTCGGGAGTGGAAGATACTAGCCAATTTAATTATTGGCCAGTCAGATTATTTTTTTGGGCACCAAAATAATTATTAGATTAATTTTCAGTAATTAAAGACTGAAAATTAATATTTAATGATGGATAATGGTGGAAAAACCATTTGGGAAGGCTGCCACTTGGCAAACTTGCCCGTACAGGCTAGTAAAAGGCTGAAGAAGAGAAAAAACGAGATCATTCTTCTTGTAGCAAAGGTGGGAGAGCTGTGAGCAACCATGACCACTCTATTTTCAGCCACTGCACCCAACCACGAGTAAGTTTTGAGGAGGCAATTGCAGATTCGAACCCTCCACAGCTGGGCAATTGCATCTAGGTATAAGCTGATTTGAATGTCTCAGCTGTAGGGGATAGCATTTCATGTTGTTGTGGCAGGGCAACAGCTGCATTTGACTGATTTTTAGTCATTCTTCGCAACAAAACTCTGAATTTTCTCTCTCTACAGCTTTCTCTCTCATCTCCCAACCATTTCACAGCCTTGCTCCGAAGATCTCAGCATTTGGACCCTTGGAGATTGAAAAATTGCAAATTTCTCTCCTGTAAACCCTAATTTACAACAGAAATTAGGGTTTAGCAATATTATTGGGAAGCGAGCCAGAAATTGGAAGCTCCAAAACTTGGATTCAACAAGATTGAAGGTGAATTTCAGCTGAATTTAGGTGGACAACTAGCCAGCCATTGAATTTGGGGCATTTCCATCTTCTATGAAGTGGGTGTACCTCTTACATGGGAGGGATTTTTCCCCATGTGAGCACACTTCAATGTGCAACTCTATATAACCTTAGGGTTGTACCTCGTATTCTCATTCTTGTGATTCATTTTAGTGAAGGTACTCGTGCATGCTTCTTTATGTGTCTACTCTCATCCTCACTCTCTACTCCATTTCTTGTCTATCAATGTCCATTCAATACAACAATGGTATCAAAGCCATTATGCCACCGGTCTCGCCACCAACGCTACATCAGTTCCACAGCCATGCCCAACACAGGGAGTCCCTCATGGCATTGCTGCCCACAGCCACCATGACTCCAAACATCTCAGCCCATTTTCTGCTGCACACAGCCTCTCTCTCTACACACCCTGCCCGCAGTTCCACACGCAGTCCTGTGCGCAGCCCTGCACATAGCCTCTTTCAACCCTGCCCACCACCCCTCTCAACCGTACCTGCCATCTCTTCCATTTGTGTAATTTCTCATCCATCTTGCCTGTCTCTGCCCATCTCTTCCATTTTTAGCTGCACTAAAAACCTGAGAAACCCTAAAAGTGCAAAAACCCTGATTTTTGTACTTGGGGTTTTTCAGAAATTTCTACAATTTCTAGGCCATCTTGCTTGTCTCATAGACTAAATGTACTATGACAAGGATCTCAAAGATCCCATTGCATAAATTTAAGAAAATCGATTCCTTCTTCAGAGGGAGGCTTTGTGGAGGACATGTGGCCCTCTAGAGGGGTAGAAGATTGCTAGAGCATCATTGCCAACACTTGAGAGGGAGGAGGACAAATGTCCAGCTTGCAGATAGGTGGCTGAGAGGATGCATGGTACGGCAAAGATAGAGGTGATGTAGGAAGCTAGATTGAAATACAGATATCATGCAAGAGCTTCCATCGGCCTTGGACTGCAGATAGAGTTAATATAGACTTCTTCCACACTATGGGAACCATACACTTTAGATAGGGAGTGCAAAGATCCCAGAGAGCCGATAGATCCATAGCACAAGGCCTCTAGAGGTTGGACAAGTGGCTATAGAGCACTACACAGCCTTGCCAGGATTCACAATCAGAACCCCCCCCCCCCCCCCCCCCCCGCCCATTATGATGAGACTGAGAGATGGTTGGAAAAGTACCATGAGGGTGATCGAGGGCATGAGCAAGCATGGAATGGCTACTTTCACCGAGGAGGAGCTTATGTAGGCACTGATGGCCTTGCCTTCAGCCAAATGCCCAAGGGATGATGGATTGGATAGAGCTTTCTTCTTGAGCTATTGGGACCTTCTCAGCACATGCCTCCTCGCGGTTTTTTGGAAGATCGTAGCATCAAAAGACGTGACAGAGAAGCTATCCAAGGGATTAATCCACCTCATTTCCAAGGGCAACAAGGACAGAATGGAGAGCACATAATGTACTTGAGAGAATAGAATCCCAGACAGCATTTTCACCTTCCATGAAACCACAACTTGCCTGTTCCAGGAAACCAGGACTTCATTCTGCTTCTTCTCGATTTCAAGATGACATATGACCAAGTAGATTGAGAATTCTTGGAGATCCCTATGTTCAGGATGGGATTTGTAAAGCAGAGGGTTATAGCAGTTGCTTCTCTCTATTCTTCGACCCACAGTTGGGTCCTTGTCTATGGGGCTAGAGGAGATCAATTCAGCATTCAGAGATCAATGAGACATGGATTTCCACTCAACCCCAGCAGTTCTTGTTCTCTATTCTTCGACCCATAGTTAGGTCCTTGTCTATGGGGCCAGAGGAGAGCGATTCAGCACTCAGAGATCAATGAGACACAGATTTCCACTCAAACCCTTCCCGTCCATCTTTGTAGCAGAGGCTATGAACTCCTTGACAAACAAAATCCACAAGTATCAAAGAGATCAGGTTGCCCATCCCAGATTTTGCTGAGCTTCTTGATGTAGAGTTTGCAGATGACACAGCACTATATTTATATGGGGATTTTAACATGCCAGGCCTATGTGCCCTTTTGTAACATGCCGGGCCTGTAAGCCCATCTTTATATAGCTTTAGAAGAGAAAGCTGAAAATTAGTAATGCTGATTCAGTAATGTTACTTGAGTTCAGGTATCATGCTAATCACAGTAATCAATTATAACAACAAAAAAGTGCCATACATTACAGCCTAGCAGAAATCCTGATTTCACTTCAATTATCTACTTCTGTGGCTAAAGGGTGCAGACATACAGAGGTGGTCATATCCTCGAAGCGGATTGAATAACCCACTTCGTCTCCCAGTTTTACATGCATCTCTTCAGCAACCCGTGCTGAGACAGTCTGCAATTAAAAAGAACAAAGTTTGAAAAAATATCACAGAAAATGAGCTCAACAAAGAAACTGTAACCCCTGCCCAACACACATACTTGAACAGCTATTCGCCTTGGCTGTGTGCAAGCAATCAGCCTTCCTCCATCAGCCCAACCACACTCCACTAAATACTGCCATATACAATAATTTATTCATTGTTAGTTTGATCGTTTCCACATCATCTATTTTCAGAAATGAAGTTATTAATGGATGTTGCAGTACAAGACTGAGCACTTTGAAGTTTTAAATGACCTCTAAATTGCATCCAAAAACTGACCCTAATCCTGTCTTAAACAGCACAACATAACTCAGCTTAAACATATGCTTGACCTCTAGAAAAATATTGAAATTTTGATTAATTTAACTCACTTTATAGCTAACTAACTAGCTGACTGGCTGATGACTGTTCAACTATCTCCCTATTGCACAGTGTCCCCCATCCAAGGGACTGACTGCACAAGGGGGATAGACCATATAAGCTCAAAGGATCATCGACATCACATGGTTTTCATAGAGACAAGCTCCCCTTTGAAGAGTTGTCATACCTGTATGGCAGATTTCTTCATGTTTTGGTCAGATTTTGGTGAATACTGCATGTGCACTCTCATTTTTTGCGGTCTGTGCTTGTGGTTTGGTTGTGTTTCCTCTCCAAATACCTTCTTTTCTCTCCTTATCTTCTTATCCTCTACAGATTGCTCCTCCGTGCACATCCGCTGATGATAAGTTACATGGACCTAACTATCTCACCTAGAGTGTTGTGATAAAAGCTTGGTTTGTGCAAAAGCGACTATGGTACGTCGTATGTGGAGCTATTCCTCATCCTCAACGTCCTACTCCAACACTGGATGATTTTGATGAAAACAACCATGAGGAAGTGATGCTTGCATGGGATTCAGACGATGCCCGTGCCTATTCAGCCTTGCTTCGATGTATTTCTAAAGAAGCCCTACCAATCGTTACCTCTTACAAGACATCTTCTGAAGTATGGTTGAAGTTGCAGCTGTTGTACGCAGCACCTTCCCCCATGAGGGCACTCACTCTTTACAGCCAACTCCAGCAAATTACATTCGAGGTGAAGGATATTGTCCAGTCTTTTCTACTTCCAGATCCAAAACTAGCTTCGGCAAATGCAATCTGCCCTTCCAAAGGCTCATCTTATTGGGCTTGTACTCTCCAAACTCCCTCCGGTGTTTGATGGAGTAACGAATGCTTTGAGGGTGCAGACATCATCCGCTTCTATCAGTTTTACACATATGACCTTGATGCTACTTGAGCATGAGGTATCTTTGCGGTTACAAGGGCAGCTTTCGTCATCTTCTAGAGGTTCTAGTGAGGCTTTTGCAGCTTCAAAGAGAGGTTCAAAGAAGAAGCCCCAGTGTTACCGCTATGGCAACAAAGGTCATTTATGAAAGGACTACAAAGAGTTAGCAGCTTCCAAGAAGTAGAAGGAGAAGAAGACAAAGCGGGATGCAAACTCCTCTTACAGTCATCCTCTGCCTCAAACTCCGACTCCAATCATTCGGCCACAGCGAAGGCCAAGGCACGGAAGGGATCAGCTTCTTCGGCTCATGGGATGGGCTTGATGGCCCCTTCCTCTGCTGCTTACTAGTGGTGGTGATGATGGCATCCCTCACGACTCTTCGGTGCCAAAGAGGAAGTGTGAGAGGGTGGACGGATGGGGCAGCTGCCTCTCATCTATACATCCATACAGATGCACAGGATCCAGAGAGAGACTTCCCTGCTGCATCGATTGAAGTGTGGCAGGCTCAAATCCTGGAGCTAGGATTGACATCCACGTTCATGATGGGCTGTCTGAAAGAGAACGGGATTAGTTCCTAGTCATGAGCTCACATGAGGGGACACTTTGGTGGTTTGTCCGAAAGCAGTAATCCATGGTCATGTACGTTCTAGAGGCATTTTTGATAGGATGTTCATGTATGCCGACTTGATCATATTGAGTACATATTTTTGTCATTTTCATTCAGGCTCTTTCTCCTCAGTCAGCCAGTCACTCATCATCACACTTGTGGATCATCTACTGGGGAGAGGAGCCAGTGCCGATGCCCACAGCCAATGACTCACCATTGTATGCGACTGTCTCATGTTCGATATATGGGTTCCATTTCCCAAGCATACATTCGAGTTCTCATCTCTATTGTATTCTTCAGTGTTCCTTCTTTCCTTCCTTTTTTTTTTGTGTTTAGCAGTATATTACAACATATGTTTATGCTTCCATTGCTGCATCCACTTTTAACAAGAACCTCTTAAGTAGGCACATGTGTATCCAGAATTTCTTCCTCCGCACAGGTTCGAATAGCTCGATAGTTGTGCCCCACATATTCCTCAAGAAGAGAATTCGCCAACCCGAGCACCTGATCCCAATTCGGTTCTTGCAAATCCTATGAAGGGGAGGCCACTTGAGCATACGAATGAAGCAGAGAATCACCCACATCTAGGACCTCTACAGCAGAAGGAAATCCATCATGGAGATACTTGCTACGTTTGACCAATGGCTCGACAGTAGGAAGCAATAAAGCCAATTCACCGATACATGGTACCATATCTGCACCTTCAGTATCTTCTTCCACTTCCATAGCCAGAGTATAGTGACGGGTTAGGCACAAAGATCGAGACAGTCAATCGTTACGCGCAGCGAGAGACAAAGAGAATGAGAGAGAGCAAAGCAAAGAGTAAGCACGTTTGTAGGTACAATGATGAGAGTATGTACATTTAGGTTTTTAGATAGATATATATGTGTAAGTACAAGTGCTAAGGGTATGTTCACACTCGAGCACATTTAAAGGCTCGAGGGCCTTTATTCCCGTTTGTAGTGACGCGTTAGGCACGAAGATCGAGACAGTCAATCGTTACGTGCAGCGAGAGATAGAGAGAGTGAGACAGAGCAAAGCAGAGAGTGAGCACGTTTGTCGATACAATGACGAGAGTGTGTACCTTTAGGTTTTTAGATAGTTATATATATGTGTAAAAACAAGTGCTAAGAGTGTGTTCACACCCGAGCACATTTAAAGACACGAGGGACTTTATTCCCAACAACCTCCTACCTAAAGGTGTGCCTTAAGAGGAGAAAAGAATCAGATAAGTCTAGGTATGTAAAAAGCTGAAATACATATATCTATCCCACTCCCATCATCTGTCGGCAATGAGCAAACCGCTCTGCTGGAAGACCCTTCGCGAGAAGGTCTGCAAGATTATCATCTGTATGCATTTTGACAAGCTCCATGCTCTCGCTGTCAAGTACATCTCTAATGAAGTGATACTTCACCTGTATATGCTTTGTCTTTGCATGAAAGGCAGGATTCCGTGCTAGTATTATAGCACTCTGACTATCACAATGGAGAATAGGTAACTCTATGATGCCAAGCTCTCCCACCAAACGTAAAAGCCATAAAGCCTCCTTGCATGCCTCAGTGGCAACCACATACTCTGCCTCTGTAGTAGACAATGCAACACACTTTTCTAGCCTTGATGCTCCTGTGAAAGTAAACACAAACCTAGAAGTGGAATTTCTGCAGTCCGAATGACCAACATAGTCTGCATCCATATAGCCAACAACAGATGCCTTTTGCTTTCCAAAGCAAATGCACAACTCCTTTGTGCCTTTGAGGTATTTCATAATACCTTTCACTGCATCCCAATGCTTCTTGCCAGGGC
Source organism: Lygodium microphyllum (assembly GCF_053477565.2). NCBI lineage: Eukaryota > Viridiplantae > Streptophyta > Polypodiopsida > Schizaeales > Lygodiaceae > Lygodium > Lygodium microphyllum. The sequence goes on along the minus strand of NC_141158.1, from coordinate 20,240,094 downwards.
TTGCCATGTATCTGCTAACCACTCTCACTGCAAAGGCAATGTCACGACGTGTAGCAACCATAGCATACATCAAACTGCCAACAACTGAAGCATATGGTATTTTGGCCATTTCAACCTTCTCATCATCAGATGAAGGGCTGTCCTCTGCACTGAGTTTTACATATGGAGACAATGGAACCCCAATCGTTTTCCCCCCCCTCCATATTGAAACGCTGCAAAACCTTGGAGATATACTCCTGCTGAGATAGATAGAGTAAGCCTTTTGATCTATCTCTAAGTATTCGCATACCAAGAATGTGATTTGCATCACCAAGATCCTTCATATCAAAGCTGCCATGAAGACTTTGCTTCAATGAGTCCAAGGCATGAATATCCCTGCCAGCAATCAGTATGTCATCAACATACAAAACCAAGATAATCAAGCTGTCATATGGTGCCTTCTTGGTGTACAAGCAATGATCCACTTGACTTTTATGAAAGCCTTGAGGTTGCATGAATGTATCAAACTTGTGATACCATTCTCTGGGTGCTTGTTTCAGCCTATACAAACTCCTTTTGAGTTTACATACCCCTTTTTTCAACAAACCCTTCAAGCTGCTGCATATATATGTCTTCATGCAGATCATGTAAAAATGCAATCTTTACATCCATCTATATGAGTTCTATATCTTCAATTGCAATCAAGCCCAAAATGGTTCTCAATGTAGTCATCTTGACTACAGAAGAGAAAATCTCATCAAAGTCAATTCCATGCTCTTGCTTGTACCCCTTTGCAACCAATCTTGCTTTGTACTTTGGTGAGGAACCAAAAGTGACCTTCATCTCGTAAACCCATTTGCATGGAAGTGTTTTCTACCCTTTAGGCAACTGCACCGAGTTCCAAGTGCCATTTTTCTCAAGAGATTCCATCTCTGACAGCATAGCTTTATACCATTTCTTGATGTCCTGTCTGTCCATTGCTTCCTTGAGGCAAGACGGTTCACCAGTTTGTCAACATGATATAATCAGCCATATAATTTGCACCAGGAACAAATCTGTTAGGTTGTCTAGTAGCCCTAGACGATCTCCTAACCCAATGATCATTGTTTGCTGGCTGTTGAGCATTTTCAGCTTGCTGTCCTGGCATTTCAGCCTGCAAATCAGCATTAACAGCTTGTTGTCCTAGCTGTTCTTGCACATGTAGTGACTCATTATCATGGGCAATAGTTGGCTGATCATTTCCAGCATCATTTTCTGCATTTACAGGTTCATTTACAGTAGGTTCAATTTTTACACTGCTCTTCTTAGGCTGACTATCCTTCTTCTCTTCCTTACTATCATATGTCTTATTGCCCTTTCCTTTCTCTTTCTTCCATTTGTAGCACTCACGTTTAAAGTGACCCTTCTTGCTACAATGATGGCATTCAACATCTTTGCCACGTGATTTACTGCGTCCCTTGCTATCATATTTGCCCTTTCGCTGTGATCTGCCCCTAGTATGCAAAGCATTGGAAGACTTATTGGATGCATTGTTCTGCTCATTCATTTCTTCCATGAGTAGAGCACTCTTTACATCAACATACAAAAGGATCACATTAGGATTGCTCATAGCAATCCTAAATGTATCCCAACTCTCTGGTAGAGTGCAAAGCAAGAAAGTAGCCTTAAATTCCTCATCAATCATGAACTTCAAGGCAACCAGTTGGCTGAAAATGGAGTTAAACTCACTCAAGTGAGTAGACATTGTTGTACCCTCTTTCATACGCAAATCCGTATGCTTTTTTAGCCAATACACTTTGCTTGCAGCACTCTTCTATGCATACATTTCTTCCAATCTAGTCCAAATAGGATATGTAGAATCCAAACCTTCAATGTTGAACAACAAGGCATCAGAAATCGATAGCTCGATGGTTGAGCGTGCAAGCTCATTTAATTCATCCCAATCTTCCTATTCAATGTCCACGGACTTTGCCCCTTTGGTTTTAATCGGCTTTGCCTGCTTCTTTTGCAACAAGATATTGTAGCACTGTTTTTGCCAAACTACAAAGTTATGTGCTCCTTCAAGTTTCTTTATCTGCATCAAATTACTGCTGTCATTGCTGCCAGCCATGATTTTCAGCCCAAATGTAACCAAAAAATCAGCAAATGCAGGCCCAAAACTGTCACCCAAGTGACCAAGGTACAAACAAGTACCAACCAACAATAAATAACCACGTAGAAGAACAGATTTCAGATCTGTAATTAAATTTTTAGAAGCACCAAACCATGTGCTACTGCATTCTACAACTGATTATAGCTGTTCCAAGGGCACATACATCACAATATATGAGAAGTCCGAAGTTTTAGCTGCAACTTCTGTTGTACATGTACCCACGGGCATAAAATTTGACATGAACGGTCAAAAGCCCCAAAATTTTTGTGCTCAAAGCATCACCCACACATCTGCATTTTCTCTGTCATGCATAGAACAAGACAATTTTGCCAAAATAGAGCAATTTCAGTAAAACCCCCAAATTTTACCGAGTGTTGATGTCCAATTTGCATGGAATTCAACCTGCATGTACATAAAATGACCAACTATTACACAGATTTTGCCCAAACTGCAAAAGCCCCAAATCGCATGAGGTCCAATGTGCATCAATGTCAAGAAATTGGATAAATTTCAGCCCAATTTGTGCATGTACATGAAAAGCCCCAAATGTCGGGGACAAAATGTCACAATTTCCTGCAATTCCTGAGACAAATTTGCTTGTTCTGCATCACATTCCTCAAATCTGGGAAAAGCCCCAAATTTCTGGGCCTAAACCTACACAGATTTGCACCCTGTGCTTGCACACACAAACACCTGACAAGGGGAGAGATTAAAAGAGATTTGGTAGAAGTAGAATTTCTGATTTTTTTTAAGAAAATTACTTTGTGGGTTGGGGGGGGGGGGGGGGGCCGGCATTGACCCATGGACCGGGTCGCGTGACCTGTCACGCTTGCCAGACGGCTGCCCGCTGGATGCCCATCAGTTTTCGCTGCCTGTCGCGTGGTCGTCGTGCAGCGCGCCTACAGTCCCATCAGCTCGCTTGCCCGTCGACTTGGCCCTGGTCTGGTCGCTGCCCGCTGGTTTCAGCGTGATGCTATGTCACGCACTTGAAAGCTGTCATCTCGTCGGCAACCTAAACCTGTCGACTAGTGATGCCCACTGGTCCTACCCGTTGGTGCTTACCGCTTGACTGTTAACTGGCGTCGTTGGTCTTGTGCTCAACCTACTCACTTCACTTGTCGAGTGGACTTTTGTCAGTCCTGCGACCACCCGCAATGTCTGTAGTTATCTACTGTTCTCACTACCTGCGACTACCCACGATGCCTGCAACTGTCTCTTGCCAGCTCTGATACCAATTTGTAGTGACGGGTTAGACACGAAGATCGAGACAGTCAGTTGTTACGCGTAGCGAGAGACAGAGAGAGTGAGAGAGAGCAAAGCAGAGAGTGAGCACGTTTGTAGGTTCAATGACGAGAGTGTGTACCTTTAGGTTTTTAGATAGCCGCTTTTAGAGAGAGAGTGGTTCGAGTTTTTCTCTACTCTTTTGACATTTTATTTTATTGAGTTCATTGAGTTATTCCTTCACTTTACACTTTTGTGTTTAGAATTCTCTCGAGTTTCTTTGAGTTTAGTTGTTTTAGTTGAGTTTGTATGCTGTATTTTCTGTGTAAATCCTAAGGTATTCTCCTCACATAGTGTAGATAGATTAAGGAATGAAGGGGTGGAAGCAGGTGGTATTGAAAAGATAGGTGTGGAAAAAGGATGTGCGGGTTCAAGTCTCCATGGTGACTTAGATCCAATATTTGATTGATTGATTGAGAGAGAGAGAGCCTTAAAGCCACTCGCTCCCTTGCTCCACCAGGGCCCGGGAGGGGGAGGTTGGGGGGGGGGGGGGGGGGGGGGGGGGGGGGGGGGGCGCGCGGCATTGACCCATGGACCTGGTCGCGTGACCTGTCACGCTTGCCAGACGACTGCCCGCTGGATGCCCATCAGTTTTTGCTGCCTGTCGCGTGGTCGCCGTGCAGCGCGCCTACAGTCCCAACAGCTCGCTTGCCCGTCGACTTGGCCCTGGTCTGGTCGCTGCCCGCTGGTTTCAGCGTGATGTTGTGTCACGCACTTGAAAGCTGTCATCTCGTCGGCAACCTAAACCTGTCGACTAGTGATGCCCACTGGTCCTACCCGTTGGTGCTTACCGCTTGACTGTTAGCTGGCGTCGTTGGTCTTGTGCTCAACCTACTCACTACACTTGTCGAGTGGACTTTTGTCAGTCCTGCGACCACCCGCGATGTCTGTAGTTATCTACTATTCTCACTACCTGCGACTACCCACGATGCCTACAACTGTCTCTTGCTAGCTCTGATACCAATTTGTAGTGACGGGTTAGACACGAAGATCAAGACAGTCAGTTGTTACGCACAGCGAGAGACAGAGAGAGTGAGAGAGAGCAAAGCAGAGAGTGAGCACGTTTGTAGGTTCAATGACGAGAGTGTGTACCTTTAGGTTTTTAGATAGCCGCTTTTAGAGAGAGAGTGGTTCGAGTTTTTCTCTACTCTTTTGACATTTTATTTTATTGAGTTCATTGAGTTATTCCTTCACTTTACACTTTTGTGTTTAGAATTCTCTCGAGTTTCTTTGAGTTTAGTTGTTTTAGTTGAGTTTGTATGCTGTGTTTTCTGTGTAAATCCTAAGGTATTCTCCTCACATAGTGTAGATAGATTAAGGATTAAAGGGGTGGAAGCAGGTGGTATTGAAAAGATAGGTGTGGAAAAAGGATGTGCGGGTTCAAGTCTCCATGGTGACTTAGATCCAATATTTGATTGATTGATTGAGAGAGAGAGAGAGCGGGGGGCGGCGCCGTGGCATTGACCCATGGACCGGGTCGCGTGACCTGTCACGCTTGCCAGACGACTGCCCGCTGGATGCCCATCAGTTTTTGCTGCCTGTCGCGTGGTCGCCGTGCAGCGCGCCTACAGTCCCATCAGCTCGCTTGCCCGTCGACTTGGCCCTGGTCTGGTCGCTGCCCGCTGGTTTCAGCGTGATGCTGTGTCACGCACTTGAAAGCTGTCATCTCGTCGGCAACCTAAACCTGTCGACTAGTGATGCCCACTGGTCCTACCCGTTGGTGCTTACCGCTTGACTGTTAGCTGGCGTCGTTGGTCTTGTGCTCAACCTACTCACTTCACTTGTCGAGTGGACTTTTGTCAGTCCTGCGACCACCCGCGATGTCTGTAGTTATCTACTGTTCTCACTACCTGCGACTACCCACGATGCCTGCAACTGTCTCTTGCTAGCTCTGATACCAATTTGTAGTGACGGGTTAGACACGAAGATCAAGACAGTCAGTTGTTACGCACAGCGAGAGACAGAGAGAGTGAGAGAGAGCAAAGCAGAGAGTGAGCACGTTTGTAGGTTCAATGACGAGAGTGTGTACCTTTAGGTTTTTAGATAGCCGCTTTTAGAGAGAGAGTGGTTCAAGTTTTTCTCTACTCTTTTGACATTTTATTTTATTGAGTTCATTGAGTTATTCCTTCACTTTACACTTTTGTGTTTAGAATTCTCTCGAGTTTCTTTGAGTTTAGTTGTTTTAGTTGAGTTTTTATGCTGTGTTTTCTGTGTAAATCCTAAGGTATTCTCCTCACATAGTGTAGATAGATTAAGGAATGAAGGGGTGGAAGCAGGTGGTATTGAAAAGATAGGTGTAGAAAAAGGATGTGCAGGTTCAAGTCTCCATGGTGACTTAGATCCAATATTTGATTGATTGATTGAGAGAGAGAGAGAGCCTTAAAGCCACTCGCTCCCTTGTCTCCTAGTGTGGCCCTGTACCTGATTGTTACATGCTGCCAGCCAGTGTGCTGCGCCTCTCCACAGTTGCTCCCTTGCTCCCTGCATGCTTGCAATCTCTATTTGCAGTTCATGTTCTGCAGCGATTGCCTTGCTACTTGTGCATGCTCTAGGCCTGCCTGTTGCTCGTTTGCTGGGCTTTTCCTGCGCAAAGCAAGGCAACATCATCTTTTGACGAGCATGGCATATTGACGGCTTCCGCTCCTTGATGGCGGTCCAGGATATGCAGAATATGGAGCAGCCTATTGCTACTTCAACTCTGTGTTGGGAATAAAGGCTCTCATGAGGGGTTAGGAGGGAGTCAATGGAGACAGCTCTAGATGATCTTGAAGTAGCATGCCACCAAAGCCTCGATGCCAAAGGATGCCACCACAGCCACAGAAGAATGAAATGCAATTGTAGAGTTTCGGAGAAGTGGGCAGCAGCAAACATAGCCTTTGGAGGAAAGAATGCAACCATATGCATGATCCAAGAAGTGGGCAGCAGCATGAACTAGTGAAAACGCAGCCAGCTGACTGTCCAAAAGATGACACCCACCAGGGAGGTCAGTGCAGAAGCAAAATGCAGCTGTTCCAATGCTGGAAACACCAAGCAGTCAGCTAGAAACAGGTCATCTGTAGCTAGACCAGGTTGTGGCAGCAGGATGACCACTTGGACAGCAAAATGCCATTGTCTAGATGATGGAAGCTAGGTGGAGCAGCCCGCAGTAGGTGGACAGCAAGGGTGAGGGTGAGGATGATAGGTGTAGAATGTGCAGTGGCTAGACAAATGACACATGAACCAACCATCTAGGGTGGCGCCCAAACACTTTTGCTACATTAAATGTGGGCCGTACACCTTTGGGACTTTTGATATTTGAGTTTTGGAATGTATTTAATGAGCTGAAAAAGGGGAAGCTTGATTAACCTTTTGTAGCTTAGCACCCCTTCTCAACCCAAAAACTCAAGCCAAGAGGGACCACAGAGCACAGCTCATACCAAGGGTCTCACCCCTGAGCAACTATTGCATCAGACAAAGGGTATACATCAAGTGCCCAATTGCCTACCAAGACTACAGAGGCAATGAGAAAGTCCTCTAGTTCACTTAGAGAGGTTCCACCCCAAAACAGTAATAGCATCAGTCAATGGGTGCACATTGACTACCCAAGAACCTACAATGTGATAAAGGTGATGGTTAACTTTCCTCGGGAACCCAAAGATTTTTTTTTGTGGGCTTTGCTTTTTATTTTATTTTGATAATTTATCCCTAAAGTTACTTTTATGAGTGTCGAGGAGGAAATGATGGATGATTAGCCCACATTCATGTCTACAAGAAAGCTACCCAACCGCCTGCAAGGGTGCCAATGATGAGGTATGGAATGGAAGCATGGAGAAGTTCAGTGGTGGCAATCCAAGATCAATGGATGGTCCTTGGGATCTCCACTCAAAAGTATAAAAGGATAAAGCACGCTACACAATGCATGGTTTTTCACTTGAGACCAAGTGCACGAAATCTCATGCAAGGAGTGCCCTTTTATAATACATGTGAATCATCCATGCACAAACAAGAGGGAAAATTTGTCACCAAAATGAGAAATGAGCTTAGTGACTTAACTAAACTTCATGAAGATATTTAACACCCCTAGCTCTCAACATAGTGAATATTGCATCGGTCGTGAAGGACTTGACAGTAGACATGCAATGGACAAGTATACAAGCAATGTGGTACAAGCGCAAGGCAAAAGCAACAAGGTATATGTGAAGCTTTCATTAAATTAAAAGTTTGCACATTAGAATTGAGTTACATTAAAAGTTTCACCTAGTAAGTAGCTCACTTAGGAAACTTGAGTTATAAAGCAAGCCTTGAGCTTAAGTTTGGTCTAGTGAGTAGCTCACTTATAATTAATGACTAAGTCATTCATTAGCCTTGATCAAAAATGAGATCTGATTAAGGAGAAACTAGTTACTTTTTTGGAAAGCTGACCTTCAATATTTGGGGCTCCTTTTTCATTTTGAGCAGCCCAAGTTCGAAAACACCTATCCTTCTCTTCTTTGCTATGGAAATTGCAGGTTTCAACCATGGAATATGAACTAACAGCATAAATGTACAGTGCACAACAACCAATCTTCTCCTCTTGGCATGGGAAATCCAACTGGCAGCTTTGTAACTCCATTTACAGCAAGGCATGCTACTATGTTTGATGTATGTATCAGAAAGACACGTTATCACGGCAAATCCAACTGGCAGCTTCATAACTCCATTTACAGCAAGGCATGCTACTATGTTTGATGTATGTATCAGAAAGACACGTTATCACATCACTAGGGCTGAGATTCTCTATTCTCCTCTAAGATCCCAAGTCTAGTGCATTTTCTAGGCAACTCTATCGTAAAGAAAGTGATATTCTCAATGTTACCAGTCACATTTGTCATGCCTTGTCATCTCCTGCCTGTGAGCCTCAGTCTAGGATATTTGGCTATTTATAGCCATTTCCCACGAGCCACTTGGCAATCTCTTATATCATCATCTTCCCTCCTTCCTTGGCAGGTCCACACTCCGACTGCATCATCTTCCTCCTTCTCCAATGCTGCCATCATCATCAACCTAATCTGGTGCCCTCACTAATGTTGTGGGCTTCATGCAAAGACTAATCAATCCTCCTTCTGTATTCAGCATTTGTTTCTTGTTCAATGCACATTTCTTTTCTTCTTCTCTTGCAAATTCTCTCTCTCTCTTCCTTTGTGTTCGAGTTCCTTCTTCCATTGCGCACTCTCAAAAGGTATCATCGCCAAGGCTCTAGAGGGAGATACAAAACTGACTTCTCATGGAGGAGACCACCCCAGATTGCTAAGCGGCCTTGCCACATCAGCGTTTTGCTAAAAACACAGCTGAGCCATTCAGTTTTCTTGTGCCAAGTACCCGTTTTCACCCACTTCTTCTCCTGCTAGAGGCGAAAGGCTTCCTCAGTCAGGTGATAGTCTTCTACTGCAAACTCAATGTTCCCTGGTCACACACACCTCTTCTCAATAAATGCACATAGTCCTTGGGCAAGTGACAATCTATCTCCCTCAAGCAGACTCTCTACATCGACTTTCTTGTGATCCTATAGCCGTTTCCTTCTATTTCGGGGTTGTCTACCGCCAAAACGCAAATTTCTTGTGAGTATCTTGTAGGATATCAAAAATGTCTTACCACCAGTTCTTTGTTGACTCAAGAGGATGAGGTCTTTGTTCCTTCCTATAAGAGAGGGATAGATTTTCGTACTAGTTCACACAACGACCAGAGGTCACCTAGCCCATTTGTATGGGATCCGTCTCCTCCCCATTCTCTCCATGTTTCATAGAAGGCCCGTTCTACTAGCCTTCATATGCCATTCATGGCACCCTCAATACAGTTGCCCGTACTACCTTCTTTGCCCAAAGAAGAACGGCTTGATGGTTCCAATTACTCGCTTTGGTCGAATAAAATGGAGTGTATCCTTGATACCTTCAATCTTTGGGAGTTTGTTACCCACCCTATTCCCCATCCAGTGGAGGATCCCACCGTTGGATCATTGATAGATTGTGCGGCCTTACAAGATCAGCTCTAGAGCCCAATCTTTTCTCTTTATGAGCTTACAAGATTCTATCCTAGTGCATGTGCGCAGGTTACACAAAGCAACAGAAGTGTGGAAAAAGCTTGCTTCTTTGTACCATTAAAAGACATTTGCCCACTAGATTACTCTCAAGAAGAAATTACGAATGCTCGTTGTTGATGACTCTCCTTCCATGAAGGATCATATCAACATGTTGAAGGATATGAGGAATGAGCTTGCGACCCTTAGCAAGATGCTCTCTTCAAAGGATATGGCCATGATTCTTTTAACTCAGCTGCCATCTCCCCCATTTGATGTCTTCTACACCAGCCTTCTTATATCAAGGATCCATGAGAAACTTCTATGGGAGGAGCTTGCCCCGCTTATTTTGGAGCATAACGAGCGCGCCAAAGAGATAGCCAGTGGATCCACCTTCACCAAACCTTTTGTTGCAGGTTCGGGAGGGGGAACAAAGAAGAAAGGAAACACAAAGACTAAAAGACAGGAGAGTTCTTCTCACACTCTGACTCCGACTTGAAGAAGCCTAAATGCCCATATTATGGGAAGAGGACAAATCAAAAGGAGAATTGTTGGAAGTGTAGGATTCGATTAGGCACGGAGATCGAGGCAGGCAGACGTTACGCGCAATGAGAGAGACAAAGAGAGTGCGAGAGAGCAGAGTAGAGAGTGAACACGTTTTTAGATACAATGACGAGTGTACCACTTTAGGTTTTTAGACAGATATATATATGAAAGTACAATGTGCTAAGGGTGTGTTCACACCCGTGCGCATATAAAAGACCCGATGGCCCTTTATTCCCAACAACCTCCCACCTAAAGACAATGTGTCTTAAGAGGAGAAAAGAATCAGCTAAGTCTAAGTATGTACAAAGCTAAAAAAAATACATCTATCCAACTCCCATCATCTGTCGGCAATGAGCAAACCGATCTGCTGGAAGACCCTTCGTGAGAAGGTCTGTAGGGTTATCATCTATATGCACTTTGACAAGCTCAATGCTCTTGCTGTCAAGTACATCTCTAATGAAGTGGTACTTCACCTGTATGTGCTTTGTCTTTGCATGAAAGACAGGATTCCGTGCTAGCATGATAGCACTCTGACTATCACAATGGAGAACATGTAACTCTAAGATGCGAAGTTATCCCACAAGACGTGAACACCATAAGCCTCCTTGCACGCCTCAGTGGCAACCACATACTCTGCCTCTGTAGTAGACAATGCAACACACTTTTGTAGCCTGGAGATCCAAGAGACTACTCCTCCTGTGAAAGTAAACACATACCCAGAAATGGACTTCCTGCAGTCCGCATGACCAGCATAGTCTGCATCCGTAAAGCCAACAACAGATGCCTTCTGCTTTCCAAAGCAGATGCACAACTCCTTTGTGCCTTTGAGGTATCTCATAATACCTTTCACTGCATCCCAATGCTTCTTGCCAATGATTGTCATGTATCTGCTAACCACTCCCACTGCAAAGGCAATGTCAGGACGTGTAGCAACCATAGCATACATCAAACTGCCAACAGCTGAAGCATATGGTATCTTGGCCATTTCAGCCTTCTCATCATCAGATGTAGGGCTGTCCTCTGCACTGAGTTTCACATATGGAGACAATGGAACCCCAATCGTTCCCCCCTCCATATTGAAACGCTGCAAAACTTTGGAGATATACTCCTGCTGAGATAGATAGAGTAAGCCTTTCGATCAATCTCTGAGTATTCGCATGCCGAGAATGTAATTTGCATCACCCAGATCCTTCATGTCAAAGCTGCCATGAAGACTTTGCTTCAATGAATCCAAGGCATGAGTATCCCTGCCAGCAATCAGCATGTCATCAACATACAAAACCAAGATAATCAGGTTGCCATCTGCTGCCTTCTTGGTGTACAAGCAGTGATCCACTTGACTTCTATGAAAACCTTAAGACTGCATGAGTGTATCAAACTTATGATACCATTCTCTTGGTGCTTGTTTCAGCCCATACAAACTCCATTTGAGTTTACATACCATTTTTTCTTTCCCTTGTCCAACAAACCCTTCAGGCTGCTGCATATATATCTCTTCAGACAGATCACCATATAAAAACGCAGTCTTTACATCCATCTGTATGAGTTCTGTATCTTCTACTGCAACCAAGCCCAAAATGGTTCTCAATGTAGTCATCTTAACTATAGGAGAGAAAATCTCATCAAAGTCAATTCCATACTCCTGCTTCTACCCTTTCGCAACCAGTCTTGCTTTGTACTTTGGTGAGAAACCAGAAGTGACCTTCATCTTGCAAACCCATTTGCATGGAAGGGTTTTTTGCCCTTTACGCAACTGCACCAAGTCCCAAGTGCCATTTTTTTCAAGAGATTCCATCTCTGACAGCATGGCTTTATACCATTTCTTGCTGTCCTGTCTGTCCATTGCTTCCTTGAAGCAAAACGATTCACCACCGTCTGTCAACATGACATACTCAGCAACATTAATTGCACCAGAAACAAACCTGTCAGGTTATCTAGTAGCCCTAGACGATCTCCTAACCCAATGGTCATTTTTTTATGGCTGTTCCTGCAAATTTCCATTTTCAGCATGCTGTCCTGGCATTTCAGCCTGCAAATCAGCATTAACAGCTGGTTGTCCTAGCTGTTCCTGCACATGTAATGGACAAAAGCTGCCTGATCATTTCCATCATCATTTCTTGCATTTACAGGTTCATTTACAGCAGGTATTTGCTACTATACAGCGGACACATTTTGCTGTCCAAAAGGTATTTCTTCCCGGAATACAACCCTACGGACCTCCTCAGTCTTTTCGAGCTGTTTGTGCATGCGATCTTCCTGGAAGATAACGTCATTGCTGTCTACTACTTTCCTTTTCTTGGGATCCCACAATTTATACCCCATTTCACCCTCATCACCATATCCTAGGAAAATGCATTTGCAGGACTTTGGCTCAAGTTTGCTATGTTTTTCTTTACGAATGTGCACAAAAGCCTCGCAACCAAACACTTTCAGATGAGCATATGAAGGTGGCTTGCCCGACCACGCTTCTTGGGAAACTCCCCCCACCCCCCCAAAGACCTGTTTGGTGACCGATTAATTAAGTGAACGGCTGTCATAACAACCTCTGCCCAAAAACCAAGGGGTAATGCAACAGGAGACAGCATCGTACGGACCTTATCCTATATGGTCCGATTTATATGCTCTGCAACTCCATTTTGGGGCGGATTATGAGGGGCAGTGAGCTCCCTCTTTATCCCTTTGTTGTCACAAAATGCCTGAAAGGCCTTGGACACATATTCCCCACCATTGAAGTGTCTTATCTGTCTGATTTTTAGCCAATGCCATGAATTTTTTAAATCTTTCAAGCACTTCATCCTTGCTATGAATAGGGTAAACCCATACTTTCCTTGTAGCATCATCGACAAAGGAGACAAAATATTTCTTTCCCCCTAAAGATAGTCCTGGCATTTGAAATGCATCCGAATGTATTAACTCTAGAGGAGAAGATTTCAAAGAAAGGGACTTTTTATGTGGCGTCTGTGCATGTTTGTCATAAATGCAATGATCACAATGCTCAAAATCAGCAAAATGAAAACAAGGCAAGTAACCCAAACGAGAAAGCACTTTCATTCCTGTTTGACTCATGTGTCCCAACCGGCCACGCCACAAAGAAACGTTTGGCTCCTCAATCACGGCAACAACATGGTCACGCACACTAGATACATGAAGTGGATACAAGGTATCACTCTTGCAACCTCTGGCAATAACCCTAAATCCCTTACACATCTTCCATTTTCCATCACCAAAGGTGGTATGAAAACCATCATCATCTAGTTGCCCTGTGCTAATCAAGCTCTTCTTGAGCTGAGGTACATGCCGTACATGCTGAAGTGTAAAGACAGAGCCATGCTGAAACTGTAACTGCACACTGCCAATACTTGCAATCTCACATGCATAGTTGTCGCCAAGATGGACAACACCATGTCGACCCCTTGTATAGGCGGAAAACCACTCATGATGAGGGGTGACATGAAAGGAAGCACTTGAATCAAGAATCCATGTATGCATGTCATCATCTGTATCTGCAAGTAAAGCATGTGCACCAAAGTATGAAGAGACAAAGAGTACATCACTCCCATTGTCACTATTATGAGTGACTACATTCACCTCATCAATTTTTACATTGCTCTTCTTAGGCTAACTGTCCTTCTTCTCTTTCTTGCTATCATCTGTCTTCTTGCCTTTTCCTTTCTCTTTCTTCCATTTGTAGCAGTCACGTTTAAAGTGACCCTTCTTGCCACAATGATGGCATTCAACATCTCTGCCACGTGATTTACTGCGTCCCTTGCCATCATATTTGCCCTTTTGTTCTGATCTACCCCTAGTATGCAAAGCACTGGAAGACTTACTGGATGCATTGTTCTGCCGATTCATCTCTTCCATAAGTAGAGCACTCTCTACATCAGCATACAAAAGGATCACATTAGAATTGCTCATAGCAGTCCTAAATGTATCCCAACTCTCTGGTAGAGTGCAAAGCAAGAAAGTAGCCTTAAATTCCTCATCAATCATGAACTTCAAGGCAACCAGCTGGCTGAAAATGGAGTTAAACTCACTCGAGTGAGTAGACATTGCTGTACCCTCTTTCATACGCAAATCCATAAGCTTTTTCAATGAATACACTTTGGCACTCCTCTATGCATACACTTCTTCCAGTCTAGTCTATATAGCATATGCAGAATCCAAACCTTCAATGTTGAAGAGCAAGGCATCAGAAATCGATAGCTCTATGGTTGAGCATGCAAGCTCATTCAACTCATCCCAATCATCCTGATCCATGTCCCCAGGCTTTGCCCCTTTGGTTTGGATTGGCTTTGCCTACTTCTTTTCTAACAGGATATTGTGGCACTGCTTTTGCCAAACTGCAAAGTTATGTGCGCCTTCAAGCTTCTTTATGTGCATCAGATTACTGCTGTCATTGCTGCCAGCCATGTTTTTCAGCCCAAATGTGACCAAAAAACCAGCAAATGCAGGCCCGAACTGTCACCCAAGTGACCAAGGTACAAACAAGTACCAATCAGCAATAAATGACCACGCAGAAGTACAGATTTCAGATCTGTAATTAAGTTTTCAGAAGCACCAAACCAAGTGCTACAGCATTATCCAACTGATTTTAGCTGTTCCAAGGGCATGTGCATCACATTACATGAGAAATCCCAAAATTTCAGCTACAACTTCTGTTGTACATGTACTCACAGGCATAAAATTTGACACGAACGGTCAAAAGCCCCAAAATTTGTGCTCAAAGCGTCAAACACACATCTGTATTTCCTCTATCATGCTTATGACTGTCCAATTTTGCCAAAATAAAGCAATTCAGCAAAACCCCCAAATTTTAACGAGTGTTGATGTCCAAATTGCACGGAATTCAACCTGCATGTACATAAAATGACCAAATGCTGCACAAATTTTGCCCAATTTGCAAAAGCCCCAAATTGCACGGGGTCCAATGTGCCTTAATGTCGAGAAATTGGGTTAATTTCAGCCCAATTTTGTGAATGTACATGAAAAGCCCCAAATCTCGGGGACAATATGTCACAAATTCCTGCAATTTCGGAGATAGATATCACTGTTGCATCTTGTTTGCATCAAATCGGACAAATCCCCAAATTTTCCAAGTCCTACGTGCACTAATTTCAGTGAAATTGAAGGAATTTCACTAAAATGTGAAAAGCCCCAAAATTCCCGGGCAAATGTACACCGACTTTGCAATTTCTGAGTCAGATAGTCTAATTCTGTGTTGAGATCCCCAAATTCGGGAAAAGCCCCAAATCTCTGGCTCAATTTTGCACAGATCTGCACACTAAGCTTGCACGCGCGAACGTCGGGAGGAGAGGAGTTTTAAAAAAAGATTTTTCGAAGAGAAAAGAAAAAAAAATTTGGATGACGGTTCCGTTGACCCATTAGGCATGTCCTCGCCCCGCTGGTCCCGTCACGCGTTGGACCATCACGCGCCGACGACTGCTGTCCTCGTGCAGCTATCGCCCGCTTGGTCACGCGACTGACCTGTCCACGTGCCGACGACTGCTGTCCTCGTGCAGCTGTCGCCCACTTGGTCACGCGACTGACCTGTCCAGCTCGTCGCCAGTTCACCCAGCCCGTCGCACGCTCATCAGCCCGTCAACTGCCCGTTTCTCCTGTCGACTGCCTCTCAACTGCTACTCGTCAAACTCCTGCAACACACGAGCCTGCCTACAACCTGCCCGTTGCTCCTATCGACTGCCTCTCAACTACTACTCGTCGAACTCCTACAACACCTTGGTTGTCTCTTGCCAGCTCTGATACCAGTTTGTAGGATTCGATTAGGCATGGAGATCGAGGCAGGCAGTCATTACGCGCAGTGAGAGAGATAGAGAGAGTGCGAGAGAGCAGAGTAGAGAGTGAACACGTTTTTTGGTACAATGACGAGTATACCACTTTAGGTTTTTAGATAGATATATATATGAAAGTACAATGTGCTAAAAGTGTGTTCACACCCGTGCACATATAAAAGGCACGATGGCCCTTTATTCCCAACAACGGAGCATGACAAGCGTGCCAAAGAGATAGCCAGTGGATCCACCTCCACCAAACCTTTTGTTGCAGATTCGGGAGGGGGAACAAAGGAGAAAGGGAACACAAAGGCTAAAAGACAGGAGAGTTCTTCTCACACTCTGACTCCAACTTGAAGAAGCCTAAATGCCCATATTATGGGAAGAGGACACATCAAAAGGAGAATTGTTGGAAGAAGTATCCTCAGCTTCATCCAGGAGTGAAGGATGGAGCTAAAACATCCGCGCCTTCTACCTCTACTCCAGGAGTTACCCATGAGTTAGTGTTCCTTCATATTGTTGACTTGGAGGAGCCTTCTTCAGTGGTTGCCTCATCTCCTGAGAGGCCTTGGCTAGTTGATAGTGGAGCTTCTAGTCATATGACTCCACGAGGTGATTTGTTGCAAGATCTATGCCCTTCTGAGGGTTCAGACACTATTGATGACATTGTTTCAGTGCCTATTTGTGGTGTTGCCCTTTATGTTTCGGATTTGGGCTTTCTGTTTCTCTTAGTTTATGGCCTTACAAGGCTTGGTACCCAAGTTGTCTTCACCGAGCAGGTCATTTGTATTGGGGATTCTTCTATAAGGACTATTATCACGACAGGTTGGCAAAAGAGCAAGCTTTGAAGGCTCCATTCCCCTTCTCTTACGCAAGGTCCTCCGAGGTAGTTGTCTATTGCTACACACGGTCCCACAGATACACCATCTTTTCCATAGGTCCCTTCCCATCCCCCACCCTCTCCTTCGGTGGTTCCCTCATACCCCCATCCCTTTCCGAGAGGGATGATGGGAAGGGGACACATCCAAAGGAGAGATCGGAAGAAATATCCTCATCTTCATCCCGGAGTGAAGAATGGACCTAAAACATCCGAGCCTTCTACCTCTACTCCATGAGTTACCCATGATTTAGTGTTCCTTCATATTGTTGACTTGGAGGAGCCTTCTTGAGTGGTTGCCTCATCTTCTGAGAGGCCTTGGCTGGTTGATAGTAGAGCTTCTAGTCATACGACTCCACGAGGTGATTTGTTGCAAGATCTATGCCCTCCTCAGGGTTCAAACAATATTGATGACATTGTTTCAATGCCTATTTGTGGTGTTGACACTTTGCCTTTATTTCCCGACCATGTGTGGAGCTTCCTTTCACAAGCCCTTTATGTTCCGTATTTGGGCTTTCTGTTCCTCTTAGTTTATGGCCTTACAAGGCTTGGTATCCAAGTTGTCTTCACCGAGCAGGCCGTTTGTATTGAGGGTTCTTCTACAGAGATTATTATCACAATAGGTTGGCAAAAGAGCAAGCTTTATAGGCTCCATTCCCCTTCTCTTACGCAGGGTCCTCCGAGATAGTTGTCCATTGCTACACACGGTCCCACATATACACCATCTTTTCCAAAGGTCCCTTCCCATCCCCCACCCTCTCCTTTGGTGGTTCCCTCATAACCCCCATCCCTTTCTAAGAGGGACGATGGGAAGAGGACACATCCAAACGAGAAATGTTGGAAGAAGTATCCTCACCTTCATCTCGGAGTGAAGGATGGAGAACGTCTGAGCCTTCTACCTCTACTCCAGGAGTTACCCATGAGTTAGTGTTCATTCATATTGTTGACTTGGAGGAGCCTTCTTCGGTGGTTGCCTCATCTTCTGAGAGCCCTTGGCTGATTGATAGTAGAGCTTCTAGTCATACGACTCCACGAGGTGATTTGTTGCAAGATCTATGCCCTCCTAAGGGTTCAAACACTATTGATGACATTGTTTCAGTGCCTATTTGTGGTGTTGACACTTTGCCTTTATTTCCCGACCATGTGTCGAGCTTCCTTTCACAAGCCCTTTATGTTTCGGATTTGGGCTTTCTGTTCCTCTTAGTTTATGGCCTTACAAGGCTTAGTACCCAAGTTGTCTTCACCGAGCAGGCCGTTTGTATTGAGGATTCTTCTACACGGACTATTATCACGACAGGTTGGCAAAAGAGCAAGCTTTATAGGCTCCATTCCCCTTCTCTTATGCACGGTCCTCCGAGGTAGTTGTCTATTGCTACACACGGTCCCACATATACAACATCTTTTCCACAGGTCCCTTCCCATCCCCCACCCTCTCCTTTGGTGGTTCCCTCATACCCCCCATCCCTTTCCGAGAGGGACGATCTCGATGATGTGGTTGTGGATTTCTTGCCTCCTAGTGTTTCATAGGGGGACTTCCCAGGATCGTAAGGAGCTTCTTCATCAGCAATCTTCATCGACGAACTTCCTCGACATTGACATTCCTCTTGCCACGCCAGGATCCATTTTTTCCTTGGCCTCCCGCCCATCTAGGATCTAAGAGAGGGGGTGTCAACAATCATGTTTATCATGCCTTGTCATCTCCTACTTGTGAGCCTCAGTCTGAGTCAAACGAGGACTTTAGGAGCTTTGACCCGTTTATCACTTGTTTTGATGAAGGAGACAGCTCATTCTAGAGCACTTAGTTTATTGCATTTTAGTGCATTTTCTCCTCCAGTCGGGATTATATGCGCATTTCCTGTGCAATTTCTCCATTCTTCAGCATGCCTCACCTGTCAAACATTGTCCACCATTTCCACGATTTTTCTAAGCATTTTTGGCATTTTTACCAACATTAAATGCTAGTCGGCTATATTTTTGGCCCCAGATCTCAAGTCAGCTAGTTTTTGGGATATTAAGCTATTTATAGTCATTTTCCACTTGGCAATCAGTTATATCATCATCTTCCCTCCTTCCTTCGCAGTTGCACACTTGCACTCCGTCGTCTTCCTCTCCCGTCCTGTCGTCATCATCAACCTAATCTCATGCCCTCACTAATGTTGTCAACTGCGTGCAAGGACTGATCAGTCCTCCTATATTTAGCATTTGTTCCTTGTTCAATGCACGTTTCTTTTCTTCTTCTCTTACAAATTGTCTCTCTCTCTATTCCTCTCTATTCGAGTTCCTCTATCCATTGCACACTCTCACACTTACAAATTCACCGCAAGAAGTCCCTCTGTTTGTGAGAGGAACAATATGGGATTGCACAGAAACTATATGAGATGGTTGTCTAGGTGAATGCTCTATGAAATTGGTGTCAAAAGATGACGTACCAGCGAGACTATAGGGTTTGCGGGAAGAAACATGGAGTGAACTTAGCAAACATGAAGAAGAGAAGAGAAGAGAGAAGAAACTCTAATGAATGGAATGAATGAATATCTGAATCATGGAGTGCCGTAGCACAAGGAAGATGATGAAGACAGCCACGAACCACGAACCGCAATGTCCTCCTAAAGGGGTGTGAGGGTAGTGGAGAGACTAGAGAGAAGAGGTGACGGATTGAATGAATCAACCGTGAGGAATGAATGATAGAGTGGCCTATAAATAGGCACAGTCAATCTAGGGTGGTGCCCCTTTTTGGGACTGCAAACCCTAAACACAAAACACAAAAACACAAACTGCAGGTGAAGGGTAAAGGGTGAAGGGTTTCTCAACCGCAATGTCCTCCTAAAGGGGTGTGAGGGTAATGGAGAGGCTGGAGAGAAGAGGTAACCGACTAAAAGAATCAACCGTGAGAAATAAATGAGAGAGTGGCCTATAAATAGGCACAGTCAGTCTAGGGTGGTGTCCCTTTTCGGGTTGCAAACCCTAAACGCAAAACGCAAAAACGCAAACTACAAGTGAAGGGTGAAGGGTTTCTCAACATCCCCTCTTAGGCCCAAAAAGAGGAACAAGAGAAGAGTGAGATGGAGATGCAATGCTACATGCTGAAGAATGCTCATGCAACAAGGGCCACTTGGACAATGTCCCTTGTGGGAAAATTGTTCACTTGCCCAAGTGCCTAGTACAAAGATGATGAAATCATGCAATGCAAAGGAAGAATGTCAAACTTTGTGTGGTGCCAAGAACCATAAGGATATGCCCGCACTCGATTTTGCGAGGTGGCTCCATGCTGACCAAGGGACGAAGAAGATCCACCCTGTAATCTAAGAATACCACTTGAAAGGAGACCTTTGAAGATAATCATGAGACAGGATGAGCTATAGAACCCAAAACTCAACCTCGAGAGAGAAGCCACTAGCTCCGTGACTCCATGCTGGAAGGAATACAAAGGCCTAGTCACCAAGTCGCTACTGAAGATCCAAGGGTCCCGATCTAAGAAGGTCCTCTAGATCTTGGGTATCATTAGAGGTAAAACTACGTGAAAGAGAGCCAAAACTCGGGAGTAAAAGATGGTGGGAGAAGAATTTCATGGCGTATAGGGTCCCCCTCTAAATCTGAAGGAGTAGAAGTAGGAGCCTCCTCAAAAACCGAAGAAAGAAAATCCCCCCCTGAATCTCGGTCTAAGAGAGAAAGGGATGTCCACCACTCATGACTCACATACTGTAAAGCAGCTGATGACAAAAGAAGTGCCACCGGACATGCTAAAGATGGTAATAACCTTATTATAACTTAATTACAACAAGCAATAATTAATAAAATGCTGAAACACAAACATTTACCAATCAATCTTGGACATTCGACACCTTGTTGGCCCCAACACTCGCGCCCCTTTCCATATTTCTTTATCTTTAATTGCAATTGAAATCAAATACAATGGAATTCCTTCATCCCCTTCGCAATCCAAAAGCCCTTGCTGTCAATAATGACCAACAAGTCTTTAAATTGATTTAACCCTTGATTTACTTGGTAATAGGCCTTCACTAACTCCTCGGGAAATGAAATTTGCCCCAAATTTGAATGTTGGCTGCTCCCCCGCTTGAATCTTGTTGAGAATTAATTCTCAACCCTGAAAATTCAAGTCTTGAGGCTTCAATCTCTGCACACGCTTCCCAAGATTGCTGTTAAACCCTAATTTATGCTGTGAATGAGTTTTTACAGCAGAGAAAAATACAATTTCTCAACCTCCAACAATTAGAATGTTGGGATCTTCGGAGCAAGGCTGAAAAATGACTGGAGAATAGGAGAGAATGTTGAATAGAGAGAAAATTCAAACTTCCATCGTAAGAAAATGGAAGAAATCAGCTGCTGCCCTATCTAGACAACCATGAAAGTTGTCTCCATTGATGGAACACATCAAATATGATGTTTGTTTGGCTGAAACAACCCTCAAATAGCTATCACCTACTACTATAGTCTCTTCAAGGCACGTCACCAACTCCCGAAAGGTCTGTTGTTGGCTGGAAAGGGCCTCTCAACTATTGTAGCAGCTATGGCCACCTATCTGTCTCTCTCAATTTGTGCAAGGCTGGAATGACCCTCTCTCTCTCTCCCCCCCCTCCCCCCCCCAAGCCTCAAAAACGTCTTTCCCACTTGCATGGGCAAGTTTTGCCAAGTGGTAGTCTTCCAAACTCAATTTTTCAGCATTATCTCCATTATTAAATTAATTCTCAGCTTTAAATTTTTGAAAAATCATTTGATAATTATTTTAGTGCCCAAAAAATAAGTCTGCAAAACCAACAATTAACTTGGCTAGGATAATTCATCTCCCAACTGTTCCCAAGTCCTCTTTAGCCCCCAAATTGACATTAAATACCATTAAATGCCAAATCCCTAGTGTCATCAACTAACACTTATGTATACTAAAATGTCTTAGGCTAATTCCAACACCAAATACCACAAAGTATCTATGCGACATTACTTTAGACAACTTTGGCCTTTGACATCCATCGATTTCCTCAGGTCCTTGGCTCGTAAATATGAAATAATCTCTATTGCACTTCACATATGCAACACATACTCCAAATGTGAAGTAGAGCAAACAAAATTTCACGTCCTCGTGATGTCCCTCCCCCTTGAAATCCCTGCAATCATCCCCAATTTCACTATCAAATGCATCAAAAGCAAAGTACTGCACTAGAATTTCCACAATGCATCATAAGAAAGACAACATTGGCCACCACTGCTACCACACCATGCTATTGCCAAACACATGCTGAAAATTACCAACTAGCATAAGAGTTGCCAAGAATCTCAAAAGCATTGCCAGAATATCATGGGATGCATCCATTACTCATGAGCTGAACTTATCCGACAAAACCAAACCATAGCATCGCATGAACCATGGCTGAAACATCAATGACATCATAACAAATGCTGCTAAAACTTCACCAAATACCATCTAGAAAGCTTACCCTTGATCTTTTGCTCTATGTGTGCCAATATCTACTCATGTACCAATATCTCATCTAGCTCCTCAACCTTGTGCTGAATTTTAGTAGATACATCCTTTGGCACATCGCCATGAAAATGCCTCAGTAAGCTCACATGAAAAGCATTGTATATCCACCAATGTGGAGGCAATTTCAACCTATAATATGCTGCATTTCGATGATAACAATCACTGTCAAATGCATTTGCATGACCAGCACTAAATCCTGGTGCTCCAACAGCCCCAAGGGGTGCAAATACATTTCCATACGGCCAACTTTGAACCCTAGGCATCATGCCTATGCTGTCATACATGGGATTGTGCATTCCACCTGACATACCCGGATATATTGGGTGTTGAGAACCATGCATTCGCTACTACATACCATAGTGATTTGTGCCATACATTCCCCTATGTAATCCTTGACAAACCATTGCATGAAAAATGGTGCCACCACCAAAGTATCCTTGCTGTCCCATGTTTGCATTTACATGAATACCCTGTTGTCCATATTCATGGATTGGCACTACTAAGTTGGCCATGCATTTACACTTGTCCCACGGGAACCAACTGTTTGTGTGCATCAGTAACTTTGGGCTCTTCAAATGGAAACTTAGGCATTTTCCTCTATTCTTTTGGCTGTCCCAAAGCTCTAGAAGGTGTCTTCTTCTCTTTGCCTCTGCTGTCCTTTTTTGGGGCATTCAAGAATCGAGTAAACTAAGGATCCTTTGCCAACTTAGCAAAGAGAGTTGCTGATATCCTCATCCCATCTTTGAACCTATCATCAAAGTCTTCACACTCTTGCTGGTCATCAACATCTTGAGGCATGGAAGTCCCTGCATTTGGGTCATTTTCCACATTTTCAGTTTGCTCTCCACGCTGAGAACCTTGTCCAAGTCAAGATCATGCATTGCATTTCCCCCTTCACCATGTGAATGACCAAGCTGAGATGCATCATGACAACTTGCTCCCATATTACCGTGTGAAGACATACTTGCTGCAATCAGCAACCGAGCACAATTTCAGCAATAATACAAAGCTTCTAACTTGCAATCAAGTGCCTTGGGCCCACCAGTTCAAAGGATTTCATGGTATCTTGCGATGGAACCATGAAACCAACCTTCCTCCTATGGAGGGGTGGTAATAACCTGATTATAACTTAATTATAGCAAGCAATAATTGATAAAATGCTGAAACATAAGCATTTACCAATCAATCTTGGACATCACACACCTTATTGGTTCCAAAATGGATGCCCCTTTTGGTATTTCTTTATCTTTGACTGCAATTGAATTCGAATACAATGGGATTCCTTAATCCCCTTCGCAATCCAAAATCCCTTTGCTGTCAATAATGACCAGCAAGTCTTCAAATTGATTTGCTCAAGCAATTGGCCTTCATCGACTACTTGGGAAATAAAATTTGCCCCCAAATTTGAATGTTGGCTGATTCCTGTTGAGAAACCACTTCTTCAATTCACACACTTCATTTAGGGTTTCACACAAACAACCCCAAAAGGGGCTAGTGTCCACATTTTGGCCACTTTTTTAGTGGGCGCCCGCACAGTGGTGCGCTACCCTAAATAGCTTATGCCTATAAATAGGCAGTCACTTCATTCTTCACTTATATCACTCCTCTCTCTCTTCAATCATTCTTGACCACCTTCAATCACCACCACCACTTCCCTTCTCTCACCAACCCCTTCCACTGCCCTCAAGGCTCACACCGCTGCAGGAGGACATTGCAGTTCATGGCTCATGGCTGCCTTTACCCTTCCTCTTCTGCTTCAAGCACCCTGTTCCATCATCAAGCCTTGCATTTGGAGTGGCTTCCACCTGGCGTCACCATCATCTACTTGGCGTCATCACCCTTCTCCTTCAGGCTTCACCTTCGCCTACGTTTTTTAATCTGGTAGCCTTCTACTTGCCTGGCATCATCATCTCTAGCTTGGCATCAACATGCTGGCCTCTGGCGACAATCTACATCATCAAGCGTCAGTGATCTCATCACTTGTCTATCACAGGGGCTACTAGGACATGCGTTTTTGCAATTTGGCTTCTTCTCCATCACCTGGCATTACTCATCTTTCGTACTGGCTGCAGGGACCTGCGTTTTTGCAGCTTGTCTCATTCTCCATCATTTGGTGTCATCATTATCCTCCTGGCATCAGCATTTGGGCTACTCTTCCTACATTTGATAGCTCAAACACTCTCAGATTTGCGTTTTACAGCCCAAGTCACTCCCTTACATTAAAGGACTGCGCTTTGCTCCCTCGATAGTCAGTGATCATCTTCCACATCTCCGACCGCATCAAAGGACTGCGGTCCGCTCCCTCAACAGCTGTTTTTCACCTTCTAGCGATTACTTCGGTAGCCCACTACCCGAAGGACAACGTTTTGCTCCCTTCATTGTGCATATTCCCACAGGAGTTGCCACCTAATTCAAACAGGACAATGCAATTATCTTTTGAGCTTCGGCTCCGCTGTATCAGTTTGTCTTCTCATAGCATGATTTGGTGCATTATCACCGTGTTCTTGTGTTTCTGAGTTTCTCTTCTCTCTCAGTGTTTGCCATACACACTCAGTGTTACTCCCCGCAAACCCTACTCTCTCTCTCTACACTGCCGCTTATTTTGACATGGTAAGCATACTTGTTATTTTTTACAGTCCCTCACTTGAATCCTCTTGAGAATTAGTTCTCAACCCTAAAAATTCAAGTCTTGAAGCTTCAATCTCCTGGCACACTTTCCGAGGTTGGTGTCAAACCCTAATTTATACTGTAAATTAGGATTTACAACAAAGAAATATACAATTTCTCAGCCTCCATGGATAAGAATAAGCAATGGAACCGTGAGAAACTACTATAATAGACTACACAAACACAAGATACAAAAAGAGACATTGCAAAGGACAAAGAACCTGAGAAGAGAATACTTAGGAAATGGAATCCATATAACAAGACAAGGGACAGTACAAAATCTCAAGACATGAGTCACCTACAATGGACAGGAGCTCCCTCTCTCCAATAGGACATGCAAGTATGGTGATTAACTAAATGAATGTGGAAGGGGGAGTACCTGCCTATTTAGGAGGGAGTGTCTACCTATAAATAGGCCCCAAATATGAAAAAGTTGTGAGATGAAGTCAGGATAGAAGCTCAGCACAAAAAACAATAGACAGTGTGAGAGTGAAGCACGACACCCAATGCAATAGACTGAAAAAGTGTATCGTGAAAGTACAAGGTACAACCCTTAAACCTTAGGGTTATAGGGGGTGTTCACACCCGAACATGATAAGTGCCCATAAGTGTGACATAAGCACATACGAAATAAGACCATGAGTCTAGGGGAAAAAATCTCTCCTACAAAGAGTAAAAGGTACCCCAGTGTCCTGCTGATCACCGACACTCCTCTGTGAGCGTAGGCGTAAGTGAGGCGTAAGTGAAATACCCAACAAACCCCCCTGGAGTGAAGAGTGATCAAGAGTACAAGGATCATCTACCACCAAAGGAGATCAAATTTAAAGCATTGCGAAATGCTTCAAATTTGTCACGAGAAAGAGCTTTGGTGAAGATGTTTGCCATATTACTTGTGGTAGAGCAATAGACAAGGCTGATATCACCTGCATGTAGTCTCTCTTTGACAAAGTGATAATGTATCTCAATGTGTTTCGTGCGTGCATGAAACACTGGGTTTCGTACCACTGCAATGGCACTCTAACTGTCAGTAAACAAAGAAGTAGGCTCCGTAACAGATACATCCAAATCAGCTAGCAAGCATCTAATCCATACGCATTCAACTGTGGTAGTGAAAGTTGCCTTGTATTTAGCTTCACATGACGATGTGGCAACAATGGACTATTTCTTACTAAGCCAAGATATGCAAGACGAGCCAAGAAAGAAACAATTACCACTAGTGGAGTGACGTGAATCATAATCA
The DNA here is from genome assembly GCF_053477565.2 of Lygodium microphyllum. Lineage (NCBI taxonomy): Eukaryota > Viridiplantae > Streptophyta > Polypodiopsida > Schizaeales > Lygodiaceae > Lygodium > Lygodium microphyllum. Next base: position 20,214,032 of record NC_141158.1, on the reverse strand, counting down.
CCAGCCCAATCAGAATCACTATAAACATGTAACTGCAGTGGTCCCCCCTTGGCATAAAGCAATCCAAGAGATCTAGTACCCTGCAAGTAATGGAAAACACACTTAACAACTTGCCAATGTGACATGCGTGGTTGAGCATATATCTGCTCAAGGTTGAAACTGCAAATTGTATGTCCGGCCTAGTGTTGCATAGGTAAATAAGACATCCAATTGCTGGAGCATATGTGTGTATATCAAACAAATCACTATCATCATGTAATGATAGCTTTAGTCCAGGTTTCATTGATGTACAGACTGGCTTGCAATCCTGCAAGCCAAACTTCTCGAGAAGTTTACCAATGTATCTTGACTATGATAAACCAATACCTCTAGCATCATGTATGAACTAAATGCCCAAGTAATAACGCAAAGACTCCAAGTCTGACATGTCAAAAGTTTGCTGCAAATTTTATTTAAATGCTGAAATCTGATTGGCATGTGTCCCTGTAAGCAAGAGATCATCAACATATAGACAAATGATCAGCATGGATCCCCCCTCTTTACATACGTAAAAGGTAGCCTTAGATGAGCTGTTTATGAACCCTTGGCTAAGCAAGAAAGCATCTATCTTTGCATACCAAGCTCTAGGAGCTTGTTTCAAACCATATAAAGCTTTTTTCAGCTTGCAAACCAAGTGTTACGATCCCTCAACTGCAAAACCAATGGGCTGCTGTACATATACTTCCTTATGAAGTTCCCCATGTAAAAATGCAGTTTTAATATCCAACTGATGCACAATCCATCCATAATGGGCAACCAAAGCAACCATAGACCTGATGGTCGTCATGTGGGAAGTAGGAGCAAATGTCTCCTCATAGTCAATGCCTTTCTTCTATGCATAGCCTTTAGCTACAAGTGTTGCCTTATATTCGTCAATGGATCCATCTACATTTTGTTTTAGCTTGTAGACCCATTTTGTTCCAATGGCTTTCTTCCCAAAGGGCAAGGACACTAAATCCCATGTTTGATTCTTAGTTATAAAATCCAATTCAGCTTGCATTGCTGCCATCCAACGCACACTCTGTAGTGCCTTCTCAAAACATTCAGGCTCCTCATCGTCAAGTGTGCTTGCTGCCATAACAAACTCCATGGTATGTGCAATATCATGTATGCAAGCTTGCCTTCTAGTACGACCAGCCACGGGTGCATCCAAATGACTATCTTTCATAGTCTATAAATACCATCTAAGCATTTGTCTTGCCTCCTGACTGTGCATAATCTCTTGCTGAATTTCAGTTTCAGCACTTTGCTGAATATTCAAATCAGCCAATGGCTGATTTTCTGCACTTTCCAATGGAGCAGCTGGCTGAACATTGAGTTCACTTGCTGAAACTCCAGCTGAATTTGTCAGAGTGCAGCGATGCGGAAGCGTAGGACAAAGACTGAGAGAGAAAAGTGCAGAAATACACAAGGGGGCAGAGGAAATATCTACGTATGTCTCCTACTTGATGGCCTAGATCTCTGTCAGCCAGAGCATAGTCTGTCTCAGCCAACAAATCTCAAGATCAGAATCTGAAATGAATAATTGCTGGAGTGTGCCACAAACTGGCTATAAATAGCCAAAAAGAAAAGGCATAATAATGACCAGGTCGGCGCATTAAATGCGGCCGACTGTCATAAAATAATGCCCAAATAACCGGCCGTCTGCACTGTCCGACTACTGGTTGACGTGGCACCTGCTAACATGGCACCTGCTGACGTGGCACCCTGCGCTGATCTGCTGTCCACCATCTGTCTAGGAAATGTGATCTGTTGTCCACCGTCTGTCCAAGAAATGACTGTCTAACACCCCCTCTCAGATCCTGGACGGGTCAAAAGACTGAGGGATTTGGAATGCTACAAAAGAAGAGCCTGGGGAAGCACCTTCGTGAACAAATCTGCAAGATTATCCTCCGTCTTGCAATACTCCACATCAATGGTCCCATCCAAAAGCTTCTCCCGAATGAAATGATATTGGATCTCAATGTGCTTCGTCTGGGCATGAAATACAGGATTCCGTACCAAGGCAATGCAACTCTCATTGTCGCACTGCAAAAGAGTAGGACGAGTCTGGGGGCAGCCAAGCTCCTCCAACAATCTCTGAAGCCACACAACTTTACATGTGGTGGAAGACGTAGCCCGATACTCCACCTCAGTAGAAGAAAGGGCTACCGTCGGCTGCTTCTTGCTACTCCAAGAGATAACACCTGTACCCAAGGTAAAACAGTAGCCTGTAGTAGACCATCGGTGGTCCACATCGCCAACCCAATCCGAGTCACTCCAACCTGCAAGAACCAAATCTGAAGCATCTGTACCTGCGGGATAAGAAATCCCTAAGTCAGAGGTCCCCCTCAAATACCGAAGAATCCTCAGGGCAGCCTGCCAATGCACCTGTTGGGGTTCAATCATGAACCCTGCCAAAAGACCCACAGCAAAACAAAGATCAACACAAGTGTTAAGAAGCCAAATCAAGGATCCAATCAACTAACGGTAGCATGACGCATCTGAAGCATCCATCACGGGAGAATTTGAGTGTGAAGTGGCCTTCCAATTCAGATCCATAGGAGTAGTAATGGGCTGACAAGTCTCCATCTCAAAAGTCACCAAGAGCTCCTGAATGTACCTCCGCTGAGAGATGAAAATCCCCCTCTGAGACTGATAAATCTCGTGACCCAAGAAGAAATTAAGAAGCCCCAAATCCGTCATCTCGAATGCCTAATGTAAAGTTGTCTTGGTCTCTCGGACCTTCTGTGCATGATCCCCTATCAGAATCAAATCATCAACATACAACACAAACAACACACAACCAACCTCGAAAGTGTACATATAAAGCTGCGGATTGGCCTTAGAGCACCGATATGCCAACTTCGACTGAAGAAACGAGTCAATCTTCTCGTTCCATGCACATGGAGCCTACTTGAGGCCATGGAAGGCCTTCTTCAACCTGTAAACTTTCCCATCCGAGGATCCAAAACCATGAGGCGGCTCAACATAGATCTCTTCCTGCAAGTCACCATTCAGAAAGGCCGACTTCACATCCAACTGATAGACAGGCCATCTCCTATGGCCAGCCAAGGCAAGAACAGCTCAAATAGTCGACATACGAGCAGTGGGGGCAAAAGTATCATGGAAATCAATGCTTGGGCACTGAGCAAAACCTTTAGCAACAAGGCGAGCCTTCTACTTGTCCAAAGAACCATCGCTAAGGTACTTGGTCTTGAAGACCCACTTGACACCAATCACCTTCTTGCGAGAGGGACGAGGCACAAGAGACCAAGTGCCATTCCTCTCAATAGCCTCCAACTCGGCTTCATGGCCTTCCGCCTATGATCAGACTACAAAGCCTCCTTCACCGAAGTGGGCTCACGATCCTGCATAACACGGCTCAGCAAACAATAGTTGGAGCAAACAAGCTCTGAAGAATGTGCCTGGTTTCTCTGTGACCGCCGCGGTCCATCCTACGGTTCCCACTCCTCAAGGACCCCCTCAATCCCTGAATCTCGGAGTGTGTCACGGGCCCAACGAGGAGGAGGATGAACCTCCCTTCATCGCTCTCCATCTCCTGAAGACTCAGGAACATCCACCGGCGGAATCTCCTTAGGAGTGGCCGGTAGAAGTGAAGACTCGGAATTAGAAAAGGAATCTCCGTCAAGAGATGCTCGCTCCAAAGGAACTGTCTCGGGAGCCCATCTCTCCCCTGGATCTTCAAGAACAAGGTGCTCTTCACCCCCCGTTGTGGCCGGAACTTCCACAAACCGCACATCTCGGCTCGTGTAGACATCCCACTTGACGGGATTAAACAAACGATAACCTTGGGACTGGGAGCTTAGCCAACAAAAACCTGCTGTCGGGAAGCCACCTCGAACTTATCATGCTGCGTCTTCGGAATGTGCACATAAGTATCACACCCAAAGATCCTGAAATAAGAGACATCAGGCTTAGTCCCGAAGAAAGCCTCAAAAGGTGTCATCCTATCAACGGCCGAAGTGGGAGATCGATTGAGGATGTGAACTGCGGTAGCCACTGCCTCGGCTCATAGAAACTGAGGTGTCTATTGATGCTCCATCATGGTGCACACCATCTCAATTACACTTCCGTTCTTCCACTCCAAAGTGCCATTCTCTTGGGGAGTGTTGGTGTTAGCAAACTCCTAGTGAATTCTCCTATCTGCACAAAAACGAGCAAACTCAAGAGACATAAATTCCCCTCCCTTGTATGAATGCAAGGTCTTCAATCGCCGGCCAGAACGGTTCTCTTCAAAGAGAAGCCAATCCTTGAAGTGAGAGAAAGTCTCTAGCTTCAAAGTTAAGAAATAGGCCCAAGTCATCCTGCTATAGTCATCTACGATCAACATGAAATACAAGCTCCCCTTCAGGGACTCGGTCCTCATCAGGCCACAAAGATCCGTAGATACAAGCTCCATGGGTGAAGTAGACCGCCTAGAAGCTTTGTTGGGAATCGCATCCCGTTGCAGTTTCCCATGAATGCAGGAGACACATGGCTGATGGCTCACCACTATGTCCAGCAATCCTTGGACAAACGACCCTTGCGATGCCTTCCGAAGGTATTCGTAGTTCAGGTGGCCAAACCGTGCATGCCATAACTCGGACTGTGTCTGAGAAGTAAGAAGAAGAGAAGTAAGAGCTGAAGAAGACTTCAATTTGTAGATGCCATTCTCCTCATACCCTGCAGAGAAAACCTTCCTCGATCCACGATCAAGGACTCGAACAGTATCTCTGTCAAATTCCACCGAGAGGCCAAGAGCACAAATCTTATGGACCGAAAGTAAATGATACCCCAAACCTGGCACATGCAACACCTCAGAAGTGTGGATACCGCCACATCCATCTGGAATAAGCTGCATCTCACCCCGCGTAGCAATAGACACAGAAGAGCTGTCTCCGATGAGAATCCTGTTAGCAGAGTATTTGCCAGCTCATGTGTGAGTCTGAGCTTGATCTGGGCTGGGCATTTTTATTAGGTATTTTAGGTATTTTTCTGGTGTGGCATTTTATGCCATTGGGGCATTTTATGCACCAGTCGGCCAGCTTTAATGCTGTCCGACCAGCATTATTGCTCCCCACTTTTTCAGCCTATTTATACTCAGTGGCTCCTCCTCAGTCAGTCACTTCATTTTCACCATCTGCAAACTCTGTGGAGAGAGGAGCCAGTGCCAGTGCCCACGCAGCCAGTGACTCACTGTTGTATGCGACTGTCTCGTGTTCAGATATATGGATTCCATTTCCCGTGCATACATCTGAGTTCTCATCTGTATCGTGTTCTTTTCTTTTCTCTTTTTGTCTTGTGTTTCAGCAGTTTATTTCAGCACATGTTTATGCTTCCACCGCTGCTTCACTTCTGACATGGTATCAGTTTTCAGGATTTGTGTTTCTGCTGTGTTTTCTTGCTGATTTCAGGACTGTTTTGTACCCCTGCTGATCAGACGACTGTTGTCGCAGCCAGGCGACCTGTTTTGGGGCTGTTTTCAGCCTGCGTTTTTTGCAGTTTTGCCATCGCCTGCTGCCTCCGCAACCTCTGCTGCCTGCGTTTTCCATCTGCAACTGCTGGCGACAGTTTTCTACCTGTTTTTCTCCAGTTTACAGCCTGCGTTTGTTAGCAGTCATGTTTGTCATGCCTTGTCATCTCCTGTCTGTGAGCCTCAGTTTGAATCAGACGAGGACATTAGGAGCTCTGACATGTCTGTCATGTGTTATGATGGGGGAGGCTAGTCACTCTCGACTGGCTGTTTTAGGTTGTGTATTTCTTTTTGGCCTCTTTTAGTGGGCAGCCACTGGCTGCCCGGCCACCTTTTTGGTCACTGTTGTGGGGCGCCCATTTTAGGGCACTTTTAGGGTTTGCGCCCATTTTAGGGTTAGGGTTAGGGTTTGTCCGTTGCCTATTTATTGGCAGCCCCCCTCCCCACTTGGTCACTTGTCTTCTTGCAGATTCCGACACTCCTTCTCCCCCGTGGTGGTGCTGCCATCATCATCAGCCTGATCTGGTGCCCTTACTCACGCTGTGGGCTGCGTGCAGGGACTGATCAGTCCATTTCAGTGTATTCAGCATTCATCTCAGTCAGTGCAGATTTCTCTTCCTTATTTTCTGCTTTCTCTCTCTCTCTCCCTCCGTGTTCGTATTTCCTCTTCCGTTGCGCACTCTCACAGCGTTTTGCTGATTCAGCATCTCTCGTGGCTGGGTGGCTGTTCCTTCAGGCCGTTTTCTCTGTTTTTGGCAGTTTTTGACTGATTTTTTGACCTTCTGCAGCAGATTTTGTCTTCTCTTGATCAGATTTTGGGTTATCTTGCATGTGAACTCTCATTTTCTGTAGTCTGTGCTTGTGTTTTGGCTGTGTTTCCTCTCTAAATTCCATCTCTTCTCTACTTCTCTTCTTATCCTCTCCATATGGCTCCTCCGTGCACTTCCACTGATGATAAGTTACATGGACCTGATTATCTCACATGGAGTGCTGTCATGAAAGCTTGGTTTGTGCAAAAGCGGCTATGGTACATCGTCTGTGGAGCTCTTGCTCGACCTCTCCGTCCTTTTCCTCTTCCTGAAGACTTTGATGAGGACAACCATGAGGAAGCGGTGCTCACATGGGACTCGGACGATGCCCGTGCTTACTCGGCGTTGCTTCGGTGTATTTCTAAAGCGGTCTTACCGGCGGTTACCTCCTGTAGGACGTCTCCTGAAGTATGGCAGAAGTTGCAGCAAATGTACGAGGCACCTTCCACCATGCGGGCCGTCACACTTTATGGCCAGCTCCAGCAGATGAAGTTTGAGCCGAAAGATACTATTCAGTCTTTTCTTCTTCGTGTTACGCAGGTACAGGACCAGCTTCGGCACATGCAATCTGCTCTTCCCGAGGTGCATCTTGTCGGGACGGTCCTCTACAAGCTCCCCCCGGAGTTTGATGGAGTGGCCAATGCTTTGCAGGCGCAGACATCATCGACTCCTGTCAGTTTTACACATATGACCTCGATGCTTCTTGAGCATGAGGCATCCTTGAGATTACAGGGGCGGCTTCCGGCACATTATGGAGGTAAGGCTTATGTAGCTTCAGAGAGGGGTGACGGGAAGAAGAAGTCGAAGGCCCAGTGTTACCACTGTGGCAAGAAGGGACATTTGCGGAAGGACTGCAAGAAGTTAGCGGCTTCCAGGAAGAAGGAGCAGAAGACGAAGCGGGATGCTGACTCTACCGATGAGTCCTCTCCTTCATCAGACTCCGACTCCGATCCTCCGACCAAGGTGAAGTCCAAGGCGCGGAACGGATCCTCTTCTTCGGATTGCGGGAAGGGCTTGGTGGCCCCTTCCTCGGCTGCTTTCTAGTGGTGGTGATGAGGTCATCCCTCACGACTCTCTTGTGCCAGAGAGGGAGTGTGAGCGGGTGTTCAGATGGGGCAGCCGCGCCTCATCTATACTTTTATACAGGTGCACAGGTTCCAGAGAGGGACGTCCCTGACGCATCGACTTCAGTCTGGCGGAATCAAATCCTGGAGCTGGGATTGACATCCAGGTTCATGATGAGCTGGTTATCTGACAGAGAGCGGGAGGCTTTCGTCTGGAGCTCACATGAGGGGACACTTTGGTGGTCTGGCCAAAGGCGGAGAATCCATGGTCACATATGTTCAGCGGCATTTTTGACAGGATGGTCTTGTATGCTACTGCGAGACATTGATGATGGACACAGAGACATGCTATGATCTTCTCTATTTTCAGGTGTTTGGTACGATCGACATCGACATCAGGTTCTCTCCGAGGCACCTTGGTGGTGGCTTGATCACCCACTGCTTGGGTATCCATGGTTCTACTTGGTGGTTCTATGTTGTATAGTTTCTGATCCCTTTTCATTGTACTATTGTATTGTATCAGATCACTCATGATCTGAGAGAGGGTGTTAGCAGAGTATTTGCCAGCTCATGTATGAGTCTGAGCTTGATCTGGGCTGGGCATTTTTATTAGGTATTTTAGGTATTTTTCTGGTGTGGTATTTTATGCCATTGGGGCATTTTATGCACCAGTCGGCCAGCTTTAATGCTGTCCGACCAGCATTATTGCTTCCCACTTTTTCAGACTATTTATACTCAGTGGCTCCTCCTCAGTCAATCACTTCATTTTCACCATCTGCAGACTCTGTGGAGAGAGGAGCCAGTGCCAGTGCCCACGTAGCCAGTGACTCACTGTTGTGTGCGACTGTCTCGTGTTCAGATATATGGATTCCATTTCCCGTGCATACATCTGAGTTCTCATCTGTATCGTGTTCTTTTCTTTTCTCTTTTTGTCTTGTGTTTCAGCAGTTTATTTCAGCACATGTTTATGCTTCCACCGCTGCTCCACTTCTGACAAATCCGCCCACGCGAAGGTCGCAAATGGGCAACACCAACAAGAGAAGGATGTTGAGCTAAAATATGCATTACTTGCTGGTTAGCCTCTTAAACAGCCCCAAAGCACACTAAAAATGCTCTTTTAGAGTAAAACCCTAAAACGGGGAGCGGTTCGAGAGAGTTCAGTCGAAACCCTAAAACACGGAGCAGTTCAAGAAAGTTTAGTGGAAACCCTAATTTTTGGAACGCCCTTCCACATCTATAAATAGACAGGCTACCCCCATTCAGCCATCATCCTTGTTTTGCAAGTTACACCAGCCCACACACCCTCTGCTGCTGTTGGCGCCCAGTTTCCAGCTTGCAGCCTGCCTCCATCTGCTGTCCAGCCATCATCGACTGCAGCCACATCATCTTCAGCTTGTCCATTGCTGTAGGCGACAGCTCTCAGCTGCTGGCGACTGCTCCAAACTGTCCCAGACTGCTGTTCAGCCTGCTGTCCATCATCTCCAGGGTCAGCCAGTCTGCGTTTTCAGCATTGCAGGCCCTGACACTCTCAGACATTGTTTCAGCCTGCTGTTTACAGCAGACTGTGCACAGTTTCCAGCCCCCGATCGGTGGCACACTGCTGCGTTTACCAGTTTCCAGCCTCCACATTGCTGCGTTTTGGTGACCAGCCTGCTGCCATTCACTATTCAGCACTTCTACACTCCAACTAGTGGTCACAAACTTGGGATCCGTCTTCGGTGGACGTCACACTCCGACAATGCTCTGCCCTTGAGCACACTGTAAACTCTTACATTCATTTACAGCATTCATTCCCTTCAGAGTTGTGTTCTCTCTCTCCCTTCTTTTGTTTGAGTTTTGAGTTTTGCGTTTAGGGTTTGAGTTTTGCCCTCTGTGTCTGTGTCTGTGTCTTTGTGTTTCTGTCATGGTCGTACACTCTGTGTCTCCTCAGTGCAAACCCTAGTAGTCTTCTTAATAAAGGAGTCATGTGCCGGGAGGCACCACTGTCCACGATCCACTCTCGAGCCTGGGGAGCTATCATCGCAACATCAGAAGTTGTCGGTGTAGAGTCCTCAATGACTACTAAGTGTAGAAAAGCAGCTGATGAGGGTGCAGCCACCGCTCCAGAGTCCTTTGTGTTCTTCTTTTTGGTATCCTTCTTGTCTTAGTCGGGGCAATCCTTCTTCCAGTGACCGGTCTTTCCACAAATATGGCAAGTTGATTCCTTCTTGTCCTTCTTGGATTTGTTGTCCTCCTTCTTTTGGCCCTTCCCCTTCTTCGGAGAGGCTTGACCAACCAATGCCTCTGATTTGGAAGCATTCTATCCCTTCAATTGTTCCTCCTAGTCCAAGAGCATAGCAACCAACTCTTTCCACCGAAGAGTCGACTCCCACCCTGAGGCAATAAGAGCGGAATAAAAAGTACCGAATCGTGGCGGCAACTGGGATAGTAAAGTGATCGCCATGTCTTCGGAGGAAATAGGCTTTCCCGCATTTTGAACCTGCATCTGAAGCTGCCGAAGCTTGTTGATGTGTTCCCGAAGCGAAGAAGACTTATTCACGAACAAAGTCCGCATCTGCACCTCCAAAGAAACCCTCTTCATCATGGTCGTCCAGTTGTACATCTGGTCGAGCTCCAGCCATATGTCACGAGCCACCGTTAAGTGCTTGATGTGAGCTATCACGGCCGTGGTGCAAGACAGAAACAGAAAAGATCGAATCATGGCATTCAGTTTGTCCCAATGAGATTGAGCCTTGGTCAACTCCGCACGAGAATTGGAAGAGAGTTTGGACTCATCCCTCATCGAGGGCCTGTTAATCTCCTCCATCACCAATTCCTCCAAATCATAAGACTCTAAAATGGCCAACATCATCACCCACCAGATGCGGTAATTGTCACCATCAAGCTTTTGATCTGTCGGAAGAGCCGGTAAGACAGGCACCTTCCTGTCCATGATCGCTTGGAACTCCAAATCAGTCTCTGTAGACATGTTAACCTGCAAGACCTGTACAAACGCAAAAGCAGCCCCCTCTGACTGTGAAAACACAGCCTTTTAGGGCTGGTTCCTCCACTACACAAACCTTCTTCAACCGCCGGAGGCGATGAAAAGGTAAAATCTGCAATGAAAGGCCTCAAACGCAGCCTTCCTCCCCTTCGAACAGCAATAACCTATAGCAAATTCACCGATTAGACTCCTTTCCCGAACGCCCACGCTCGCTTCAGCCTTGATCCGATGCACAACCCTCTCGCTCGCTCTCGAATCCTGGAAATGCAGCCTTGTGTCGTGCTGAAATCTCCTCTTCAGATAGGTTCAGCCCTCAATCAATCCATCTTCACCGCTCTAATACCATGTCAGAGTGCAGCGATGCGGGAGCATAAGACAAAGACAGAGAGAGTGAACATAGAGAGAAGAGAGAGAGAGAGAGAGAGAGAGAGAGAGAGAGAAAAGGAGATAGTGTAAACGCAGAAAATCTCTGGTGTAGTATGCTGTATAAAAGTGCAGAAATACACAAGGGGACAGAGGAAATATCTGTGTATGTCTCAGACTTGATAACCTAGATCTCCGTCAGCCAGAGCACAATCTGTCTCAGCCAACAGATCTCAAGATCAGAATCTGAAATGAATAACTACTGGAGTGTGCCACAAACTGGCTATAAATAGCCAAAAAGAAAAGGCATAATAATGACCAAGTTGGCTGCATTAAATGCAGCCGACTGTAATAAAATAATGCCCAAATAACTGGCCGTCTACACTGTCTGACTGCAGGCAAACATGGCACCTACTGACATGGCGCCTGCTGACGTGGCACCCTACACTGATCTGCTGTCCACCATCTGTCCAGGAAATGTGATCTGATGTCCACCGTCTGTCCAGGAAATGACTGTCTAACAGAATCACCAAATGTAATGGGCAGCAGCCCTTCAAATACATCACGGGCAGCCTGACATGTATCTAAACTAGCAAGGGACAATTCTGATTTTTCATCAAATAATACATCCCTACTGACAAACACCTTTTTAGAGACAGGATCATAGAGTCTGTAGCCTTTGCTCTCATTGCTATATCCCACAAAAATGCATTTGACAGCCTTGTTATCCAGCTTTTTTTTGAGTACCTGTGGAATGTGTGCAGATGCAAGGCACCCAAAGGTACGAAAGTGTTCAACAGAAGTTTTCTGGTTGTTCCAAGCCTCAAAAGGTGTAATTTTCTTCAATGCTTTGGTGGGATCTGTTCAAAAAAAAAGCAAGCACACATAATAGCTTCCATCCAAAAACTGTGTGGCAAGCTCTTTGCTTTCAGCATACATCTGGCCATCTCCATGAGTGACCAATTCTTCCTCTCTATAACCCCATTCTACTGTGGAGTATAAGCAGTAGTGTACTGACGGACAATGTCCTGCTTCAAAAAAGAATTCACCATAGAGGACATGTATTCCCCCCCTCGGTCCGAACGGAGAGTCTTAATTTTACAACCAGACTGGTTTTCAACAAGTGCAACAAAAGCCAAGAATGCATCATACACTTCTGACTTTTTGACCAAAGAGTAGACCTAGCAAAATCGAGTAAAGTCATCAATAAAAGTCACAAAATAGTAACATCCTCCCAATGACTTTGTCTGCATAGACCCATAGACATCTCAATGCACTAACTGCAACCTGGCTATGGCTCTAAAAGCAACATCATGGGGAAACGAAAACCGATGCATTTTTTCCAAAATACATCCTTCGCACGAGTGCTCAGGAGGTCTCTCCAGTAGAGGTAATCCATCTAGCATCTGTATACGCTGTAAGAGCATCAAGCTACAAAAATTCACATGCCCCATCCTAGCATGCCATAACTCTACCTGTATCATAGCAAGAGTAAGAGTGGATGCCAAGTACACTGACTGATCAACTGAAAAAGCATCCAACTCGTATAACCCATAACATAAAGTGCCTGTCAAAACCAAAGTCATGTGTTCTTTGTCTCTCACCACGCATCTGTCATCATCAAATGTGACCTGCAATCTGCAACGTGCTAAAGAAGAAATAGAGAGCAGATTCTTCTTTATGCCTGGCACAAACAAGGCATCCTGTAGGCGGAGAATAGAGCCATCAATGGCTGTTAGCACAATCTCCCCAATACCTCTAACAGGGTATGATGCATTGTTGGCACACTATACAAACTTGCCAACTGGAGCTGCACCAACAGAAGCAAATAAATCTCTGCGAGATGTAACATGCCTAGAAGCACCACTGTCAAAAAACCAAGTGCCTACATCCTCACTAGAGCTAAATGCTTGATCAGCTCAAGAAGTGTCATAACTGCATGTATAAAAGCAGTAGTCCCTGTCTCCAACAAAGAATGCGGACTCAGTAGCAGTGGAAGGAGCATCAGAAACAGACATTCCTGACTCCTTATCCTTGGCGATTCGCTTTCTGCACTCAGTGATGTAGTGGCCTGGCTTCTTGCAATAATGGCATTTGCCCTTTTTGGCTTGCGTACCCCCTTGTTTTTTACTTGCCTGTGATGTACCAGAAGTCCCAAAGCTCTGCGGAGCATTCTTTACTTGGCTGCCTTTGCCCTTTTGTCTAGCCATAAAAGCCTGCTCAGAGACTATAGCATCCACACCACTATTTCTTTTTGTTTGCTCCTCCTCTAGAAGCAAACTGACCAACTGAAGAAAAGTGATCGGCTCTGTGGCAATCCTCAGGGTGAGGTTTAAGGCCGTAAAAAGCCAAGTATGAAGGAGGTAATGAGTTCAATGTAGTAGATATCATCTGTGCATCCGAATAGTACTCATCAACATTCATGAGTTGCTCACGCAAGTCCTGAATTTTGTTCCAGTGATCCTGAATAGAATCACCCTCATCCATTTTCAATGTCTCTAGCTCTTTCTTTAAGAAAGAGATGCAAGTCTCATTCTTTCCTACAAACATTTGCTTTAAAGTTAGCCAAGCTTCTCGTGAAGAACCTGTTGAACAAATATGGGGGATGATGGACCGTTGAACTTCCAATGCAATCAGCGATAAAGCTTGTGCATCCCGTGTATCCCATGCTTTTTGAGCTACTGATCTTTGGGAAAGTGGCTGAAGTAGAGCAAACTGAGGTGCCCGTTGTGCACATCCTCCTGGAGGAAGAGTAGCTAGAGCCACAACTCTAAGTCTAGCTTCTTCTCCACTAACATAATCCCAAAAAAATTTCGCCACAAGCACATTCTTCGTCACATGAAGGACCAAAGCGAATAGTTGTTTCCATCTAACCTATCCTCCTTGGATACATAGGTAAAGACATTTCCTCCCTAATTGCCATGATAATCAATTACCAAAAGAAGTAAAAGAGCAATGTCTAAGTGGGACCAAACTAGAAATCTGAAAATTTTCAAAAATTGCAAAAAATAACTTTCTACAGTTAGTACATTGAGGTGCACTCTGTCAAAACTGTCTTTAATACACTCAGTCCAAAGTGCATTCAGTGTTCAGCAACACTGTATCAGCAAAATCCCCAAAACTTCTTGCCCTAGATTTGTTCAAAACAATCTATCAGCTGAAACTGCAATACATGTACCACTGTCCTCAAAAAACACAAAAGTCCCAAAATGTTTGATAAATTTGCCTAGAAATTTGCACCCACCGTGTCCGGGACACATATCCATAGTTCTGTGTCTGCATGGGTAAAAACCCCCTCTTCCAGAAATTAATTCTCGAAGAAAAAGATTAAAATATTTTGTTAAATACCTTACAAATGATGAGCTAGCGGCAGGTTGCAAAGACGTCGCTAACCACAGGCGGATGGTGTCAGGCCAGAGGGGTGATCAGCGTGGTGCTGACGGGCAGTGCAAGGGCCAAACGGTGGCCGCAGTAGCAAACAGGCAGTCTAAGCAAGCAGCGAGCTGCAAAGGCGGCGCTTCAGACAAACGAGCGGGCACAGACAGGCGGCACTCTGACGACGGACGGGCACAGACGAGCAGTTCTCAAGTGTGGCAGGCGTGGCTAGAGGCAGTGTGACTGACGAGAGCACAAGGCAAAACGTTGGCGCTAGGTGGCACAGTAAGGAACCAAGTGGAGCTAATGGCAGGAGCAAGTAGCGGACCTGTTGGGCAATGGCGACAAGGAGCAGGTATTGACTGAGCGAGGAGCTCCCAAAGGCTGAGCGGAGCTAAGCTGAACCGAACCTCAGCTAAACAGAGCCAATGCTCTAATACCAAATGTGAGATGAAGTCAGGATCGAAGCTCAGCACAGAAAACAATAGACAGTGTGAGAGTGAAGCACGACACCCAATGCAATAGACTGAAAGAGTGAACCGTGAAAGTACAAGGTACAACCCTTAAACTTTAGGGTTGTAGGGGGTGTTCACACCCGAACACGATAAGTGCACATACGTATGTGACATAAGCACATACGAAATAAGACCATAAGTCTCTCCTACCAAGAGTAAAAGGTGCCCCAGTGTCCTACTGATCACCGACACTCCTCTGTGAGCGTATGCATAAGTGAGTCGTGAGTGAAATACCCAACAAAAGTCAACCAACCCAAATAGGACCCAAAATATTAGGTCGGCCAATCAAAAAAGATAGCACCAATAAAGTGGGCTGCCAATCACATCTAGAAATAATAAATGCCCAATGTAAGGCACAGAGTCATATATGAGACGTCTAATCTGCCAACAACTTCCACTTTATCTAGTTCTTCTTCATCTCAATGTATCCATTGTCACTGAGTCACAAGTATTAACATAGGACTGCCTATGAGAGTGCTAACTTGCTAAGTCATGGGCTTAGAGGGAAACCTATAGAGATCACTATCATGAAAGTGTCAATATAGAGACCAAGGCTAAAGAGGGGGTTACAAATGCAACCATGATTATGCATGCCACATATTATTTTCCACCCTTTAAGGGAAAGGTGTGTTTGCCTAAGAGACCATGACGTACATGATTATGCATGCCAGATATTTGATTCCACCCTTTAAGAGAAGAGTGTGCATGTTTGAGAGAGCATGTCATATGGGAAATTCAGGTATGTCCTTGTTGTATTATCCAGCTGTGGATAGAGGTTTTCGTAGGTCAAATCTAGTAGTATAAGTTTCGGTAAAACTTTGCATTGTGAAATGGTTTTCATAGACTTCTTTTTCCAAGAAAAGAAGCTTCTATTAATAAGTCCTCGGAGAAACAAACCCTCCTGAGACAAAATACAAAGTGCAAAGGACTCTGTAAAGAGTAGCCAAGTACATCACAAATGCAATGGGCATGTTAACAACCAATCTGGTGGCATATAATCCAGAGCATCTGAGGGGCAGTGTGGAAAGTTTTTAACTATGAAGACCTTTCGGTGATATAAATTTCAGCTCAGCTTTGCATTGTGAAATGGTTTTCATAGGTAAAAATTTTCAGGAGTACAAACTTCGTTGAAGAGCCAAACTGGTGTGTCAGAAGAACCTGAGGGATTTGCGTGGTCTTTCCGCTGCCTGTCTCTCCCACAATGACGGTGGTGGCATGGTTTTCCACGAGGTAGAGGATCGCTGTGCGGTGCTTGTAAGCTGGAAGTCGCTGCCTCTGCTTCTCCATCGTCATGTATCCAGAGGAGCTACCAGAGGAGGAGGAAAAAAAAACGAAACGAAAGGCACATGCGGTCAATTTTACTCGCTTACGCAACGGTGTAGGTGCTCGTCTATGGTTTAGTTTGTGAGACTTACTACTGCGAGGGTGGCGCCATGAAAGGTAGTAGTCCATCGTCGTCTTCAGGCAGGGGAACGTGAGGCTTCTCTGAGCCTGGCCTCCAAAACTGCGCCATCTCTCTCTCTCTCTCTCTCTCTCTCTCTCTCTCTCTCTCTCTCGTCAGTGAGCTCAGCAGAATGCAAGCTATGAGAGTAGTCTGTAATATTCTTGTCTGTATACGACCTGTCTGCTAAGGCAGTGTCTGTATTATTCTGGTTCCTATGAAAATTTTATACGGTCTACTTCGGCCGTTTTAAAAAAACAGTAAGTCCAGCCATCTACGAAGCAAAACTACACGCTCTGCACTTCAGATTTTCTCGTCGTTTTGGCCTTGGTGTTCTCTAGGTGTGCATTAAGAGGGTTCATGGGAGATTGATATAAGAAACACTAGGCGCGAGGTGCCTAATTCTTTCCTGGTGCAAAGGTGCACTATTGTTATTATTACTTAACACATTTCTCCTAGCACTTTGCGCCATTTGTACTGGCACTTCGTGCTAATATTGTCTCAATGTTTTGCACTAAAGCTCAAGGCACCATTGTTTGTGTCTTAATGCACGTTTTATGTACTTTCACATCATCACCTCCACAAAAAGATAGAGAGAGAGAGAATATATATATATATATATATATATATATATATATATATATTCATTTTTTATATATACATGCACACGTGCTCAAAAGTCCGGTTTTGGGGGGGGAGGGGGGAGAGATGGGTTGAGCTAGGCGCAACATTACGCTACAAGTAAGACGGTTGTGACCAAAGGCAAAGGAGATCAGGAGCATCAACTTTATGTTGTAGTGGAGGGAAAAATCACAATTCATGCAGCCGTTGATGCCTCGGGCGAGGGGTTCTTTTCGAGCGAGTGGAGGCTCACTATGCGCCATGTGGTAGTGCTGGAGAAGCAGTGCTAGAGGAGGCTTTGTGCACACCATGTGGCACCCCCTCTCCCCACCTCTCCTTAATATATAAGAAAGATAAGATTTTGAACAAATCTTTGACGCTTCATGCTAAGATTCAAAGGCAGACCTTTAGGATCTCTCTCTCTCTCTCTCTCTCTCTCTCTCTCTCTCTCTCTCTCTCTCTCTCTCTCTCTCTCTCTCTCTCTCGTCAAGGATGTGCACACACTTTCTCACTCCATGTCGACAACTTGCATAGGGGGACTCCTTGCATGCCAAATGGCAACCCTCCAACCCCCTAATAATAGTAAGAGATATATACACATATATACCTATTTATAAACATATGCATATATACATACATGTGTGTGTATGTTAATATATATTTATACTTACATTAAGAGAGAGATATATATATATATATATATATGTATATATATATATATATATTCGCATATATATCTACGTAATATATTGCATAAATACATTTGATGAATATATATTTGTAACCTCGATTATTAATATATACTTACATAAATGTATTCTCAACAATAAACAGTTTATTTACATAAATATATATCTTAACGTGTCTGTGTGTGTGTGTACAACAATTAATATCTC
Organism: Lygodium microphyllum; assembly: GCF_053477565.2. Classification (NCBI taxonomy): domain Eukaryota; kingdom Viridiplantae; phylum Streptophyta; class Polypodiopsida; order Schizaeales; family Lygodiaceae; genus Lygodium; species Lygodium microphyllum. The sequence goes on along the minus strand of NC_141158.1, from coordinate 20,196,471 downwards.
AATAATAAATATTTTATTTATCCATATATTTACATAATAGATCTTATTACATGTATTTAATCTAAATAGTATATTTTATAGATTAAATAATATATGTACAAAACAAATATACGATTAATGGTTGATTAGTGTCAGCGATTTAAGTCTCCACCCCTTATAGAATTTGCTGACTGAAATGGGTTTGCATTGTGCTAGGTTCAAAGAGAATGGGAGACGAAGGAGAGTGTGGCACTTTGATCCCTTCTGCCCATGGTTCTAAAGTGATGCAAGTCAAGCTTTCTGATCTCTAATGGTCTATCAAAATGTGGTTTTTATTTATTCTTAGGAAGCTCTCGGCTCACCGAGACCAGCCAACCATAGATTTGGATCCATCGGGGATCCATCCTCCCGCTTCTCTCTCTCGAGTATTTTCAGTTACCTAATTACCTACCACCTTAGGTTCAACATATAAAAATAGCTTCTTTGAATTATCTCCTAATACAAATTCGTTACATGCATTTATTTCACGACACAAAAACAAAGTAAAGCAATCCCTTCTCAATAGTTCCTTTAAGAAAAATAACTTTTTATAATGTTTTCTGTTCTAACTAGAGTGATGTCAACCCGAAGGTATTATTCTTTCCAAGTTTAGTTCCTAAACTAGTATTGGGACTTCCATGATACTATCCGAAATTCGAAGGGTAGTTGGAGGTTCATAAGAGCCTAAGGAGTTTATGACTAGAGCCCCTTGGTATCCTCACCTCCTCCTGCCAACTAGACTTCTCTACGACCAGACCTTTCACGTCATGATTTGTCTATACTCACTAACACGAAACAAAAAAGAAAACCTTTTGGAGTAGGTTTTATTCATGTGCCTTTGGGGAGGTTTAGCGCCATCAAGAACATTGCCTCAATCGGTGTTCTGTGCTCACCGGAATAATGCCTTAGTCGGCCATCTATACTCGGTCATCCATCTTTTAGCCTAATGATTTTAGGAAAGATTAGTACCTAACTTACAATCACGAACATCTATTTTCGAATGCATTATACATAAACTTTTAACAAATTTATTTACGAGACAAAACTTTTCTTTCCAAAAATAATAATATCAAGGCAAAAGTTAGCATGAGTGGCAATACCTCCCAATAGTCTTCTTAGATTTCCCCTTCCTTAGGATCTAGTTTGAATTAAATCTTAACAAGAACTCTATTTTTGAGAGTGACTCCCTTGGTGGACTTTTCTCAATGGAGTTTCATGGGTCATTCCCCGTGATAAAAAAAAGATATCGGTTAGTTCTATTACAAAAAGTATTATTTTGACAATTCCATCTCAAGGTCTTTTATATACCAAGAATTAGCATCCTTGATTATCCATAAGAGGTTTTGTTAAAACAATACAAATAAAAAACATTAAGTCTTTTAGGGACACACTTGTACTCTCCTTGGTACTTCTTGTACAAACCCAAATTGCCCCTTGAATTTTGCGGTTAAGAATTCCTTTAAAAGATTACATGCATAAAATAAATAAAATCCTATTTTACGAATATAGCTTTTGTTGCCAGTTAATGGGATGATGGCATGCTAGGTGTCTTTATTATAAAAATATAGTACTTGGGGATCCATGATAAGTGCTTGGTTGATGGTATTCGCAACTTCATTTGTAATCCCAATACTTGTCGTCCTGTTTATAATGATTGTGTCTGTAGCATTATTTGCCTCTGTGACCTTCATAACTTTCTTCTTCAGGGCCATGGCCTTTTAATTACGAGATCGTAGAAGGGATTTTTTGCAAGAGCTTGGGGTTGTCGCAATTGGATTGATGGAAATTTGTTTGATGGGGGATGGCAATCACTAGGAATTTAGAAAAATTAAGAAGAGTCTTAATTCCACAAGGAAGTGGGGCAAAACGGATGGAGGATTCGATTCCAAGAGCCTTTGGAGTATCCATCGCCTGCTCTACACATCAACCGAAGCATTCACAATTGTTAGAAAATAATAAAGTTAAACCGACAAAAGTGAATACCTAGTAGTCTTCAACTACAAAATAAATAAATAGGTTGGAACTCTATCATAACCCTAATTTAATATGAGTGCACTCTAAGCTCACAAACGTCCATTAGTTTAAATATGTATTTTGTGAAATCACCCATGTGGACATTAAATTAACATGATGCCCGAAAAGGATAGGTGTCTCCATTCTCGCACAAGGAATTCACCTTGTGTACGAGCCCCGGCAAATAAATATAGTTTTATGAAATCCACCGTGGAATTAAAAAAACTCACAAAATCTACGGTGGAATATGCCTCCTAGTATCATCCCACTCGGGTGAGATAGCAATTGTCCTCAATTGCTATTAGCTCAATGTGGAGCGAGCAATTAGTGATGAGAATTCCCATCCTTGCGTTTCTCTTGCTCCACTCCTTCTTGCTCTATACTCTCTAAAAGAGCCTCTCCTCTCTTGCTCAATCTGCCTTTCAATGGCTCCTTATGCCTTGTATTTATAGTTAAATTAAAGAAGAAGGGTTATGGGGCCAAGAACAGGAGCTCTTTATGGAGGGTATCTTGGCAAATCAGCAATCTTTCAAGATGCAATTTGATGCTGGTGATTTGATCTTTGAGGTCTAGAGATGCTGCCAGAGATACCACGATTGATTTGCCTGGCTCTTGGATGATCTTGCTTCAATCTAAGCTTCTCAATGAACTCAAAAGAGAGGGAGATCGCTAGAGTTTTCTATTGTAATACAGGAGTAGAATTCAAACTTTTTCTTGTGCAATCAGGATCTCCAAATTTGGGAGAATCATGCGCCTTTTTTTTTTTGGATAAAAGGGGGGGGTGGCCTGTTTGTCATCGTTTTTCTCTTCTTCTTCTTCTTCTTCTTTATAAAGCTTTAAAGATTAAAGATTTTAGACTTGTCTTGCATTGCTAAGTTTTAAATGGGTTTGATTAATTTTGACTTATGGCCCATGACTCGTGTTCGCGTACGCTACAGTCCCTATCAACCCAAGAAAGTGTCATGTTACAAACCTCGGACTATTTTGCTCGAGAATTCCTCTATTTAATGGCCTAGAATTCTTCAAATCTAATTTATGAGAAGTTGGGAAGATTGAAAATAAAGTCGGAATATCACAGGGAACCTAGAAATGGTATGTTCATTGCCCCCTACCGTTGTTTTATACTTGTTTGTGTGGTACATGTGACCTTCATTGTGCTTATAGAAACACGTAAGGGGCAAGTTCGAATGCCCACTAGCTGCGCAGATGGGCCGGATGGGTGCACAAGAAACGCAAGTGGGGGGGGACGGGGGGGGGGGAGGGGGGGAGGAAGGGCAATGCGGGCACACATGCAATGGTCAAGCGGGACCGATGGGCAAGTTCACGGGGTTCCAATGCATGGCACCCCACCCCCCACCCCCACTTAATATAGCAAAGATAATCCAAACTTTAAAAGCTTTTGCAACTTAGACGTATACAATGTTGACTTCATGAAAATGCAATATGTAGGGATGTGGCACTCCTTGATATATAGGAAGTAAAAGACCAACATTTACGGGATCAAACCTAATCTATATCTCTAAAGAGCCCTAATAACCATTTCTCAAAGCTTCTTAAATACCAACAATTTAATGGTGATTTTTATTTACATTGAGTCTATCATATTGTCATGCATATTATCCACACACATTGAACCTACAAAATTACATACCCATAAACTATACCAATATTTACTAATACTTCTCTCTCTCTCTCTCTCTCTCTCTCTCTCTCTCTCTCTCTCTCTCTCTCTCTCTCTCTCTCTCTCTCTCTCTCTCTCTCTCTCTCTCTCTCTCATTTCGCTATCACACATTGGAAAGAAGACCGTGGATATCTTTTAAATCTACCAATAATTGCGTATGATATTTGATTGCAATATGTCGTTGACATAAATATTTCTTCCATGAGAATGATTGAATACCATCATTGCATTTTATATGTTCTATACTTGATCTATTCCTATCCCCTTAGGTATTTCCATACCCTCTTAGGGTTCGATATAGGCCTAATGTTATCCTCTTATGGCTTGATCTAGTTATAGTGGTACCCTCCTATGGCCTAGTTATTTGTTCCAACTATAGTGCCATGAGGTACTTCTATACTATGAAAAGCTTGTCAATTTTTCTTTGAAGGAAAGTGTGACAAGATTTTCGGTCTTTATTAGATGTGTCGATAAAGCATGATTATATGTAATTTTCTTTACAAATAAGTAAGTGTATCACTCTGCGAACCTATGGTGCTCAAGAATTACCACATGACCACCACACCTTTCTTGGGGTACCTCTTGGGAGTTCACCTTCTAGGTGGCATGTAAGAGGGCACGCCCATTAGACACTAATAATTATGCTACTCCTCCATGTATTAGAAAGTTAAAGCTAGTGATGTTCCTCCTTCTACTACTTTTGGCCTTCCTCTTATTGCATTTCTTGTCCTCCTACTTTGGCTCATGTTTGGCAATAAGACACAATATTAATAAATGAGAAGGAGCATTGTCTTCCCTCTCCTCCTTTTAGCACCATCTATCTATGATTATATGCATGATAACATCATACACAATGATCCACGGTTAGAGAGTATACTTCAATTCACACAATAGAGAGAAAGAGAGACTTGTTCATCTTCAACATGTTACTTGCTCTCCCTCCCATGGTTCCCTATTTTGCAAATTATATGATAAAGCTCCTAAACTTGCAACATTTGTAGGTCATCTTAATAACAACACTCCCTTTCATTCTATATCATCTCCATTAATGTGTTCTTATCATGAAAATGCTTATAATAATTTATAATGTGTACCACACATACATGTGTAGTGTAATATTTTATTCTATAAGTATAATAAAGACATATATTTTTTCAATAATTATGTTGTTAGCATTATCATCTAAAATTATATAGCATTATTTAATGTAACGTTATTGATGTTAATAATGTTGTTAATAATATTTTATTAGGAGGTTTGTAATTATGTTATCAATATTGTTATATTAATTATATTACAAAAATATATATTATAAATAATATCTCTTAATATAAAAAGATGTATTTTGTCATCATGTCAATGTTCTCACCATGTCATTGTTCTATGTTAATAATCTCCTCGACATAAATAACTTAAAGAACTTTATTTATGTATCATATATTTTTAATTAGTGCAAATCATTATTATGATACATCTTTACACAATTCTTGACTATATATATAACTTATCATATTGGTATAATATTCTTTTTAGTCGATATTTAAAGGATTATAAAGATTTGTATCAATGATAAATTAGGATAATAATTTTTATTACTAATAATTATTATTTAGGCAATTATATTGTTCGTAATAGTTATATTTCTTAGTTATATGAATCAATAACTAACAAATATTTTTATTAAAATATTAATAAAATGTATCAATAATTTATTAATATAAACTATTATTGATTTTGATAATTTGTTATAAATATCATATATATCAGTTAATCATTGAAATAATGGTTATTACTTTTGATTAATAATCTTTATTAGTTAAAGTGATTATAAATTATTATATCCATATTATATTCTTTATCATACATATTTACTAAAATAATAATATGTTATTTCAAAGTAGAGAGAGAGAGAGAGAGAGAGAGAGAGAGAGAGAGAGAGAGAGAGAGAGAGAGAGAGAGAGAGAGAGAGAGTGTGTGTGTGTGTGTGTGTGTGTGTGTGAGGTAGAGTGAGGGACCAATTGGAGAAGCTCTTGCTTCCCCTTCTTCTTCTTCTTCTTCTTCTTCTTCTTCTTCTTCTTCTTCTTCTTCTTCTTCTTCTTCTTCTTCTTCTTCTTCTTCTTCTTCTTTTGGGAGCTACAACACATCCTCCACAACTAAATCTTCAGCTATTGCACTTAGGGATGTCCTAACTTTCATATAATCACTACTCTATGTTTTGACCATATTAAGGCATGTCACTCTCCTAACAATATATAGGACTTATTATCATAATAATTATTTCTTATGTTAGTAGGCACAAGTCCTAGTTCCCTTAATTATGTCCAGACTTCGTATGGTAGGACATTTTAGCCTAAATTTGCATCAACATGAACAACTGTAGAACTTTCCCTTTTGACGCTTTGACTTTGAGTTATACATTTATGTCATTCTATAGGCAAATAATTTCTTTTAGTGTAGCTATCATATATAATGGGTTATCCCCTTGGTCATCGGGTCTTTAATTTTGGACATTATTGGAGGTGCATATCTATCTCACACAAGGACCTAGTCCTCACAATTGTATATTATTTTTGTGTCACATCAAAGCTTCTATTGAACATGATTGTCACGCAAAGCTTGTTTAGAGGCTTTATCCACAATCAATGCATGGTCTATTAATAACCTGGTTTTACTCAAGTTCTTCATTTTGATCATTTGTTGCGTTAAAGCATTCCCTTGCATTGCAATTCTCAAGCTAGAAGAGCTCCATTAGCAATATTACATCAACTCCATACGTTGAAGCATTCCCTTGCATTGCAATTCTCAAGCTAGAAGAGCTCCATTAGCAATATTACATCAACTCCATACATTAACAAGAATGGTCTTTGGCATGTGACCATCTTATATACCATCTTACTTTGCCTCTTAGTCTCCCCCCGAAGGAGAGAGTTTCTTGGTTGATGGTATAATGGAGACCTTTTTCATCGACTATTGATCCATTAGCTTTGGGATAATAGGAAGATGACTTGTATGACCATAAAAGTCGATCATTGGTGCTCCATCATTTCATTAAAGAAGTGAGTGCCTTGATCACTCGCCAATTCAATTTTGTGTTGTTCGTCCTTGTCTTCTTTCCATTTGAGAAGAGGTTGAGTTTGGAGTTGTATGTAAGGAAGAGTTTGTGAGAGAATGAGGAACCTAACAATGCCAAGTTTTCTACGACTACTTCTTCTCGTTCTTCTTCTCAGTCTTTTTCTCTCAATAATGGGCATGCGTGATATGGATATGCATGAGTTGAGGTGTTTGTTTGTGAAGAGTGTATCACTTGAATCGTGGAACCATACTTGGCCTCAAGCTTTTGACTACAACATGGGAAGGTAAGTTGTTGAGTTCACTACATGTTATAGTTAGTCTTTTGTTCTTTGCTTTCTTGGAATAGAGAGAAAGAATACGTTCTTTGTTTGGAGAGAGTTTGAGATAGGTAGGTTGTCGGGGGTTAAAGGCCATATGTGCCTAACTTCCTACATTTACTTTGTACATAGTGCCCCCACATCTATACACTACAGGAGGGTGTAGCCACCCATCACTATCACTTTATTCATTGTTTTTTCTATGACAATAGAATAAGGGAAGCAAGGTCACATGTTGTGATTGTTGGAGTTGTCATGCACCATCTTGCTCTCCCTTGCTTGAACGTTCATAGCTCTTGATTCTCTTTACTTCAACTTGTGCTCTCACCTCTTGCTCCACCTTTCAATTGGGATCAGAGTGGACATTCAAGGAGCATTTACTTATATACACTTTAGCCTAGGAAGAGAGCTTCAACCGAGCTTCCATGGCAGCCCAACTTCAGTTTGTTTGAGGTACATAGCAACTCCCCTTTCTTTCTAGCTTTTTTTTCAGCCTTTAGAGCACCTCCTTCCATTGCCAAGTGACCTACAAGGGTCAACCATAGCAGGTAGAGGCACAACATGTTTAGGGGGCTTCCTTGTTACTTCCTCCCTTACCATTTGGTCATGTCATTCTCCTTAGTTCTTTGCCCAATCTTTAGTAGTATTTTTGGCTTACTTTAAATTCATATTGAGCAATAGTTTTGAAGAGCTTTGGATCAAGCATTGCTCTATAGTTCATAACAAACCTATTGGTCAGTGTTTAGACAGCAAGTATTTGCCTATTTTATGTTCTATTAATGCTTATGGGATAAGTTTGCAATACCCAGATGATCTATTGATCCTTGAGAAAGGCTTTTGGATAGATTAGAGCTTGTTTAGCTTAGTTTCTTGAAGGGTTCTTTGCTGTAATACCCTATGGGAAGCAATCATCCACTATGAAGGCTTATGTATTGAATGTCTACATATACTTTGGGGATGCTACATTGATGTATTGATGCTTGATATTGGTAATTATAGCCATATCTGCTTTTGTTGAGCTCTAGGATTTGGATTTGAGGTTTGTGAAAGGTGAGAAGGATCAAAGCTTGCAATCAAGAGCTATGGGGGGAGAGCAAGAGCAAGAAAGAGAGAGATAAGAAATGGGAACTCCAACAATCACAATGTGTGACCGGGCCTTCCTTTATTCAAACTGTCACTAAAAGAATAAAGAATAAAGTGACGGTGACGGGCGCCCGCCACCTGCAGTGTGCAGTGGCAGTGACTCTCAGTGAAGTAATACACGTGTGGCTAGGCGGAGGTGCCTTTACCCCTAAGAACCTCCCACTTAAAGGTGAATCTGTCCTAGTGAGGAGTGAAAAGAAAAAAGAAAAAAACAGTGCAACATGTATACATGTACAACAGGATGAGGAAAGACGTCATCTCATCCCATGCCCATCAACCTCCTAAGGAAGGCAAAGCGCTCTATAGAGAGGCTTTTCGTGAGCAGATCTACAAGATTCTGGTCAGTCGAGATCTTGACAAGGTCAACAGACTTGTCCTCAACGACCCCACATAAGAAGTGATACCTCACCTCAATGTGTTTCATCTTCGCATGGAAGACCGGATTCTTGGCTAACTGAATAGCACTCATAGAATCCAAATGCAGTGTAGGGATAGCATCAATACCAAGGTCAGCAACCAAACGACCCAACCAAATGGCCTCCTTGCAAACCTTAGTGGCTGCAACATACTCGGCCTCTGTAGTAGAAAGGGCCATGCATTTCTGCACCCTGGACATCCAAGAAACAGCACCTCCAGCATAGGTGAATACATAGCCGGAAGTGGACTTCCTACTATCTGCATGTCCTGCATAATCAGAGTCAGTGTACTCCACAACTCTTGTATCCTGGTTGCCATAGCATATGCACATATCTGCAGTGCCCTTTAGGTACCTCATGATACCCTTCACGGCATCCCAATGCTTCTTGCCATGTGTAGCCATATAGCGTGCCACAACACCAACTACAAAGGCAATATTTGGACGAGTGGCGATCATGGTATACATAAGACTGCCCACTGCGGATGCATAGGGAATGTTGGCCATCTCGGCTCTCTATTCATCTATCTGCGGACAATCAGCCTGTGATACCTTCACATTAGAAGGCAATGGACAACGAATAGGCTTTACGTCCTGCATGCGAAAGTGCTCAAGGACTTTATGAATGTACTACCTCTGTGACAAGTAGAGGAGTCCTTGATGCTTGTCGCGTCTAATACACATACCAAGTATGTGAGAGGCCTGTCCCAGATCTTTCATCTTAAAGCTTTTTTTGAGCTAAGCCTTAAGAGCTTCTATATCATGAGCTTTCCTTGCTATCAGCATATCATCCACATAGAATACCAAAATCAATAAAGAACCATCACGGGCTTTCTTCGTGTAAAGACACGGATCCATAGCACTCCTGCTGTAGCCCTGCGACTGTATAAAGGCATCAAACTTATGATACCACTCCCTAGGTGCCTATTTCAATCCATAAAGAATTTTCTTCAATTCGCACACTAGGTGCTCCCTGCCAGGTTCTGCCCTTAGGCTGCTCCATATAAATCTCATCATGAAAGTCCTTATGTAAGAAAGCCATCTTGACATCCATCTGGTATAAATCCAAGTCAAGCTGAGCAATCAAAGCCAAGACTAAGCGTAGGGTGGTCATCTTAACCATAGGAGAAAAGTCCTCATCAAAGTTCACACCATGCTCCTGCTTAAAACCCTTTTCTACCAATCTAGCCTTGTATGGCGGCTTGGGGTGTCCAGGGGTACTTCTCAGCTTGTACACCCACTTGCATGGCAAAGCCTTCTTGCCCTCAGGCAAGGAAACCAAATCCCAAGTCTCATTCTTATCCAAGGAGTCTATCTCAGACAACATAGCCCTCTCCCAGGAGGTGGTTGTCACCCCTGCGCATAGGCTCATCATAGGTGAAAGGCTCTCCTGCATCTGTAACCAAGACATAATGCATGTAGGCTGTCCAACTGGCTGTGCGGGAGCTCTCGGCTCCTTCTGAAATATGACCCTGCGGATCTCAACAACTCTCTCAGGCTGCCGATGCATCTTGTCTTCATGGAAGACTACATCATGACTACGGATGACTTTTCGTGCATGCGGATCCCAGAGATGGTAACCCATCTCGCCTGCATCCCCATAACCAAGGAAAATGCATTTGACACTTTTAGGATCTAGCTTACTTTTCTTGTCCCTGGGCACATGGAAAAATGCCTCACATCCAAAGACACGGAGATGCACATAAGAGGGAGGTTTTCCAGTCCATACCTCCTCGGCAACTTGGAAATCCAAACCACTAGAAGGTGATCTGTTTATAATATGCATAGCTGTACTAACTGCCTCAGCCCAAAAGCTTTGTGGTAGGCCTGCGTGGCTAAGCATACTACGTACACGCTCCTGGATGGTTCTATGCATCCGCTCAGCCAAACCATTCTTGGGGGGTGGGTGTAGGTGGCGGTCAACTGACGCTTAATACCCCTCTCATCACATGATTGCTCAAAAGCATGTGAGACATACTCACCCCCATTATCTATCCTTAGGTATTTTAGCCTATACCTAGATTGGTTCTCAACCAATGCAAGTCATCTCTGAAACACAGCCAGGATATCGGATTTCAGCTTAATGGGATAAGCCCAAAATTTTCGTGAAAAATCATCTATGAAAGTAACAAAATACTTGGCACCACCCATAGACTGACAAGGCATGGGCCCACAGACATCCGAATGTACTAACGCCAAGGGCTCACTCATGCGTGGCCTACCATACGTCTTATGCGTAGACCTAGTCTACCTGCGATAAAGACAATGCTCACATGAATCAAAACATGCATAATCAAGGGGCGGTAAGTACTGCAAACCAAAAAGCATTTTCATTCCCTTCAAAGACATATGGCCCAAACGGGCATGTCAAAGAGATACATGTGGGATAGAACCCACAGACAAAACATGATCAAGGGAAGAAGCAGATACAATCAAGGGATAGAGGCTACCAGCCTTGGCACCTCTCGCAATCACAAGTCTGCCATGAGTGATCTTCCATGCAGAGTCTCCAAAAGATACATGATAACTTGCATCATCAAGCTGTCCAGTTGACATGAGACTGCGTGTCAAAATAGGTACATGACGTACATCCTGCATAACAAAACTGCTGCCAGAAGGAAACTGCTGCCTAACATCACTTATGCCCACAATATCAAGAGAGTTGTCATCACCCAAGCGCACAGAACTCGAAACAATACGGTATAAATGAAACCACTCTCGGCAAGGTGTCACATGAAAGGACACACCTGAGTCCAAGAGCCAACACTGTGCATACATAGAGTGTATCTCTGTCATCTACGAAGCACTAGAAGAAGTTGCAAGGATATAATCATCATCAACATCCTTAGGCTACATAACATTGATCTCTTCAATTTTAACACTGGACTTTGCAGGCACTATGTTGCGATCAGGAGATTATCCTACACTTTGTCTTTCCCCTTATCTTTGTGCCTTTCAGTGCGCAGTTCATGACATTGTGGCCTAATATGGCCATTTTCCCCACAATGGTGGCAAGTAACATCTGCATTCCTGCCACGGGATTTGCTACGTGACTTCCCACAAGACTTGGACCGAGATTTCTGAGAGTCCTGTCCATGGCTACTACCACTGCCATGCTTTCCATATCCATCATTCCTGCCTCTAACTGTCATAGCATGCGACACACGAGAGGCATCCAAATTCTTACGATTAATCTCTTCCCACAGAAGAGCACTCTCAACATTAGATAATTTCAAGGTAGCAGTAGAGGCACATAATGCAGTGCGGAATACATCCCATGACTCATTAAGAGTACCAAGCAAGAAAAGAGGAGTGACATCCTCCGCAAAAGTGATGTCCTGCGAAGTCAAATTCTTGAGTATATCCCACAACTGCCATACACTCTGTTCTTCCTCAAATACATTGTAATGAATCTATTCTATGAGAGATAATATAATAGTGGACTTGCATAACTCATCAAGCTCAAGTCATTCCTTATCTGGCATGGTTGCAGGCGGATGCCCGCTGAACCTCAATGGTTTGATCTGCGATTTTTGCACCAATACCTGCCAAATCTGGCTCTTCCAATAAGAGTAATTTATACCATCAAGCTTAGTGATGTTGAAAATAGCATGATCAGTGGCGGACGAACTCGCCATAATGCAGGCTGGAAGACTGTAGACAGTTCAAAACTGCTTGCTGTTTATTGCTGAAAATGACCAAAAAATCACCAAAATTGAGAGAAAATAGCGAGAAAAGTGTAACCAAAAGCTGCTGCCCACCAAGTACTAGTGAAAGTACATCATTTCAAAATATTTCAACATGAAAAATCCATGTCAGTTTGAAGTTATGTGCTTGCTGTAATAAATGACAACAGCGTACTGTGAGAGTCAACTGCTGACCAAATCACTGCACCAAGTCAATAAATGACAGCCAAGACATGACCAGTCATAAACGGGCATAAATCAGTATCAAACAGTCATCAAGACCTTGAGCAAACACCCAAACATGTCACCAAAGCATCCGTCAGTGAGTAGGCATATCCCCTAGACAGTAGGTGTATGCTCACAAGATTGCAAAGCCCAAGCTCAGGTCAAAAGCAACTCCACATATTAGTTCATGAACCATGCAACATTTAAGTGTAAGAGATCCCAAAGTCTCAAGTATCTGCAAAATGCTCAAAATAGCATAAACCTCCTGCTCAATATCGGTCAAGCATACAAGATGCTCCCACTGGCAAAAAAAGGCGGATAAATGAGCTCAACAACTCAAGCAAACCAAGTCAAAGTACCAAAGACAGGTAACCAAGACAATGCCTCAATAGCATCCCAAGAGCATGACGGCTACAGAGCGATTGTAGGTAGCATCCATGAGCAAGACATGCATCCTAATAAAGATCTCTGACAACCAAAGTGACATCTAATACAAAATTTCGGAATAGCAAATGGAAATCCAAGCCAAGCCTTCAGAGAGCACTAAAGCTCAACAGGTACATGGTACACTGTGCCAAGACAAATGCATCAAGCCGTAGGTGTTAGGTAAGCATGTACCCAAAGAGCATATAACTATCAAAGCACTGACCATTGTCAAGCATAGGCCGATGTCAATAAGTGTGGGCTGAAATAAGCTCAAGCTTCCAAAAGCATCCAGATCCAATGACAAGCTCGAAGTTGTCCCTCGATGATTAATACATCATAGTATAACCCAAGACATACACCCGGAACCAATAGGCATATGTCAAAGCATGAAATATAGCTTCAGCCCAAGGGTATTTAGCATGCATTTACTGTTATAAACTATGTATTTCCAGCCCCACAATCAGACCAAAATCATAGCATTACATGTAGCTTCAATCCCCCAATCAATCGGGATGCAATAGGCATCAAACCGGTTATGTAGTCATGTCCAAACAAGCATAGGCATACAAATACATGCTGTCTCAGACCTGAAATTTATTGCAGAATATTCTGTCATTAGAATTTGGCAAATTCGACATCACCATCACGTCCGGAGTGGCCAAAACCCCAACTTAGACTCTTACTTTGCCTGAATCGGGTTCTGAATGCTCGAGATATGACCAAAAAAGTTATTTTTCGGCCAGATTTTGAAACAGGCGCAAAAAAAATGTGAGCTGGCTGGGGGGGGTATGCTGTCCCACACGTCAACAATGGGGTCCAAAGGGGGCACAAATGGGGGCCAAAGAAGGCCTACACCAAGCCTCAGCAAGCCTTGATAGGCTGGAAGCAAGATCCAGATGAAGGAAGCTCCAAGAGGTGTGAGCTATGGCTGCCCACAACCTGTGAAAACCCTATTTACCTAGACCTGTGGACTGAGATAAATATTTGAAATAATGAATCAATACCTCAATGTCAATGCCCTAATGGTGCCTCAATAGGCCGGGAAGAAGCTCGAGAAGCCGGGGGGTGACGGGAGCTCAAGAGAATGAGCTATGGCTGTCGGGAAGGAGACCCAATGCAAGTGGGGAGTCGATGGGAAGCTGAGAATGCCACGAGCCAAGCTCAAGAGTCAGAAGCTGTGCTCTGATACCAGTTGAAAGGTGAGAAGGATCGAATCTTGCACTCAAGAGCTATGGCGGGAGAGCAAGAGCAAGAAAGAGAGATACAAGAAATGGGAACTCCAACAGTCACAATGTGTGACCGGACCTTCCTTTACTCAAACTGTCACTAAAAGAATAAAGAATACAGTGACGGTGACGGGTGCCCACCACCTGCAGTGTGCAGTGGCGGTGATTGTCAGTGTAGTAATACACGGGCGGCTAGGCGGAGGCGCCTTTACCCCCAACAGTTTGTTGGTTGCATACTTGTTGTGGCTATTTGCTTCATTGATTTTCTAGTTATGGTCTTGAAGGTTTACTATGGGTATATGTTATCGGATGTATTGCTTTATGTCATTGGGCACCTAGATGCTATGAGACATATTTATTGAGCTTTGCTTTGCTCTGGGACACTTGGTTTGCTTCCATAGGATCACTTTGATATTTTCTTTGCAGAGCTTGGACTCTTGAGTCATTAGAAGACTCTTACTTCTCTATGTATATATGCTCAATTGGTTATGGCCTACATTTTTCATGTAGATATTGAAAATTGTGGGTTGATTTAGCTTTGGTTTGTACACTTAACACTTCCTCTTGTCAAATGGGTTTGTCAACTTTGTATTCATGCTTGGTTATGTACTTGAGCCTCACTATTCATATGCAATGAGTTAGTTCCAAACTCGTTGATCTCTATTGCTTCTAGAGATCTTGTATACATAGGTGGCTTATATACGTGCTACTCATGTTTAGAATTGCATCTACGTATTTGATACCTTGGTGGTTTATGCTCTATTTTGCGTTGTTATTTGCATTGTATATCCTCGTTGCTACTCTAATATTCTTCGTAGAGGGAGCTTATGTTTTGTTCGTTTGCCTATAGTTACATTTATTTATTGTAGTTTTATGAATAGCTATAAAAAAATTCAATTTCGAGCAGTTTCTTTGAGAGCAACCACTTGTATTGTGTGCTTCCTACTTGTGGGCAATAGTGTATGGGCTCAATCTTCCTCTTATTGCATGCATTTTGGCTTAGTTTTTTGGGGTTAATTTACTGTTATTATAGTAGCCCATACTCTCTTTGGTTGATAGACATAATGTCAGGTGTTTCAAATGCATCCAATGACAGTGCTATTTATAACATAGAGAAGTTGGATGGCAATAACTTCCAATATTTGAAGACTCGGATTTGGTAGGTATTGGTGAAAAAGAAGCATGTGAGGTCATTAAAAACCAAGGGAATAAAGCCAACATTTTTGAGATAGAGATGATTGCGATGAGCTATGCAAGGCCACCATCATATTTTCCTTATCTAAGCAGGTGTACTTCAATGTTTTTTTGTGACTAAAGATAATGCTTATGACTCATGGAAAAGCATATGTGATCTTTATGACAAGCCGAGTTCTACCTCATAGTTGTATTGGTTGAAGAAGCTTATGGAATTTTCCATGAAGGAGGGCACTCCTATGTCCACTCACTTTAATGAGCTACACTCCATTTTGAACTAACTTATCTCATAAGGCATTCACTTTAAGAATAACATAAACTATTTGTTCTTGCTTGTCACACTATCTGTGACTTGGAATACATTTCATATTAGTATGAGTGTTAATCCTCCTTGAGATGGCTTTAAATGCTCTAACGTAGAAAGTGCATTGCTTATTGAAGAAGTGAATAGAAAGAACGTTGATGCAACCTTTACTTCTCATACACTTATAGCTAGAGACAAATATGATGGTAGAGGGAATAATAACCATAGTAGAGACCCATAGCCCAATAGGGGCAAGTCTAAGTCTCATGGGTAATTAGCCCCACGGTCTTAAGTCCTCTCTCACTTGTCATTGTTATGAGTAGCAAGGTCACATAAGGCAATAGTCCCATAAGATGCACAATGATAGGTATTGAGATGTCAAGCTCAACACACAAGCTAATGCTCACGTACCTAGATAACCATTTTTGTATTCATATATTGGTACTTGCATCGACATATCATTCCAGTGATACTTTATACTTGGACATTGGTTAGTCTACCTACCCGAATCACAAGATATTTATCTAATTTCTACTCAGTGTATTCATACTATGAACTTCTTGTATATTATGTATGTTGTTCTCTCTCATATTCTTGAGTAATTGATATAATGGGAAAGAAGAAGAAGAAGAAGAAGAAGAAGAAGAAGAAGAAGAAGAAAGACTTGGGTTTTCAACTTTCTATCTTGTGTGCATTCTATGCGTGTTATCTGTCTTGGAAGAGCTCAACCTCCCTCTCTTTCCCCCGTCTTTTCATTGTATTAGAGTGGGATTCAACCAAGGAGTTGTGAGTCCCAAGCATAAGAGTCTACAAAGAATCCCTATTGTGGAGTACACCTTTGGATATCTCTCTCATACGATCTCTGATTTCGGGCATGTTTTGGCCTTTGTTCATGTGTTAGAGATTGTTTGTGTGCAAACTTGGTAAGGTACACGAACTCTACAAATTTTGTTATTTTGCAAACACGTTGTAGGTGTTGAATGTGGTAGATAGTATTTGAATACTTTTAGACATTATATGTGTTGCTCAAGATATGCTTATGTATCGAGTTTACTACAGGTGACGATTTACCTGAATTAGCAAATTGTTGATAAAAGCAAATTTTTGGGTCTTGCTTCACAATGTGTGAGGGATTTAATCAAATTATTAATGACAAGTTTTACAAGCATAACTTCCATGCTTGGAAGTTCAGATTGACCAATTTCTTTATGGATAAAGGTCATTGGGACTACATTGAAGGAGATAATCCTAAGGTTTTAGAGTTACCAAAGGAAAACACCACTTGGCTTTCCATCAATATTTTAAAAATAATGATTGGGCATATACATGATGTAGATAATTATGCAAAATCATGGAATTACTTGATCAAATTGCTTGGTATAAATACAAAAGCTAGAAAGTTACAATTGAAGTCCGAGTTAAACAATATTAAGCATGGCAATCTATTTAATAATGACTATGCATTGAAAATTAAGAGCATTATTGAAGCTTTTGGACCTATTAAAGTGTAGGTCGATGATGATGATATAATAGTTATATGTTTGGATGGCTTGGGTGAGGAGTTCAAGTAGATTTGAATCTCCATCAATAAAAGAAACACCATTCTTGATTTTGTAGATCTAATATCTATGTTGATATTAGAAGATAAAAACTTACGTCTTTCTGCATCTTCATCACAAAGTATAATAGGTGCTCTACTCCAACACAAGTAGAGGTAGAGGCTGTGGTGGTAGAGGCCATGGTGGTGGCCATTATGGGCAAAATTAGAGACAATCTCATATTTCACACAATTAGACATATACAAGTGGTAAAGGCCAAACAAGGGGAGCCATAGGAGATGTGGGAAATAGAGTGCAACTTACCATAATAGAGAATGCTATAGTTGTGGTAAAAAAGATCACATTGCATATGACTATTTAGAAAAGAGAAGAGATGGAAACAATAGAAATGGGAGAAGGTAGCATAATAATTATGCATCTATCAGTAAAATCAAGTTGATAATGAGAAGTTGTTTGTTATGCAACATATGATGAATGCAGTGAATGTGCATGCATAAGCAATAATGACTGATGATGTATGATATCTGGATTCAAGTATCTCTAACTATATGATGTCTCATGAAGAATGGTTTAGAGGAATGAGAAATCTTGAAATGCTTAGTTTTGTGGAAACATGTGACAATACAATACATCCTATTGCTCATGTTGGGAGTATCTCGTTGTCTATATAGGATAGAAAAGTTAAGTGTTTGATTGACATGTTGCATGTGCTTGACATCACCAAGAACTTGATCTCTGTTGGGCGGCAAATGGTTAAGTAGGGATTGCAAGTAAAGTCCAATTACAATGACGAGTGTGTAGAATATTTCAAGAATGGATATAAACTAGTTGCAAAAGGCAAGCATATGGGAATGATATTTACCTTGGATGTAAATGTACTCAAGTTGAAGATTGCTAGGTTTGCATAAGGTGCACGTATTGCGATTGATATTGACAATTGGTATAAATATATTGGCTATGTAAATGTGCAATGGTTGAAGAATATCTAGTCACATAAAATTGTGATAGACTTGCCTAAGTTCAAAGTGACTCATATGTAGAAAGTGTGTGAAGCATGATGTCAATTTTAAAAATAGACAATGTATATATTTTTCCATGATAAACATGTAAGCACACATTTACTTGATGTTATATATGTTGGGGGTCAAGGCACCTATGCTTACATCACCTTGTATTTACTTCACACTGAGACCCTATACTCGTACGCTACAATTAGCGGGTGCCTATCATTGTCACTTTATTCTTTATTCTTTTAGTGACTACTGAATAAGGGAAGGCCAGTCACACATTGTGATTATTTGATTTCCCGCATATGGTGTCTCTATCTCTTTCTCTCTTGCTCTATCTACCATAGCTTTTGCTTTACTCTTGCTTTTTCTTATGTGCTTTCACTTGGGTTCTACCTTTCACATGGTATCAAAGTGGAAATTCGAGGAACTTCTTCATCCTTTACTTCAGACTAGATTCAGAGCTTCAGCTTAACATTTCATAGTAGCCATTGTTTTTTCCTCTCAAGGTGTACATTGAGTCTTCCCTTCTTCCATCTTATTTTGGCTTGCTCTCGGCTTGAGAAGCTTCCCAAGGCTTATTTGAGCCTAATTGAGTGCTTATTGAGCTAAGACTCAGCATTGTATCTATTTTGAGTTAATATAGAGCGTGATGTAGATTCTTAGCTAACTGGATAGCACTCATAGAATCCGAATGCAGTGTTGGGACCACCTCAGTGACACCAAGGTCTACCACCAAAAGGCCTAACTAGAGAGCCTTCTTGCAAGCCTTAATTGCTGCAACATACCTGGCCTCTATAGTAGAGAGGGCCATGCATTTCTGCACCCTAGACATCCAAGAAATAGCACCCCCAACAAAGATAAACACATAGGGAGGGATGGATTTCCTACTATCTACACGTCTTGCATAATCAGAGTGAGTGTACCCCACATCTTCTGTATCCTAGCCACCATAACATATGTACATATGTGTTGTTCCCTTTCAGGTACCTCATGATACCCCTGATGGCATCCCAATGCTGCCTGCAAGGTGTAGCCATATAGCATGCTACAATTCCCACCACAAAAGCTATGTTAGGATGAGGGGGTATCATGACATACATCAAACTGCCCATTGCGGATGCATAAGGGATCTTGGCCATCTCGGCCTTCTACTCATCAAATTGCAGACAATCGGCTTGGCTCACCTTCACATGAGAAGGTAAGGGACAACCAATATGCTTAACATCCTGCATATGAAACCGCTCAAGGACCTTCTAGATATACTCCTTCAATGACAAGTAAAGGAGCTTCTGAGAGTAATCACGCCTAATGCGCATCCCAAGAATATGTGAAGCCTATCCCATATCTTTCATCTCAAAGCTCTTCTTGAGTTGACTTTTCAAAGCATCTAGCTCATTAGGAGCTCTCCCAGTGATCAACATGCTATCCACATAGAGTGCCAAAATTGAAAGGCTACCATCACGAGCCTATACGAATCCATATCACTACGTGTATAGCCTTGTGAATGCATAAAAGCATCAGACTTGTGGTACCATTCCCTAGGTGTTTACTTAAGGCCATAAAGGCTCTTTCTCAATTTGCACACTAGTTGTTCCCTACCTTTTTCCTCAAAGACCTTAGGCTATTGCATTTAAATCTTCTCATGCAACTCCCCATGTAAGAAAGTTGTCTTAACATCCATCTGATAAAGGTCCATATCTAATTGAGTAACCAATGCTAGTACTAGGCGTAGGGTAGTCATCTTGACTACAGGAGAAAAGATTTCCTCGAAGTCAATACCGTGCTCCTATTTAAAACCTTTAGCAACCAATCTGGCCTTATAGGCTGCAGCTTGGGGGTGTCCAGGGGTGCTTTTCAACTTGTATACCCACTTGCATAGCAATCACACTTTCCACTAGGCAAAGGAACCAACTCCCACGTATGATTTTTCTGTAAAGAGTAAAACTCTTTGACTGCATGGGCCTCTCCCAAGAGTGAGTATTACCATAGTGCATTGCCTCATCATAAATAAGAGGCTCACTTGCATTTGTCACCATCACATAATCAACGGAGGGCTCAAATCACTTAGGAGGATGTCTGACTCTAGCAAAGTGTCCCAAGGTAGACTAAGGAGCTTGTAGATTCTATCGAACATAATGGCCATGGGGGCTACTAGAATATTAACTGCTATTACAACATGTCTAACTAACTATATGAGAGCAAGAGGCTCACCAAATTACAGCCTAATATCACCAATACCAAATATTTGCAATGCCAAGTCATTCCCTAAATGGATAGATCTAGTCATAGTGCGATAGGAGTGGAAGCACTCTCTATGAGGGATCACATGAAAGGAAGCCCCTGAATCCATCAACCAGTACTAACTAAAACTAGGCGAGGCATTAGTCAACTTTGTGAATCATCCAAAGAATAAGCTACAAGTATCTAATCATCATTAGAGTCATGTTACTGCACTACATTGATCTCTTTGATCTTAACATTGGACTTAGTAGGGAAAATGCTGTGACCATCAAACTTGTCCTGGGCCTTTCCTTTGCCCTTTTTCTTGTGCTTGTCATCGCACATTTTATGGTAGTGCAGCCTGATATATTATGCTTTTTCATGATAATGGCATGTCAAATCAGACTTACATCCATGGGACTTATTGTGAATAGTCAAAGCATGAGAAGTATGAGAAGCATCCACATTCTTTCTATTTATGTCCTCTGTCAGGAGTGCATCCTCTCCATCAGACAATTTCAGCCCATTCTTGGGCATCTTTACACACATAACAGTATGGAATGTGTCCTAAGACTCAAGCAGTGTGACCAACAAGAATAAAGGTGGAAGATTGGTCTTAAATTCAATACCCTACAATGACAACTGGATAAT
Source organism: Lygodium microphyllum (assembly GCF_053477565.2). NCBI lineage: Eukaryota > Viridiplantae > Streptophyta > Polypodiopsida > Schizaeales > Lygodiaceae > Lygodium > Lygodium microphyllum. Next base: position 20,175,311 of record NC_141158.1, on the reverse strand, counting down.
TGTTACTAAATTGATTTTTTATATGCATTCTCTATTTAGTAAATTTATGTCAATAAATTACTGACTCACTTTTCTTTAAGTGTTGATAATGATCTAGCATGGCTATGAGACCATTTAGAGACCAATATTCCTAGTGTATCACTTAATGGGGTGATCAGAGCACTGTGATGGGGATATCTGGTACATGCAGTACAAGTTATGAAGGGGGAAGGAAGTGTCTGCCAAGTGTAAGAGTGTACAAAAGAACCAAGGAGTTACACATAAATGAAGATGGATTGAGTTCTAAAAAGATAAAGTACATTAGCATTATATATATGTATTTATGTGTGCATCAGGGACACTTGGGAACATTTACTTGTGTGAAATGAGCATTGCATTCATTTTGAGTCATCCTTTCCCTTACAAGTCGAGGTTTAAGGTCTTTTCTCTCTTAATGAATTAAGGAGAGAAGTAATTCTTTTACTAAGAAAGACGAGAGAGGTAACTCTCTCACTAAGAAAGACAAGAGACGTGATCCTCTAGAAGTGAGGAGAGAAGTGCTTTTCTATTTCTAAGATCTAAGATGACACAAACTTTTGTGTGGAAGTCAATCTTAAGGTTGAGACCCAAGGCAATCTAATGAACTCTCCTTATCTATGGCTCAAGGTGGTTGTATGAACCATAAGTTAAGAGTAGAGTTTAAAAAGATGATTTTCTTAAAATAGACATGGTGAATCCATTTTTACAATATCTCACGATGGAAATCTGATCTCTAAAAATGGCCCGCAAGGTTAACATAAATGGTGATATCTACAACTTTTGTGTTGGATGTTTTTCCATCCGAGCAATGCACAGAGAGATATTCCAAAATTGGTGCTACAAAGTAGGTCTTGAAACAGCCACATCTTGCATGAAGATCAACCTTTCCAATCTTGGCACTCAAGTCTCTCTCTAATAAGAGAAGCTCTTGGAGCCTATAAAAGGGAGGCTCTCCTTGGGTGTGGAGGAGGTGGAGGAAGCATCACTTTGTATGCATGCAAGAGGAGGAGAGAAAGCAGTTCGAGTCTCACAAAGTGCTGCGGAAGCTCTGCTAAAATCAAGCACCAAGAAGAAAGCCTTACACATATTGTGTAGGAGAGAAAAAGAGAAATCAAGAAGATCAAAGGAGACAAATTCTAAGTTGTGCAAGTGCTTGCCGGTTGTATACCATGTAAGGATCTGTGTAAGTTCAAGCTCGCCAACGCTCGAGTTGTGCAAGTGCTATGGAAGCTCTACTGAAATCAAGCTCCAAGAGAAGATCCCTACACATATTGTGTAGGAGAGAAGTTGTGCAAGTGCTTGCCGGTTGTATACCGTGTAAGGATCTGTGTAAGTTCAAGCTCTACTAAAATCAAGCTCCAAGAGAAGATCCCTACACATATTGTGTAGGAGAGAAGTTGTGCAAGTGCTTGTGCCGGTTGTATACCGTGTAAGGATCCGCGTAAGTTCAAGCTCGCCAACGCTCGAGTTGTGCAAGTGCTGTGGAAGCTCTACTGAAATCAAGCTCCAAGAGAAGATCCCTATACATATTGTGTAGGAGAGAAGGAGAGACCCAAGAAGGATCAAAAGGTGCCAACTTGCAAGTTATGCAAGTGTTAGTCGATTGTATACCATGCAAGGAACCGTGATCTTGTCCCCAAGATCTACAAGTTAAGAACTGGTTTATGTGTAACAGAGGAGCTTTCTCCTTGTCAATAATATAACTCCATAAGGGGGGGGATTGGCCCATCTTCCAGTCTCTAGTGTGTTGTCAATCTCTCTATCTCTCTCTCTTTCTCTCTACATCTTTCTTTTCTCTCATCTATTCTCTCTCTGTGCCAGCATAATATTCCCCATATATCTTTTAAGTATATAAGAAGGTCGAGCGTGTATTTCGGATCTTATAATAGTGGTATCAAAGTAGGTCTCATTTCTTTTCTCAAAGTAAAGGCGATCCTTGCAAGAAGAAGGTAAAGATGGCAATTGATGAAGTGCCTACAAGTGAGCAATTAGAGGCTCAATTCACAAAGTATTGTATCATGTTGGAAATTCCCGAAGTACGTCAATTGATAAACAAATTAAGGGCAAGGGAAGAAGCTACTTATGAAGGATTGGATCCTCCAAAAGATGGTGATACTGGAGGAAACACCATTGCGCCAATTGATGGTGATGGTGCCAAGCATCCAATTGCTGAGAAGCTTCCTAGAAGGAAGAAGGACTCTCAGGTCAAGAAGAGTAAAAAGACCTCACCTCAAGTGAGGTGGATAAGGAGGAAGTAATCTCCCTCAGCAACCAAGTACTCCCCTGATTACTCAAGTTCCTCCTCCTCCTCATCTTCTAGTTCCTTTCAACTATGATGGTAGACTCCATCATGCGAGATAAGGTTTCATGTGGATACACCTTCATGGTTTTGTGTAAATGAGGGAGTAGACCAGCTTCAAACTTCCTTTTCTTCTCTTCATTGCTGATCTCCATGAAAGGAGTAACCTTAAGAAGAGTAGACAAAAACTTGTCCACATAACTAGTGACCCTCTCATGCTCTTTCTGGCCTAGCCAATCCCACTCCTTCTTGACATCATTCTCAAAATCAGGAGGCAAGAACTGAGGATAAAACTTCTTCTTGAAATTTTCCCAAGTCATAGGTTTCCTTCCCTCCAAAATGAGAGTCAACCACCAATTGCTAGTGGTATCTTTTAAGTGCATGCCTACATGCCTGAGCTTGGACTTTTTTGAGAAATTACCATTAAAAAAAGCAACTTCAAATTGCTTGACAAAGGCTGACGCCTTGGTAGGATCTCTCTTACCGGAGTAAGAGTCAAACTTTATGTCCTTATCCCCAGACTTGAAATTCTTAGCCTTCTTAAGCTTGCTCCTCTTATGGTCCCTCTTTGTTTGTTTGTAGAATCAGCCTCGCTAATCTTCACATGAGAAGGTAAATGAACACCAATAAGCTTAGCATCCTACATACATAATCACTTAAGTACTCTATGCATGTACTCCTTCTAGGACAAGTAAAGAAGTCCTTTAGAGTAATTGCATGTAATGCACATGCCAAGTATGTTTGAGGCCAACCCCATGTCCTTCATCCAAAGCTCTTAGCTAAGTCTTTAAAGAATCCAACTCAGTCGGAGCACTCCCAACTATAAGCATATTATCAACATCAAGCACCGAGATAATAAGGCTACCATTACAAACTTTCTTTTGTATAGACGAAATCCATATCACTACAAGAATATACCTATGAATGCATGAAAGCATCAAACTTATGGTACCCCTCCCTAGGTGCCTACTTAAGCCCATAAAGACTCTTTTTCAATTTGTACACTAGATATTTCCTACCTCTTTTCACCTACGTCTTTCCATGAAGCCCACAAGGTACTACATACAAATGTCCTCATATAGGTTCCCATATAGAAAAGCTATCTTAACATCCATCTAATAAAGATTCTTATCCAAAGTAACCAAGGCCAAAATCAAGCATAAGGTAGTTATCTTGACTACAAGAGAGAAGATCTCATCAATTTTAAATCAAGCAAGGAAATTAAGTCCCATATATTGTCCTTGTGTAGCGAATCAAGCTTAGACTGCATAGCCCTCTCCCAAGAATGAGAAGAAACAAAGGATGCAAACAATAGACTAGAAAAAAATAGTAGTGTAGGTGATTGATTGTTGACCCCTACAAGATGGAGGGCCATCACAATCTAGAGTACAATTACTAATGGTAAGAAAAGTCACAGAAGGTGTTGTGACCTTTGATGTATCATGAATCATGTAGTGAGAAAACTTACTCAAGCTGCTATATTGAACACATACAATACACACAAGAAGAATCTCAATGAACAACATACAATGAGAGATTGAGGCCAAAATGTTTTCATGATGGTTTCTTCTTATTTTTTCACACAATTTTCAATGTACATATAGTATAGATAAGATACAACATAAAGGAAAGTGGCCTTTTAAGTCAAACTGTGCATAACATGCTATATTAATCAACTGGCACTATAATTATACATGTTGTATATGTAAATGTAACAAACCAAATATAATAAGTGATAAGTCAGTATAAGAGTCATAATGACCACTGGCATGCTAAGTGTAGAATATAGATCCATCTACAAGGTGGTCCATCATCAATTCTTTCATGCATTGAGCTTGATGTCTCAACACTACCCCTCAAGTTGAATTGCATCTCTGCAGCTCCAAGTAAGCTTTGAAACTTTCAAAGCTTCTCTCCACCCAAACCCTTCATAAAGATGTTAGTTGTTTGATTCTATGTGCTAAGTCAATCGCACCTGCAAGTACCTTCTCTCTTACAAAGTGATGCTAATACACTTCAATGTGTTTTTCCCTAGCATGGAATACAAGGTTCCTAGCCAATTGTATGCTACTCATGTTGTCACAATGAATGACAATTGGACCATCTACTTGCACATCCAAATCACCCAATAACTTTTGCAGCCATACCATCTTGCATCCTACAGTAGCAACACCTCTATACTTGGCCTTTGTACTTAATAAAGTAATCGTAGATTTTATTATTTTTTCCTATTTCACATAATTGCTGCACTACTAGGGAAAAACATGAATCCACTCATAGATGTTCTTTCACATGCTAGTAGCCCAATCTACATTTGTATATCCAAACACTTGTATATCCTTACCTGTCTCATTAGAAAATTCCATAACGCAAAGTGGACTTCGTATACCTTAATATGTGTCTGATTGCATCCAAATGATGCTTTCTAGGCATGTGTAAAAATTAGCTGACAAGGCCAACGTCATAGCTTAAGTATAGCCTTGTGATAGCCATGTAAATCAAACTTCCTACTATTCTTCTAAAGATAGCAGAATCTTTTATCTCATTCCCCTATTAGCACTCAACATCACATTTTGCTCCAATGACACTGAAAGAGACTTACATGCTATCATATCATAATTGGACGACATATCCAAGCCATACAACTTTTGGGACAACCATATTCTATTATCACATCTTATTATCTCAATGTCAAGAAAGTATCTAAGCTCACCCAAATCCTTCACCTCAAACTTCTTCTTCAAAAGGTCATTGACTTCATCAATTCCACTATCACTGTCACCTATAATAATCAAGTCATCCACATAGATAACTATAATGATCAAACCTACATCTTCCTTTCTCACATAAAGTAAGTGATCAACATCAAAACCATAAAAGCCAATGTTGACAAGATGCTCTCCGATATTGTTAAACTATGCTCTAAGTGCTTGCTTCAACCCATAGACATCCATGTGGTACAAACTACAACCTTTTTCTACTGCCAAAGCAATCACACATCTAACAATCTTAATCTTGGCAACTAGACCAAATGTCTATTCGTAATCTATGCCATATGTTTGAGCATAGCTTTTTGCAACTAGCCTAGCTTTATACCTACACTAATAGAACCAACTACACTATAAATAATTTTCTAGACCCACTTACAACCAAGAGATTTCTTACCCTTAGGAAATGGTACTAGATCCCAAGACTTGTTGGCCTCTAATGTAGCCATCTCCTCATCCATTATCGCATCCTAACAATGAGCATGACCAATGGCATTCTCAAAACAAGTGGGCTCAATATCCTCTACTATATAAGCATAATGGTGAGGTGCATATTCTTCAAAACCAAATGTTTTAACAAGGTATTTGATCTTGCTAGACCTGTGTACCATTGGATCACTCAATGGAGCCTTTACATCATCTTGTGCTCTCTCTACACCTAGTGTTCTAACTACAGGAATACTAGGCTCATAATCCAAACTCTTTGAACCACTCCAATCTCGATCGAATCCCAAATGACTAGCAGATACATCATTAGCATCTAACGCTTTCTTCTTTCCTTTGTCTTTACCTACAATACTAGTAGATGCACCTGAAGATATGGGACTGCTCCTCCTTAGTCTCCCAAACTAAGGGCTAACTATAGATCTAGTAGCAAATGATGTTTTTGGTCCAGTAAGACTCTGTGATTCTTGCTTTTCTTTTTGCACATGACTATTATGATCATCATCATCATTGAATGCATCACCACTAGATGTATACCAATTACTCATCTAATTAAAAATAACTTTCCTACTCACTTTGAACTCACCTATGATAGGGTTATAAGAGTGATACCCTTTTTGGTCTAAACAATATCCAATAAAAATACATTTTTCAACCTTTGAATCAAGCTTATTTTACGGCTCATCTGGCACATGAACATATGCAATACAACCAAACACTTTCAAGTGTGACACATTGGGCTTCTTTCCTATAAAGCATTCTTTGGGGGTCATTCCATGAACTACAACTGTGGGAGTTCTATTCATAATGTAGACATCAATACGAACAACTTCAAACCAATAATATTTTAGAAAGTTTTTTTCAACCATCAATGCCTATACAACTTCTACAATATTCATATTTTCTCTTTCTACAATCCCATTTTGTTATGGGATATACTTGTAAATAAAACTATCTCTTTATCCCATAAGAGCTTAAGAAGTCACTGAACTCATTAGAGAGGTACTCTTTCCCTCCATTTGATCTCAAGCATTAATTTTCAAGGTTATATTTATTTCAAAGATAGCCTTAAAGGTTTTGAATTGCTAAAGTACATTTTTTTCATGAAATATACCCACAAATTTTTTGAACAATCATCAATACACATGACAAAATATTTGTTACCACCAAGGGATATGTTCTATGTAGGCTTCCAAACATCTATATGCATAATATTAGGTATATTCTTGCTTACATCTCTATTATGCAAAAAGAGTTGTATTGCTTGCTTTACCAAATTCACATGCTTCACCAAGTTCTATAACTCTAAAAGCAGTCAACCTTGTAACCAAGCCTTTGGATTGCATTAACTTCAGCCTTTGTACATTTGCATGTCCAATATATTTGTGTCATATTTCAATGTCTACAACCACTTCTTTGTCTTTAGCATATATAGCAACATTCATAGCAAGGATTTAAGTATCTAAAGCAAACATGGAGTGAACTCTATTTCCTTTTATAACCAATTTGCACTTATCATTAAAATCTTCCACAAAATAGCCTTTTGCATTAAATCAAACTTGCAATCCTTACTCTATTATCTAACCAACAAACACTAAATTCTTTGTGATGGATGGCATATGTAATACATCTGACAGACTCTTTGTTTGACCTTCATGCAAGGACAAGGGAACTTTTTCAATGTGTGAATTTTGTAAATCTTACATTTCTCCAAACTATTCAACATGGTTGGTCATATGATTAGATGTAGTTGAATTAACATGCCATACATCATCATGTATCTCCTTTCCTGTAATAGCATTCATCATATGTTGCATAATAAATAAACACTCATTTTTATTCTCATTCTATTGTGAAGATGATGATAATTTTTTGCTATAATTTACTACTACAAATTTCATCATTCTTAGCATAGCATTGGACTACAATATGACTTGTTTTTCCATAATGACAAACAATACTAAAATCTCTAGAAGCTTTGTTCTACCATCCACCTCTTTCTCTAGAGCTTCCCTAAATGACTTTGTTTTCCATAATGACAAACAATACTAAAATTTCTAGAAGCTTTGTTCTACCATTCACCTCTTTCTCTAGAGCTCCCCTATCTCTAAAGTTGCCATGACCTCCTGAAATCTACATATCACTAAAATGCTGATTTAAGCTATTTTGCCAGTTATCACCAGCACATCCTATACCATGATCTCTTGAAAACGACCTGCCATGTCTCCTTTTTAAAATAGAGTAAAATATATAGACATGTTCACTAGTTTTTTTTAAAAATGGTTCACCCTTCATGTTGATCTCGTTAGTGATCACAAGAGAGACCAAGTTATCAAAATCTTGAAATGGCTTCCTTATATACAAAGAATGATAAATGATTTTTAAGCCTTTTCATTATTAAGGCCACCCATAGTAGATGATACCAAATCGTCATCATCAAGCATTGCATCAATCCTTACCAAAGCATTTTTCCTTTCTTCAAAGTATTCAATTCTTACTTGAGTTGAATCTTTCATATCTTCTTCTTTACAAAAAACATAATTTCAAATGCGGTCCATGTTGCATGTGAGCTTTTTACATTTTTAATATAACCTAACATAGTGTAACCAATGACTATAGGTAGCTTATATATTATTCTTTTTTCTTTTATATTATATTCATTTTGCATCTTTAATTCACCTACAATTGCAGGGTTACTAAGCTCTAGCTCCTTTTCTTTACCTAAAATATATTGGAAGAGACATTTTTTAATCAAGAAGTTTGTCACACACAGAACTTTCATGATAGATAGTTATTCTTGTCTAGTTTCTCAATGATAGGGTTTCCACTATTCTCTGCAATTATCGCAAAATTGATACAAAATAACAAGCAAGTCTTTTGTAACCTTTCACAATAAGTATACAAGAACACACCAAGCAACCTTTTTCATTGATTACTCAACAGTAATGTAACCTGTAACCAATTTGCAGATAAAACTTGTTTTGCTTCATAGCAAAAACCTTAGAACTTATAGATTTGAAATATATAATATGTGCACCCACTTTCATATCGACACAACCGAAATTGCAATATATCCTAAAACAGTTATCTACAATCTTGTGGGTCTAAAACAAGGCTTGAAATAGTGTCGAATAGCCAAAAAAGCAATAACAATGCCCTAAAGAGTTTATTTGTAGAATTATAGTGCTCTATTTACACATCAAATCTCATAGCAATTTGAGATTTTTGCTCTTCCTTCTTCAAGTGCCTCCACAAGCACTATCCAAGAGAAAGAGTGGAAGAATGGGAGAGCTTCTTATCCGTTTCTTACTTGCTTAAATCCTTACTTCTTCTATTTTACTTTAGCCTCCAGAATTAGCCTCTATCAATTGTGCAGCTTTGATACCATGTCACAAATTGCATGATTGGTGGACTTACTCAAGTTGCAATGCCAAATACACATAATATACACAAGGAGAAGCTCACTCTCAATAACACAAAAAGAGAGATGGAGACTAAAATATTTTCTTCTTTCACTCACTTTTCAATGTACACAAAGTATAGATAAGCCTACAACATAAGGAAAAGTGGCCTACTAAGTTAAACATTACATAATAGACTATATTAATCAATTGGTGCTATAACTATACCAATTGTTATAGATAGGTATAACAAACCAAACATAATAAGTGACAAGTCAATGACCATGTAAGAGTCATAATGACTACCTACATGCTAAGTGTAGACATACAGACCCATCTAACCAGGTGGTTGGTCCATCATCAATATCTGCACATGTTGAGCTTATTGTCACACACTTGGATTGCTATAAAGCACAAATTGGAGTAAGTGGCAGGGATGATGGCAAACCCTTAGATTATATATACATGCATGAGTATGATTAAGAGAAAGATCATCACAGCCACCAACTATAATTTTGTTAAGAGTCAAGCTCATCTTATCATGACATTGACAACTATAGACTAGTTGTCACTAGCCATGTGCGACTTCATAAATAAGTCGGGTAGGGTAACTCTAGTCACTTAACTATGGTCAATAGTTAGACCTATCTTATTAACTATTGTAGACTAAGTGTAGAGAGTTATAGAAAAAAGAATAATGGAAGAAGATGAGAGCACATAGCTCTTTGGCTTTTCTTTTTTATTTCATCCTCTTTTCTTTGTTTCTTTCTTGACTTGAATCTTCTTACATGGTATCAAAGCAGGTTTTGCTGAGCTTAAGCATAATTGGGAGCTTATGTGAACTACAGTTAGTGAGAATCTCAAGTAAGAGGCATGTCATGGTATATCTTCTAATCAGGATTTCTTAAGGCATTCAAGGAAGACAAGTAGTTCATCTTTGATGCATTGAGTGTTGAATATTTGGAGTTTCAATCAGTAGAGCAAACACATGTGGATCTGATCATCCTAGACATCCCTAAATTGCACCTATTTTTTAAGGATAGCATGGACAACATTCAAATATTCAAAGGGCTGCCACATTTCTAACTGACACATTATATGTTTTCTACTACACCTTGGGCATTATTGCGTGGTATTAGAGTCATCATTAAATGCTAGAAATGGCAACAACTAAGCAATAGAGAACACATGGATAGATGAGTGTGGGTTGTAGGGAATTTTGCTTGCTATCTGAGCCTCATCTGAGCATTGGTTGGAGCAGTTAGTAGCTCATTTGGCAATTGGCATAACAAAAATTGGAAGATTCTCCTAAGCATTGGCACCAAAGTATGCTTGTCATGTGGTAGAGTACTCTTGAAGTGATCTGAAGCCTTATGTAACAAACCAAGTGCTATCATAAAGTTTGAGGCAACTTTTATGTAATGCTTGGAGCTCATTAAAGCTTGATTTATTGGCTATTAATTCTTAGATGATGCTACATGATTGGTGGATGGGTTATATATGGTTATGAGCATTGAATGCTCAGTTTTAGAATTATTTATAGCTAGTTTAATAGGTCTACTGACTGGTCACGATCCATGAGAAGCTCCTTTGTCACTACTACTTGATTTATGTACAAGCATTGATGTTCATATGACCACGTATTAACTTCTAGAGGTTATGACACATGTCTAATATTGCTTGAGACTATTATGCATAGAGAATACCTTAGTTATAGTAGAGGTTTTGTTGCTAATTATTTCATACTACTCTTTTGTCAGTGGTTATTGGAAGATTCTTATTCATTTATGTGCAAGGTTTATGTAGTCAATGATATCTATATGATATGCTACTACTTATAGATGTTATGGCAAATATTTAGAGATGTCTTGGCATGTTATTGAGCTAAAATACCTTCATTGTTGTAGAGTTTCTATTGTCATTTACTCTAGGACTGAAATTTTCTAATGCGAATTGACTAAAGTTTTTGGGATTCTAATTGAAGAGCTAACGTTTGCTACATGTTGGAACTGAACTGGATATTAAGTACCAAAAAAATTACATGTGTTGCTTGAATGTTATGTAAGCATTTTATTAGTAATAAAAAGATATCTTGGTTTGTAGGGAGTCAAGTATTGATAGGTGGAATATTGCAATAAATACATAGATCTACAAACATGGCAAATACTGATAGGATAGACAATATCACAAAAAGCTGGATAATAATAATTATGCAATATAGGAATTCCATATGGAGAGTTTATTGATTGGAAAATGATATTGGGATTTGATTACAAGTGATGAGGTTGAACCTAAGATTCTGAAAAATAATCCCACTAGTGAAACAACAAGGAGCACATCATGCTTGGCTTGAAGAAGCTCGCAGAGTCTTCCACTAGCTTTCATTATGTATCTTGATGCAATGGTCATGCAAATCATGGATTTCAAGTCACCGAAAGGTGCATGGGACATCTTGATGCGGTACTATGGTACTACTACTAGTGCATAGAAAATCCAACTGAAACATAAGTTTATGAACACCATCGATAGGAAAGGATGGTCAATATAGGACTATGTCACAGAGATAAATACAATTGCTAATCAGCTAGCCTTTGTTGGATTTGAAGTTGACGATAAATATTTGGTTGTAGTTACATTGAATGGCCTTGGACCTGAGTACATGTCCTTTGATATGTCTATCTCAGTACGATCGAAGATGCCTAATTTTAATGAGTTGGTTTCATTGCTTCTTCATGAAGAGGTTAAACTTGGATTAGCCCCATAGGCTCTAATGGCTCAAAGGGTAGAGATGTAGTTTTTTACTTGAATTAAAGAGACCAAGCCAACCGTGGTAGAGGGTCCTCTTGTGGTCAAGGGACTAATCAGAATGCAACTTAGAATGTGAATAATTAGCAAGTACAGAATGCTAGAGGTGGTGGATACTTCGGAGCAAGGGAAGATCCTACTCTAGAGGCAGAGGTTCATGGCAATCTAAAAATGCACATGAGAATGCAAATAAGGATAAGGATTTCCACTTTGGTGGGAGGCATAGGCATATGGCTAAGGAATGTTGGAAGAAGGAAGCAGATCAGAAAGGCAAGCAACATGGATATTATGCTTTGTCTAGTCATTGTGAGGATGCTACTACTGACAGATTGTTTACTAAGACCTATGTTCAAAAGAATGTCCCTACACTTGATAAGTTAGATGATATATGGTACATTGATTCAGGAGCTTCTAATCACATGACTCCACATGGTGAATGGTTCATTGATATGATTCCTGATAAGCATGGTTATGTCTGTATAGGTGATGATACTTAGGATAATAGTAAGCATAAGGGTGTGGTTCCTTTAGTTACACATGATTGTAAGAAGAAGAAATGTTCCTTCCATCACTAAGAATCTGCTATATCAATTGAGAAAAATTTGCAATTTTGGTTAAATAAACATGGTTGTTTTGTTGAGGAATTTGGAAATGATTGTATTGTTTTCCCTAGATGGTAGCATATGTTGCTATTCCACATTATGTATCTTCAAATAATTTATCTATTGATATTTTGCAGTAGAGTACTACTATGTCTAGGCCTACGTGTGATGTATCTCCAAGTGTTTTGCCTTGGACTAGCAGCTTATGCAATCATGCATCACCATCCATTGATAGCACTATGTAAGTGAGGGGGAGAAATAAATCAAAAGGAAAAGAGAAAGTTCTTGATGATGCTCTTGGGATTTTAACTTTTGGATATGATTTGATCGACAGCTTGGATACTGAGCTTGGAATTCCATCTGTGTATATGTAACATACCCACCTTTATTACGTGACGAGTAACATTTTAGTAGTCACCCAGAGTTTACCTTCCAACCGTCGCATCCATACTCTAATAAAATGATCAAATTTTTTAATTTTTTTCTTGCTCTATAACCCTAGATCTACCCCACAAGGGAAACCTCCTGCCATTACCCACGGAGGACCGACCTGAAGGTTCCTAATTGACCTAACAGTCACTTATCAAACAACTAGCTCACATCTGGAGATGCCCTTTGAGAGGCTTCTTGTCTGGAAGGAGTGACTTCCATTACCCTTGGTTCATGGAGTACAACACTTTTTTCCAATAGCAAACTAAGGATTTATGAAATCCCTTGCAATGCTCTAGCACATCCACCATACCTTTCCAATAAGATAATTTACAGTTCAGGTTTTGAGACCAAACCTTAGGTAAGTCAATGAATCGGCCCTTCCTAGATTTTCTTCCTAGTTCATGGAGTACAACACTTTTTTCCAATAGCAAACTAAGGATTTATGAAATCCCTTGCAATGCTCTAGCACAGCCACCATACCTTTCCAGTAAGATAATTTACAGTTCAGGTTTTGAGACCAAACCTTAGGTAAGTCAATGAATCGGCCCTTCCTAGATTTTCTTCCTAGTATTTGTTTTTGGGGAAACCTCTCGGCTAACCAAGACCACCCTTCCACAGGACTGGATTCTTCAGGAATCCATCCACCCGCTTCCCTCTATCGAAGTTCTTAGTTATCTAATTACCTACCACATCACGTGAAACACATAAAAACAACTTCTTTAATTACAAATCACTTTATGCACAATTGTTTGTTTGTGTAATTTACTCACGAACATACAATCAAAATAAAACAAATTCATTGATTATGTTCTATAATGTGTGTTCTTCTACCCATACTGGAGAAAAATTACAATTTCATGTGTTGCCTCATCCCGCGCATCTACACGTCACCAAGGTCAAATCCACATGTAGCTACCATTTTTAGGTGTCCCAAGTAGAACTTGGGCCATACAGGGGACCAAGTAGTTCCTAGGTGTGTAAAGGATATGCTAGCCAGAGCCCCTTGGCATTAACCACCTCCTACTTAATACGATCCCGGTTGGGAGACCTTTCACCATCGGAGTGGTCCATGCTTCCACGGTAGCAAAAACATCCCCTCTTGGTATGGGGATTCAGCACTTGTCCTTGGGGGAGGTACATGGCTCCTCAATTTATATATATTCCAATACTTAATTCAATCAAGATCTAATGTAGAAAATCATAAACAAGATTGATGTCTTCAAGCAATTATGACTTCAAACACTCATGCAACTTCCAAGTGATGATTAATCTCATAGCAATAGACCTTTGAAATTCTTGCAATGCGCTCTTTCCCTGGGGTATCTAGATTTTGGGGTTTTTAACCTCTCATTTTAAGGTTTAAAATGACATTTTTGTAACCAAGTTTCTTGGCCCTAAGTCCGTTTCTTCAACTTAGAGATATTTCAGGTCTTAAAATCTTCTATCAAAGCTTCTAGAGTAAACTATATCCTTGACTAATTTCTTTGGGGTTTGGTTCTTAATCAATCTGACTTGAAAAATTCCTTATGATTTCTCTTGAGTTCTAGAGTTTTGTAGTTTCCCTAATAGTTTTTAGCCTATAAGATGTTCTAATAATTTACCAAGTGAATACTCCAAGATCGCAGTATTTCTTAATAGACTTATCTTATTTCTATTGAATTCGGATAGAAATTTTAAGGAAAAAACACGTGGTATCAAAATTGCTAAAGGGCTGTTATTTGCACCCGTGACCATGTTAGTGAATTCGGTGCTCACAACTCCAATTGTTGCTTCCACGTTAGTAGGGTCATTCACAATTTTCACTTTTGAATTTTTTTTCTTCAGGGCCATGATGGAAATATGATTCTAGAAGAAGAAGAACATGACAATAATATCGGTTAGCAAGGGTGTAAGACTCTCAATGATGATGATGGTTATTGTGGGATTCAATGATATAGGCCTCGCAGATGGTTCTTCTTGCCTTATGGAGAGTAATACTTCTCTCTCTCTAGTAGATGAAATAGGGATGAGAGTAGAGGTATGACTTCTAACCAGATTGATAGAATAGGATAAAGTTCTTCACTGTCTTCTCTTCTCAGATTAGAGTAGAAGAGGATAAGAGACCTACATATCCCCTTCCTTGGGTTGAATGGAATGATGTCTCTTCGTCTTGTGGAATAAAGTCTCCTTCTTCTCAGTCAGCATCTTGTCCTCATCAAGATTGGTCTTGTCCCCCTTCTTGGAAGATTCGCTCTTTTCTCCCTAGGTCAACATAGGCTTTTTGTCGATCCTTAGCAGCTTGTATGCCTTACTTGATGGTTTTGACTTGTTCGTCCATCTCTTCAAGCATCTTCTTAGAATCTTCAACCTTCAAGGTAGGGTCAGAGAAGTTTAGCGGAGTTAGGCATTCTTGCCCATAAAGAACTTGAAATGGGGTCATCTGAATGCTCTGATGATAGGACGCATTGTAAGCAAATTCTACCAAAGGTAGATATTGTATCCACTGTCTAGGTTCTTTGCAACAATATACCCTAAGTATGTCTTCAATGACTTGATTTACATGCTCTATCTGCCCATTAGTTTGAGGGTGATAAGCTATACTAAAACAAAGTTGTGTACCAAGAGCTTCAAATAATCCCTTCCAAAGGTACAAAGTGAATAAAGAATCACGATCGTTGATATTTCTCTTTGGCAGTCCGTGAAGTCTAAAGATTTCTTTGACAAATAACCTAGCAATATCTAAGGCCTTGTAGCTAGTTTTGATTGGAATAAGGAGGGTAACCTTAGTCAACATGTCCACAATTACCATGATCGAGTTGTATCCTCCTTGAACTGAGGGTAATCCAACTACAAAATCCATACTAATGAATTCCCATTTCATCTAAGGAATATCAAGTGGTTGTAGCTTTCCTGGCAGCTTAACTCATTTGGCTCATTGGCAACTCAAGCATTCGATTACGTATTTAAGTACATCACTTTTGAGCTTCTCCAATGATAGCTTTTCCTAACTGCATTGAGAGTTTTGGCATAGCTAGGACGTCTTGAAAATGGGGAATCATGAGCTTTCCATAGTATCTTCTTCTTAAGTTCTTGACTTGAAAGGAATACATAATCTTGTCTTGAAGTAGACAAGTCCTTCGTCAACAGAGAAGTTAAGATACATTGTCTTAAGCTTAGAATTTTGTTATTTATTCTAAATTTCCTTCAGTATTTGTTGATATTTGGGATCATTATTTGCTTTCTCCCTGGCTAGCTTGATGATGGGATTGCTAGGCATTGATATCATTGTAGTTAGTGTTTGAGCTCTAGGA
Organism: Lygodium microphyllum; assembly: GCF_053477565.2. Lineage (NCBI taxonomy): Eukaryota > Viridiplantae > Streptophyta > Polypodiopsida > Schizaeales > Lygodiaceae > Lygodium > Lygodium microphyllum. Next base: position 20,159,252 of record NC_141158.1, on the reverse strand, counting down.
GGTTCTTCTGAGATAAGTGCATTGAGAAATGATTTGTGGTTTAAAGCATTTGCAATTACATTCTCTTTTCTCGATCTATATTTGATCTCAAAATCATATTCTTGTAAGACTTCAATCCACTGACGTTGCCTCATATTTAGATCTGGTTGAGTGAAGATCCATTTAAGACTTTTATGGCCAGTTACTAGTGAGAATTTCTTCCCAAGTAGATGATGTCTCCATAACTTAAGAGTGTGGATAATTGCAAGTAATTCCACATCATAAGTAGTATAATTTTCCTCGTGAGTCTTCAATTTTCTGGATGAATATGCTACTAGATGTCCTTTCTACATAAGTACACATCCCAAGGCAAGAGAACTTGCATTGGTCACCACTTCAAATTCTTTGCTAAGATTGGGTAGTTTGAGGATCGAAAGCTTAGTTTGAGCATGTCAAAGCTAGACTATTCAACTTGGGTCCATTTAATCGCAACTTACTTCTTGAGTAGGTTAGTGAGGGGTGCAACAATCAAAGCATAATTCTTGATAAAGATCCGATACCATCTTGTTAAACCTAAAAAGCTACGAACTTCACTTATGGTGGTTGGAGGCGGCCAATCTTGTACATCCTTGACCTTGACCGAGATCTATTGAAATTCCCTCTACTGAAACTATAAACCCTAAATACTCGATTTGCTTCTTGAAGAACACATGCTTCTTCTTCTTAGCATACATCTTGTGAGTCTGCATTGTCTCAAGAACTATCCGCAGTTGTGACTCGTAACTTCCTTCATCCTTGGAATATGTTAAGGTGTCGTCAAAGAATGCAATGAAAAAATCATCAAGATAAGGTCTAAATATATCTTGCATTAATCTATTGAAGGTAGCAGGGGGGGTGTTTGTTAATCCAAATGACATTATGATAAACTTGCAAAATGACCGTACCTTATGCTAAAAGTGGTTTTTGGGATATCTTCTTGCTTAATTCTGATCTGGTAATATCTTGATTTGAGATCAATCTTGGAGAAAATCTTTGCTCCTTGTAGTCGATCAAGTAGTTCGTTGATCCTTTCTGAAATAACAGTGGAGCTCCCCATGGTAAGTTACTGGGTCTAATGTATCCCTAATCTAAGAGCTGTTTGAGTTATTCCTTTAGTTCTATGGCTTCTAGAATGGACATTCGATATGGTCACTTTGCAATTGGTGCATCTCCTGGTACTAGCTTGATTTCATGGTCGACTTCTCTTTGTGGTGGAAGTGTAGTTAATTCTTCAGGAAAAATATCAGCATATTCCCTAAGCCACGATGGTTCATCTTCAGCTTCTTTATCTTGTTCAGTCTTATTTGATTTGATTATCTATACAGGTGAGTCTTTTCTTAAACCTTTAGTGATTCAAGAAGCTTTCGCTAATTGAAACTTTGGTTTCCTTGCTTCTCCTTGTGTGGTCACTTGTTGTCCTACAAGATTCAAGGATGTGACTTGGCCCTTTTCACAATGAAGACGAGTGTCATTGGGAATTAACGAGTTCATTCCTAATAGGCACTCATATGTTCCTAGGTTCATCACTTTGAATTGCATGTTGGTCTGATGTTGCTACCGTGATTAATCAACTATCAGCCCAGGTGCGTGCATTGTGTCTATGCTAAATCATTTCAAAATTATAGAAATAATTTATATTAATTTTTCAAAGAAGGTTACATCATGATAGAGTTTTTTGAATTAACTTAAGGAATCTAACCATGGATTTCAAATATATCTAATGACTCATAATTCTTAATTGCTAGAATGGTAACCAATTTCATTTTCAATGGATAGACAAAATAATTTCTTTTGCTGAAGGGGAAAAATACATGGTTTATTTTGGGATGGCTAGTTATTTGGGAGAGAAAATTTCCTTAATACAATGTAAGCATGGCATTTGGATACATCCGTTGGGTAATAATTAGGCTTTGAAGAATGGATATCTAAAAATCGGTACTTTAAAGGAAGATTAGGAAGTCCATCTTTGACATAGTTGTGACATTTAGAGCGACCAACAACTATAATTCGGTCCATTGGGATGACCTTTGTCGCTTCCTTGTAAATATATCAATTTAGTTCAACCTTCTGGTCTCTAGTGAATAAATTTGAATTCACTTTGGCTTCATGGAATAAATAAACCTTTATGACTTTGAGGTTTTCCATTCATCTTATCCTCTTCAAATTGATCTAAAGGAAGGCAAGACGATTTGTGTCGATATAACAATATCCACCGCTTATCATCCATCGTCTTTCCCGGTATAGTGGAGAAGGATCATAGATGCGATCTAGAATCCGCATTACTTGCATTCTCCATCCGTAATCTACAGAATGCATTGCCGATGTAAACATTGCTCGGAAGACTGGGAACTGCTCCCAATCTTTGTCTCTCTGGGTAGGATAAAAACACATATTAGCAAGGAAAGGGAAAAACAACTCATATCTCAAGCTACAATTACCAAGTTTTTTTATTTCTTTTGGCTTTGATACCATTTATAACATACTCACCTTTATTACATGACGAGTAACGTTTTAGTAGTCGCTCAGAGTCTACCTCCTAGATGCCACCATCCGTACTCTAACCAGAACCCTAGGTCTACCCTGTAGGGGAAGCATCCTATCCTTACCCATGGAAGACCGACCTTAAGTTTCCTAATTGACCTAACAATCACCTATCAATGAGTAGCTCACATCCAGAGGTGTTCTTCGAGAGGCTTCTTGTCCGGAAGGAGCGACTGCCATTACCCTTGGTTCATGGAGTACAATGTTTTTTTTCCAATAGTAGACTAAGGATTTATGAAATCCCTCGCAGTGCTCTAGCGCAACCACCGTACCTCTCCCCTAATATAATTTACAATTCGGGTTCTGAGACTAAACCCTAGGTAAGTTGATGAATCGGCCCTTCCTAGAGTTTCTTCCTAGCGTTTTTTTCTTTGGGGAAACCTCTCGGCTAATCGAGACCACCCTGCCATAGGACTGGATTCGTCGGGGATCCATCCACCTACTTTCCTCTATGGAAGTTCTTAGTTATCTAATTACCTACCACATTATGAGGAACACATAAAAACATCTTCTTTAATTAAAAATCCCTTTATGCAGAGTTTTTCATTTGCGTAATTTACTCACGGACATACAATCATAGTAAAAAAAATTCATTGATTATTTTCCATAATGTGTGTTCTCTCGCACATACAGGAGAAAATTTACAATTTCATGTGCTACCTCATGCCATATATCTGCACGTCACCAAGATCAAATCCACTTATAGCTAGCGTTTTTAGGTATCCCAAGTAGAACTTGTGTAATACACGGGACCAAATAGTTTCTAAGTGTGTAAAGGATGTACTAGCCAGAGCCCCCCTCGCACCTTAACCACCTCCTACTTAATATGTTCCCTGTTGGGATACCTCTCGCCATCGGAGTCGGTCCATGCTTTCCTGATGGTCAAAACATCCCCTCTTGGTATGGGGATTCAACATCTATCCTTGGGGGAGGTATAGGGCTCCTCAGTTTATATTTGCTTCAATACTTAATTCAATCAGGATCTAATGTAGAAAATCACAAACAAGATTGATGTCTTCAAGCCATTATGGCTTCAAACACTCATGCAACTTCCAAGTGATGATTAATCTCGTAGCAATCGACCTTTGAAATTCAGCCATTGAGCTCTTCCCCTAGGATATCTAGATTTTGGGGTCTCTAACCTCTCAGTTTTATGTTTACAATGACATTCTTGTAACCAAGTTTCTTGCCCTTCAGTTCGTCTCTTCAACTTAGAGATATTTTCGATCTTAAAACCTTCTATCAAAGCTTCTAGAGTAAACTATATCCTTGACTAATTTCTTTGGGGTTTGGTTCTTAACAAATCCATCTTGAAAAATTTATCATGATTTCTCTTGAGTTCTAGAGTTTTGAAGTTTCCCTAATAGTTTTTAGCCTATAAGATGTTCTAATAATTTAGAAATGAATACTCTAAGATCACAATATTTCTTAAGAGACTTATCTTATTTCTATTGAATTCAGATAGAAATTTTTAGAAAAAAAAACATGTGGTATTGAAATTGGTAAAAGGTTTTTATCCGTGTATCCCCAAAAAGGAGTTCTTTATCATTGGGAAAATTCAAGAAGCTAAGCCAAAGATACTGTGGACCTTACAAAGTCATAAAGGCTCTTAGACCTAATGCTTATAAGCTACTACTTCTTGAAACCCTAAAAGTTCATGATGTATTCCATGTATGTCTCTTGAAGCCCTATGTATCTAATCATGATCATATTCTTGATGATCAACAAGTTGTAATGCTGAGCCAAGGTATACTTGAACTTCAACATGATAGAATCTTGGATGTACAATGGAAGGCAAACTATGGGCAACTACTAAAACGTTACTTGTCACGTAATAAAGGTGGGTACGTTATAGTAGTATACTCCTAGAGTTAGGTAGACCAGATATATACTACCCCATGAAAGAGGGGAATCAAGTAGTCCACCACAATTGAGATGATCATAGAGGGTGAGATACCTTATTGACAAGCTCACAGACAATGGATTTTCAATAAAGCATTATGCATATATGACAAAGGTCATGGAATACAAAGAGTCTGCTACATATAGTAAGGTTGGTGTGGATAAGAATTGGTGTAAAGCAACAGATGAGGAGGTAAATGCATTGGTTGAAAATCAAACTTGAAAATTGGTTGCATTGCGTGACAATAAGAAGGTAATTGGTTGTAAATGGATTTACAAAGTTAAGTGCAAGTCTGATGGAAGCATTGAAAGGTATAAAGCTAGGTTAGTGGCAAAAGGCTATGCACAATAGTGTGGTTTGGATTATGAAGAGACATTATGTCCTATTGCCAAAATGGCAACTATCAGGACAATGATTCCATTGGTTGCAACAACAAAGGGCTGAAAATTATAGCAAATGGATGTTAAGAATGCATTTCTAACTGGAGACTTAGTAAAAGAAGCATTTATGGATCAATCAGGAGGGCATATGCACCCTAAATATTTGAATTATGTTTGCAAGCTAAAAAAAACACTCTATGGGTTGAAATAGGATCCAAGAGCATGGCATGCATGGATTAGTACTTACTAGTAGAGTCTTGGATTTGCAATTGACAAGGCTAATCATAGTCTCTTACGAAGAAAATAGATGTGAAACTTGTGATACTAGTCATCTATGTAGATGATCTAATCATTGTAGGCGAGGATAATATTGGGATACACGATGTAATGACTATGTTGAAAACTAAATTTGATATGAAGGATTTGGGAGAATTGAAGTTCTTTCTTGGCATTGAGGTTGTAAATTCAGCTAATGGAATTTGGTTTATGCAAAGACGATATGCACTTGAGATGCTAAAGAAATATGATATGAAAAATTTCAAACCTTTGGATACTCCATTGGATTGGAATACTAAGCTAGATGTAAATATTGAAGCTCAAATTTCAGATATTACTATGTACAAGTAAATGGTAAAAAGTCTCATCTACTTTACCATCACTAGACATGATCTCAGTTACTCAATTGGACTTATTAGTGAATTCATGCAGAAGCCTAGAAAATCCCACTTTGATGTAGTGAGGAGAATTATGCACCATATCAAGCTATAGTAGACTATGAACTCTCCTATGAGAGTGGTAAGCACCTAAAACTCATGGCAATCATTTACAATATCTATTCTCTTGAATTTGCATTGGTATATTGTCATTATGGTTGGTTCTTCAAATGATCGTGCTATTTTCAATATTCAAATGCTCAATGGCACTAATTTCACCAAGATGCATGTATTGTAGGTATTGGTCCAAAATAAGCAGATTAAGGCATTGAAAACCAAGAGCATAAGGCTTGAAGGCATGGATCAGGATGATTGGGATGAGTTGGATGAGTTATGTAAATCCACCCTTATACTATCATTGTCCAAATAGGTTTATTTCAATGTTATTACATCTGAGGATAATGCTTGAAAGTTATGGGAAAAGATATGCAATATTTGTGACAAGAAAAGTCCTACTTCATAGATGTATTGTTTGAAATAGTTTATCCACCTTTGCATGAATGAAGACACTAGTGTATTTGCACATTTGAATGATTTCACTCAATTTTCAGCTAGTTGACTTTGCAAGGCATTGAGTTCAAGAATAACCTACCTCCCTTATTTTTCCTTGTGATACTTCCTGAGTCATGGGATACTTTTTGTACAACCATGTATGCTAATATGCCTAAGGATGGCTTGAAACCCACAAAAACGAACTAAGTCTACAACATGATAAAAGACTAATATGAAAGTATCACAATGTATGTACATGAGATCACTATTGTGAACCTATTAAGGAAAGAAGAGATAACATAATGAATGTGCCATAACAAAGAATAGACTATGTGGGTGTAGTCCACTTGTAGAATCACAAGTGTATCCTCATGTTGGTCACTTAACATGCTAGTGAATAATATCTTGCCATATCACCAAGGCACATGGTGGATGCCAACTCATATAGAGCTCGTTATCTCAACATCCCCTCAAGCTTAGCATGAGCTCATAAGCTCCAAGCATAGTCTTGAAGCATTGAAGCTTTAGGATTAGCTCTCAAGGCCTTGGTAAAAATTTCAACTGCTTGATCCTCTGTAGTCTTGTAATGATGTCATCTGGCAAGGTAGGGTCCGTATAGGCACAAAGACAGGAGCTCCGGCCTAAATGACGGAGGCCGATAACATGGATTGGGTACTAGGTTCTGCAAATCGATCCCTCACTTGTATGTGTGTAGGATAAGGAGCCTAATGCTAAATGCAAATTCATCAACCCATTAATATAAGTCCCAAGGATGAGAACAATGGTATTTCTTTATTCACATGTGAGTAGCAACTTTTGCCATCCCACTAGAGCCACAAGCAATAGAGAAGGAAAGTAGGGGCCTTATGTGCCTTTTCTTATATACCACATGGTTCAACCATCGACTACATATGAACATCAGGAACCCACTTCCGAATGAAATGGTAATGGACCTTTATGTGTTTGGTCCATACATGATATACTTGGTTCCTAGCCAATTGAATGCTACTGAGGTTGTCACATTAGATAATAACCTTCTTGTTCACTTGCATCCCCAAATCACTAAGTAGCTTGTGTAGCCAAGCTAGCTCACATGTTGCAATTGCAACACCTCTATACTCTATCTTTGTACTAGATAGAAAATTTTGGCTATTTCTTGCTACTCCAAGTAATAGTAACACTATCAAAGGAAAATATAAAACCACTAGTAGATCTCCGCTTATTAGAATCTGCAACTTGGCCTCTTTGACTCCCCCTTCCTTGGGACTATTCTTCTCTATTTTTCTATGCATCATAACTTTGACTACGTCCACCACCTTGGTTTCTACCATGACCTTTACCTTTGCTAGTAGTATAAAATACATGTTCAGATATTCTTACTTTGAGAATGAGAGGAATCCAAGCTGAGATTCTTCTCAAGTATTACAAAATCAAGCCTACAAAATCAGGGATATCATTCCTCGTATTCATAGATAACCTAAAGCTCTGGTATTCATCTCCAAGTCCATCTAAGAATGAACACACATCATCATCAACTACTATACTGATAGATCCAAGAGCTTCCACAGAATACTCATGATCTTCAAAGTATAATCATTAATAGATATGTTCCCTCTTTTGACTTGGTTTAGCTCTCCCTTGAGCTATAACTTTCTGGCCTTTGTGTTTACTTTCATAAATCGCAAAATAATAATCGTAATCTGCAATCTAGTGTAGATGCCTTCTATGTATGTAACCCAACAAATACTTGAAACCTTAGAAATTCGAAAATTGTAACATGTGCACCCGTAAACGATTAACATAGCTGAAACTATAGTATATCCAAAAACTGTTGTTGAGACCACTTTCATGTCTAGAACAGAGGCCAAAATGATCTCAAATGCTTAAAATCATAGCAAATCACTTATATATACATTGTTCTTCTCTCTAACCAAGTTTCACTACAATCAAAGGTTGCAGCCTTGCTAGCCTCAAGGGCCTCTTGTAGCTATAACCCGCGGTAAATAGAGTAAGGTGAAAGAGCTTCTTACTCATTGATTGCTTGCTTTCATGCTCAAGATCCTTTACCTTAGCCTTTAATCGAGCTCCCGTAGCCATGGGACGGCTCTAATACCATGAAAACATATAAGAGGGAAGAGAGATGAAGAGACCAAGAGTACACATGCAAAAGAAATGGAGACTTGATCACACAAAGACATAGGACTAAAATCTTCTTATTCTTCTTCTTCCACATAAAACAACTAAGTCTACAACATGACAAAAGACTAATATGAAATAACCACAACATATGTACTGCGATCATTAATAAGTGTGAATCTAATAAGGAAAGAAGAGGTGGCACAATGAATGTTCCGTAACCAAGGATGGACTACATGGGTGTAGTCCAACTATAGAATCAATAGTGCACCCTCATGTCACTCACCTAATATACTAGTGAATAATACCATTCCATATCACCAAAGCGCATAGTAGATGTGAGGTCATGTAGAGCTTGACATCTCAACACTGGCCAGTAACATTGGGATGTTGTAAAGGGTATCATGAGGTACCTGAAAAGGAAATACAAATATGTGCATTTGTTATGTTGGCCAAGACACTACAATCATGGGTTACACTGACTCCGACTATATAGGACATGTAGATAGTAGGAAGTCCACCTCTGGGTATATCTTCACTTTTATTAGAGGTATTATTTCTTGGATGTCCATGGAGAAATGCATGGCCTTATCTACTATTAACATAGAGTATATTGCAACCACTAATGCTTGCAAGGAGGCCCTACGATTACACCTTGGTATTAGTGTTACTCCTACACTGCATTTAGATTCTATGAGTGCCATTCAGTTGCCCCAGAATTCTCAGTCTTCCATATGAGGAAAAAACACATTGAGGTGTGCTATCACTTCATCAAGGAGGTAATAGAGGACAAATATTGAGTCCTTGACTGATGAGAATCCTATAGATGTGCTCACTACAAGTCTCTCAATGGAACATTTTGCCTTCCTTAGGAAGATGATAGGTGTAAGATGTGATGATGTCTATTATTCATCTTGTTGTACTTTACATACCTTTGTACTTTGTCGCTTTTTTCTTATTCACTCCACACTCGAGGCATGTTCCCTTTTAAGTGGGAGGTTGCTAGGGGTAAATGCACCTATGCCTATACCACCTTGTATTCACTAGACATTGTACTCACACACCTATGCATTGTAGGTGGTGTGTACCCATCACTTTACTTTATTCTTTATTCTTTCAGTGACTATTGAATAAGGGAAGGTTGCTTACATATTACGACTATTGGAGTTTCCACATCTTGTGTCTCTCTCTCTTACTTTTTTATTCCATTTGCCATAGATTGGATCTCTCTTGCTTTTGCTTGCTCATTCTTCTACCCATGCTTCACCCTTCACCACCATTACATTTTCTATACTTCATTGTAAACATAATTGGGCATGTGTGTAGGTTCTTGAATTTGTGCAAATGCTATTTGGAATGAAAGTAATCTTGTTTCTATATTGTTCGACTCTATGTTTTGCAAAATTTATTAAGCAAAATCTTGCAATTACCATTTCAGTGAAAGATTTGTGTGCTTTGGTACAATTTGTGCAATTAGCACACATGTTCTCTTCTAGGCTTTCATTCTTCTTTATATTGCCTATTACTCGTAGATATTGCATCTAAATTCTAGGTAGGACGGGAATTCTATGTTAGGGCAAATATGATTGTAGTAGCGACATATGTAAATATGAGCATTTGCTATTGTTCTTTTATAATACAATATTGTTGTCCTACATGGAGCTCAATAAGTTTCCATTCTTTGATTTTCCATATTGAATCAATGTTTCTATTTCAACTTATAATATCCACATTTCTCTCCTCTTTGTTCATCAATATTTCCTTTAAAAAAATTGGTATTAATATGTGGAAGGTATTTCTTTTTTCTTTTGATTTTTGAAAAGATTCATAAATATTGCTTTTAGTCACGTTTGTGTAGTGTATAATATTAGCTGAAAACTTTTAGATTTGTTTCATGATTTGTTTAGTTGTCATTGCAAACTTATACTCAATGATCAACTTGTTTACATTTGTTTCATCTAGTGACCACTTTACTTGTTGTTTTATTATCTTTGGTGTATTTTTAGTTAGAAATGTGTATACCCTCTTGAAATCTTTGTAAACAAGAATATTCATATTTTCAAGATTTTAATGTTAATGCAAATAATGGCATGTTGTGTTTCTTTAGCACCACACAACATGTATATTATAAATATATTCTTAAGTATGGCTAATGTTTCAAGTGATTAATTATCAGCAACAACTATGAGCTTCTATTAATATCGAATATCCTATATTATCAAGGAACATCAAGGAGTTTCTCTATACAAAAGTTGCGATGACTAAAGTAACCATGTACAATCATCCTATCAACTAGGATCACTTTTGTCACTTCATCATAGATATAGTGGTCTACGTGAACTTGTTGACCGCTTGTGAAACAAGCTAGGGTTCTTTCTGGATGTGCAAAATGTGAAAGCCTTAACAACTTTCAAATTCTCCATCCATTGTATGCTCTTGAGTTTAGTTAGATGTAAGGAAGATGATCACTATCAATCTAGCAATATCTTCCATCCCACATCCAACATCTTTCATGGTATAGTGAAGAGGGATCATATAATTGGTTGAAGATACACATAACTTGACTTCTCCATTTGATATCAAGAGAATGCATAGCTGATGTGTATATTACTCGAAATACGAAGAAGCATTCCCAAGCTGTATTACTCTGCCAATATCCTATGTACGTTAGAAGAGAGAATTAAACTTAAGAAAAATCTAAGTTAAGGGGCTAAATGGAGGGGAATTAGCTGAAGAACTAGACTCTCCAAAAAGAGAGGCAGTTGTACCCTCACAACCTCACGAGATTGTTCTGCACAGGCCACAGCTATGTCCCATGAGGACACACTAGAAAAAGAGAATTCTAAGGCCCAACCAAGCACATCAATGGTGGCGACTGACCTAGTTCAAGGTCCCGAGCCTTTGAAGAATGCACCTTGATTGCCAAAGAAAAAGAGGAGAAAACACGAAAACAATGGTAGTTGCAAGTGCCTATAGACGCCAAGAAGATTGAGACCAAGAGAGCTAAAGAGCTGAGGAATAAAGCATCGAGTCTACCACCCACGAATGAACCCATTGCTATCTCTCCTAACGGTGATGAAACCTCAGACACATCCGTGTATTCTGATAAATTAGAGCAACCATTAACATCAATGGTTGCTTGCAATGCTCAATCCACCATTAGCAGAACTTACATTGATGAATCAAGAGTGGATACAATACTGTCACAACAGGTTGACGAAACTATACCAATCACATCTGAGGAGAACCATGACACAATAGCAGCAAAGCCTCAGGAGAGACATGAAAACCCTGATGATAGAAGCAATCCTAGCACTTACAAATCTTGCTCATCTAGGCTTGAGCCCCCAGCTATGCTAAAGCCTAGGGAAACTCCCAGAACCCTGCATGAGATAGCAATAGAGCAAGCCGTCATCAAACATAGAAGTGTCACAGAGTGCTTGTGACTAAGTTGGATGCTAAACTCAAATTATTTGCACATGCTTACATCCTTGCGGCGGACATGGGCACATTCCTTAGGGAGAAACTTGAGTAATATTTGTCATATATGCTATCTTGGGAAGAGCAGGAATGTCATAACGAGCACTATGACAAGCTCCTACATGAATGCATGCAACTCATCTTTGACGAGGAAGCCAATGAACTACGCTTAACTATGACATTCAACGAAGAACTTTGCCAACCAAATCTCTTAGAGATAGAGCAACTAAAGCGACAATCAAAGGGTTGAAGTCAATTTGAAAAACATTGGTTTGAAAACTACGCTACAATGGTCAAACTTGGAGCCCTGACAATCTCAGAGGAGCAACTAGCCCAATGGTGGTCTCAAAGAGACTCGACCTATGTGGCACCAACTTCCTTTCGAGTATTGACCATTGTTCAGGGTATGGACTTAGCTGGAACTAGCCAAGGGAACTCTCTGACCGATAAAATTCTCACTCAACAGGAGCTACATGTTGTTAGTAGACTCGAACAAGGCACCATGCTACTCGATGTTGCAAAATATTTGTTATTATTGAGTAGGCTGCCACGATTACTAGATACATATGCCACACTCCATTACAATCTTGAGTTCTACAATTGGTTTTTATCCTCATGAAGTGACACGGATTCATAAATGTGTATATAAATAAACAATGTGTTTTATGACTGTGTATAAATAATACCAAAAGAAGTAAAGCCAGCACACACACAAGCAATGATAATCAAGCGTAGGTGATATGCAACGAAGTCAACACTATGGGATTCAGATACGTGATGTCTTTTTGAGTTGCACATGTTTATTATGGTTGAAGCATATTACTTGCATGTACTCTCATGAGTTGCCAAGTGAATTCCGGGACGACACAAGTCTCTTTACGAAAGTGTTCAATGTCCAAGTCATCACAAGACCACCAACCCCACAAGAACCATTACAGAAAAATTGATAGAAATACCAAGAAACAAAGAGCCATGATGGAAGCCCCGCTTGAAGAGAAAATCACCCCTGCAGATTGCACACATTGCATTGAGCATGGCCCAAAGTATAGTCATTGGCTACTCTCCCTTTGTTGGGCAAACTCTACATCTAGGTAGGAGCCATGCTCTCAACAATAACAAACGTTTCTTCATCAACCAAGATTCAATTCGCCAGATGATCTGTCCCTTGTCCATGCACAACTCACTCCAATTGCTACCTCAATTGTTTCGATGTCTCACATGTTACTACAAAGAGGAACTCAAGATGATAGGCCAACTTCCATTCTCAGAGGAAAAGAACAACAGGTACCAATTGGCCACTAAAACACAAGTCTACAACCAACCAAAGTACTACATCGTCAGCAATTTGAGAGAGCTGGTGAATAAGGAAGGTGTGATGAGACAAATAGTCAATGACTGCAATCTCCACAAATATATGGAGAAGGTTGGCCAAAAAATGATCACGGTAGATGCATAGAATTCCTAAGAACTTTTGATGAAAAAAGAAACATTAACACGATGGCCATCAAGCACCCCACTATTCACCTATGATTAAAATGGTCCACATCCTCTTCACAAGCTGAGATGCAATGCTCTCAGGAACAAAATAGTTGTACCATTGCTAGAGAGTCTTGTAGCCAAAGTCTTAGATGAGGAAAATTGAAACGCCTACGTTCGAAAGTTAATACATGCATTGGGGCAAAGGTACTAGCCACAGCACCAAGGGTGGTAGAAAATGAGTCTCTGGCTACTATAGCGGAGTCCGAGAGGAAACAACCTACCGCCAGGGGTTTTTACTGTAGGATTTGGAGGAGTGTTAACTGCCATCATTCGGGAAACTTTGGGGGAGGCAGAAAGAGAAGTAGCAGAGAAGACCCCGGAGCAATCACCAATCCGAGAGGAGCATCGCTCTCCCACCCCATCAACTCAACCATCTCACTTTCAGCAAAGCAGGAGAATAGGGGGGAGACGAGCAAGAGGACAATTCGTGAGCAGCAAGGCTCAAAAATTGACAAATCAAGGGGAGAGGAAAAGATCACATTCTCAAAATCCCCATAAGAAGAACTTGATCCACCTCCAAAGAAAATAGAGAGTTGTAAAGGGTGGAGGAGGAATCGAAGAGACTAGAAAAAGAGCGCAAGAAAATGCCAGAAGAGGAGGAATAACAACTAAGGCAGAAGGGAGGAGGAAATTGCTCTAACAAAGATGGAATAAAAGATTTAGCCTACAAGCTGGCACATTGTTGCAACATGGACTCCATGCCAAGACACCTAAGCCTAACATTGGCTTAGGAGTAGAGGAGCAATGTGCTCCCCTAATTTCAACTCTTTGAACCTCATAGGAACTCTCCTTGCTAGGGCTTGGGGATCCAAAAGAACAAATGCAACCACCTCAACAAGAGCCACTGGAGTTGGTCCAGGAAGGAGGGCATGACTCTAAATTAGATTAACAAAAGAAAGAAAAAGTGCAGGAACCAAGCCCTTTTTGTGCCCACAACAAGTACAATCAGATGAGCAAAGAGCTCCATGCCAAGCCATGCATTCCTTGGTAAATCTCCTAGGCCCCCTCAAAATGTAACTATTGTAGAGAATCAAGATGATGTCTGGCATGCCGCCTCCCAATGCATCTCCAAAACAAAAATAAAAGAGAAAGAAAAAGAAAAAGAAAAAGAAAAGAGAAAACAAACAAAAGATCCACACATAGCAAAAGGAAGGAACAATGAGCTTTTCCATGTATATTAGAGTACCACAAACATTGCACCTAGGGGTCCTCAAGTTAGGCATGTCCAGTGGCCTTGGTAAGCCTCTAAACCCCTAGCCCTTCTTGTCCCCCCACTTCACACTTAGGGCACATCATGACACACCTAGGGAGTTTGTGCTCGCCTATGGCTAGATCTGTCTCCCTAAGTGACATCCACAACACCTCCCCTGTACATAAACTAGGACCCCAAGTGTGGGACAACACCACAGGCTTCCCTGAGGTTCGCAACCCAATTCCCAATTTCACTAGCACACGGACACCATACAACACTACACAGTGAGGTAGAAACAACCCCGGGTAGTGCACTTCATTTTTCTTTTCTCAAGTATACTCAAAAATAGCAATCAACCATCGACGTTGAAGACCTCCACTACCCGCTCAATCTAATCTCAGCCTTTGCAATCTAATATTGGCGTCAATGAGCTCAATTATGCTACATCGTGTTATCAAAATCACAATTTATGTCTCAAGAAGCCTTCAAGTGTACTTCTCCTCAACATTGACAAAATTTTCCACCCCATTGAACCCTCTCTTCATCCACACATTGCTACGAGGAACTAAACCATCAGTCATCTAACTACGTAATATCTAAGTATACACATGCACTCACAGAATATATGCACCACAATCTATACACAGTTTGGTCCTCAAGAGCAGGACAATACTCTCGACTTGCTTAGAGTTTGACCAGTCTCCCAAACTAATCACCCCTAGGGAGAGACCATATGAGAGGTTTTCAATTGCAGGTATTGAAGACTCCCAACGAAAGTACCGTCAGCTCTTCATCAACACTCAACTTTGAACTATTGTCCTTTATCATCATGCAAGCCTACCAAAGAATTGTCATGAGTAGAATCCCGAGAACACCAACACCTGTGCCAGCCATGAGTGTAACTCCCAACAAAGAATAGCCCTATCACCAACTACAACAGCCAATCAGGCCAACAAAGTGCCACCAATGACCTTCATCTGCACCACCACTAAAACTCCTTCACAGCAAACCACAATAGTCCCTTCCACCCACGTCTTCGGTGCATGCCAAAGCCTGCTACCTATGATAACGGAGAGTGCCATGGGACTGGCACTCGTCTAGGAGGGGGGTAATGTTAACCCTCAAAAGAACAAGGTGAAAAATCTAAAGCAGAAGACAAGGCCAAGGCAAAGTGAAACAGAAGATGAAGATGTGCCAAGAAAAATCGGGAAATACAATAAGTGCAAAAAAGTCCTAAAGCAAAGAGAGAGGCGCACAAGAAAACGTGTAAGTCAATACTTTTATAAAAGAGCGCAAGGCACACCATGATTTATTTTGTAAAAGAGCGCCACGTGCAAATTGTAAAAGAGGCACAGGTCTAGGGCATGCCAATAGGGAAATAGGGTTAGGGTTTTGTATATAAAGTTGAAAAGTGAATGAGGAGCTCATTCTTGTGTGTGGCCAAAAAAGTAGCTCTCCTCTTCTTCTTCTTCTTCTTCTTCTTCTTCTTCTTCTTCTTGCTTGCTTGAGATTGTGCTTGAGAGAGGGAGTGTGAGAGTGTGAGGGAGTGTGTGTGTGAGGGTGAGAGACCATGGTGGAGAAGCTCTCCATCTTCTCCTCTCTTCTTCTCTTCTCTTCTCTTCTCTTCTCTTCTCTTCTCTTCTCTTGCTCATGGCAATGGAGCTTGGAGCGTGGAGCTTGAGGATCGAGCTTGCTTGAAGCTTGCACTTGGATCATGCAGCTATTGGAGTGCTCAGGAGACGAGACAACCTGATCGGGCATGGAGGTAAGCTCACTACACTCATAGAGAGAGATAGCGCATCGGCTATGTGAGAGTTAGCCATTAGTGCTCAGCTTGAAACGCTTGAAAGAATAAGTGGTCCGTGGGTCTTGGCGGTTGTCACCTCTACAATGAAGTATTTACTTAGGTTTGTAAGTTAGGAAAATTTTGATACGATAAGTGTAAAAGTATTAGATCAAAATCTTTGCACCATAGCTACAATTTAATGAGCAACAATTATTTTTGTCTTTGCTTCAATTTCTAAATGTTGCAATGATATGGTGAGAAATCGCAAAAGTAACAAAAAAGAAGTCGAGTAATAAAGTGAGAAGAAAGGAGCAAAAGTATAGGAAGCAAACAGAAGTTGGAACACACATGGCAAGAAGATATACAAATATGATATTGCCATGTTTTGGAGCCATTTCCTTGTAAATCCAAGCATTGGGCTATCCTATAGGCGAAAGAGATTAGGAATTTCCCATGGGCAAGCTGCAAAGGCCTTAGTAAAAACCAACCATTGGGAAGTATTTCAAGGGTGACCTTTAAAAGAACCGATATATTCAAAGCTCAAAATTAATAGATGAAACTCATTCCTGTGTGTGACAACTACTAGAGTCTACTCTATCTTATTCTTCTCTTCCTCTCCAACAACCATAGCTTGTGAGAGAGTAAGAGCGTGTGAGGTGGGAGCTTGAGTGAGTGTGTGAGAGAAGTGGACATTCTCTTGTCATCCTCTTCTTCCCTTCTTTTTCTCTTTCCTTGCTTGTTTGAGCTAGAGATTGGAGACTATTGAAGCATTAAATAAAGAAGTTGTTGGAGGATATACAAGGATCAAGGAGCATTGAAACTTGTTCATCCCACCATCTAGACTAGTTTTTTGATTGAGGATAAGAATATATTAGCTTGATTTCTCAAGAGAAGCTATGTGAATGAAGAGTATCATAAGTGAAAGGTAAGAAACCATGAGAGTGTGGAGAAGCTCTTAAAGGGCAAGAGTTCCATGCATGTTTCATTCTTATTTGCTCATGGTTTTTCCTCAACATTTTGGTTTCAGCATAAGGATAATGAATGGAGTGTACACTCTCTTTAGTTAGCTTCACATTTGTATCAGATTGGTTAAACACAAACTATATGATTAGCATATTGGATTGAGTTTACTCTCTCCTCTTAATATGGTGGACATATCACTCCAAATGAATAGGAAGGGATTGTGTGCATTGGGTTTGATTGATTTAAATGATGAAAAATTGAGTTGAAGGACAAGACAAGTGTAAAAAGCATTAGATATGCATGGTGTAAACTTGGATTAACAATTGAATTAGGGCGTTCCTGTAAAAATTACACAGCATAGTCTATAGAATATGGATAATGAGTAGAGAGTACATAGCATATAAGATAAGAAGATAAACTTAATAATTTAAAAAAAGATACAATTTCCACTATGAAGCTAGATGGCAAGATAGATCATAGATGAAGAGCTTAAGACTAGTTGGAAGAACGTTGAGTAGGTGAAACATAGATTGAATACCGATTTAGAGGGTTCTGCCATTTATAGCATAGGAAAATAATCAAGTCAACTTGTCTGACTTACCATATTATGAACTTTCCATAATTAACCAATGAAACTAGTCTTTTTCCACAATCCATGAATCCTATCTTGATAAGCACTTCAATTGGGACCCCTTTTTCTTGTAGTTGCTACATCACCTAATGTGGACAACTTCTCTAGCTACCAAGAGTTTTCCTTTTAGTTCCTCCACATTGTCTTCTTCACTTGGGTTTGTGATGTTTGTCATTGTGCGAGTGAAGCTTCATTATTGAATCCTTAAGAACTCATCTACTACTTTGACCTTGTCCAATGCCAACTTCTTTTCCAAGTGCTCTTTGGCTAGCTTGCAACCTAAGTCCTAGATGGTTTCTATGTCTCTTTCCTCCATCTAATTGATCTTTCTCATTGCCTTCTTTATCTTGGTATTAGTTCAATGCTTTGAGGGATGCAATACCGTGACTCCTTGTTTTCCTTGGCTGGTTCCTCCACTCATTATTCGTGATGTTCTACATTTCCTTTTTCCTCTTCCCACTTCTTTATTACCTTTAGTAGTCGTATCTTATTTTCAACTGCCTCTTTTGTATCTTCTTTCCTCTTCTTGATCTGTAGGGCTTGACTACTCAACTATACTTGGTGTATTCTAGCCTTAGCTTATGCACATGCTTGGTGTATTGTCTTTGGAGAGCAATACATGCTTCTTTTTCTTTTTCTAGGGCATGCACTGCTTGCTTTCTTTCTTCATTAGAGTGGCCATTTCTAGCCTTAGGTTATGCACATTAGAGTGGCCATTTCTAGCCTTAGGTTATGTATCTTCTTCATTAGAGTGGCCATTTCTAGCCTTAGGTTATGCACATGCTTGGTGTATTGTCTTTGGAGAGCAATACATGCTTCTTTTTCTTTTTCTAGGGCATGCACTGCTTGCTTTCTTTCTTCCTCCTTTTGATCAATTTGCTCTTCTAGGGATTTAAGTAGGTCATCAAAGTCCTCAAGGGTCCTTCTATGAGGAGGGGTACTTGGATAGATGTGCCTTCTATCTTGGGAAGCTTCTCTACTCTTCTTCTAACTCAAGCTCCTAAATTGCTCACCTTTTTGACCTTATGAGTGTCTATTCTTTTGAGTGGCTTTTTGACATACCATGTAGACATTTTGAAGCTAGCAGTACCTTTGCTCCCATAATATCTTACTCCTCCCTTTGCAATAGCATTCAGATTAAGTCTTTTTGTTGAGGTGGGGGTGGCTGTGGTGGTAGAGCCCATAAAGGCTCCTTCCCCTTTCCTTCAGCTAGCACTAGAACATAAGCATTGATTGTGCTTTCAACCTTTTCTGTGCCCTTATTGGAACTTGCTTTTGGCACAAGAGGTGAGGTGGTATATTATTGGAACTTGCTTCTAGCGCAAGAGGGTGAGGTGGTATATTAGTGGCCACTTCTTTAGCTCTACTTGGCATTCCATAGACTTATAGACGGCAAAGTTGTAATCTTCTACTTCCTTTGTATTTTCTCTTCTTCTTCTTCTTGGAGTTTGGCTATTCATTCAGCTTTTGTTTTCTTAGGGTGTTCCAAAGTCCTTTCCATTGCATCCTCTTCTTCTAATGGTAGTTTCTATATATTTGTATCATTTTTAGTAGTGCCCTTCTTTTTTTCACCCTTGGCAGAGGTTTTACTATTGTCTTCCTCAATACTTTGTATCATTTTTAGTAGCACCCTTCTTTTTTTTGCCCTTGGTAGGGGTTTTACTATTGTCATTCTCCTCTCAATACTTTATTTTCTTAGCCTTTTGTTTTTGTATGGCTTCTAGTTCGATGTGTTGAGCTTCTTTTGTCCTTTTTCTTCTTTCTTCTTCAGTCTTTGAGTCAGCACTCTTTTTTTTGCCTTCTGTTGTTTGTGAGACTTCACTCTCTTGCATTTAGCTTGCTGGGTAGACAACTAGGAGTTGTCATGCTAGCTTCCTTATGAGCAGCGAAGTTTCTTTGTGTTTCTTCATATTGGTTCTTTGCTAGGTTAGCCTCTCTTTTCAATCGAGCTCCCTCTTCATCTCCTCCTCTAGTCTCCTTGGGCTTTGAGGTTACTTCTTGGGCCATGACAATGTCATCCCCTCAACTACACTTGTGATGAGTTCTTTGATTGTGTTAGGGTCTCTCGTAGCTTCTTCAATAATGGTAGTGAGTACTCCACTAAAGACAACTAGAGCTACCTTCCATTATGATTTTCCTCTAGTGGGTTTTCTTGCTTCCAACTATGACTTCACAACCTTGCATGAATTCTATTCGTGGTGGAGTTGTGTTTGGTGTTGGAGAGCATAGTGCACATCAATTTAGACAACATCCTTGGGGTTGAGTCAAGAATTGCTTCAATTTTGATATAGTCATGGCCCATTTCCAATTTGGAAAATTTGAACTTGGACCCTATGTCCACTCTTTTCTTAGTCACCCTCTCATGATGTTTTGGCAAGTTGAGAGCCCTGTGTACAATCTCTGGGTGAGGGGCACTTCCATCTACCATACTACAAGCCTTCATTCATCTCCCTAGTGATTATCCCAATCCTCTAATATGACCATAGTTGTTGAGGAAATTTGTGCAGATCTAGTGGTTCATTCTTCCCCTAAACTTCTAAACATACTTTTTGAGGGAGCACTGTTCCACCAACTCTTGAGTTCCTTTTTCACCTTCTATATTTATCTCACATTTTGGATCACCTTGTATCTTAGATTTCCATGCCTCTGTATGTCAAAATTCATGTTGTACTTTCTCTCCTCTTGCTCAGTAAAGGGAATCTAGGTTTTTCGTGCTTTTCACATATGACTTTCTCACTAACGCCAACCACTGTCTTAACGTGTTTGTAAAATTGAGAAAACATGATGAAAATGACAAAATCCATTCTTAATGAGAGATACCTTATTTGTATGGTTAAGGTATATGTGTCTTAGATGTGAGAATCTTTGACGAGTTGTGATTATTCTTCTTTTCTTCTTATCTTTTGCCCCCTCCCTTCCCTAAAAGCTTACAATGCTTCCTAGCTTTGCAAGGGGTTATTGGGGCATGTAGAAGTCATCCTTGAGGTGAAGATTATAGCCCCTCTTTAAAGAATAAAGAAAGAAAGAAAGAAGAACTAAGCATGCTCATGCAAGATAATTTGATGATTCTCTAAATTAAGTGGACTTATGTACAAGGTTATAGGGATGTTGTGTTGGTGTTGGGCTCACTACAATATGAAAGGGAGCGACGGATCGAAGGTTGGAGTCGAGAGCTATGGCAGGAGAGCAAGAGCAAGAAAGGGAGAGACTAGAAATGGGAACTCTAACAGACAATGTTTGACCGGGCCTTCCTTTATTCAAACTGTCACTAAAAGAATAAAGAATAAAGTGACGGTGATGGGCGTCTGCCACCTGCAGTGTGCAGTGGTGATGACTGTCAATGTAGTAATACATGGGTGGCTAGGCAGAGGCGCCTTTACCCCCAACAACTTCCCACTTAAAGGCGAATCTGCCCCAGTGAGCAGTGAAAAGAAAAAGAAAAAAGACATGTACACATGTATAACAGGATGAGGAAAGACGTCATCTCATCCCACGCCCATCAACCTCCTAAGGCAAGCAAAGCGCTTAGTAGAGAGGCTTTTCGTGAGCAGATCCGTATGATTCTAATCAGTCGAGATCTTGACAAGATCAACAATCTTGTCCTCAACGACCCCACGTATGAAGTGATACCTTACCTCAATGTGTTTCGTCTTCGCATGGAAGACCGGATTCTTGGCTAGCTAAATAGCACTCATAGAATCCGAATGCAGTGTAGGGATAGCATCAATACCAAGGTCAGCAACCAAACGACCCAACCAAACGGCCTCCTTGCAAGCCTCAGTGGCTGCAACATACTCGGCCTCTGTAGTAGAAAGGGCCGTGCATTTCTGCACCCTGGACATCCAAGAAACAGCACCTCCAGCATATGTGAATACATAGCCAGAAGTGGACTTCCTATTATCTGCATGTCCTGCATAATTAGAGTTAGTGTACCCCACAACTCTTGTATCCCGGCTGTCATAGCATATGCACATATCTGCAGTGCCCTTTAGGTACCTCATGATACCCTTCATGGCATCCTAATGCTTCTTGCCAGATGTAGCCATAAAGCGTGCCACAACACCAACTACAAAGGCAATATCTGGACGAGTGGCTATCATGGCATACATAAGACTGCCCACTGTGGATGCATAGGGAATCTTGGCCATCTCGGCCCTCTGCTCATTTGTCTGTGGACAATCAACCTGTGATACCTTCACATAAGAAGGCAATGGACAGCCAATAGGCTTTACGTCTTGCATGCGGAAGCGCTCAAGGACTTTATGAATGTACTACCTCTGTGACAAGTAGAGGAGTCCCTGATGCCTGTCACGTCTAATGTGCATACCAAATATGCGAGCAGCCTGTCCCAAATCTTTCATCTCAAAGCTCTTCTTGAGTTGAGCCTTAAGAGCATCTAGCTCATCATGAGCTTTCCCTGTTATCAACATATCATCCACATAGAGTACCAAAATCAATAAAGAACCATCATGGGATTTCTTCGGGTAAAAACACGGATCCATAGCACTCCAACTGTAGCCCTGTGATGACTGCATAAAGGCATCAAACTTATGATACCACTCCCTATGTGCCTGTTTCAAGCCATAAAGACTTTGCTTCAATTTGCACACTAGGTGCTGCCTGCTAGGTTCTGCAAAGCCCTTAGGCTACTCCATATAAATCTCATCATGCAAGTCCCCATGTAAGAAAGCCGTCTTGACATCCATCTGGTATAAATCCAAGTCAAGCTGAGTAACCAAAGCCAAGACTAAGCGCAAGGTGGTCATCTTAACCACAGGAGAAAAGACCTCATCAAAGTCCACATCATGCTCCTACTTAAAACCCTTTGCTACCAATCTAGCCTTATATGTCGGCTTGGGGTGTCCAGGGGTACTTTTTAGCTTGTACACCCACTTGCATGGCAAAGCCTTCTTGCCGTAGGTAAGGAAACCAAATCCCAAGTGTCATTCTTATGCAGGGAGTCTATCTCAGACTGCATAGCCCTCTCCCAGGAGTGATTGCCACCTCTGCGCATAGCATCATCATAGGTGAAAGGCTCTCCTGCATCTGTAACCAAGACATAATGCATCGAGGACTGAAATCTATCTGGTGGACGTCTGTCTCTAGTAGACTGTCTCACGGCATGCTCTGATGCCTGCCCAACTACCTGTCCAACACCCTAACCATGAGTATCTGCTGCACCTGTAGCCTGTCCAACTGGCTGTGCGAGAGCTCTTGACTCCTCCTAAAATATGACCCTGCGAATCTCAACATTTCTCTCAGGCTGCCTATGCATTTTGTCTTAATGGAAGACTACATCATGACTGTGGATGACTTTCCGTGCCTGCGAATCCCAGAGACGGTAACCCATCTCGCCTGCATCCCCATAACCAAGGAAAATGCATTTGACACTCTTGGGATCCAGCTTACTTCTCTTGTCCTTGGGCACATGGCAAAATGCCTCACATCCAAAGACACGAGATGCGCATAAGAGGGAGATTTTCCAGTCCATACCTCCTCTGCAACCTGGAAATCTAAACCACTAGAGGGTGATTTGTTTATGACATGCACAACTGTACTAACTGCCTCAACCCAAAAGCTCTGTGGTAGGCCTGCATGTTTAAGCATACTGCGTACACGCTCCTGGATGGTTCTATTCATCCACTTAGCCAAACCATTATGGGGGGGGGGGGGGGGGGTAGGGGGCGGTCAACTGACGCTTAATACCCCTCTCATCACATAACTGCTCAAAAGCACGTGAGACATACTCACCCCCATTATTTGTCCTTAGGCATTTTAGCCTATACCCAGATTGGTTTTCAACCAATGTAAGCCATCTCTAAAACACAGCCAAGACATCGGATTTCAGCTTAATGGGATAAGCCCAAACTTTCTGTGAAAAATCATCTATGAACGTAACAAAATACTCTGCACCACCCATAGACTAACAAGGCATGGACCCACAGACATCCGAATGTACCAATGCCAAGGGCTCACTCATGCCTGGCTTGCCAGACTTCTTATGCATAGACCTAGTCTGCCTGCCATAAAGACAATGCTCACATGAATCAAAACATGCATAATCAAGGGGCGGTAAGTACTGCAAACCAGAAAGCATTTTCATTTCCTTCAAAGACATATGGCCCAAATGGGAATGCCAAAGAGGTACATGTGGGATAGAACCCACAGACAAAACATGATCAAGGGAAGAAGTTGATACAATCAAGGGGTAGAGACTGCGAGCCTTGGCACCTCTCGCAATCACAAGTCTGCCACAAGTGATCTTCCATGCAGAGTCTCCAAAACATATATGATATCCTGTGTCATCAAGCTGTCCAGCTGACATGAGACTGCACGTCAAAGCAGGTACATGATGTACATCCTGCATAACAAAACTGCTGCCAGAAGGATACTGCAGCCTAACATCACCAATGCCCACAATATCAAGAGAGCTGTCATCACCCAAGCTAACAGAACCCGAAACCGTACAATATGAATGAAACCACTCTCGGCAAGGTGTCACATGAAAGGACGCACCTGAGTCCAAGAGCCAACACTATGCATACATAGAGTGTATCTCTGTCATCTGTGAAGCACTAGAAGAAGCTGCTAGGATATAATCATCATCATCAACATTCTCGGGCTGCATAACATTGATCTCTTCAATTTTAACACTGGACTTTGCAGGTACTATGCTGCGATCAGAAGACTTATCCTGCACTTTGTCCTTCCTCCTATCTTTGCGCCTTTCATTGCGCAATTCATGGCATTATGGCCTAATATAGCCCTTTTTCCCACAATTGTGACAAGTAACATCTGCATTTCTGCCATGGGATTTGCTACGTGACTTCCCACGAGACTTGGACCGAGATTTTTGAGAATCCCGTCCACGGCCACTACCACTGCCATGCTTTCCGTATCCATCATTCCTGCCTCTAACTGTCATAGCATGAGACACACGAGAGGCATCCAAATTCTTACGGTTAACCTCTTCCTGCAGAAGAGCACTCTCAACATCAGATAATTTCAAGGTAGTAGTAGAGGCACATAATGTAGTGCGGAATACATCCCATGACTCATTAAGAGTACCAAGCAAGAAAATAGGAGTGCATCCTCTGCAAAAGTGATGTCCTACGAAGTCAAGTTCTTGAGTATAGCATGGAACTGGCTCAAGTGAGCAGACATAGTCACATTCTCCTTCATGCGCAGATCCATAAGCTGCTTCAGCCAATACATCTAACTCGCTGGACTTTTCTTGTCGTAGAGATTTTTGATCTTTTCTCACAACTGCCATGCACTCTGTTCTTCCTCAGAGACATTATAGTGAACCTATTCTGTGAGAGACAATACAATAGTGGACTTGCATAACTCATCAAGCTCAAGCCATTCCTCATCTAGCATAGTTGCAGGCGGATGCTCGCTTAACCTCAAAGGTTTGATCAACGATTTTTGTACCAATACCTGCCAAATCTGGCTCTTTCAATAAGATTAATTCGTACCATCAAGCTTAGTGATGTTGAAAATAGCATGATCAGTGGACGAACTCGCCATAACACAGGCTGGAAGACTGTAGACTGTTCAAAACTACTTGCTATTTACTACAGAAAATGACCAAAAAATCACCAAAATCGAGGAAAAATGGGGAAGAAAGTGGAACCAAAGCTGCTGCCCACCAAGTACTAGTGAAAGTACATCATTTCAGAGTGTTTCAGCATGAAAAATCCATGTTAGTCCATACATATATGCTTTCTATAATAAATTTCAGATTTCAGTAAAAGAGAGCTAACAGTGCCAAAATCGGATCCCAAGGCAATCAGTACTGCCAAGGCCAAAGCTGGCATCATGTGGGCATAGCATAAGCATATGACGGTCGATAAGCATGAATCCAACACCCAAGTATGTCATACAAACATCTGCCAGTGAGTAGGGACACCCCCAGGCAATGGGGCAAAGTGTTTCTACCACTACCAAAACTTGACACAAGTAGGTGTAAGTTTACAAAGATATGGATCCAAAACTGAGGTTTAGCTCATAAGCATACAATGAACCACGACATATGATGTATCATCCCAAAAGGTAAGAAGTCCCAAAGTCTCAAGTGTCTATAACTGCTCAATAGCATGTAACGGCTCAATGCATAAAAGTACCATCTACTCAATGTCTGATAAGCATTCAATAATGCTCCCACCAGCAAAAAGCCATATGTACGAGCTCAAGAGCTCAAGCCAAGGCAAGACACAGTGCCAATGACATAAGTCCAAGACAATACATCAATAGTACATCCCGAACATGTAGGCAGTAGAGCATCCGTATGTAGCATCCATAAGCATGTAAGACATCAAGTACATCCCAAGATACAACTCTGGCAAGCCAATAAATAGCTCAAGTAAGCTTCGAGAATCCAAGGTCAAGCCAAGACCAAGCTCCAGTAGCAATAGGCTCCAAACAATGTAACTAGCATGTAGTAATGGCATAGGCTAAGCATGTCAAGACCGGTCAGACATAAGCAACATACATGCCATAAGTACATCCAAGACGGAGCATCCAAATGCTTTGCAAAGTAAGATCAAGCTCAACCAATGATCCCAAATCAAAACCAAGCTCCATGTCGAGCCCCAAGTGTTAATACATCACCATATATGCCCAAAACATAGCCCGAAAAGCATAGGCATAAGTACACATGAGTAAAATGACTTCATCCCAACTGTGTACAGAAGTGATTTACTGTTCAAAACTAAGAATTTTAACACCAAAATCAGCTCCAAATGGTTGCCAAACAATAGGCATACATTCCCCTAACATCCGGGCATCAAACGGGACCAACCTGGCATCAAATGACAATGCCAAACAAGCTGTAGCATCAAATATCAGTGTAACACTGTCATAAACTACCTGTGGACTGTTATGACAGTTCCAAAATAGTGTTAAATCAGTCCAAATGCTATGCCAACACATCAACCATGAAAACCAAGCATCAAAGCATGTTCATATGCCCGAAATGGAGCCTTTCCAAGTGCCAATGGAGAGGGAGAGCTGTTGTTGTGACTGTCAATGCTGAAGACACATATGGGAGGGTTGCGTGATTCCACCAACTATAAATGCTGGTCCTGGGGCTGCAAAAAATGGTGGCCAAGCTTCGGAGGGGTCCGATTAAAGCTAAGGAAGGCCTCAAACAATCTCTAGCAAGTCTTATTCAAAGGCAAGTGAGATATGAAGCAAGGGAGCTTCAATGGTGGCTGCCCCAATCTTGTTTACAGCCTATGATACCTGAGAACTAAAGTAAACCTTGAAGAAAATGATCAAATACCTCTGATGTAATGCCCTAAGGTGCCCAACAATGCCGGGAAGGTGCTCGGGAAGCGGGGAAGGAGACCCAATGCAAGTAGGGAGTTGATTGGATGCTGAGAATGCCATGAACCAAGCTCAAGAGTCAGAAAGCAAAGCTCTGATACTAGTTGAAAGGGAGCGATGGATCGAAGGTTGGACTCGAGAGCTATGGCGGGAGAGTAAGAGCAAGAAAGGGAGAGACTAGAAATGGGAACTCCAATAGTCACAATGTGTGATTGGGCCTTCCTTTATTCAAATTGTCACTAAAAGAATAAAGAATATAGTGACGGTGATGGGCGCCCGCCACCTGCAGTGTGCAGTGGCAATGATTGTCAGTGTAGTAATACATGGGCGGCTAGGCAGAGGCGCCTTTACCCCCAACACAATAACCATTCATAGAAGTGAGAGTTTTATTCCTGCACAATGATCCATATCGCATGGCATTATGTTTAAGTGTGTAATGTAAGTGAGGACATTAGCAAAAAATCCTCTGAGCCTATGTGACTAGCCACATTAAGTTATTTCTCACTTAAGATTCGGTCCAAATAAGGGTGAAGCATGATATCATCCTCCAAGGGTCAATCACAAGTAAGAGTAACCACTCACAATGTCATAGGAGCAAAATAGGTAGGATCATATTTAATAGTAAGTATTCTCTTCATTGCTCGATATTAGTCATGACTTGGCAATTGATCCTTTCCCATAGGGCTCATAGGGTGAACCATTTCTGTAGAAAGACAAACACGGACTTGGTAAGATTATCTAATTCCTCTAGTTACTCATGTGTGGTCTCCACACAATTGCATTTAAAGGATGTAACCAAGCATCCCTTGAGAGCTTTCCCTCTAGTGAATTGAGTAGCTATTAGTTCCTCTGAGATGGTGGAGCATTTTGTGAGAATAAATTCTTATTCTTCCCACCACGAGCAAGGAAGTGCCTTGACAAATGCAATTGTATCATCATTCAAAAGTCCTAGGTCTAGATGTTCATAACTATGAAAATACAAAGTAAAAGTATTATCAAGGTGTCGAATGCTATTGACAAGACTTTCACTAGTATCAATAGCCATGTCTATAGTGAGTTTGATTGTAGAGGTCTGACATATAAGAGATGCAATCCTGGAGGTGGTTTGGGTTTGGTGCTACATACCTAGTGGATACCATTACCTGACCTTGTGGGAGCATTTACTTGGTATTTTTTTGTACATTCCATAGGGTTGGTCGTGGTCATGGGTGATATATCTTTTTGGCGCTAGTCGATGCTTGGTCATTCAAAAAATGCTGGTTTGGGGAGCTGGTCATGATTGGAGCAATAAGGACCTTTGGAATCAATTCCTTGGGGTCACCATGGTTATTCTTGGGAGAATTCGTTAGTGAAATTGTACTTTTCTCCTATTGAGGTTTGCACTTTTATTTGGTTGGATGTTAATGCGAGTAGAGGGTGGAAATTGATGGGTATTTTAATTCTTTGGCCCAATTGAAGGTGATGAAGTTGTATTGTCATGACTTGGCTTTAAGATTTTTGAGGATCGCGTAGGGTTTGTGGGCTCTAGTCATGTGGTGCTAGAAGGAAATTGATCATTGCAATCATGAGAGATTTTACATGTAGTTTCATATAAACATAGTTGCTACATTCTAGAGTTGTTGGTTGTACTAATGGGAGGGACTTTGGGGCTCCTATTGTGGTCATGGTCTTTGATGTACTAATAGTAGATATTCTAGAATTCTTAAGAAGCCATAGCCAACTATTTCCCTCATAGTACCCTTATGCACTTAATAGGGTTTTTTGTAGGAGTTGGCTTACCCTTGCTAAAATATGTGATTATTCTGACATTCATTAGGGCAAGATGAATACATTGGGAATCATAATTGACATTGCATTGTGTTTGTTGCTTGAATGTTCTTTTCAACAACATTTCTTTCCCAATCCCTTTAGCACTTTGAAGAATGTAAAAAATCACTAGTATGCTCTCAATCTCAATGGTCACCTACAACCTTTCATTTCTCTAGTAAGGAATAGGGTGTACTCTTGTATGGGTTGACCTTAGCCATTGTTGGTATTAGGTGAGGTTGTCCTATTTTTGTCCAAACTTGGTAAGCAAGGATGTTGCGATCTACTTTCTCATCATTTAGGGTGTTGACGACATGGTTCTTTCTTGTTGCAATTTTTAGTTTTAGATAGGCTGGTGATATTGGTTTGTCATCTTTGAAATCAATCTCTATGATAGTGACAACTAGATGAAGCCATTGCTCCTTGCTAGTGTTATTACCGTGTTTCTTGCAGCATAGAGGAGCGAAAAACGGAAAAAAGGAAAATAGCGAAAAAGACGCCTGGACCGGTAACCAGACCCTGAAAAATTTAAAGGTTCGGGCACGACCCTCAGAAAGACTCAGTGTCGCCCCGAGGTGACAAAAGAGTAAAAGGCGTACCATTAAATATGGAAGCGCTCCCAAATCCTTGTAAAAGAGTGCCAAGCTCGCTCCTGTGAAAATTGTATGCATTAGTTGAGAATAGGATGAAATTAGAGTGGTGGGAAATGGGAAAAAGGGCCTAGGCTACGGCCGGCCTTGTAAAAAAGGGAAAAAGGGGATGACCGCCCAAAAGGGATTTAGGGTTTTGTATATAAAGTTGAAAAGTGAATGAGAAGCTGATTCTTTGGTGTGTGGCAAATAGAGTCTTCTTCTTCCTCTCTTCTTCTCTCCTTCTTGCTTGTGTGTGCTCTTGAGAGAGGGAGTGTGAGAGTGCGAGGGAGTGAGTGTGTGTGGAAGTGAGGGATCAAGAGGGTGAAGCTCTTCAACATCTCCTCTCCTCTTCTTCTCTTCTCTTGCGTGCGCGGCTATGGAGAATGGAGCTTGGAGATGGAGGGAGCTTGAGGATGCTTGAGCTAGCATCAAGAATCATGGAGCTACCGGAGTGCAAGAGAGAGAAGGGTGCTCGATCAAGTATCAAGGTAAGCTCACTACACTCGTAGGATTGATGGCGCGTCGGCTAGGTGAGAGATAGCCATTAGAGCTCGCTTGGAATGGTTGAAAAAATAAGCAGTCCGTGGGTCTTGGCGGTTGAGTGAAAGCTCCCACATTTTGGTTCCATTGCCGGGACCAATAGATTCAAGCTTGAGCACTTGTGCGCCTCATATCGAGCATCGAAGTAGGGTACTCATCCCCGAAACGGAGCTTGAGATAGGTAGGAAGTTTGGGTGTTTTTAATCTTCAAAACAAGTAAGTATTTTGGGATATTTTGATTGTTTGATGATTGGAAAGTATGGAGAATCTATTTCAGCTTTTTGCCTTCAATCTTTGTTGCATTTAGCATAGGTTAGAGTTAGGAAATCGAACCAGAAAAGGATAGGGTTTACTGTTTCAAAACAGGGCAAAACAGGGAAAAAATCGTGCAAAATGTGTAAAATGCTCGCTAACGATGCCTAAGATCAGCAAGTGAGTGATTGGGGACGTCAACGCCACATTTGGGAAGGCATATAAGAGCCAGGAGGCCAAAAGAGAGCTCATTTGTTCCATTTCAGTGAGAGAGAGAGAGAGAGAGATAGAGAGCTCCAGCCTGTGTCGATTCGATCGCATCACCGACGCACTTACCGGCCCGCTCAGGTATACGAACCTCTCATTCTACTTCCCTAGATAGGATCTGGAAGTGCATGACCATGGCGCCGGCCTACATTTGGTGAAACGATTGAAATCGCGTTCGCGCAGGTTACGTGCGTTGCGTTCGGCCCGTCCGAGTGGCCTCTCCTGGGCAGAGTCCCAGAATCGGCCCTCAACCCTTGTCACTTGGCCCACTCGGCCAAACCCAATTCGGCCCTCGGCCATGCCCGAGATTCGGCCCTCAGCCAAGCACCGTTCGGCCCGTTCCGAATCCACCATTCTGCCGGTCCGAATCAAAATCGTCCGAGTCAAATCCGGAAATTCGGCCCTCGACCCCATGCCTCAGCCCGTCCGAGTGACCTACTCGGACCCTGCAATTCGGACCAGTTGGTCCGAGTGTAACTTTTTGTCAAATCTGTCAAAAATCTGACCTGACCGGGAAAATACGCATGAGCGCAAACTGTCGAAACCCTTCGGGCGCTCAGAACTTGATTCTAGCACACGTGACAAGAGAAATTGTAGTATGCAGCCGCTTAGCAGCTAAGAGTGGACAGTTGCAAGACCCAAGGACTTAGACGTGAGCCGTTGAACCGTAAAACTTGATCGACCAAAAGCGAACAAGGCAACATACAAGGAAACCCTAGACCCTGACAAAACGGCTAGAAAATGGACCTACAAGCCTATCAGGCCCGAAACAAGTGAGAGTGTGTAGGACGCTGAGGAATTGGTTGCTGCACTCACATGGAATTTTCGCACTTGAAGTACACTTAAGAAAGCTGAAAGCCTGATTGGGCACAAGTGCACGAGGAACAACACACTCACCGAGAGACCCTAAATTGAGGTCTGTATTCAATAACCAAAGGGACTCACTCAAATAAAACACTCAAGGAACCCACCAATAGGAGAGAACCCAAGACATAGACAAACCATCAAGCACAGAGTAGGACCAAGCAAGGAATGCCAACGATGAAGATATGTCAAGACTATTCAACCTGATCGAGAGTATAGTGGAGCGCAAGAATTCGACCATGACGGAAGAAAGCTCAAACCATCGGTCTAATGAGGAGCTCGATTTGAGTGTATTCCCAGATGCTATCCAGCATTTGGTGAGCAGTTACGATGCGCACGCTCGGTACGAGCACCGCGGCAGGACAACGGATGCAATTGTTGCAGATGTAGAGGAGGAGAGAAGGCTAGCCCGTAAGACACTGCAGGGAATGGCTGAGTATAATAGGGATCAGTAGGCTAGGAACCAGAGGCAAAGCATGGAGCTGCATGAGGTGTAGCGAGTGCTGAACTTAGCTGGGTGAAACCGAACAGACCACGAGAGAGCACTAAAGGGAGACTTGATGTTGAGCGAGCTCCTCATGAAGTGGCTACTCGATAACACCGCAATAGAGCAGAGTGCCACCGCACTAGCGACGTTGCTGCTTGCAGGATTAGTGGTGAACCAAGGCTCAAAAAGCCAGGCCAAAATACCGATTGTTGCCAAGCAACTCGATAAGTACCAACCGCATGACGATGCATACAGCTTTGTTGAGCAGTTTGAGCAAGTCTGCGAAGCCAACAGCCTCAACGACTAAACTCAAATGTTCGCAAGCATTCGGGCTTTGCCTAGGCGACAAGTGTAGGACGTGGTATACAAGCCTGGACCCTGTAGAGTGAGCCAACTTCAATAATCTCAAGGATCTCTTCGTCAAGAGATTCGCCGAGCGCGGATACTCCGATAACCTGCTAGTACGCTTGATGAACATCAAGCAGAAAGAGAAGGAGGACATCCATGAGTACGTGACCCATGTGAGGAGTATCTTTAAGAGAATCCCTCTAGGCGAGCCACTGATGACTAATAGAGAAATTTTGATTGTATTCATCAGCGGAATTCGGGACGAGGAGTTATATAAGGCTTTGGTAGGCAATTCAAGCTTGCAACGGGACGTGGTGGCTAGAGTGTTTGAGGAAGCCATCAGAATCGATGACCAGTTGAAAGAGCGGAGCTCTAGGAGCTCAAATCTAGAAGAACCCAACTTGCGAAGCTCAGAGAGAACGTCAATCTCTAGTGAGCGGTCAATCCCATCATCCCAAGATAAGGGAAAGCCCACCGAGACAGACCAAGGCTTGGCTGAGGTCAAGATGGAATTGGCCAAGTTACAAGACATATTGAGACGACCAACGCGGCCCCACGTCCAATGCGTATACTGTGGCGGAAACCACTTGCCGGCCGAGTGTCAAGACCCTAGGTCAAGACCTTGCACTAGCTGCGGTAGGTTCGGCCATGATATCGCGCATTGTAGACTACCAAGAAGACTTCCATACTCGCAACCCTACGGCCAGCCTTATCTAGCGAACAGGCTGCAGCCATTCTTCCGAAGGGGAGCCCCATTGGCTCTTCCCGCGCCTAACAATATGAAACCAGCCACCCCTAGAATGGACATAAATCCTACAGGCATTCCTAGACCGCCTGGTCCTTACGTGACCCACCCACCGAGCGACGCTCCAGTACACTACGTGGAGGAGCCGACTGATGAAGAGACCTACATATACCCTTAAGTCTCGCACGACGACAAGGGCAACACGGTCCTCATGGATTATCGACCCATGCCGGTGATGGCGTTAGGATGAGGACGAGGTAGAGGCCTAGGAGGGCAGCCGCAGGATCCGGTCACTTGTTGGACTTGCGGACACCCCGGTCATGTCTCATCACGTTGCCCTGAAAGAGAGTAGCAAAATAGGGACAAGGCTTATCAAAGGTGCGTAGAGTGCGGAATCACCCATCTTTTCATAGAGTGCCCAAAGCGAAAGACGTCCTCTAGCTCAGCCAACTTGCCATCCATCCCATTGGGGTTGTTTGGTGTCGAAAACCCCGATTGGGAGGCCACACCTATTCCATTGTGGGTTATGACCTGAGCCCAAATGAAGCAGGCCGACATCTCTCTGCCAGGACCTAGCAATCTTGACGCAACCTCAATAGGAAAGAAGAGCCGCAGGCGGAAAAAGAAGAGATCGAAAGCTAAGGTTGCACTAAAGACCAAGAGTGCTAATACTCTACCTGCGGGAAAGAAGGTTTCAGATGCGGAGGCAGAGACTTCAGCCCCTAAGACAGCCGAAAAGGGAAGCGCTAAGGTAGGGGAATACTCGCATCCAAAGCGACAGTTAGAGGCCATAGAAAAGGTGAAGGAATGGGTGAAGGAGGCTCAACAACACTTCAAAGACATTGAGCCCATCATAAAGGATGAGATCGATGACCTCTCCAGCGTAAGCACTCCAATATCACCACCGCAACCTAAGTCGGCAGGAGCAACTGTGCCACAAGCAGTGTTGCTAAGACTAAGCCTAGACGCGACAGAGCCGTAGATTAGCCGCGGCCATTGGCCCAGACAGTCTAGGTTAGGGGAAGGGCGAGTATCTAACGATCTCCTAACCACGCTAGTGACTACTCCTGTAACACTTAGCCTGGGAGATCTGCTTAAGCAGCACCCTACCCTATGGCAAGACCTTAAGCAGTGGGTCGAAGGATCGCAAGAGCAGGTCACGGCAGACCCTCGAGACCAGGATGCAGAAACGCAATTGCCAAGTTTGACGCTGCACTCCGTGCCTAAATCCTTGCATGTCAACACCTTTTGGAAAGGCTCTGAGATGCACACAGTCATGCCGGTCCTAGCCCTGGGTGACACAACAAGAAAGGGAATCGTAGACACGGGAGCTGGGGTTAGTGTGCTTAGCCACGCAGTGCTTCAGACTTGGGAAAACCCGCCTGTTGAAGCTACTAGGTTTAATGTCACGCTAGCAAATGGTATGAGAGTGAAGCCATTCGGGGTACTGAAGAATTGGCCAGTGAAGATCGCAGGTGTCCAGTTCTCTGTCTACTTTATAGTCATGAAGGGAGTGGACTACGATGTTCTATTAGCCCGACCCTGGATGTGCAACGCTAGAGTCATCGAAGATTGGGGTAACGGCTTGATCTTCCTTGGCAATAAAACAGACGCCATAAGAATAGAGATGGACACTTGGAAGACCACACCAGTCGACCTAGACTCCATCTTTGCTATGCTCAAAGGGAACACTCAGGTCAAGAAGCCCTATGGGCCCTTGACCAAGTATATCCCATGCCCAGACGATGAGTGGGATTGGATGCACATTCTCGCTACAATCGACCTGCCATTCTCGGATCATGAGGCATATGAGCAGGCCATCAAAACAATCGGCAAGTCTAACAAAGCACTCTCTGCACCAGTCTGCATGATGGCAGGAAGCCGCCGAGGAAAGCGTGAGCCCGTCACCTTCCACGTACCTTCCAACAAAAGGGAACTCCAGGGGATACTAGAATACCTAACGAACCGGCTAGCTGGCAACCCAGCTGCAAATTTCAAACCACTCCAGGATCTCTTAGAGGAATCCAAGTGGCAATGGACCAGGGTGCATGATTTGAACCTCATGTATAACTGGGCCCTAGTTCCTAACCAACGACACGAGGAATGCCGAGCCCTAGGAGACGACGAGCAGTCGGATGACAAAGATTCCAGCGAGGAATACGAGGACTGCCAATCCTTCAGTGATGAGAGCGAGGGTGAAGTAGATACCATAGAATACGATACTGAAGGACGAGAAATTGAGCAGATACGAGCAGACGCCAAGCCGCAGGGAAGGCAGACCCCTAGAATAGAGCGAGGAGTCATGCGCATGGAATGTGATCGTGCTTGGTTGGAATGCATAGGAGCCATAGACCTTGAGCAAGCAGGCCCAGCCCAGCCCCAGGAATGACATCAATACTTAGGACTGAATCACCATCTGAATTGCGGCCACTAGGGGAAACCACCTCTTCTAGTGAAGATGGAGGGTTTGACTCTGAATCGGAAGTTACTTCGAACAGTGATCCAGAGATCCCTAGGCCGCCCATAACCAGACGCACCAAGGGGGACCTACCCGTCCACCTGAGGCGCAGACGGTTAAAGCAGGAAAAGGCAAAGCACCCCAGGGATACACAATCAGAAGAACAGCGAAAGCCGCAGGATCTCCCTAAACGCTTCACAAAATTCAAACAAGGGGATAGGGTGGTAGTTATGTTAGGTGCCAAACGTCAAGGGCAGACGAGTGAACCAATCGAAGGACCAACCAAGGTCAAGGAGGTAGATCTAGCCCTGGAAGGGAAAAACCCGGACCAGTGTTTATTGCCGATGACTTGACTGGTAAAGAAGAAATGAGTCTTGTCGCTCTCTTGCGGGAGTACATAGACGTGTTTGCCTGGTCCTTAGAAGAGCTACAGGGGTAGATCCGAGTGTTGTAACTCACAACATACCCATGACGATGGATGCAACGCCAGTCAAGCAGCGACCGTACCCTATGAATCCAAAACATGCTCATGCTATCAAAGAGGAAATTGACAAGATGATGAGAGCCAACCTGGTGAGCACAACTTAATTTATCCAGTGAGCTTTACTAGCAGACAACTCACTGAGACGGAGATGAACTACTCGACAACAGAAAGAGAGGGACTAGCCATGGTGTTCGCTGTGAAGAAATTCCGGCATTATCTATTGGCCACACCCTTCATCTTCTTTGTGGACCATCAAGCCCTGCTCTATTTAGTAAACAAACCTTGTGCTACAGGGCGCATAGCTCGATGGCTCCTCCTGCTCCTAGAGTTCGATTTCTCTGTGGTAGTACGAAATGGAAAACTGCGTTACATGGCTGATCACATGTCACACATCCCCACAGGAGAAGCCGCTGGACAAGGCATCGTTGACGAGTTACCTGACGCCCTCTTATTCCACCTGTCCAGGAAGAGAGATTTGTTTAAGGCTGATCTAACGTTGTATTGGGTGGACGACATAGTCCAAGTGCTCGAGCACGGACTACCTGAGCGACCAATAGAAAAGGCCCCGACTTAGGTGCTTGATCCTGAAGATCCAGCCCTACCAGCTGATTGCAGGCCAACTCTATAGGCTGGGGCAAGACGGATTGCTGCGTAGGTGCATGTGTGAGCATGAGATGCACGATGTGCTCTCGGAGGTGCACAACGGCATTGCGGGAGGACACTTTAGTGGAGACACGACAGCATGGAAGGTGCTGCAGTCTCAACTATGGTGGCCCACACTTTTCCGCGATGCCACGCGATTCGTCAAGCATTGTGACGAGTGCCAACGGACAAAAGTCCCGATTCATAAAGATCACATGGAGTTGACCCCAATTATTGCTCGCCAACCCTTCGAAAAATGGAAAATTGACTTCATAGGACCCATCAGTCCTATGGCACAGTACTCACAAGCCAAGTACATCGTAGTGGCCACGGATTACCTCACGAAATGGGCAGAGGCAAGAGCCACATGAAAAAATGACGCTAGGACGATTGCCAAATTCTTATGGGAGCAAGTGATCTCGCACTTCGGTTGCCCCATAACGACTGTCGGCCAAACCCCCCTTTAGGCTGACCTATGGAACTGAGGCAATTCTACCTTTAGAATTCTTCGTTCCTAGCCTGAGAATAGCACTCCAAGAACGATGGGAAGGTTAGGAGGCATGGACACAATGCCTGGTCGAGCTGGAACGCCTATCAGAAACTCGTCTTCTAGCCACCCACGTGCTTATCTGTGAAAAAGCCCGACGCAAGAGCTGGTTTAACAAGCATGTCAAGCAGCGTGAGTTTGAACAGGGTGACTTAGTGCTCCTCTACTCAGTTAAAGGGCATAAGCAAAAAATGAAATTCAGAGGTCTCAGACCCTTCAAGGTTCGTGCAATCAACCGAATCGGCAATGTCGAGCTTGAGACACTAGACGGTGAGGGAATAGGCTTCTTCAATGGCAGACGTGTCAAGAAATACTTTCCTCCCACTCATCCTTTGCATGAGCCACCAATGTTAGGTCAAAGTACGAGTAGCTACAATCACTGAAATCAACGAAGATGATGAGGAAGCCGTAGAACCCGCTTATCTCCATGTCACGATCACTGCCAAGCAAACATGCGCTTTCAACGCCTTGATTGACGAGGGAGCAAACTTCAATGTCTTAACCCACAATCATTGGATCCAACTTGGCAAACCATTACTTCAACCCACAACTGCCAAGGTAAACCCATATGGAGCTCAATCATACGCACTTCTCGGCAAGTGCAGAGTCGCCGTTTCTATCGAGTCTGAGACTGTTCCAATGCTTTTTTGCGTGTTGCCAAGTGCTACAGACACAGGCACGGAGTCATTGCTGGGGCAAACCTTCAAAAAGCAGACTCACTGCAATGTTGATTATGAGTCGCAGCGCATCCACCTAGCAATAGGCAACGTGCGCATTGTCACAGCTTTTAGCAAGGGCTGCGCGACACCATCACCGTCCGCAAAGCCACTGGTAGAAACATTCGTAGGCAAGGCTAAGGAGGGGGTAGCGTGGTTGCCGCTCCCCGACTTCCATAAACCGCAGCCCGCAGCGACCAAAGCAAGGGCCCAACAGCCTCGCCTCCAGTGGGTGCCTACACAACTGTGACAATCGCCTAGGACTAAATGCGCCTATTCTCATAAGACCCAGCACTCTAAACCTAGGAGGCCAAGACACAATCACAGGAAGAGCCGCGTGATTAAGCAAAGATGGGTCACTAAAGCCCTCTTGCATGCGCAAGGCTACTATGAGGGAAATACCTCACTGTGGATCCCTAAGGCCCCCACGGCCAAAGGCACTAGTCGTACGCCACCCTCAAGCTTGATCAGCCCACGTCCCTCAACACAACGAAACCATACACCACAGCACTCTCCAGAGCCCCAACCATCCGACTCGTCTACGATTCGGCCCAAGAGAGTCGCACAAACCTATCGGCCCAAGCAACAGCCACTGTCACAGGGGGCATCACCCGACCAAGTCAATCCGACTCCCCAAAGCAAAGCTGAATATAGCAGTCCATCTGTTAAGGCTGACCCTAATCCACCCATGTTCCAAGTAGCCCAACCGCAAGCTCAAGGAAACTCCCAACTGCCCATTTTCATTGTCAAAAACTCTTGTTCTGCCAAACCTCAACCACCTGTCGGCCCTACGCCCTCCTACGAACGAAAATCCTTTTTGGCGCTAGCTGCTGACCTTGCGGAGGACACCGAGGATGACGTAGTGGAATGCATTAAATGACTCGATGCCACTTCGTATCGCTAGCCCTCAACTACGACCGCTTGGACTTGGGTCTATTAGAAGAACCCTTTGCAATGGAAGTGCGCAATATGCCTTGCTCTTGGGAGATGTTTGAATTCGCATTTGCAAAAGCTTCTCGCTCTGCTGCTGCTGAGTTGCTCAGTAGCGAGATCTCCAAAGAGCAAGCCATTAAACAACGTCTCATCACGTCATACGATCCACGGACCACTTCTGTTATCACTGACCAAGAGTTCGCAAGGTTATCCCACCTTGCTGACACTGGATCACCTTTCTTGAGACAGTGGTACGCTCTTAGGTTGCAATGGGAAGTTGATGGATGTCGCATAATGTCCAACGCCGAGCCATCAAAACGGCAGAGTATGATCCCACTTACGTCGCGCCTACCTCGTATAGAGTGTTAACCACTCTTCAGGGCCGACCCATGGACGAGCATATCAAGGGGCATCCCTACCTTGACCGCCTCTTAACAGAGGAAGAGCTCCACATCGCGAGTCGGGTCGACTCTGGTGACTTCCTCACAGATGTCCTCACATACGTCACACACGTAGGAATTCGACTCTTTGATCTGGACCGCGCAGCTCAACTGGAATACAATCCAAATTTCTATACTTGGCTCCTTCACAAGTAACTCCTACCCCAACATGCCGAAAGCCCCTAACCTTTTGACCCCCAATCCTAGGAAGGATTCTTTTCAAGATGGAAGGGGAGGGGGTATGGTGAAGGTGATGTGAAGATGAAAGGAATCAGATGGAAAATGAATCAAAAGGGACACAATAAAGTAAAGGTAGTGAAAAGCATAAGCATGTAGTATGAAAAAAAAAACAGACGGGTTAGGAAAATGGGCAGGAAAAACTTTGAAGTAAAGGGCAAAAGTCCAAGTCTAAAAAGGAAAATCTACATGGCTTCCTAAGAAATTCATTCAAGAGTTTTTATTTTCATGTAACCAGCGAATTGATATGTGGAAAATACTAATGAAAGTTACGAGTTATGGCAGGAGCATAAAATGTCACAGCAAGACCGCGCCCATCGACTCCCGTTCACAGACGAGGAAAGGGAGCAATACCGCATCCATCTAGAGAACCGCGCCTTCAGCCAACTCAAATTCCGAACCATCCACAACATAGAAGTCGTGGTGGCCAAGGAGGAGGCAGCCATGAGGGTGGTGGAACAATGCAACCTCACAAAGTATATTGAAAAATTCTCGCAGGAGCCGGACCACCTAAAGTGTGTGGAGTTCCTCAAAACATACAACCCAGACCAAGAAAGTGGTATTGTAACAGTGGGCAGAGGAGAAGGTGCAAAGCAGGTACAGGTCCGGTTGGATCCAGCTTTGGTGGAGAAGGCTTTGGGATTGGTACCAAAGACAGAAAGGAAACAAAAAATGGATATTTGTGCCATGCTGAAAATGAAGAAGGAAGAGTTGCTCACAAATGTTTAAGCATCCAGGACATCCCTGACACAGAGGCCAGGTTGCAGAGGAGAAGAAAAGGAGGGAAAAAGAAGAAAAAGGAAAAAAGAAGGAAGAGCAGAGAAAAGTGGAGGAGGAAAGGAAGAGAAAAGCGGATGAGGAAGAGGAAGAGCTACGAAGGAAGGAGGAAGAGGACCTGGCGAAAGCCACCCGTCGCCGGTCCATCAAGCAATAGAGCCGAACTGAGGAGCCCGAGCCCGCGTAGAGAAGAGGGGCCAGGGTCTAGCACACAGGTGCCAGAGTTTGTGCCACCTTTAGTCCCTAAGGGCAAGGGCAAGGCTCCGATCCATCCGATTCCTACCCTCCTGGTGCCTTCCGCTGAACCCACCACCATCACCCCCAACATCCCGACCAGTGCAGACGTGTCAAACTTCGTGGCGTGGATGTAGTATTTCATCAACAAAGAGATGGGCCAGGGACAGAGCACATAAACCACGGCCACAGGACAGAAGAGGCCAACTACGGATGCGGAGTCCAGGCAAGAGCCCAAAAAGTAGAAAGTCGAAGCCTCAACCTCGCCCATCCACACAACGATGACACCATCGGCTAATTATGACAAATACTTCGCCGAGCTGCTCTCCCAATTGGAGAAAGCTAAGGAGGAACGCAAGATAGTTGTGGCTGAGTTGGCAGCTGAGAAGGAATCAATGGCCGCCTTCCAACTGGATAAAACAAGAATGATAGCCTTGCAGCAGAGGGAGATCGCAGATCTCAGATAAGAAATGAAGGCTAAGGATGAGAGGGAGAAGCATTGGAGGCAGCAGCTCGAGAACGAGACACAGGAACTAGTAAAAATGCAAAGAGAGCACAAGCTCCTAATAGTGCAATACCAGGAGCTTGCTGCGAAATCTGCTCGGATTGATGCACTTGTGGCTGAGTTGAATACCAGGGACAAAGAAAGAAAACAAGGCATGAAGCAACAGTAGGAGGAAATCGAGCGCCTGACAGACCAGCTAACCTCTGAAAAAGAAGAGCAAGAGAGGCTAATCAGGGAATTGGAAGACTATGAGCAGAAACTTATGATGCTAACCCTAAAACAGGGAGAGAGCTTGGAGGTGATGAACAAAAGAGTAGAGGAGCGGACTGCGCACAATGAAAAGAGGGTGAAGACACTGGCGCGGCGCCTTGCTCTAGCAGAAAAGGAGAAAATCATCGCAGAGAGCAAGGCAGAAGCGGCCCA
Organism: Lygodium microphyllum; assembly: GCF_053477565.2. NCBI lineage: Eukaryota > Viridiplantae > Streptophyta > Polypodiopsida > Schizaeales > Lygodiaceae > Lygodium > Lygodium microphyllum. The sequence goes on along the minus strand of NC_141158.1, from coordinate 20,117,811 downwards.
AGTGGCCTTCAGCACTCAACAGAAGGCCTTTCTCAACACCATCCTGGACGCCACCTACGTAGCGCAAGGAGAGCCATTGGAGGTGATGCAGAGAAAGCTCGGCATGGCACGAAGAGCCCTACATGCTGGATTGCAGATGCCACCCTTACCTGCGAAGGTTAGGCTGAGCTTGGATGAGCAACGAAAATACCTATTGCCGGCCGGCCTAACCCCCCAGGAGATCGACGCCCTCAGATTCGAGGAAGAAGCAGCACACGCAGAACGGCAGGGGGAGGAAGCAGAATTGGAAATCGATATGAATCGATTTAGGGTGGATGTAGTCCCACAACCCCCCTTGCCGCAGTCTCAAGAGCCACCACAAGAGGACCCATCTACAGAAAGAAAAGCTATTTCTAGGGAAAGACGCAAGAAGCTAGCAGAGGAAGCCAGGAAAAAGCTGAGAGCCAAGCCAGCCGTGCTACCATCCACACCTCTCCCACTGTGCCCTGATGATCTTCCCGCAGGATTCCACGCAGAACTAGTGTTGTGGGAGATACAGGAACTAGGAAAGGATCCATTCCCCTTTAGTTTCCTCCTACCCAACAGTCTGCGGAGGGTCTTGTCGCTTAAGGTGATGGACGAGATAATCGAGGTCGGTGGCCAGTTGGGGCAAAGATGGCTGGAAGAGCGGGAAAAGACCCTGACCTCTTGGGGCACAAAAGCGGCCAACTAGTGGCAAAATAAAGTTTTTCCCACACACTGTACAGGGCTACAAAAGCCAACCCCTGTGGAGGAGGCACGTATGCGACATCAACATGCTCGCCTGGATGGGGTTTTGTAAAACCCTGCCATTCGAGCGGAACAACCTTGCCTACATGGCGCACCCTCGAAGGGTAGGGGTAGATTTTGATGCCACCCTCCACGGGCGGTACGACTTCCCCATTATTTATAATTCCACTGTAGTATCCTTCGAGCATGCCCTTCTTTTTACCGCTAAAAGCCTAGATGAGTCTATGATGCGCTTTCTTGCGGATTTCTCCTCATGTCCTGACCTCGCTTTTGTAACAACTTGTAATTATCTTAGGTTACTTAGGCTACTTCTTAAGTAGGACCCGACTCCACAAGATCGCGGCCTACCTCCCCTATTCTTTGATCCTAACGCTATAGACAACTGCGCCATGGCTCGTCTTATGATGAGGGCTAGTCTCCTTCCCTCTTTTTGCCTAGCCCTCCTAGAAAATATGAACGACAACCAATTCACTAGGTGCAATCACCCTTTCCTCTCCACCACTTCTCTTCATGTCCGCATGAATCTGAAAGATTACATGCAAAGTCGCCAGTTTTTGAGCAAATCTATCCGACTCCCTTCTCCTCCTCATTCCGATGAAGACAATTAGGCCTATTTATCATTTCAAAAAATAAAAATAAAGGAGAAAAAGAAAGAAGAGAAATGCACCACAGTCACTGCACCTAGGGTTTTCCCTAGCCCCCTCCCCACTTCACACTTAAGGCACATCAAGGGCAGGACTTTCAGACATGTCACCCTAAGACTCGTACCGCACCTCCAACGACGCATGAACTAGGTCCTCAAGTGTGGGACATTACCAAGGGCTTGCCCAAGGTTAGACCCATCCCCCAGTTCCACTGCCACGGGCACCACACACTACACGGAGAGGCAGACACACCTCTTAGGGAGTGCACAACTTTTCTTGCAGGTTATGTTCGAGTTTCAAGAACTGGCTACTCCGCTCAAGAGGATCACCCACGGCCTCCTTTAATGACCAAAACTTCTCTCCATGTGCCGACATCAAGCCATCTGCTTTTGCTGATGGCTACCATGATTGAACCAAGTCAAGATAGATCTGCCATTGGCATAGATCTTGGAACCTCATCTTCCAAAGATGCATGCCCAACGCCTCAAGATCTACGGATCACTTATTGATTCCACAAGCCTAAAGAATTTCAACTCAAAGATGAAGACCTTCAACTCAAAGATGAAGACCTTCAACTAAAAAACAAAGACCTTCAACTCAAAGACAAAGACCTTCAAATCAACGGCACAGATTTTCAATACGAAGACAAACCATGTCTTTGTCAAGACAGAGTTTGGGGGGGGGCTTCTCCAGAATAAATCCCTCCAATACCATCCTCCTAAGGGATTGCTTATTGCTTCAAGCGTTTCTGATGCTCAAGGGAAGACCGGCTACATAACAGACACCACAACTGTGTGAAAGATGGCGAGCATCTTCATGGAGCCTAAAGCACGTCGGAACCTCCCCTGGTCATCGTCACTAAACTCCATCAACTCTCATTCACACAACCACCTTGGAAGAGGTGTCATCCACCCACCAGTTCTACCTCGCAGCAACCCTAACTAGCCACTACTTCCCATCGCAGTGCCGTGGGACTGGCACTTGGCTAGGAGGGGGGTAATGTCACTGTGTTTCCCACAGCACAAAGGAGTGGAAAACGGAAAAAAGAGAAATAGCGAAAAATACGCCTGGACCGGTAACCAGACCCTGAAAAATTTAAAGGTTCGGGCACGACCCTCAGAAAGTCTCAGTGTCGCCCCGAGGCGACAAAAGAGTAAAAGGCGCACCATTAAATATGGAAGCGCTCCCAAATCCTTGTAAAAGAGTGCCAGGATCACTCCTGTGCAAATTGTACGCATTAGTTGGGAATAGGATGAAATTAGAGTGGTGGGAAATGGGAAAAAGGGCCTAGGCTACGGTCGGCCTTATAAAAAAGGGAAAAAGGGGATGACCGCCCAAAAGGGATTTAGGGTTTTGTATATAAAGTTGAAAAGTGAATGAGAAGTTGATTCTTTGGTGTGTGGCAAAAAGAGTCTTCTTCTTCCTCTCTTCTTCTCTCCTTCTTGCTTGTGTGTGCTCTTGAGAGAGGGAGTGTGATGTAAAAAAAAAAAAATTACACGGCGCAGCGAACAGAATCTGAGAAAGAGATAGAGAGTACACAACAGATAAGAGGAGAATCAGTAAATTCTTTAACTCCAAACAACTGATACAAAGATGGCTCTGTCCACCCGTGCGCTTCCACTGTGTGAAGCTTAGATGGCGATCTAGACAGAAGATAGGTGAAGAGCTTAAGGCTAGCTGGAACAACAACTCTGACTGGGTGAAAGATGAGTGTAAGATGGCTGCGAAGGGGTTTAGCTTTTATAGCCCGCGAAGGTCGTTAGGTCGGCCTGCTGACCGACCTACCATATGAGCCTCCACTAGTCGGCCAGGGAATATTCCAGGGAATATTCCCTTTACCATCGGGCCGGGGGCGCTGCCCCCCTGGGACCCCCCAGCCAGGGGCCGCTTCCGCGGCCCCCGGACCCCACAATAGGGGCCCCTTTTAACTTCCTTACCACGCAACTCAATGCAATGTGCCTCGAGTTGCTACCAGCTTAACCACTCCGTCTAACCCAAAGATTAGACCCACAACAGTCACCTTTTTTGCCATCCGGTCACATAGACCTCATCTGATATACAAGTCAGGACTCAACCAATGTCCGGGCTCACATTTGGCTTCTCCTCATAATGGGGGCCTTACAACTTTGAGCACCATGGATCATTGGTAGCACCTAATGAGGGTGGTGCATTGATCATATCTAACATGTGAGAGTGTGAGGGAGTGAGTGTGTGTGGAAGTGAGGGATCAAGAGGGTGAAGCTCTTCACCATCTCCTCTCCTCTTCTTCTCTTCTCTTCTCTTCTCTTCTCTTCTCTTCTCTTACGCGGCTATGGAGGATGGAGCTTGGAGATGGAGAGGGCTTGAGGATGCTTGAGCTAGCATCAAGAATCGTGGAGCTACCGAAGTGCAAGAGAGAGAAGGGTACTCAATCAAGTATCAAGGTAAGCTCGCTACACTCGTAGGATCGACGGCGCATCGGCTAGGTGAGAGATAGCCATTAGAGCTCGCTTGGAACGCTTGAAACAATAAGCGGTCTGTGGGTCTTGACGGTTGAGTAAAAGCTCCCACAAGTGTAAACCAGGATCCTTATGAAAATCTTGTCTCTACTTTCAGCAATGTACCTAATTTGTCATAGAAAGATATTGAGCACACTCTTCTTGATGAAGAGAATAAACAGAAGGACGAGAATGCAAAAGATGGTGTCCCATCATCTAGGGAAAACCTCTTATACACCAAAGGAGCTCCTAGACCTAAAGAAAGAGGTCGAGGATTCATCAACAACAACAACAAGGATCAGATTATATGTCACTACTGTGGTAAGACTAGCCATGTAGCTAGTGAATGTTTTCACAAGAAAAGAGCCCAACAAGTGCAAGATGATCACCGCTAGAATCTATTCATGAAAGAAAGAGAAGAAGAAGAAGATGCTTCTGCTATCTATAACAACAACTCTAACAGATTGTTTTGATAAAAAATTCTTTGTATGTTCCCATAATGGATGCTATCTTGTAAAATCCTACCAAGAATGTAAAGTTTCGAGCTTGACCTGACTAGGCTGCTTAAGAGCAAGTCTCTTGGGCCATGTCTACATGTAGGGGGATGCAAATGCCAACAAGTGTAGGAACTCACCATTTGAAGGGGGTTGTTGAAAAAGAGAACAAATGATGATGCCCAACAGAGGCTCTTGTATCCCACATGCATAGTGAGGAAGAAATGTCTGAGACTATAATGATATACTTGGTTCACTTTTCAATGCAATGTCATAGTACTTTTGGCCTTCAATCAAGTGTCTATGTCATTGTCTTACACACAAGATTGTGTTTATGAGTCCAAGTCTCAATCTTGGAACCTAATTCACTTGTGTGACAATTGGTCTTGTTTGTGTCTATGTCTACATGAGTCTTATCTACATCTTCTATCCTCCATAGCTCATGCCATGCTCTAGATCCACGTCTTTTGACATAACTAAGGTATGTGCAACATAATGTCATATATTCTACACCTTGTAAATCCTTACAAGTTATTCAAACAACATGCAATGTGCACATTGTATCAACTGCATACAAGCAATACACAAATTTCAAACTTATGGCAACCTCATTTGCTACACAATTGCTTAGCACAAATACTCAATTTTACCTTGTCTCAACTACTAATTGAATGTTTATGGATGAATGTAGCCTCAGAACCCCGCTATTAATTACTCATTTGAAACATTAGCTATACTTCAAAACATATCTATAATATACAAGTTGTGTGGTGGTCAAGAAATGTAGTGTGCCTCTATTTGCATTAACATTAAGATCCTTGAAACCACATGAACTTTCTTGTTTACGAACATTTAAGGACAATATACACATTTTGAACTAAAAATATACCAAATATGATAAAACAAAGAGTAGAGTGGTAACTTGATGAAATGAATGTAATCAAGTAGACCGTTGAGTATAAGATTGCAATGACAACTAAAAAAATCTAAAAATTTTCATCTAACATAACACATAGCTCAAAATTAGTCATGATAAGAAACACTCTAAAAATTAAAAAAATTTAAATATAGAAACACAATGATAAGTAAGATCAATAATATCAATGACCAGTAATGAGAAACAACATTGCCAAAAACTAACAAATATTTAAAATGTGCATTAAAAACTATTGACACTATAGTAAATTTACATTTGTGACTAATGGGTTTGATATTTGCACATTGTCAATTTCAAGCATGTATGCACAATACTACACAAATCAACTAAGAAAACAACCTCTCTCAACTAAAAAGCAAGTGATGTACCAATAGATAATTTCAACAAAATGTACTTTTACTTTAGAATGTACATGCCAATTTGTAATACATTTTTGGTATTTCTTATTTGACAAAAACAAGATTAGTCAATAATCAAAACATGAAAAGAAGAACATTAAAAGAAAAGTAGTATTATATTATCATTGTGAACTAGAAATAGAAAAGGACCTTCAAACTTTTGGAAAAATAAAAGATTTGTAAAATTTATTATGTTATTTTGTTGAGAGCCATGCTCCCTCTCGAGTGAATTGTAATGGTCTAATGGCACTTAGAAGCTATAGCTTGTATTAGTCAATTTTTAAATCAAGACTAAGGCCCATAAGCATAGAATAGGAACCATGATTGGTCAAAAGGCCACAAAAGGAGCAGGATGCCCCAGGGGCATGGGAAAACCCTAACCCTACATTTCATGTATAAATAGGACAAAAACTAATGGAAAAAGCTATTCATGTGTGTGAAAATTTTGCTCTCTTAAATTATTGCAACCCTTTGAGAGTGAGAGTGAAGGAGAGGGAGTGTGAGAGCATGTGGAGTGAGGGACATTGAGTGTGAAGCTCTTTGCATGCTATCTTCTCTTCTCCATCTCACTTCATGGTGAGTACCTTGTGAGCAAAAAGCATGTGAGTTGAGAGTGCAAGAGGGTGAGGGGTCTAGAACCTGAAGCCTTTTCTTTCTCTTGATCTCCTTGAGCTCATCAGGGGTATCTTCCCTCCATCCCAGTAGTAAGGAAGTGAGATCAAAGGTGAAGGAGCATACACTTGGATCGAGAATGAAGTGTGCTAATATTTGGACTGCAATAAGGGTAAGTATAGGTAAGCATGTTCTCCAATCTTATATGAATATGTCATGTGAGTAGGCTATTTAAGAGCTAGTCGTGGATTTTGTGCTTGTTGAACCTCTTGAAATAATAAGAGCATGTCCAATAGTCTCAATGTCAAGCTCGTAAAGCATAACATTTCGGTTCTATTACCAGGACAAAGGACACTTCGATTGAAGAAAGCCACTCGTGCACACCAAGACCGTGGAATAGGATATGGCACTTGCATGCTAAGTTCAAAATGGGAGAAGTAGATGGTCATAGTCTTAGGTCACATGCTTAGAAACATCATTCCTACTATTGGAAATGAGTACGAAGGAAGGTAGAAAAGTAGTATACATGTATTATAAGGAAAATTAACATGCTTGAAGAAGGAAGTAGTGGAGGATTTGAAAGAAAAATATATTGAATTTTGTGAGGAATATTACTGCATATGGTGCTTCCATTATAGGAGAGAGAGAGAGAGAGAGAGAGATATATATATATATATATATATATAGTCCAGATTGATTTTTCTTTTGAAAGAGATAGAGAAACATAAAAAGGAAGGGAGAAACAAGAGCAAAAAAAAACATGCAATTGCTTTTTCAAGGTAGCTCCTCTTCATCAATATCATCATCATCGTGAGCATCCACAAGTGCCCCATTGGGGGGGGATTATTGTCTACTGCCCATGCCATCATTCACTATGTTTGTGACTAGCAATGCCATCATCATTATCTCCATCTCCATTTGGAGCTGTAGTAGTAGTCAATAATCATCATCAAGTGAAAAACGATTGCACTCTATCATGATTAGTGTGCTACCCCACGTCACCTTGCCTAGAGGCCACCCTATTGTGCGCAAGCTACACTACAACTTCATCATCACAATCATCAGCATCATAAGTAGCATCATAATCTCCATCAAGGTCATCATATCATCATTAGTAGCAACATAATGCCCTGCATCTTGCCACTCTACCCCACATCGCCTTGATTGTTGGCCGCCTTATTGCAACACACTACCCTGATTTGTCTTCATTGTCACAAACAACATCTTGATCAATAAAGCTCCCATAATCACCACCATAATTAACAACACCATCTACATTGTTATCTCTATCTCCTTTATCAATAGTTTGCTTGTTGATTCATGGGATAGCCATTTTCTCAAAGCATGGACCAATCATGGTAGCATTAGAGGCATCATCGACATCATTATCTTCATTGAATTTTTCAAATTGTTTACTACTATTGGGTACAAGCTTGTTGCTTGTGACTACAATGTAGATCCCACATTGATTTGTATATTTCACTTTCCATTGTCATGCATATCTTCATCTCCTAGCTACCCTTTATTATCATCCTCAATAGAGCATAATTGTTGTCTTCAACATCAAGAGCAACATAAGCATAAATAATATCTTTGGAACCATCTCAATTGTTTGCAACATCTTTCTCACCATTGGCACCATAATCTATTGCATCTCCACCTCTCCCACTATCCCATGCATCTTCTCAGTAACACCTTATGCCCTCTTCTTTTCCCTCTTTCTCTCTGAGATCTTCAGCGCTTCATCTACCATATCTACAGTACCAATGGACGAGAGGACGAATGACTAAAAGAGAGGAAGAGCTTTTACAAAGGGAGGAACTGCTAAGAGAGGGAAGTGAAGCTACCATAACCATAGTTGAGAGAGAGCTTTAATTGGTCGTTGATGGCAGGCCTATCCCCATATGTTGCCCATTCCTTGTCCCATACTAAATCAAAGACCCCCTCAATGAGGACAAGCTAAGGTTTGGTTTAATTTTGATCTACAAGCAATCATGTGGGGAGTGGGATTGCTACAATTCCAAGTCTTGACCAATCTAGGAGGCTTGTTCATAGACCACTCAAGAATTGATAGCCAAATGTGGCGTAGTTGACTATGTTTGCGTTATGGATACCAATGTTCTCTTTATGGTATGTTTAGATCTCATAAGAAATAACCATCTAAACACTAAATCCAGCAAGTTTTCTTATGCTATAAAACAAGGTGATTGATTTGTGAAGAGGACAATAAGTTTTGAGCTCAGTCCACAATTGATAGAACAAACTCTTAGAATAAAAGCTAAAGCATGCAAATACAATAAGTCATTGAAAACACCACAAGCTGCACAAAGGTAGGACAACACAATCATAAATAGTGAAGAAGTGCTATTAAAAGCCATTACAAATGAAGAGTTTTGAGCCATAACATAGGCCATCACCTCTTCACTTATAAGAAGACTACCACCATCCTAGCTTGAGTTCCAAAGTGGTTATTGGAAGATATCATAACAATGAATATTTTTGCTCAAGATTTGAATGCTCTTTGGTTGAAATGTGTAACATAACCATTTTCAAAATCTCATAAGATTTTCCTGATGAATGACCCAAATGTGAAGCTAAATTACAAAAAGTCATACAATTGCAATGTCAATTATATTAGGGCACTAACTCAAGTCATTGCAATCGGTGTGGATATGCCTAAGCACGACATCATGCCATTAGTGTTTGTAGTCCAATAGCATGAACCACCAAAGGAGCACATAACATAACATAACACCCATGAAAGGAGAAGAGGTAAAGGGAGGAATATAAAAATCTAAACCCTATCAAGGAGCCAAAAAATAAATAAATAAACAAAGGGAGAAGATTGAGCTTAGCTCATCATCATCATCAAGAGATTTGGATCAAGGAAAATAGAAGAGCGATGAATGATTGTCAAAGTTAATAAGAAGTAATCAAGGAAAGCATGGAAAAAACTGGAGGTCAAAATGAAGCAAAGTCAAGAAGAACATGAGAGAGAAATTAAGGCTTCCTTGTGAAGAGGTCTTCCATTAAAAAAATGAATTAATCCCTCAACAAGTAGCACAAATCTTGGCAGAGAAAGGAGAGTCATACAAAGGGAAGGAAAAAGTCTTAGAGGAGTCACAACCATCTCTGTTAATAAATCTTTGTGAGTTAATGACAACTAGGGAGTGTGAAAGCAGAAATGAGCTCACAAAGGCAAAAGAAACCACAAGTCTAGAAAATAGACCATACCCATAAAAATCATGCAAAAACACCCTTTAACCACCTATCGGAGGCTAGAGTGCAAGAAGTAGAGTTGAAGGTTGGAAATGATTATGTGAGGAGCTTAGAAGAGATGAGGCTCAGGCCATAGCAATGAGATAGGATTTACATAAATGATTGGATGAAACTCAGGAGGCCTATAGGAAGTTCATGGTTATATTCGAAGACCAAGTGATAGAGCTACTTAGATTAAGGCAAAAGACTCATATTGTAATGAAGCTAACCTTTAACCAGGAAATACAACTAACACTTGTAAAGAAATCAAGGAAAGGAATAGCCATAGCCAAGTCACATTATGCATATGGCTCAATGAAGCCATAGCCCATGAAATACAAAGGTGAACATGATGGATTAATGAGACAAATATACCTGTTGCAATGGTGGAACACACAAATTACCACATTCTATAGTGGGAGATCTATGAAGAGCCTCATGAAGGAGTTCTTGTAAATTAATAATGGCAAAAAGATCCACACAATGTTACATCTTTGTCTTTTATACCTAAGTCATAATTCACATGAGTTAAGACTAAAACTAAGGTAAATGCTACTTAACAAGCCATCTTGGCCTGAAAGAGTTTTGTCCTCAAAATTAAAATATAGAGAGTGTACAATGGAAGCTTTAAGAATTGGCTTCATAAGATGTAGATCCCATTGAAGATTCCAATTAATATGGTGAAGACCACCCATTGAATGCACAAATAGAATATCATCTAGTGAGTTTCTTGCAAAGCTATGAGAACATGACTAACAATAAGAACATAGGCACAAGTTCACATAGAAAGCTTTGAATCACATAAATGAAGTATTGTGGCAAAGCAGACAAAAATAGGCATGTTGTCAAAGCATAAAAATCCAAGTTTGAGTAAGTTCTTTTATTTTGTTGCAAATATTTTATACAACAACATGTTCTACTCAATGTATTCAATCTTCCTCTTGTAAAGGCCTTGGAAAAGAGTTGAGATAGAATGAGCGTTGCCAAATGAACTCCTCCATAGGAAAACCATTCCATTTAGTAAGATATTCCAATGCTATTCGACTCCTTAAAACCTTTTGATCTCTGGACCTACATACTTATTAAGTTGAGGTACATGGAAAGCATCATGAATGTAGGTAGTAGAAGGTGATTCAAGTTTGTAGGCAAGGTCCCCAATATTTTTTATGATTTGGTAAGGCACATAATATCTATGAGCCAACTTAGCATATTGAGATTTAGGAATCTTCAAAAAACCCAATCTCCTTCTTCAAAGTCCAAAGGCCTTCACTTCTCATCAACACATGTCTCCATGCTGTCTTTTGACTTGCAAATATTCTCTTTACATTGAGTCTATCAATGCTTCCATCTTCTCTAATTCGGTCTTGGCTTGAGGATTCACATCTTCATTGAAGAGGGTTGAGGGTATTTGTATCTTGTATTCATAAAGCCCCTCAAATGGAGACATTCCAATGCTTACACGAGAAGTACTATTGTAACAAAATTCAGCAAGGTGCAACGATCGATCCCACGAAGTTTGAGTGTCATGACGAAAATGTCACAAATAAGCTTTTAATAATTGGTTAACATGCTCGTTTTAACCATCCATTTGAGGATGACAAGTGATGCTTGGAGTCAAGGTAAACAAACTTAGCCAAAATTTACCCATGAATTTTATATCTCTATCAAACACAATGTTTGAGGGAGTTCATGAAGCTTAACAAACTTAGCCAAAATTTACCCATGAATTTTATATCTCTATCAAACACAATGTTTGAGGGAGTTCATGAAGCTTAACAACACCTTCCATGAATTGCTCCTCAACTTGTTTTGCTAAGAATTGGACTTTGGGATAAAGTGAGCTAATTTAGTCAATATATCCACTACAAAAAATATACTATCCCACTTATGGATAGTAGTTGGAAGTCCCGTTATTAATATTTGACCATTTTCCTTAAGGAATAGGTAAAGATTGAAGAAAACCATTGGGCAGAAGAGTGGAATTATTGCTTTATTGATAAGGCAAATATTGGGAAATATACTCCCTGATATCCTGCCAAATTTCCTTCCAATGAAAGCTCTTATGAATGTTGCCAATGTCTTAAATAGTCCATGATGACACACCAATGGTGAATAATGCGTTTTTTACAATATCCAATGATTGAAAGTTATTTGTAGTGTCAAGTACACTCTTTCTTTATACCAAAGAAGTCCATTATGCCATCGAAAGATTGGATATTGTTCTCCTTTGTCTTGTTGTAATTTATTCATTGTATTAGCAACTTGATCATCTAACATTCAACAAACATTCCACTTGAATATTGTGAATTCAATCCTTATGAATAATGGAGATGGTAGAAATGGAACAATGCCCATATGTGTGATAATGCATCAACCACAACACTTACAAGAAATCAAGGAAATGAATAGCCATAGCCAAGTCACATTATACATATGACTTAATGAGGCTATAGCTATGAAATACACCATTGAACATGCTTGATCAACAACAAGAAACACACCTCTTGTAATATGGAGCATGCAACTTGCCACATGTTATGGTGGGACATCCAAGAAGAGCCTTAAGAAGAAGTTCTTATAAATTGATAATGGGAAAAAGATCCACGCAGTGTTACATCTCCACCTTTTATACCTAAGTCCTAGTTCACATGATTTAAGACTAAAATTAAGGTAAATACTACATGACATGACACAAAGATGCAAGAGAAAGACTTTGAGCTCTGACAAAAAGATGAAACGCTCAAAGTCAAGGAGGAAGACATAGAAAAGCTATTCAAGCAAATACTTGAGATGAATAAAAAATGGACAAAAAATTCCATTGAGTTAATCCAAGAAAGAGCTAAAATAAATTACATGAAAAGCAAAGAACAGAGCATCAATAGGCACAAGGCTATTGGAAGGTTGCATACCTAGGATTACAAGAAGCAATCTTTGCTAGTCTAATAGAATTTGTTGGTGGCTAGGCGGAGAATGAAATACAAAGATTATAGGAAACAATCCTAATGAAGCTCTCCAATGGCCTATAGGTGCAAAACTATTCAATGAAAGCCAACACAAGGTGTAGTTAGAAGTATACAAGTTTGTACTGCATTAATGGTCCATATCCACACATAAATGACCCAAAAGAACTAAAGGCTCGGCTAGGGTTGATCTTAAATACCTTGGAAAGCATAGAGAAAATCAAGGAGATCACTCTAATGAATGAGAAAGAGATCAAGGAAGGCCTACTTTGACACCTAAGGAAGAAGGAATATGAGAAGCATGAGCTAAAAGCATAGGTCTCATACAACCTATTATACCCTAGTCAACCTCTCCCATCACTCTAGATCCAAGCATTACACATTTTATCATTTGCTTGTAAGACTAGGGAAAACAATTATTTTTTGAGCCCAAGATATTTAATATATGTTATATTGGGCACAACAGTAATGACAATATATAGCTACATATGTTGGGGAGAGCCCTCTCAATGCATGGGGGGATGTTTCTATCCAATTTGTGTTGTGTTTTTCTTGTGCTCTTGTCTCTCTATTTTTCTCGTGTTATATTCCACTTTAACTTAGCCAGTGGATTTGTGGAATAAGGTGGATTATCAACAATAGTTCCATTGCCTTTATAATTGAAACTTACCCAAGAGGACATCCCCAAATAAGATGAGTAGAAGGTTGAAACATCCAAGGTTTATTATGCATCCACAATTGGTAGCTTGATGTATGCCATCGTTGCTATAGGTCTAGACATTGCCTATGCAATGGGAGTTGTGAGGAGGTATATGGAAAAAGCATTGGGAGGTATTAAAGATTATTGTGAGATACTTGGATGACACTAGGTCTATGTGGATATGCTTCAAAAGGAAGAATACATCTATTCTTGGATATGTAGATGATGATGTAGGGAGTGTAGACTCTACGAGGTCTATTATAGGGTTTGTCTTCACTTTCATAGGTTCTATAGTCTATTCAGTCTCTTAATTGCAATTATGTACGGTTTTATTTCCTGCACCAGAGGCAAAGTATGTTGTAGCCATTGAGACTTGTAAGAAAGTTTAATGGGTTACTCATCTAATGGGAGACCTGGGCATTACAGGAGAGGTATCTATATTGTACCCTGATAGTCAACATGCCATTCAGTTGGCATGGAACCCTATCTTTCATGCAAAGACAAAGCACATTGAGGAGAAGGGGAAGTGAGAAAATAAGTATACATGAGTGGAAGAAAGAAAAGACGAGAGATCAATCAAGCATGTATCACACATACATGTACACATTACACAACAGGTATGATATAATGAAATTATTGTAGAAGCATGACATTATATTATACATACGGTTTCTTCTATAACTCTCTTCTCGATTGTGTGAGGAGATTGGAAAACCAAGCCAGGCCAAAAGACATGACTCAGCCGCCACCAGCGCCGAAGCTCTTTACTCACAAGCCCAAGAAGTCGCAGCGAACCACCGCAGGTACTTAACATTCTCACCTTCGTGCGCTTTGAAACTTTAAACCAGGTAATGTGCGCTACATCCTGTGCTGTTGTGTACTCCATGGGTGCCTCGCGTGTGATGCAATAGCATCTGAACATCCAGATACGAGTTTGTCTGGTCTCAGCCTTAAGCCTCAGAAGGCTACAATGGAAACGTCGCTTGCCGACTCCTGATCCCGGAGTGCGTGCACTATTCAAGCGGTTTAAAATTTGTACTGTAACCCTGCACATGTTGTCATGAGAGTTTCATTCAAAACTTTAGATTAGTTGATGTGTGCTCAACTTCTGTGCTGTTGTATGCTCCATGGGTGCCTCATGTCTGAAGCAATGTCGCTGCATGCACCCGCTTTTCAAAAACTATATATAGAAACATCTTTGCTTCATGATCAATGAGAATTACACATTAAACTAATGTTATAATTGAATCCAGGAACTCTCCACTCTACAGAACACTCAAATTAATTGCAGTGTAATAAGGCCCAAGTTTGAGTCTCTTGAAAGCTCCTAGTGTACAAAACACATAGAGTGTATATGTGAGACGGTGCAACGGAAGTGGAAACATGAACATGGAGAGAGAAGGGAGGAGAAATACTGCAATGAAAGAAGAGAATGGACAAGAAAATTTGCAATCAACTCCATAAGAAAGTTGAATACAAAGAAGAATGATCAGTCCTTGGCACTTGTACATAGCCTTTGTAGCAATCACGTTTAAAGTAACCCTTCTTGCCACAATGATGGCAGTCAACATCTTTGCCATGTGATTTACTGTGTCCCTTGCTATCATATTTGCCTTTTTGCAATGATCTGCCCCTAGTATGCAAAGCACTGGAAGACTTACTGGATGCATTGTTATGCCGATTCATTTTTTCCATGAGTAGAGCACTCTCTACATCAACAAACAAAAGGATCACATTAGAATTGCTCATAGCAATTACTCTTTGGTAGAGTGCAAAGCAAGAAAGTAGCCTTAAATTCCTCGTCAATCATGAACTTCAAGGCAACTAGCTGGCTGAAAATGGAGTTTAACTCACTCAAGTGAGTAGACATTGCTGTACCTTCTTTCATACGCAAATCCATAAGCTTTTTCAGCCAATACACTTTGCTTGCAGCACTCTTCTGTGCATACAGTTCTTCGAGTCTAGTCCATATAGCATATGTAGAATCCAAACCTTCAATGTTGAACAACAAGGCATTAGAAATCAATAGCTCTATGGTTGAGCATGCAAGCTCATTTAACTCATCCTAATTGTCCTGTTCCATATCAGTGGGCTTTGCCGCTTGTGTCTTAATCGGCTTTGCCTGCTTCTTTTGCAACAGGATTTTGTAGCATTGTTTTTGCCAAATTGCAAAGTTACGTGCTCCTTCAAGCTTCTTTATGTGCATCAGATTACTGGTGTCATTGCTGCCAGCCATGATTCTCAGTTCAAATGTGACAAAAAAACAGCAAACACAGGACCAAAACTGTCATCCAAGTGACCAAGGTACAAGCAAGTACCAATCAGCAATAAATAACCACGTAGAAGCACAGATATCAGTGTTGGGTATTTGACTCACGCCTCACTTACGCCTACGCTCATATGGAAGTGTCGGTGATCAGTAGGACACTGGGGTACTTTTTACTCTCGGTAGGAGAGGTTTTTTCCCCCAGACTTATAGTGTTATTTTCGTATGTGCTTATGTGCTTATGTTACACACTTATGGGCACTTACCGTGTGTCGGGTGTGAACACCCCTTACAACCCTAAGGTTTAAGGGTTGTACTTTGTACTTTCATGTGACACTTTTTCAGTCAATTGAATTGGGAGTCGTGCTTGTCAGAGTGCAGCGGTGCGGAAGCGTAGGACTGAGAGAGAGAGAACGCAGAGAGAGAAGGAAGAGAAAGAGACAGTGTACACTGAAGATCTGCTGTATAAAGAATGCTGAATACAAAGATATACACGGGCGCAGTGCGCTGGACTGCGTGTCTCCACCTCGACGATGCGACCTGCTGTCCACCTCGAAGTCTGCTGCAGTCTGCACTGTCTGTTGTCTGAAATCTGTGAACAGAGACAGAAATCTGCACGGCACCGGTCTGTAATCTGCGACAGAGAAGAATGTCCAGACTGTTGAAAACGTCGGCAATAAATAGGCGAAAAACCACCTAGAACGGGGCGCCAAAATAGGGCGCAGCCTGGAATAAATCTGCAGCAGGCAGTCGGACTGCCACGTGGCAGTCCGATTGCTGCAGGTCCGACTGCAGCAGTCCGACTGGACTGCACCAGGCTGAAACCTGCCTGGCTGTGATCTCTCTAACAGTGCTTCACTCTATCTCTCTCACTCTCACACTGTCTACTGCACTTTCAGCTGCATTTCGATCCTATCACCATCCTTACATTTGGTATCAGAGCAGTCTGCAGTCTGCAGACTGTAGCCCCCACTGTCTGCGGCCCCCGTCAGTTCTGCAGCTCTCGCCAGTTAGCTAAAGGCACCATCTGTACCTGCGTACGCCACCTGTCCTAGCAGCGCCTCATCCTTGTCAGGCTCGACCTGCAGCTCATCTGCCTACTCCTGTTCGTCAGCTCCACCCGTCCTGCTCGTCAGCTCCACCCGCCTGCCTGTGGCCAACGCCACCTGTTTGGTCGCATCGTTGACGTTGCAGCTCCACGTCGTCTGCCTGCGATTTGACTGTCCGCCCTGTCTACGTCAGGCGCCCGTCCGACTGCCCTGTTTGTTAGCGACCTGACTGTCTGCCCAGTCCATGTCAAGTAATTTAGAATTTTTTTTTTCATTTTATTCCAAAACAAAGTTCTGGAAGACGGGGTTCCTACGCAGCAGGCACAGCATACAGGATATATGTGTGGGACAAATTAGATGCAAATTTCTGGGCACATTTATCATAAATTTTGGGGCTTTTATGTATTTTGAGGACAATTGCATATGAACTGCAGTTACAGTCATAGAAAGACTGTTTTAAACACATTTGAGGCAAAAATTTTGGGGATTTTGATATTACAGTGTTGCTGAGTACTGTTTGCACCTTAGGAAGCGTGCATTAAAGACAGTTTTTGACAGAGTACGCCCTTGCACATTAATTGCAGAAGTGTGCTTGCTGCAATTTCTGGAAATTTGCAGATTTCCAGTCCTTACTGCTTTGACATTGCTCATTTGTCTTTGAAAATTTGCCATTATGGCAAATCAGGGAGGTGATGTATTTACGTATGTATCCAAGGAAGACAGATTGGACGGAAACAATTATTCGCTATGGTCATTCATGATGAAGAATGTATTAGTGGCCAAGAATTTATGGGATTATGTCAGTGGAGAGGAAACTCGACCGGGAGTTGTAGCTCCCGTTACTCCTCCTCCTCAAGGGGCACGTGGACAACGGGGACCTCAGCCCGCTCCACCTCAGCCACTTCCTCCAAGAACTGCAGCTCAAAAAGCTTGGGATATACGTGATGCACAGGCCTTGTCGCTGATTGCTTTGGCCGTTCAGCGGTCCATCATCCCTCACATTCGTTCAGCATCTTCTTCACGAGATGCATGGCTGACTTTGGAGCATATGTTTGCAGGAAAGAATGAGACTCGGATCTCTTTCTTGAAGAAAGAGTTAGAGACTTTGAAGATGAAGGAGGGTGATTCTATGCAGGATCACTTGAATAAGATTCAGGACTTGAGGGAGCAGCTTATGAATGTAGATGAGTACTTTTCGGATGCAGAGTTGATATCCACCACCTTGAATTCCTTATCTCCTTCGTACTTGTCTTTTCATACTGCATTGAACCTCACCATGAGGATTGCCGAGCACCCACTCACTTTTATTCAGCTGGTTAGTTTGCTTCTAGAGGAGGAGCAATCAAGGAAAAATAGTGGTGTGGATGCTATATTCTCTGAGCAGGCTTTTGTGGCAAGAAAGAAAGGCAAAAACAGCAAGGTGAAAAATGCTCCACAGAGTTCTGGCACTTCGGGCACCTCACAGAATCAGACACAAGGGGGACGCAAGCTAAAAAGGAAAAATGTCATTATTGTAAGAAGCCAGGCCACTATATTACTGAGTGCAGGAAGCGCATTGCCAAAGAGAAGAAGAAGGAGTCAGGAATGTCTGTTTCTACTACTCCTTCCACTGCTAGCGAGTCCGCGTCCTTTGTTGTGGACAAGGACTATTGTTTTTACACTTGCAGTTATGACATCTCTTGGGCCGATAGAGCACTTAGCTCTACAGAGGATGCTGACACTTGGTTCTTTGACAGTGGTGCTTCTAGACATATTACATCTCGTAGAGATCTGTTTGCTTCAGTTAGTGCACCTCCCATTGGGAAATCTATACAGTGTGCCAATAATGCATCATACCCTGGTCGTGGTATTGGGGAGATTCAGCTCATAGCCATTGATGGCTCTATTCTCCGCCTGCAGGATGCTTTGTTTGTGCTTGGAATCAAGAAGAATTTGCTTTCTATTTCTTCTTTGGCACGTTGTGGTTTGCAGGTCACATTTGATGATGACCGTTGCATGGTTAGAGATAAAGAACGCATGACTTTGGTCTTGACAGGATCTTTGTGTCATGGTTTATATGAGCTAGATGCTCTTTCAGTAGATCAGTCGGCATACTTGACATCCACTCTTACTCCTGCTATGATACAGGCGGAGTTATGACATGCTCGTTTGGGGCATGTAAACTTTGGCAGCTTGATGCTTTTGCAGCGTACTCAGCTGCTGGATGGCGTACCTCTCTTGGAGAGACCTCCTGAGCACTTATGCGAGGGATGCATTTTGGGGAAAATGCATCGTTTCTCATTTCCCGTGATGTTGCTTTCAGAGCAACAACTAGATTGCAGTTGGTGCATTCAGATGTTTCTGGGCCTATGCAAACAATGTCATTGGGCGGTTGTTACTATTTTGTGACATTCATTGATGACTTTACACGTTTTTGTTGGGTCTACTGTTTGAAAAAGAAGTCAGAAGTGTATGCTGCATTTTTGGCTTTCAGTGCACTTGTTGAAAATCAATCTGGATGCAAAATCAAGACTCTCCGTTCGGACCGAGGGGGGGAATACATGTCCTCTATGCTGAATTCCTTTTTGAAGCAGAAAGGCATAGTCCATCAGTACACTACTGCCTATACTCCATAGCAGAATGGGGTAGCAGAGAGGAAGAATCGGTCACTCATGGAGATGGCCAGATGTATGCTGAAGGCAAAGAGCTTGCCTCATAGTTTTTGGATGGAAGCAGTCATGTGTGCTTGCCATATTTTGAACAGATGCCCTACCAAAGCCTTGAAGACCATCACACCTTTTGAGGCTTGGAATAGTCGTAAACCTTCTGTTGGCCACTTCCGTACCTTTGGGTGTCTTGCCTATGCCCATATTCCACAGGTACTTAGAAAAAAGTTGGACAACAAGGCTGTTAAGTGCATTTTTATGGGATATAGCAATGAGAGCAAAGGCTACAGACTCTATGATCCCGTTACAAAGAAGGTTTTTGTCAGTAGGGATATTGTTTCTGATGAAAAATCAGAATTATCCTTGGCTGGTTTGGACACATATCAGGCTGCCCGTGATTTTTTTGAAGGGCTGCTGCCCATTACTTTTGGTGATTCAGCTGGAGCTTCAGAAAATGAACCTAATGTTCAGCCAACTGCTCCTATGGAAAGTGCAGAAATTCAGCCATTGGCTGATCGGAATATTCAGCATAATGTTGAAACTGAAATTCAGCAAGAGCTTGCACACAGTCAGGAAGCTAGACAGTTACCTAGATGGTATTTGCAGACTATGCAAGATAGTCCTTTGGATGCACCCATGGCTGGTCATACTAGAAGGCAAACTCGTTTGCATGATTCAGCACATACTATGGAGTTTGTTATGGCAGCAAGTACTTTTGATAATGAAGAGTCTGAATGTTTTGAGGATGCACAACACAGTGTGCATTGGATGGCAGCAATGCGAGCTGAATTAGATTCTATTACTAAGAATCAAACTTGGGATTTGGTGTCCTTGCCATTTGGGAAGAAAGCCATTGGAACGAAATGGGTCTATAAACTGAAAAGGAAAGCAGATGAATCCATTGATAAATACAA
The DNA here is from genome assembly GCF_053477565.2 of Lygodium microphyllum. Lineage (NCBI taxonomy): Eukaryota > Viridiplantae > Streptophyta > Polypodiopsida > Schizaeales > Lygodiaceae > Lygodium > Lygodium microphyllum. The sequence goes on along the minus strand of NC_141158.1, from coordinate 20,097,689 downwards.
GGCACGGCTTGTAGCTAAAGGCTACGCACAGAAAAAGGGCATTGACTATGAGGAGACATTTGCTCCTACTTCCCGTATGACGACCATCAGGTCTATGATTGCTTTGGCTGCACATTATGGTTGGACAGTGTATCAGCTAGATATCAAAACTGCATTTTTACATGGGGAACTTCAGGAGGAAGTTTATGTACAGCAGTCCATTGGTTTTGCAATTGAAGGCTCAGAACATTTGGTATACAAGCTCAAAAAGGCACTATATGGTTTGAAACAAGCTCCTAGAGCTTGGTATGCAAAAATAGATGCTTTCTTGCTTGGTCAGGGGTTTCTAAACAGCTCATCTGAGTCTACCCTTTATGTATGTAAAGAAGGGGGATCTATGCTGATTATATGTCTTTATGTTGATGACCTTTTGCTCACTGGAACACATGCTGATCAGATTTCAGCATTCAAACAAAATTTGCAGCAAACTTTTGACATGTCTGACTTGGGAGTTTTGCATTACTACTTGGGCATCCAGTTCATACATGATGCTCGAGGTATTGGGCTATCACAGACAAGGTATATTGGGCAGCTTCTTGAGAAGTTTGGCTTACAGGATTGCAAGCCAGTTTGTACCCCCATGGAACCTAGACTGAAACTGTCATTACATGATGACAGTGATTTGTTTGATATACATACATATGCTCCTGCAGTTGGATGTCTTATCTACCTATGCAACACTAGGCCGGACATACAGTTTGCAGTTTCAGCTTTGAGCAGGTATATGCATTAGCCACGTATGTCACATTGGCAAGCTGTCAAGTGTGTTTTTCGTTACTTGCAGGGTACTTGATCTCTTGAGTTGCTTTATGCCAAGGGGGGACCACTGCAGTTGCATGCTTACAGTGATTGTGATTGGGCTGGTGATTATGATACACGTCACTCCACTAGTGGCAATTGTTTCTTTCTTGGCTCTTCTTGCATTTCTTGGCTTAGCAACAAACAATCCACTATTGCCACATCGTCATGTGAAGCTGAATACAAGGTAGCTTTCACTACCACAGTTGAATGCGTATGGCTTAGACGCTTGCTAGCTGATCTGGATGTATCTGTTATGGAGCCTACTCCTTTGTTCACTGACAGTCAGAGTGCCATTGTAGTGGCACGGAACCCAGTGTTTCATGCCCACACGAAACACATTGAGATCCATTATCACTTTGTCAAAGAGAGGCTACATGCAGGTAATATTAGCCTTGTCTATTGTCCTACCACCAGTAATGTGGCAGACATCTTCACCAAAGCTCTTCCTCGTGACAAATTTGAAGCATTTCGCGATGCTTTAAATTTGATATCCTTTGGTGGCGGATGATCCTTGTACTCTTGATCACTCTTCTCTGTAGGGGGGTTTGTTGGGTATTTGACTCACGCCTCACTTACGCCTACGCTCATATGGGAGTGTCGGTGATCAGTAGGACACTGGGGTACTTTTTACTCTCGGTAGGAGAGGTTTTTTCCCCCAGACTTATAGTCTTATTTTCGTATGTGCTTATGTGCTTCTGTTACACACTTATGGGCACTTACCGTATGTCGGGTGTGAACACCCCTTACAACCCTAAGGTTTAAGGGTTGTACTTTGTACTTTCATGTGACACTTTTTCAGTCAATTGAATTGGGAGTCGTGCTTCACTCTGTCTCTCTCACTCTCACACTGTCTACTGCACTCTCAGCTGCATTTCGATCCTATCACCATCCTTACAATCAGATGTGTAATTAAATTTTTAGAAGCACCAAACCATGTGCTACAGCATTCCACAACTGATTACAGCTGTTCCAAGGGCATATACATCACATTACATGAGAAATCCCAAAATTTAGCTGCAATTTCTGTTGTACATGTACCCACGGGCATAAAATTTGACACGAATGGTCAAAGGCCCCAAAATTTTATTCTCAAAGCATCAACCACACATCTGCATTTTCTTTGTCATGCATAGGACAAGCCAATTTTGCCAAAATAGAGCAATTTCAGCAAAACCCCCAAATTTTACCGAGTGTAGATGTCTAAATTGCGTGGAATTCAACTTGCATGTACATAAATTGACCAAATGCTGTACAGATTTTGCCCAAACTGCAAAAGCCTCAAATTATACGGGGTCCAATATGCATCAATGTTGAGAAATTGGGTAAATTTCAGCCCAATTTGTGCATGTACATGAAAATCCCCAAATGTCGGGGACAAAATGTCACAAAATTCCTGCAAAATTTGAGACAGATATCACTATTGCATCTTGCTCGCACCAAATCTGGACAAATCACCAAATTTTCCAAGTCTTGCGTGCACTAATTTTAGTGGAATTGAAAGAATTTCACTAAAATGTGAAAAGCCCCAAAATTCCCGGGCAAATGTGCACTGACTTTGCAATTTCTGAGTCAGATTGTCCAATTCTGCATTAAGATTCCCAAATTTGGGAAAAGCCCCAAATTTTTGGCTCAATTTTGCATAGATCTGAGATTTTGTGCTTGTGTGCATGAACCTTGGTTAGAGGGGGGAATTTCAAAAGATTTTGAAGAAGAAAAAAAATTTGATGACGGGTCCGTTGACCCATCAGTCGTGCGCCGTGAGCCCCGCTGCCGGTTCTATTCTGTCTTCATGTGCTTGCCGTTGCGCATTGTGAGTGCCTCGTGTCGTGAGCGCAAGTGTCAGCTATTACCTCATCAGGCACCGGCTGTTGCCCCTGTCACGTGCTGGACCTGCTAGTCTTCTACTCGACCCGCGAGTCTTCTACCCGTCAGGCGCCGGCTGCTGCCCCCGACTCTTGCTTGTGCCGGTAGTCCTCTACACGATTGCCTGCTGGTCTTCTGCACGACCTATGCTACACATGTCGTTTGCACGCGACCCACTCTGCCTCACTTGTCGAATGGACTTCTGTTAGTTCTACAACATGACACTCCTTGGAAACGTGAACCTTGTAACCACCGCTTTGATACCAGTTTGTAGTGATGGGTCAGGCACGAAGATTGAGACAGTAGGTGTTCGTCAGGCGCGGAGAGACAGAGAGAGTAGAGCAGAGAGTGTGCACGTTTGTAGGTACAATGACGAGTGTGTACCTTTAGGTTTTTTGATAGATATATATGTGTAAGTACAAGTGCTAAGGGTGTGTTCACACCTGAGCACATTTAAAGGCACGAGGGCCTTTATTCCCTATTTTTTTTGAAGGAAATTGCACTAATACATACTGTATGGTACCGTATGGATTGTACCATACTACGTAAAGAGACAACCCTGTTTGGGGTCTAGGCTATTAATTGGGCCATTAAATGTACAAGGTGACATTGTGGAACTAGGCATTAGTCAATAATTTAATGCTAGTCCAAGGCCAATTAATGTTGGGACCATTATGTCCCATGGGCATTGGCAAATTAATTGTGAATGGGCACACCATTAAATGTCCCATGGGGATTAGCAGATTAATTATGAAAGAGCACTAGCTAGTTCTTGGGCAGGGTCAAATAATTAATCAATTTTCAGAATTTAAATTCTGAAAAACTAATCAATTAAAGTTGAAAATTACAATTAGAAGGCTGTCAAATGGCAAAAGGGGTTGCCATTGTCAAAATTACCTATGCAACCTGAGAGAAGGTTGTACAGGGGCTGGTTGAGAGTCATTTTAGCATTTAGAGGCTGAGGAAGGAGCCACTGTTAGATGAGCTTTGAGAGAGGCGACAACTGATTGCACAAAACTATAGGATAGGGGGCATGTAGGTTTCTCTCTGCCTCAATGAGAGGTGACTCTGGCTCGTTAGTTGCATTGGGGTATTACCTCCCTTTTGAAACTGTTGGCACCATCAAAATTGGCATAAGAGCTTTTGTTCAAAGGATACTCCTTTCAGCTGATTTTCTCTCTTATCCTTTGACATTCGCTTAGCAATTCTCAATATATTCTAGCCATTGGTGAAGAGCAATTGAAGAAATTACTGTTGACACCCTGATTTGCAGCAGTCATTAGGGTTTCCACAACCCAAGTACTTGTGTAGTGGCTAAATGCATTAATTTGCAGCTAATATGAGGGCTAGCCCATTCTCAAATTATTGTGGCATGCATGAGAGAGATTGAAGACCTAATTTGAGCACTGATTGTTGTACAATCAATGGGTAAATTGTGCCCAAGCAGTGCTGGTCATTTATGATAGCCGATTGTATTGAAGATTGAAGAAGATCAGCCTGTATCTTAGTGTGCTTCAACCTTATAGCAATGCAAGATAAAGAAATACCAACAAGGGGTGTTAGTTGTTGGGGCCAGTCGGGTGTTGATTGTCCAAGATTAAGTGGTAAAGTGTGTGTTTCCAGATTTGTGTATCTAATGCTTGCTGTAATTTTGAGTTAAATCAGGTCATCAACACCCTTGCTGAGAAGGAAGGTTGGTTTCAGCCCCAACTTGCATCTACACAAGGGATACTGATTAATTTAGTGGTCCAGCTTGGCAATCTGGATGGCTAGATCTAGATCCATGCATCGATGACACATATATAGGAGAATCTAGGAGATTCTTTTTTGAGCTAGAGCTAGGCCCCCCAGATTCTTCTCCACATGGGATGAGATTGAGTCTATGTGATAGCAATCAATGAGGGCTTTCTTTGGATGATATGTTTCTCCATGACTTTTGTATCTTGGCCTTTTGGGATCTTAGTATCTTCATTAATCATGATAGTACTAGCTAGGATTTTCATTTAGCTCTAGCTTTTGTTGAGTGTTTCTCTTCTGGGCAATTGTATCACTCCTCAGATGTTAGTAACTCATGGTCTCATAGGCCATTTTGGCCTTTTGCATCAAACCCCCCCTAGAGCCAGGTCCCCATGTTTCTTCTCCACATGGGACAAGATTTGAGTCTATGTGACAACGATCGATGAGGGATTTCTTAGGATGATATGTTTCTCCATGGCTTTTGTACCGTGGCCCTTAGGCATCTTAGTTCCTTCATCACCTATGGTAGTACTAGTGAGGATTTTCCTTTAGCTTCTAGCTTTTACGGAGTGTTTCGTTTCTAAACAACTGTATCACTCCACAGATGGTAAGTAACCCATGGTCGCATAGGCCATTTTGGCCTTTTGTACCCACCCACCCACTCACCCTCCCCCACCCCACACCCATGGGGATAGGGTGTGTGCGTGTTTATATTTTCCACCTTTTTGTGGTTCCATTCACTTCTCTCTTAGATTTAGTGTCACAGTCCAAGAGTATCCATCATGTGAGACATCCATTAGTTTTGACACCAGAGGGAAGTGTATCAATAATGTGCCAAGGCAAGAATGACAATACAAGTGAATTGAGTGTCACTGTCCAATTTCGCTTTGCATTTAAGCACTTCAATGAGAAGTGCGCACATTCTTTCAACAGCATCAGCCTGACATCCTATTTATTTGTTGCTTTTGTATCTGTTTGAAGACCTATGCCAAGAAATGATTTGGTTTTAACTTCTAATTGAAAGATTTAGTTCAACTTGCTGAATTTAACAAATAGCATGTGTTGTGTGTGTTCAGCATCTCAACCGACAAAAGCTTCTTTGCCAAGAGACTCTTCTTCAACATCTTCTGTAATAGACTCAGGAAAGGCAAGCGGAGGTGGGAGGACAAATTCTTTCTCTCTAGGCTCTGCTGCTCCACTGGGAGGAGGAGGACAACAACCACTGTGGTACCGTTTCAGAACTGCAATTACGACACTTTTAGTTGTCAATGCTCTCGTTATTGGTATACATCAGCCCTTCTGTTGGATAATTCTGAACAAAGCTGAACAACTGACTCTCCTTTAATGAGCTACGGCTATAACTTCGACAATTGTTTTGCCTTATATGCGTGTGTCTGTTATAAGTTCCACAATTGCTTTGCCTTATATGCTGTTTCTTGTGTCTTTTTGCATAAATGTAACAGGAGTAGCTTACTGCCGTTCGGTTTGTGTGTTTGTTGTTTGAGCTTAAATTGCATGTTTCCTGATCAATTCTAGATTCCTTGTCATCTAAGTATGAGCTTTATTCAATGTTTTGAAAGTCTGGAAGTGGGAGGGTGGTAATCAGGAAGAGTTTCATACTTTGGACCTGTGTGGAACTAGCTCAAAAATCTTAAGTATGTGGGTGATTTCAGATAATTGAAGCTACATAGGCACTCTCATCCTAGCCAACACATGACTTCATTCAAATGAGGGTGAACTTGACTCTCTTCAGGGGTGCAAGATGATTATTTAAATATGTCCCCCTTAGTGTGTCACCTTTATTAGATTTGCACTCACACAAATTGATGTATGGTAAACATTGATTGTGCTTTCATGTGCATATGTAGCTGATGCATGCTTATTTTTCCCTGAATGGAGTACTTGGGCAGATTGCATGCAATATCCATGCTTAGTGCTAACATCCCATGTCTGGTTGAACTTACTCTCTTTATGGGTGCAAGTGGATTATTTAAATGTGTGATATTGATAGATGAATTTCCTTGATCAAGAACATCGCATGGAGGGTAGACAGGTTGATGGGAAGACTGTGTGACGTTGATAGATGGATTTCTCTGACCAAGAACATAGCATTGAGTGTGGGCAGGTTGATGGGAAGACGAAAACATGCTTTGTTTGGATTTGAAAGTGTTGATCCTAGCTGAATGTTTCTTAGGAGGTGAGGGTTAGGAATTCAAAGGGTTGAATGGGAATTCATGCAAAGACTATATAAGAGGGAAAAAGGAAACTGGAGAAGCAGCATGTGGGAATTTCTCTCCTTCTGGAATCTGTCGCCTGCCTGCAGCCATGGTGGGTCTTTGGAATTGTGTCAGAAGAGAAGCATGGAAAATATGGCTGGTTAGTTAGTTATGTTTTAGATGTGCAGTCTGTACAGTGTAAGCAGCTGATCACTGAGATGGACCAGCAGGGTTCTGTTTTGTATGACTGCAGAAGGGGGATGGTTGGGAGTCTGTCCACTTGGAGGGGAATCTGTCGAGGCGTAACTGATCAGAAAGATGTACCTTTGGCTGTCTTAAAGGGGTAGCCTCTTGCAGTTGGTCAGCCAGGAGTAAGAAGAACGGATTCATATGTAGGGGTTGCAGCTCTGATATTGATGCTGGAAGTTGTGGCAGAGGAGCATTGTGTGGTATAAAGAAGAGAAACCTGCCAGGAGCTCACAGATATACTGCTTGGCTGGGCTATGATACTTATGCTTTTTCCAGTTGAGTACTTTTGCTTCAGTTGCATTGCAGTGCAATTGGGGACAATTGCATGGAAATGTTTATTTTTAATGCTTAACTTTGGCATTACTAAGTTGTGCACATGTGAGGAGCACATGCGAAGTGCAGGTTAGTTAAGGCATGGTGACAATCTAGAATGTAAGTAGTGCATTGGGGGACAATGGCAAAAGTTGTGTAAAGTTACGATGGACAAATACTTGTGATGCCTGGTGTTAGTTTGGTCTATGCCATTAATTGGGCTATTAAAATGTCCAATGGTGACATTGGGACTATGTATTAATTAATGCTAATCATATTCCAATTAATGTTTGGAACAACTTAATGTTCCAGGTTTAGCACATTAAATGTGAATGGGCACCAACCAGTTCTTGGACAGGGACAATGAGTGATTAAGTGGTTTTCAGAAATTAAATTCTGAAAATTATATAATTATTGCTGGAAATTGCATTTAGAAGGCTTCCAAGTGGCAATCTTTCCCATGCAAGCTGGGGGAAGGCTGATTGAGGCTGATTCCAGCCATTCTGTGAATGGGGGAGGAGTTGAGAGTACTGTTGCTGCAGTCACCAGCTGATTCTGGCTATTCCCAGCCATCAAAGAGGGCTCAATCAGTAGGAGACAGCATTCAGGAGGTGGGCAGGAGCATGTGACTTCATTCTGGCCATTCCCAGCCATCAAAGAGGGCTCAAGCACTAGGCAACAGCATTTGGGAGGTGGACAGCAGCATGTGACTTCATTCTGGGCAAGGCAACAACATTTTTTTGTCCTGTTGGCACCAGACGACAGCTTCCAAGCTGTTCTTGGATGTGGTGGTAGCAATTCCAACCCACTTCCCGCAAGAATTGGGATAGGAAGTTTTATAGTCACTTTTGAAGAGTTGTGTTTTGGCAGCTGGACACTAAATTTAGCATGTGTAACAGTGTACGGCAGATCATCTGCAAACTGATGGCAATCCAAAACAGTTTATTAGATCCTAGTAGATATACTTAGTGCATATGTGAAGAGAAGGCAAATTAATTGGGAGAGTACTTAGCTATAGTAGAGTATGCATATAATAGTGCCAGACACTCCAATGGATATAGTCCCCTTATGTTGATGTATGCATTCAAACCTAGAGCTCCTTATGTGGTGGGATTGTGAAAGAAGAAGGTTTAGGCAATTAAAACATTTTTTAGAAGATGTAAATGGAATGTTAAAACTTGCATAAAGCAACATCAGGATGGCATAAGATAGAGCCAGAGCCTGTGCTGATCTACGTAGAAGACCTCTAGTATCAGAGGAAGAAAAGCAAATGTATCTGAGGGTGCTTGAGCAATCTAAAACCACGATGATAGGACAATGCACAAAGTTGTCTCCTAGGTATTGTGGTCCATTCATAATACCTAAGAAGATAGGTGAAATAATTTATAGCTCGAACTTCTTGACTTCTTGCCACAACTAAGATAATATCTGAATTTTCATGTCAGTAATCTAAGGAAAAATTGGGTGAAGTTGATAATCTCATCTCAGGAGGGGAGATAGTGGAACTCTTTGATAAGCAATCCATTCCACATGAGCTTGAGAGGATTTTAAATGTTCACAGCAAATGCACAAGAACTTTTCTTTGCCAATGTGCTTGGTAATGTGGAAGGACTGCTTAGAAGAGAGTTCAACATGGGAGTGTGTAAGCACCATTCAAACAAGGTTTTTCACGTTGCAATTAGACCTTTCCAGTTCTATTTTTGAGGATGAAAACTTTTTTTTTTTGGGTGGGGGGGGGGGGGGGGAGGGGTATCATGTTAATCAAGGTGTTAATTAATTAATGTGGCATTGATGGGGAAAGTATTTTAAGGAGCTGTGACTGTGCATGTAATATAGAATATACCTGTACAAGGTTCAAGGGTGCATGACTAATAGCACAGTTAAGGGACCTGTGTGACAAGGACTTAGGCCAGATTAAATATTGGTCTACAACCATTTAATGTATGTACACAAGGGCTGTAGTGCATGCGCGTGTGCACACACAGATACACATGCACACACGTGCGCAGCAGTTATATTATATCAAATCACATGAGGAATATAAAAGTCACGGCAAAGAAACAGAAGAAATTGCTGTATGCCAAGGGACCAAGTCCTCCCTAGGGACAAGGCCAGCACGCTGCACGAGATCTAGCTGCCAATGTAGAAGACCCTTGAGCCTAGCAATATGTCTGTGAACATCAAAGGCAGAGTCAAAAACAAATGCATTCTGGGTGACCTAGTTGTGCCAGCAGCCCCAAAATCAGAGAAAGTGGAACAATATCTTCATACATGGCTGTGCTGGAGTGGGGTAGTCTGCCTTAGCAAAGACCCAGTCAGAGGGGCCCAACAACCACAGCTCACCAAATATCTGTCAGGAGGGTCCAGATTTTTCTGGTACTCTCTCTCTCTCTCTCTCTCTCTCTCTCTTTCTCTGTGATTTACACACTTCTAGATGGGTTTTCCTTTTCCTATCTTGGAGGTCAAGATCCATGAGCTTGTTAGGTGGTGATGTGGCAGACATGCACACACTAGGACTAAGGTTATGACTCATAAATCAACAGAATAAGGTCGTATTGGAGGTGAATCACATAACTTACATACTCTTTTCTCACTTCTCTCTCCTGTTCAACTGCAAAAAATCCTCACTACAGAAAGACCAACAAGCCGTTTTATCTCACTAAAAGTTCGTTTTCTATGCTGCTTGGAGGCCAACTTTTCTAGATCAGCTAAATTTCATGTGCAATCTGGCCATTTCTATCGATATGGCCAGATGTGGCATCAGGGGGTACATACAGCCCTTACTCACCACTTGGTAAGTTATCATCTTGTCCTCTTCTTCATCGCTGGCACTCTCTTCATCATCTTCAGCTTTTTCTTCTTCCTGCTCCTGTCGTGTGCCCTCACTGATGTGGCACACAGCCACCCTGCAGGGCTGCTTGTATGCGGCCATCATGCACTTTTGCATTGATTCTCTCTCTCTCTCTCTCTCGCTTTCTCTCTCTCTCTCTCCGCTTCTGCATGTGCACTCACACCTTTTCTAGTGTAGGGAAACGTTTCGTCAAATATAAGCTCTATAGATGATAAAGGATGGTGACTGTGGATCCCAACGTTGATAGGCTTTGGAAGAACTTGTCAATTAAATATGCTGTGGACTTTGCATCTGGCTTCACCACCTTCTTCTCTTGAACATGCACATAAGCATCACAACTAAGTTAAAATACTAGCAAACATAGTGCTTTTCATGAATTTGCCTCCTCTAAGTAATGCCATGTAATGCTGAGGTAGGGCTGTGGTTAATGAGTAGACACTGGACAGCATAGCATACTTACTCTACCATGTTGCGACCATACAACATAGCACTGGCCATCTCAAACCATTGTGTGGTTCTTTTCATCCACTATCATTTTGTGGGTAGTGTAGGGAACAAAGAGCTGTCTCCAAATGCCCCTCTCTTTTTGCAAAAGTCCCTATTGCTAGCCTTAATCTCAACAAATCCAAGCTATTTGGTAAGTTTAGAAATTACCTTCGATTTCTGATTTATAAATTAAATCCATGGTTTGCAAGAATAAGCATCAACCAACATCACAAAAATAGAAAAACATCCGTAAAAGAATCTGTTTGTTGTGGTCCATGCAAACACGTATGAACAAGATAAAAAATACCCATGGAGCAGTCAGTCACCTCCTTGGGAATCAAACTCTATGTTGCTTGTCCTAAGAGAGTCTGTACATCCTCATGAATGCTTTGTGAGCGCGGGAAGACACGTAACTATGCCATGTCTAGAGATCTTTTGCGAACTAGAAAACGATCATTAACAAAACTTTGATGCCATACACTGGTCAAATCAAGGAGCATGGCAATCAAACCGAGGGCTCTAGAGAATGCAGATTGTTCTCTCTCAATTAGTATGAAATGTGTGAGAGAGAGAGAGAGAGAGAGTCTATTTTACGAAAAAAAAAAGAGAGAGAGAGAGTCTAAATAGAACATCATTGAATACCTGTAGCTGAAATGTCTCCTATGGTAAGATCAATAAACTTCCACATGCTCATCAAAATAAACTGCCTTGCATACCCTAGTATAAAATCCATGAGATCAGGATATGTTCTATTGGGAGCATACAAAACATCAGCAATATAGCTAGTTACATGATTAAACAGTCTCTTCTCCTAACACATCAAAATGACTGTCACCACACTAGATGCATGGCAGGAGTTAAATAATGCGAGGGACACCTTGTAAATATCTTGATTAAATAGCTTTAGTTTATCACCTGAACTTGCCATATCTTGGCCTTTGGGTGCTGGCATGATTGGTGCCACACCATGTTTTGAAATGACTGTGTTGTTGAGGAAAACTTCCAAGGTTGTGCAAAGTGTCTTGCAGACCTTGTCCGTGTCAATTACCACTGCTGTTCTTTGGAAACTTCCAGCCACAGTGCAGGTCTCTAGAATTCCTTTCTTGCCTCTAAAGTGTTAAGAGAGATGGAGAGAGACAGACAGTGGAAAAACCATTACCCAAGTGTAATTCATACGCTAGGTTTAACTAACCATGACTAACTCTAGCTAGGTCACACCGACTAACCCGACTTATTAAATGTCCCACACATGCTGATACAGCTGGACACAACTAAGACACCGTCGGTCACACACGAGCCTGAAGTCTCAACACTTCCTCTCAAGCTCAATATAAAACTTGTATACCAAATAGCTGTCGGAATCGACTGAACTTATCTTTACTCAAAGACTTGGTAAAGATATCCGCAACCTGTTCATCAGTCTTCACATGCATAAGATTTACTTTCCCTGTAAGAATCATCTCTGATAAAATGGTAGTGTATCTCAATGTGTTTAGTCCTGGCATGATAAACTGGATTTGTTGCTAGTAGTACACTAATGAGATTGTCGCTTAGCAATGTCACTAGAGTATCCACGTGTATGTCCAAATCGGCCATAAGCTTGAGCAGCCATGCAATCTCACATGCCACCAATGCAGCATTCCTGTACTCTGTCTCAGTGTTAGACAATGTAACCGTAGGTTGCTTTTTGCTGCTCTAGCTGATCATTCCACTGCTTAATCCAAAGGCATAACCACTTGTAGATCTACGATCATATGAGCATCTTGCCCAATTTGCATTTGTGTATCCAATTAGTGTCAAGGGCTTATCTTTCACATAAAACAGCCCATAATCTATAGTGGACTTTATATATCTCATAATCCGCCTAACACCATCCAAATGTGGCTTTCTGGGCTTCTGTATGAACTGACTTATGAGCCCAACAGTATAACTCAAGTTAGACTTGGTGATGGTCAAGTAGATCAGACTTCCAACCATTTGCTTGTACATAGTCACATCATCAATTTCAGCTTCAGTGCTAATGGCCAACTTGATATTCTGATCAAGAGGTGCATCCAGTGGTTTACATTCAGCTATGCCATATTTCTTTAGCATTTCCATGGCATAGTGTTTTTGCATCAGTCATAAACCATTTTCAGCCTTGATTACCTCAATACCCAAGAAATACTTACAGTCCACCTAAGTTTTTAAATATAATTCAGATTTCAACATTCGCATAACATGCTGTATCTCCAAGTCATCATCACCTGTGATTATCAAATCATCAACATAGATAACCAATACTACCAAACCTTTGTCTGCCTTTTTCGTAAACAGATTATGATAGTGAATCCCAAGCTCTGCAAGTAATTATTGATCCTTGCATACCAAGCTCTCGAAGCATGCTTCAGCCCATACAATGCTTTTTTTAGTTTGCATACATAATGCCGAAAATCAGGGTGTACATACCTATCAGGCTAATCCATATAAACATCCTTTGCTAAATCACCATTGAGAAATGCATTCTTAACATCCATTTGCTGCAATTTCTAGTCTTTAGCAGCAGCCAATGCGATCACTTTTCGTATGGTTGCCATCCTGGCAACATGGCTGAATGTTTCCTCATAGTCTAATCTATATTGCTGAGCATATCCTTTTGGCTTTGTACCTCTCTACACTGCCATCCGACTTGTATTTAATCTTGTAAACCCATTTGTAGCCAATGGTCTTCTTTTCTTTTGACAGTGGAACAAGATCCCAAGTACTATTTTCGGCCAAGGCATCTATTTCCTTATCCATAGTTGTGCACCAATTCTTATCCATCACTGCTTCAGCATAAGTAGCAGGTTCCTTAACTTCCATAACCTTCGTCATATAATGCTTTGCAAAATAACCACTGTAAGTCAGCCTATCCACAGGGTACCTGACTTGTGTGCTTTCGGATTGAGCTTCTTCCTCTTCTCATCAGGGAAATGCACATATGATTATAGCTTCTCAAACGGTGTTATATCATGAATACCTGCAGTGGGAGTTGTGTTCAATGAATACCTGCAGTGGGAGTTGTGTTCAAGATATATATGGCTGTCATAACAGCCTCAACCCAATAATAGAGGGGCATCTTCTTCTCATTCATCATTGCACGAGTAGCTTCCATTAACACCTTGTTTTTCTATTCGGCTATCCCATTTTGCTGTGGAGTTTAGCTGCATATAAGCCATTTTCAGCCAAAAAAGTGTCAAACTCATTTGACACATACTCCCCATCACTATTAGATCTCAAACAAGAGATATAGCAATCAAATTCCTTTTCAACTTGCTTTTTGAATTACTAAAAAACAACAAACATCTCATCCTTTGTTTTCAGTATATAAACCCAAGTATAGCAACTAAAGTCATCAATGAATGTCACATAATACCTAGAGCCTCCCATAGATGCATTATGGGCCGGTCCCCACACATCAGAGTGAACCGACTGCAACGGTCGCTTACTATTTCTACATGCTTGACAAATGGCAACCTTGACTGTTTACCAAAGTGACAAGCATCGCAGATATAACTAATATCCCTGTAAGAAAACTTAGGTAGACCTGTAACAAGCTATTTTTTCTGCATCATTTGCAGCCGCTGAAGATATAATATTCCCCACTCTTTTATGCCATATTTCTAAATCTCTAACTATGCCAGAGCCATGGGTAAACATGGCTGATTTCAGGTGTGGCAAAGTGGTATCAAGAGTAAACATCCTGCCATTCCTATGACCATGAGCAATCAATTTGCAGCCATTGTCAAACTCCTTAATGAAGCAACCATGCTTATTAAACCTACCTTGCAAATTTTGCTTAGTCATCTGGCCTACAGATAACAGATTTTTAGCAATTGAGGGGACATGCAATACATCATGTAAGTTCTTCTTGCCATCATGGATTACCAAAGGTACTTTGCCTTTATGTTCAATGCTATACTACGTATCATCCCCTGTGCATACATAGCCATTCCTCTTAGACACCACGTCAATAAACCAGTCACCATGAGGCGTCATATGATCCGATGCCTCCAAATCAATATACCAAATAGCATCCTTAGTAGACTTCTTAGCAGCCCTGTCTTTCACATATGTCACGGCAAATAGTCTATCCCTAGAAGCATTATCTGTTTGATTGGACGATGCATAATGTCCATGTTGCTTGCCCTTTTGATTGCTCGGCTTTTTCCAGCAGTCCTTGGCAATATGACCATACTTTCCACAATAGTGACAATCCTTATCCTTATTAGGATTGTTAGATGGACGTTGCTGCTGCCGGGAGCCTCTGCCTCTAGGGCTAGATTTCCCCGTGTCTTTAAAATTTTCAACTCCTTATGTATTTGAACCTTGTTGGTTATTATGACTATAGGATACATTTTGTTGGCCTTCTCTGCTAGAACCATAACTTCTACCATGGCTGCCACGGCCACGTTGATTCGAATAGAAGACAACATCCTTGCTCTTGGAAGTGCTAAAGCTTGTAGCCAATCCAAGTTTAACTTCCTCATGAATAAGTAGTGCAACCAACTCATTAAAATCCGACATTTCAGCCCACATAGAGATGGAAGTATCAAATGACTTTTAGATCCCAAACCATTTAATGTCACTGTAACTATGTCTTCATCCTCAACTTGTGTGCCAATGGATGCCAGTTGATCTGCAATAGTCTTAATCTCTGTGACATAATCTTGTATAGATTTTCCTTTTCTCTCCATGTTGTTGAATTTCTGCTTTAACTGTATCTTCTTGGCACTGGTAGTTGTGCCATAATACCTGATCAATATGTTCCATGCATCTGCTGGTGACTTGTAGTTCATGATTTGCATTACCATAGCATCCGAGATACACAAAGATAACCAGTGTAGCACCCTACGAGCTCTTTCCAACCAAGCTCGGTGTGCTCGTCTTTGATCAGCTGTAGGATTTCTCTTTGGAATTTCAGGTTCAGCTTCAACACCTGTCACCAAGTTCCAATATCCTTTACCTATCAAGAAGTTTTCCATGTGGAACTTCCATATGGCATAATTATTACTGTCAAGCTTTTCCCCACTATTTGGGTTATGTTGTCAGTTCTGTCTGCATTTGCCATGTTGCAAACAATGCCCGACTTCCTGCAAGCCAACAAGTCTAACTGACCAACTGCAGTCTTTGACTATTTATGACAGTTTTCTGCAATTAACTGTCTGCTGTAATCAGGGTATTTCAGCCCATTAACATCTCCAAACCATCCATGGACATGTGGTATAACCTGTAGATACATCAGTCAACACATAGACCATGTAGTTGTTGTAACTTTGTATCATGCAACCTTACTGCAGTCAACCAAACATGCAGTCTGAAATCTGCAGAGATTGTCAATGACCAGCAGCTCTTTCAAGACCAAACTAAGATGTATACATGTCATACATGCTCCAAAAAACTCTCAGACATCTGCTGGTACATGTCATACATGTCATACATGCTCCAAAAAACTCTCAGACATCTGCTAGTACATGTAAGAGTCCATACATGATCATGCGGGTACAATTCAGTGCCTATACATCAAGTCTAGAAGTAAATATTCTTCCAGCTAATAAAACCAATTAATACCCTGTTATAACCAGCAGTAAACCAGTCCAAATTTGGGCATTTGATACCCACAATTTCCCACAAAAATACCTATAGCATCAATGGCATGATTCAAGCTTGATAGGTACCAAATGGATATCAGTATGTTTCAACCTTGAGTGATAACTGTCATACATTCAAATTACAAATTTCAGTCTGTAATTTCAGATCTGTAAATGCACTCCAAAGTCGTACACAGGTATTGCCCGGACATTCACCCAGCATTCTAGATAGTCATTTCCATCATTCCAAGGCATTTATGGATCAAACGGTGCCCTGTATTGGTGTTGGAAATTCCAGGACAGATTTCAGCCTGTCAGAGCTTTTCAAAGTTGAGCATTTAACATTCCAAACCAATGCTTAAATGCATGAGAGATAGCGCATATACTTTGCCAAGCATCCCTGAAGATAATCAACCAAAGGTAATGGCATGATCACTTATCAGTCATGGTTACCTTCTGCAGGTATGACATTCATCAACAATGGGCTGCCTTAATCATTGCCAATGCAAAGAGAGCATCAAGTACATTTCAATCCAAGCTTTGTGACCTTCAGGCCTTCTTGATTCATTCCCTGCTGCTGCTCAGTATCTCAGTAATTTGACTTATTGAAATTGTCTTCAAGGTTTAGGGAAAACTGGTGCATTTTACCTGCTGTCCACATTACTTTTCGCTGTTGGTTATTATCCAAAGTATTCAGCCAGCAGATATATTCAGAGTGTTGTAGAGGTGCTACTCTATAGTAGCTACTGAATAGTATCAGCCATAGCCATCACGTATTCAGCTGAAGACTGCGCCTTGTGCTGTCCACGTTGATCACAGCTATGCTGATTTAGCATGGCTTTAATGCCCTTCATTCTCTCCCTTCAAAAACAGGCGCAGGCTGAAAAACCCATCACATGAGCTGCTGCTTGTATTCTTTAAGCCAATGCTCACTCATGAAAGCTTTAACATGTACAATTTAATCCTTTGAATGGCTCCATGATGCCACAGCCAATCTTCTGAAGGGCTTGGTCTTGGCTACTCTGTCCCAACGTGTTTGTTACTCGTTTAAAGTACCTTGGTCACACAGCTCACAGGCAAAGCTCCATTGCAAGCCATTAATCCCTTCATATGCTGCCTCAATAGGTCTTGTAGAGCAATTGCATTTGACAAAGGTCTCAAAGCGTCGTGGAGCACAATGGCTCTAATACCATGTTAAGAGAGATGGAAAGAGAGAGAGAGTGGAAAAACCAAGAGAGAGAGCACAGTCATACTCTACTCCTACTCTATATTATTCCATTACCCAAGTGTAAGTCATACACTAGGTTTAACTAACCATGACTAACTCTGGTTAGGTCACACCGACTAACCCAACTTATTAAATGTCCCACACATGCTGATACAGCTAAGACACTGTCGGTCACACACACGAGCTTGAAGTCTCAACATAAAGTTTATGAAATTGCATGGCATGTGCTTGTGCAAAGCCTATATCTATCTCAGGAATTGATGAATATTAAATAAGCAAGTGTCCTGGTCACTCAGAGCAACTCATAGCTTGCATTTTGATTTAGTGTCTGCAAGTACAAGTAGTTTCTGTTTTCTGCCCTGTGGACAGGGATGATCTGCTGGTACTGTTTAGCAGGGTGAACTGTGTATGAGAACAAAGTAAGCATACTTGTACTACACTCACCTACCATCTTATTTTGCATAAATTAAGGATACTCATTCCTCAGAACTACGGGGAAACCAGTAACCCCTGAGGATGCGCAAACTATGAAAGATGAAGCAGCACAAGAGCTAGATAGGGATGGCAAGGCTGAAGGGGCAAAGCAAGAGAACCAATCCCTCATCACTGAAGGTAGACATGCAGCTAATCTGGTAACACAGGCTGCAGTTCTTTCACAAGTGCAGCATCAGCCACAGCCAAAACTCTCAAGAGACCAGGAGCAGACCCTTTTTGAGTGGATGCTTACAGAAAAAAGGAAGACAAAGCCAGTGAACAAGATCGAGGAGGCTCAAATGGAAGAAGAGAAGGCATTGTTGAAGCACTTCTTAAGAGAAAGGAAGTCTCTTATTAGCTAGCAAATTGATTACAAGAAACCAAATTGAGAAAGGAAGTCTCTTATTAGCTAGCAAATTGATTACAAAAAACCAAAATTGTAAGGACATAAATTTTAGTGAGCTACAAGGAATAATTTTTTGATAGTAGCAACATGATATCATGTCATGTCAAGTGCAAAGGGAACAGTATCCAGTTCAAAACATGGGATTTTCATGGTGGTCATTTTTTGGCTGTGTACTTATGCTCTCTCTCTCTCACACACACACACACACATTTGCATGTGTACTTTGTTCTGGAAATTTGAGCATACATAGAGGTGTGGATACTGCAATTACACATCTTTTCACCAAAAAAGCAGTGTGTATGATGGTATGTTGGCCTTTCCTTAACATATTGATGCTTTCTACAGGATATATTACATGACATGCACGCTTGAAAATTAATATAGCCTTCCCATTACAAGTACAATACAAAAGGGGCAGCAAACATAATACAATTTGGTCTCACACATTGACATAAAAAAAGAGGTCAAATTAAAAAGGAGTGTGATTTTATGCGATTCAATATAGTCTATTAGAAACTTGCAGACATCTTCATCACATTGGCGAACATGTAACATGAGCATTTAGTTAGATGTGTAACTAGGATCATTACGATGAACATTGGCAGCACAATGCATTCAGCTCAGTGATCATTTCTAATCAATTGTTCCTTTCTAACAATCTTATAAGGAATAACTTGTTAAATTCTATGCAAACATTGATGTATTATTAAGATCACTAACAATGAAAGTGTTATGCGACAAGACAAATTTTGCAAAAGCATGCCATGTGGGCTTGTACATAAGACTCCCAGAAAGCATCAAACATTTGAATAGACAAACAATCTTATACCACCAACCATTTATTTGAAGAAGCATGCAATGCATATTATAGGTTTTAGGTCATGCCACACAAGAGTAACTATTCTTGCATATTGATTGGTTGCTTAAAAGATATCATAACCAACAAAATGTCTTGAAAGACTAGCCAAAGCATGTTGATTGTGCTTGTGGACTAAGCATATTATGGGTGTGTTAATATTAAAAATAGATCCACTTATTTAGGCTACATAGGCCTCGCTGATCATATATCAAGCATTGATAGTAGTTTAAATATAATATATGTAGCAAGAATAGAGGTCAAACAAACAATTTCAAGGGCTTTGCATAGCATTGGCATCATGGTCATATATTGCCATGCAATGCACCTATATCATTAGTTGGGGCACAATTTCTTGCATGAAAATACTTCTATAAGGAACTAATGGCTTCTTTGGTTCATATCAACAATTTGTCAAGGCTCTTTCTTTATTCTTAATTGTGAAGTATCTATAGTTGCAAAAGTTTATTATTCATATTTTTCTAGTTTTATTGCAGCATTCATTTGTGTATTTGGCTCTTACATCACATTTTTCATTAAGGAATAATATTTATAGGTAGAGGAAGTTACCGAATTTTGTAGTGTTGTGTGTATGTATACTTGGGACCATTGAGGCACTTCTTCCCTTGTTAGAAGGTTCTTTTCATTGGCCTTGTATATACATATATGCACTTTTAAGGCATACTTAGTCTTATAAAATTTCTCTATTAATATCTCTTAATACAATTTGTGTCCTATGCTATCAAGCTTCTACTCAAGCAGTGTGTGCATATTCTTGTAAGCTTAAATCTAACAATTGGTATAAGAGTGGGCTTTGATATCTTGGACAAAGTTATCAAGACTCTTTGCTTTATCTCTTGTGATTTGAATGAGATTTAAAGAGTGTTAGTTTGTGCAAATTTTTCTTTATATAAGCAACTTTTGCATGAAGTGAAGTCAATGGTCATAGTTGGTAATAGTGATGTATTTTGTATATTGGCTATTGTAGACAAGCTATATAAAACTAACTATCAGTTATGGGCTTATATGATGCATCATGTATGATTTTGTTGTAAGAATGATCTTGGTAACATAGGTCAATTATGTATATTGCAAATCAAGCTTTTGTGGCTAATAAAAAACGCAAAGGCTACTTTTTTGCTATTAAGAAAAAATCTATAAATACTATTAATGTAAAGAAGGTTGATAAAGACAAGAAGAAAAATGATAGTAAAGCCTACTTGTATATATTGGAAGGCAAGAGATCATGTCTTCAAGATTGAGAGGGAAGCAACCATGGGATGTGAGGTAGAAGCTATGGAGTGCAAGAGGGTTGAGAGAGAGAACACGAGAGTTATGTGGACATAAAATGAATTGTACCC
Organism: Lygodium microphyllum; assembly: GCF_053477565.2. NCBI lineage: Eukaryota > Viridiplantae > Streptophyta > Polypodiopsida > Schizaeales > Lygodiaceae > Lygodium > Lygodium microphyllum. The sequence goes on along the minus strand of NC_141158.1, from coordinate 20,077,201 downwards.
TTAGTCTTTGTTATCTTTACTTATATATAATTGTATAGTATATGCATATGTAAGGATGCATGCTCGACTATATTCCATTGGTCTTTATCTCAACAATCTCCCACTTAAAGGCCAATGTACCTTTATGGGAGTATAATAAGAAAGTGAATGTCATTGCTCTTTACTCCAAAACTTCCTACTTAAAGGCCAACGGGTTTGCTTATTAACACTCTACATTATGCAAATAGCTTAGAAGATAAAATCTTTACAAGAAGTTATGATCTGTATGAATCTTGATAATCTCAATGCACTTGTCCTTAAGAATCTCCCTAATGAAGTGATACTTCATCTTAATGTGCTTTGTTTTTGTATGAAAGATAGGGTTCCATGTCAACTAAATGGTACTTTGACTATCATAGTGTAATATAGGTATTGCTCTTGCAATACCCAAGTCTGCTACTAGATGAGTAAGCCATATAGCTTCATTGTAGGCCTCATTGATTGCAATATACTCTATCTTAGTGGTAGATGTAGCCATATGTGGTTGCAATAAAGAGACCCAAGAGATTGTACCACCTATGAAGTAAAGACAAAACCTATAGTAGATCTCCTAAAGTCTACACTCCCTATAAAATTAACATCTATGTATCTAAGAACAAATACATTCTTCTTTCTAAAGCACATGCACATAGACTTAATATCATTCGAGTATCTCATGATACTCATCACTACTTCCAAATGCTTCTTACAAGGTTTGCCATATATTTACTAACCACTCTCACTGCATATGCAATGTCTAGACGTGTAGCAACCATGGTATACATCAAGCTACCAATTGTGGATGCATAATGAACATTGGCTATTTCAGTGGCATTTTAGTCTTCTACTTATTTGACTTAGGGTTGTCCTCTTGGCTAAGTTTCACATACAGAGGCAATGGAACATTGATAGCCTTTTCCCTCTCCATATCAAAATACTCCAATACATTTTCAATGTATTTATTTTGAAACAAATAGAGTATGTTTTTGTCTCAATCTCACATAGTGTACATACCAAGAATATGACTAGCATTTTTCAAGTCCTTCATATTAAAGGTTTCATTCAACCTTTTCTTTAAAACATCCATATTCATAACAGGCTTCCTAACAATCAACATGTCATCCACATAAATAATCAAGATCAGTAATCAGTCTCGCTTCTAGTGTACCCCCCCTAATATTGCATAAAGGAACTTATGATATCATTTCCTAGAGGCTTGTTTAATACCATATAAGCTCATATGCATCTTACACACCAATTACTTTTTGCCTTCCACAACAAATACCTCAGGCTATTGTATGTAAAGATCCTCATGCAAGTCCCTATGTAAGAAAGCAATCTTTACATCCATTTGAACCAACGTTATATCCTCTCCAGCAACTAAAGTAAGGGCTATACAAAGTGTGGTCATCTTGACTATTGGTTAGAAGATGTCATCAAAGTCAATCCCCTTCTGTTGTTCAAATCCTTTGGCCACCAATCTTGCATTATACTCAGGCAATGCATTAGATGGAGATACCTTCAGCTTGTAGATCCACTTATATGGCAGTGCAAGTTTGCCCTTAAGCAAAGGAATGAAGCATCCTTTTCCAAAGGATCTATTTCTAAATGTATAGTCCTCTTCCATTTATAACTTTCATCCTAGCCATAGAATTTGCATAACACGAAGGCTTGCCATAATTTGTGACCATGACATAGTATAAAGATAGAGTATATCTAGCAGTTTAGAAATCCTCGCAGACCTACATAACATTGACTCAACAGGAGCTCTATCCCACTATCCATTTTGTAAGACATGAGGCTATCCACTATTTGGTGGCACTCCCACCTAAACATTTTCCGGTTGTCTAAGCCTTGCATCATGTGGAACAAACTATACATTATACTCATATGCTAGGTTAAAATAGCTTTTTGCTGATGTTAACTATTCTAATGGCCTCTTTACGCATGTTATTGTCATTAAAAACGACATCATGACTCTGTACTACTTTCTTTGCTTTACGGTTTCATAAGCTATAGCCCATTTCAATTGACTCTCCATAGTCAAGAAAAATGCATTTCTTAGACTTAGGATCAAGCTTAATTCGCATATCCATAGGTATACGCATAAATCATCATAGCTAAAAACACACACATAATCATAACTATGTTTCTTGCTAGATCATAACTCCTTTGGTATCTTGCCATCCAATGGCTACGAGACTTATTGATTAAGTGCACTACTATCTTTACAACATCAGTTCAAAATCCATTAATGAGACCATCATTGGAAAGCATACTATGGATCCATTCATGAATGGTTCCATTCATCTTCTCAGCCATACCATATTGAGCAGGATGTTCAAGAGTTTTCAACTCTCTCTTGATACGATGGCTTGTGCAAAAGTTCGTAAAGACATGTGAGGTGCACTCTTCGCCAGTATTAGTCCTCAAGCACTTAAGCTTCTTGTATGCTTGAATTTTTACAAGTGCCAATAACTTTTCAAAATGCATTCAACACATTACTCTTCTTGCGAAAAGGATAAGCCCAAACCTTTCTTGTGATATCATCTATAAAATTGACAAAGTGTAATGCTCCACCCAATGAAACCATAGGTATTGGCCCACACAAATTACTATGAACCAAATCAAGACATTCTAAACTTCTACTCTCACTACCTCTCTTATTTGAGATTTTAGTTTTCTTTCTAAAGAAGACAATTGAAAAAATGACACAAAGCTTTCATTCCAATCATTGATATATATCCCAAATGGTGGCACGTTAAGGAAATAGATGGTTATTTGGTGGCAGTTACAATATCATATTTAATACTAGAAATATGAAAATGATTCAATGTACTAGATTTTGGTGCTTTAGCCACAACAAGAGATCCCTTGCAATTCTTCCACACATGATCACCAAAGATCACTCTATAACCACAATCATCAAGCTATCTTGTACTGATTAAACCTTTTGTCAAGTTTGGAACATGTAGTACATTCCACAAGACAAAAAAAGAACCATTTGGCAATGACAAGTGTGCATCCCCAATGCCAACGATGCAACATCCATAATTATTAGCAAGGTGAACACATTCTCTCTTTCTAGCATCCTAATTAGAGAATCATTCCCTATGTGGACTAAAATAAAATGATGCTTCAGAATCCATAAGCCAATTTTGAGACATGTCATTATCTATGGCAACCAAAAATGCATCACCAAAAGAGGATACAAATAAAACATCACCATCATTACTGCTGCAACATTTATCTCCTCTATCTTTGCCTTGTGTTTCTCTTCCTTTTTTTCATTATCCTCATTTACATTTGTTAATTTCCTTGCTCTTTCATTTAAAGGGATTCTTTTTTATGTGCCCCTTCTTATTACAGAACTACCATTCCACAACTTTTTATAACATGTCTTGCTTCTTGATTTGCCTCTCTCTCTCATGAGAGTTCCCCTTGGCATTTGACCTTCCTCTCACCATGTCTATAAGAGCTCTTTGACGTTGCATTATTATTTTCGTTCATTTCCTCAGTGGGAGAAAATTTCTCTCAACATTAGCACTCATAAGAACACCTTTGCATGTGCAAATGTGCAAAGTTATTAATGGCAGTCCTAGGGAAGTATCCCAAATCTTAGGAAAAGTGACTAACAAGAACATGGGCTTCATTGAATCATAAAAGACAATCTTCTGAGATGTCAATTGATTGAAAATAGTGTTGAAATTATCAAGATAACTAGACATCAAGGCCCCCTCTCCCATTTGGAGATCAATGAGTTTTTTTAGCTAATAAACCCAAGAGGCTATACTTTCTTTTTCATATAGGTCCCTAAGCTTTTTCCATGTGCCATTCACATTATAATACACAGACTTTGAGAGTGTCAACATAATAGTTCATCCAATTCCTCCCATAAATTTGCATCCATGTCCTCAGGCTTAATCCCACTACATTTGATTGGCTATTTCTGCTTCTTTTGGACTGATACATTGTATGTTTACTTTTTCCAATATGAAAGGTTCATACCATAAAGCTTTTCAATATTGAACAATGCCAATGCCAAAAGTATGTTTGTAAAGCAAAAACAACTAGATATACCTAACTATAAGCTCAAGATAGACCAAGGAATTGCAAATAAATTTCCCTACAAAGCTAAGCAACTACTATTCAAACATCAAACCCACATAAAGTTGATGCAAAAATAAAACTTTAGAATTACTAAAGACATATAATTTTTTTGCAAGCTTTTCTAAGTACTTCGGCTATCTTTTGAGCATAAAGCAAGTATTAGAGACCAAGTGCATATAAACTGCCTTCACAAAAAATCAATTTTAGCCCACATAATCTTTGCAAAGTGAGCATAAACTATCATGGCAAATCCTTCAAGATGAAAAAACCTTCAAAATTTGTATGCAATCTAAAGGCGGGAATAACGAGAGCCTCTAATATGAGCTATTATCTTAAAGTGTTGTCCAAACTAGAAAAATCTTGTGTTTAATGTAAAACAAAGAACTAAAAACTATATACAATGAACTCTATCATTATCAATATCTATAACACTCATCACACTCTTTTTTAAAACCTATAGTACACTCAATTTGATATTGGATTAAAAATTTATGACCAAAATTATTGAAGTGCTATTGACCAAAATATTGAAGTGCTATTAAGCTGCCATAGCTATCTACAACTTTTTTAGTATGCTCAATCAAAATGAATAGAATGGCTCCTAAAGTGAACGATTGAGAGTATTCTCACTTTCTCCTCCACTGCACATACATTTGAGAGGAAGAAAAATAGAAAAGAATGCTGATTCCACCATCACACCACAACCTAATCCCTTAGTTGGTACACATTGACAAACTGAAACAAAAAGTGAATCTTTTAATATTCTCAATCGTGTACCTCCCCCTGGCAAGTAGGACCAAGCTCAATACACCCCCAGCTTTTGTGCTAGTTTTGAATGCCACAAAGTCAAACAAGTCCAAGGTTCCCTCATCACAACCAGATCGGCTAGGTAAATAGAGGCCCCAACCACTACCAACTACTATCACTCCAGGTTAGAGGAATATGAGATGGGTATCCAAACTACCAAGGATTGCAACTTCATTAATAGACCCAACCAATGCCAACAAGAAGAACATCATGGAACCAATCTTATGTGCTAGCATAACTAAATCCTCATCATCCTCCACCACAACTCACTCTCAAATCCAACCTCCTTCAAAGGAGCAGCCATCAACTAGTACCAGTGATAATGTCTCCATGATATCTTAGAAGAATTGACAGCTACCCAAGTGATAGATAGTAAGCTCTCAAAGGTCAATTGATCACATCTTTTAAAGGTAGTTACATGTAGACCACACAACAAGACCTAGATGAATTAGATCACTTAACCTAGTTTGAGTCCCCATTTTTGTAGAAGTGGTTTTCTTGATGTGGATAGTAGAAAAGGGTTGGTTGTGCTACGCAATGATGCACAATCATGACAAGATCAAATTGGATCCCACATACACTGCCCCAACATCATTTTGAGTGCTTGCTCTAACTCAAAATTGATCATTGGAAGTCTACATTTGTTACACCCTTACTTGGACTAGATTTTAAGTGAGGAGGAGCTTCATGTGGCTAGTCATATAGGTTTGGGGGGGATTTCCTCACAGATGTCTTCACCTACATTGCAAACTTTATTCCTCTTGAACCAGGAGCAATCCAGTCTTCATTGGACAAGCATCCGTCATCCATTCTTCTTCTTCTTCTTCACCACATGAATCTGCCCTTAGAAAAGAGAGAGGGAGGAGAGAGAAAGACTGAAATCAGAGATTTCCATTGAGGCCACCATTTGACGGGCGAAGACAGGCGATAAGACCAGCCAAGAGAGGGAAGATTAGCCCCATGATCGATTGTATGGGTTGCTTTCAGCCTGCATACTCCATCTCCATCATAAGAGGGCGCAAAAAACGGCCGCCATATTGCTCCACGTTTTTTCTTCATCCCTCATTCTCTCTCCACGTAGCATCTAGCCCTACGACATGGATTAGTATGCGTCAATGGAATATAACCCTTTCTTTTATGATTGGCTATTGTAGTAAGAACCACCTATCATCACTTCACCCCATCATCTTATACATAATTATAGTTAATGTAGGCATTGTGAATTTAAATTGTATCCATTTACTTATTTATTTTAAAAAGAGAGAGAGGAAGAAAATGCTTGCACCATGGATGATCTCCATACCCAACACCTAACCCTCCACAATGCTAGAAAGTATTGCACATTTCCATGGAAGGAGATGGGGGCAATGAGTGAGGAGAGAGTGAGAAGTGAAAAGTTAAAATTTTCAAAAAAACAATTTGAAGGCATGAGCATCATAAGTACATCACTCAAATGTTGCAAACTTTTTAATTATGGATTCCTCATTATGGCCCTTATTTATGCAGATACACTAAGAGAATGGATGAAATTAGTGACAAGGTTATGCTTGAGAGGAAAAGAAGCCCCAAATACCCCTCATAGATGACAAATAGGCTAAGTATAGCTTAAACCCAGATATTTTGAGGAATAGGAACATAAAATGCAAACAAATTCAAAACTTGAATGTGGTGGTAGGGGAACCACAAGCAAGACAAGCTGGTATACACACCATGTTTTCTAGTACCAAGAACAACTCTACCATGAACACCAATGAGAAGGATGGAGAAGCATAATTGCAAAAAGATATTGAACTAGCAAAGTAATAGCATGAAGAAACCTAAATGAGATTGGCCACCCATGGGGAGGTTAGTAAGACAATGTGTAGCACATCTACTACATAGGGTCAAACACAAGAAGACCAAGCTTCCCAAACCACACAAGCCAAGAAAAGAGTATTTGTGATGGTCAAGTATTAGGAGCTATTTAGACAAGTAGCATTGATGGCATTTACCCCACACAGATGACCTAGAAGAACTCAAAGCTCATTTAGGATTGGTTGCAAATACCTTGGAATGCATGGAGAAAATAAAGGAGACCACTGTAATTAATGAGTAGACTAGAGAAGACCTACCTTGCATGAACTAGAGAAGGCACATGTCTTATACAATCATACATGTATCAACCTCTCCCATCACGCTAGAGCCATCCACTATCATGACACCCCCTATGGACATATCGCAGTTGCCAAAATTTGACACAAGGGAGTCTGAAGAGCACTCTATAAAAGATGAGGAAGACTTTGTAAGAAGCTGGGAATAAGGATTTAGTGTAAATAACATTGATATTATGCCATGTCACACTGACATTGGTATAAAAGGAGAGGACATGTAATTTTTCACATCTTTTTTGACACATTAATACAATTACAGTCTTTCTCTCCCATCTTGCTCATAGCTTCTATGGCTTCTCCCTCTTTCCTATCTTACTCTCTCTAAATCTAGTCTTTCTCTCTCCTCGTCACTCTTCTTCTCTCTCTTTCTGCAGTCTTTCTCTCTCTTCTGCAGTCTTCTCTCTCCTATTTCTCTCTCCCTAGTTCTCTCTCTGACAAGTGGTATTAGAGCATTGGTCTTTGATCCATTCTTTTCTTCTATTTTCAGTCCTATTTTCCTCTATCAAAATCAATTTCAGACAAAAATTGTACAAGACAGTGACTAGTGGAGTGCTGCAAATCATCTACAGTTAGTAAGAGACTACATTTGGAGATATCCAAGGTCAGATATGGTGGAGGATGGCTTAAATGACAGGTCGTCATAAAATTTTAAGAAAAATTGGAGGTAATTAGGGTAAAGAAGAGTTAACCGGGCTTAGTTTGGGGTTAAACTATGGTTACTTTTAAAAAGAGGTCTTCCTTTCCTCTTTCTCCAAGCTTTGCCCAAGCTTCCATGGAGTTTTCTAGCTGAGATATCTTCCTTATTGACTGATCATTGCTCTCCTTCAACAATGGCTTGCATAATGGCACTCTAGGCATCAAATGCAACAGGTTGCATACCATTTTATGGTCTGGAGGATCAACCATGTGGACTGGATAGCAGCCCAAAATTTGCGCTGATTTTTCTAGCCTTGTTCTTTTCTTCAGCCAATCTTCAGCTATGGTGCTTCTAAATGATCTTTGGCAGTTATTTCTTCAACTTCCTGGTGTGTATACTCCAAAATGGGGCTATATTCTTCATCTTTTCACTCTCTTGAAACCCTACATAAACAGTCCATGGGCAGCCATGAAGCTTCAGCCCAAGATTTCATTTCTCAACAATTTCTTGAAGATTGTTCATCCTTTTAGCCCGTGGGATCATCTCAGCAAGGATTCTTCAACAAATTGTAAGGATTAAGCATGAAATGGTCAAAGATTGAAGCTCAAGAGCTTCCATGGAGCAAAAATTTCGGGAAAACGGGTTTAATGCTTCAATTTCAAGCATTTGAAGCTTCAAGTTTGTTCCTAAGTACTGAATACACAAGCCTTGGGGATTATTTTACCAACATTGGACAACCGGAGGCTCTATCAAGCATATAAAAATTGATCAAGTCATCATCAACCATGTCAAAGGTACTCTTCTTCAATTCTTAATCTCTCTCATTAATTCAATTGCTGAGCTTAATCCATTTGATTGAGAGATTAAAGAATTGAATAATATCCATCAAATTTCATCCAACCTTTGCTTGAATCAATCCATTCATGAATGCAATGCTTACTTTATGCATACTAGTTCCAATTAGTGAATTAGAGGCTTCAATTTGAAATTTCCAGCATAACAATTGAATCCCATTGATTGAATTTATTGATTGATGAACTTGTTTACTCTAATCGATTGACTGGTTAAATTTCTTTTACCCAAGCTGAAATATTGTAAAAGGGTAAGTACTAGCAATCAGTGAGTCACTGAATTGCATTGGTAAGACCCTTCTCCTATCCAAACTTTCAAGATTCCATTTAATTGCATCTCATGAAAGGCTGAATGAATATTTCAAAAATGCATCTCATGCTGATTGATTAGAATACTAGCCTCTTCCATGTTGATATACCCACCGAGGAAAAAGGTGGATGCCGGGGGAGATAGTGGGACAAAAGAGAGGTGACCCTCCCTCACTATCAAAGATCCCGAAGGGGTGCAACCAACTGACCCGGGGGGAACTTTGCCCACCTCTCGGTGATTCGGAGCCTGTGTAGGGAGCCTGTCATGTTGTTTTATCCCTCACACAGGTACAAGAAGTAGAGAATTGAAGATTGAAGACTTTCCAAAGGCTCAAGTTCCTACAAGTCCAAAACATGAAATTTATAGGGCACTTATAGGGTATTTATAGGTGGTTATAGGTACACCATTCAATACTGAAGTACAAGTGTAGGTACTACAGGGTACCCACAGATCCTGTACACCCTTTTACAGGGTTTGGTAACCATTTGGGGTTACTATCTTGCACTACAGGGTCAAAACAGGGCACTTATAGGTCTAGACAAGGTGCAGGCCTAGACAGTTCAGACTAAAAAATCTAGCTACAGAATTTTCTGTCCTAAATCTGTTATAGCGTCTTATAGCGCATCTCGAAGAGGGCATTCTTAGCTTCGATTTGAAATAAAAAGTTCTGAAATCAAAGTTCCCTAGCAAAAGTTCTAGCCGTTTTTCTGACAAGGGGTACTGCAAGACTGTACTATTATGGCAGGACATAAGGGTAAGAATAAGGTCCAGGAAGATTATGCTCAACAAATCAGGGATTCCATGTTGGATAATACACCTCAAGAGAGCCCTAAAGAGCTTCAACAACAAGGAGAAGTCAGTATACTTAATAATACTTTGTGCGTCCATGAACAAAGACATAGGGAATGACATGAGGCCATCTTATCAAGAATGGAGCAAATGGTTTTATCTACTGATCAAACGAAGTCTTCCATTGAGAAGTTGGTGGATTCAACGACTCAAACAAAGGCTTCTATTGATAAGCTAGTGGAATCTAATGCTCAACTTATGGCACAATTTTCTCAATGGATGCAAATGCAAATGGGACCAAAAGAAGCTAAGGAGAGAGCTTGTTCAAACAATGATCCTTCAGTCCCACTTCAGCCATCTAACCAAAATAGTCATGGATATGGGATTATTGGAAGAAGAGGCATTCCAAATAGCCAGTATGAAGTAGGAGAGGCTTCATAGAGGCATGATGACTATTTGGGCAGTTTGAATGGAGCCAATTCTCAAGCTTTTGGACTGAATACTCAAATTTCTAGGGGTGCTCTACCAACAGGAAGATTACATAGTAGTTCTCAGCCACCTGTTGGAAGATTTCCGTCTCAATTTGGAGGTTCCATACATGGTAATCATGATCAGCCTATTTTGGGACAACAACTCTTTCATGAAAGAGAGCTAAAGGACAAAATTATTGTAGCTAAATTTAATGGTCAATCATCTTCACCATCTAATTTAGAGAAGTGGACCTCTAAGAGGTCTCCAAGAAGCTTCTTCAAGTGGTAAACCTCTCCATTTGATCAAATATTCCACAATAGAACGTGATCAAAACTTCTTCTCACGCTGACCTATAACAGCCTTTAGGATATACCGAATAAGACCGCCTTCATCAATAGGTGGTAGCTCATCAACTATATCCACTGGATCATCATAAAAGGGCTTGAGCTGACTAACATGGAAGACATTATGAATCTTTGTAGAAGAGGGAAGCTCTAGTCTGTATGCCAAATCTCCAATTTGCTTAAGGATCCGGTAAGGGCCATAAAACCTGTGGGCAAGCTTATTACTAGATCCATCTTTTAATGTAGAGTACTTAGACTTGGGCACCTTCAATAAAACCAACTCTCCTTCTTGGAACTCTAAAGGCCTCCTCTTCTCATCAGCATACATCTTCATTTGATCTTGAGCCTTCCTTAGATTCACCTTACATTGCCGAAGAAGGGTCTGCATTCTTTCCAACTCTTCCTTCCCATGAGGATTGATCTTTTCATTAAAGATGACTGTGGGTAAGGGCACCTTGTAACCATACAAAGCCTCAAAGGGTGAAACTCCAATACTAGTATGAGTAGAATTCTTATAAGCAAACTCAGCCAAGTGTAACCAAGAATCCCATGAGGTTTGGATATCATAGCAAAAATGGTGAAGATAAGTCTCCAACCATTTATTAACTCTTTCTGTCTGTCCATCAGTTTGAGGATGATAAGCTGTAGATGGTGCCAATTTAGTGCCCATAGATGTAAATACCACCTGCCAAAAGTTACTCATAAACTTTGAGTCCCTATCATGTACAATCACCTGCGATAATCCATGTAGTCTAAAAATTTGCTCCATAAACTAACTAGCCACTTGAGAAGCAGTAAACTGAATCTTGGTTGGAATAAAATGGGCTGCCTTGGTGAGTTTGTCAACCACCACATAAATACTATTCCATCCCTTCTTGGTAGTAGGTAAGCAGTAATGAAATCCATAGTAATATGAGTCCATTTACCAGTAGGAATAGGCAATGGCTATAACAAACCTCCTGGCTTATGGGCGCTGTCCTTATTCTGCTGACAAGGCATACACTTCATAACAAAGTCCTTGACATCTTTCCACAGTCCTTTCCAATAAAAGCTTTTACTGATCCTGTCATAGGTCTTGAAAACTCCTAAATGTCCAGCTAGAGGCGAAGAATGTAGCTCCTCCATAAATTTTCGCTTAAAAGAAGAAGTAGAAGGAATTACAATCTTGCCTTTCAACCAAATACGGCCATTTTTAAGCTGGTAATGCGAGTTTTCTTCCATAAGACATTGCTGTAATTTTTAAAAAATTTGGCTGAATTCCTCATCTAGAAGATAAGCCTCATGTAATTCTTCAATTCAGTCATTATGCAATTCTGTCATAGCTGAAACTTTGCAGGCCCCCATACGAGAAAGAGAATCAGCCACTATGTTATCTTTGCCCCTTGTATGAGTGATGTCAAAATCATAAATCTGTAATGTAGCTACCCAACGACGTTGCTTTGGAGTAAGATTGGACTACTGAGTAAGGAAATACTTAAGTACCCTATGATCACTATGTACTTTGAATCGGCTGCCATATAAGTAATGGTGCCACTTCTTGATTGCATGCAAGATAGCCAACATCTACTGGTCATAAACATTCATGGCCATTTCTTTATCTGTAAGCTTACGGCTCCCAAATGCAATTACTCCATTCTCCTGAAGCAAAACAACCCCAATGCCATGGCCACTAGCGTCACACTGTATAGTAAATTCTTTGGAAAAGTCGGGGCATACTAAGATAGGAGCAAAGGTAAGGAGTTCCTTTAACTGGTTGAAGCTGCTATCTGCAAGAGCATCCCAAAAGAAAGCCTCCTTCTTCAACCTATCAGTCAAAGGAGTTGCAATTGCCGTATAATGCTTAATAAATCGGCGATAGAATGAAGATAAACCAAGGAATCCTCTAAGAGAGATAGTAGTAGTAGGCGTTGGCCAATCTTTTATACATTGCATCTTCTTGGGATTAGCCTGTATTCCTTTTTCACTGACAATATGTCCCAAGTATTCCACTTCAGTCTACATGAAAGAACACTTCTTCTCCTTAGCAAAAAGCCTATGATGTCTCAATACATCAAAAACCCTCCTCATATGTGCCAAGTGATCCTATAAAGTCTTGCTGTAGATCAAAATGTCGTCAAAGAACACCAAGACAAACTGAAAGAGGAAAGGTTGTAAAATATTATTCATCAGGCTTTGGAAGGTAGTTGTAGTGTTTGTAAGCCCAAATGGCATCACTAAGAAATGATAGAGCCCATGATCAATCCTGAAAGCAGACTTGACTTCATCACCCTCTCGCATGCGAATCTGATGATTCCATGACCTCAAGTCAATCTTTGTAAAAATCGAGCCCCCTTAAGCTCATCAATCACGAAATGGTCAAAGATTGAAGCTCAAGAGCTTCCATGGAGCAAAAATTTGGGGAAAACGGGTTTAATGCTTTAATTTCAAGCATTTGAAGCTTCAAGATTGTTCCTAAGTACTGAATACACAAGCCTTGGGGATTATTTTACCAACATTGGACAACCGGAGGCTTATCAAGCATATGAAGATTGATCAAGTCATCATCAACCATGTCAAAGGTACTCTTCTTCAATTCTTAGTCTCTCTCATTAATCCAATTGCTGAGCTTAATCCATTTGATTGAGAGATTAAAGAATTGAATAATATCCATCAAATTTCAGCCAACCTTTGCTTGAATCAATCCATTCATGAATGCAATGCTTGCTTTATGCATACTAGTTCCAATCAGTGAATTAGAGGCTTCAATCTGAAATTTCTAGCATAATAATTGAATCCCATTGATTGAATCTATTGATTGATGAACTTGTTTACTCTAATCCATTGATTGGCTGAATTTCTTTTACCAAAGCTGAAATATTGTAAAAGGGTAAGTACTAGCAATCAGTGAGTCACTGAATTGCATTGGTAAGACCCTTCTCCTATCCAAACTTTCAAGTTTCCATTCAATTGTATCTCATGAAAGGCTGAATGAATATTTCAGAAATGCATCTCATGCTGATTGATTAGAATATTCATTCTTGATAAGAATGGAACAAATGGTTTTATCTATTGATCAAACAAAGTCTTTCATTGAGAAGTTGGTGGATTCAATGACTCAAACAAAGGCTTCTATTGATAAGTTAGTGGAATCTAATGCTCAACTTATGGCACAATTTTCTCAATGGATGCAAATGCAAATGGGACCAAAAGAAGCTAAGGAGAGAGCTTGTTCAAACAATGACCCTTCAGTCCCACTTCAGCCATCTAACCAAAATGGTCATGGATATGGGATTATTGGAAGAAGAGGCATTCCAAATAGCTAGTATGAAGTAGGAGAGGCTTCATAGAGGCATGATGACTATTTGGGCAGTTTGAATGGAGCCAATTCTCAAGATTTTGAACTGAATACTCAAATTTCTAGGGGTGCTCTACCAACAAGAAGATTACATAGTAGTTCTCAGCCACCTGTTGGAAGATTTTTGTCTCAATTTGGAGGTTCCATACATGGTAATCATGATCAGCCTATTTTGGGACAGCAACCCTTTCATGAAAGAGAGCTAAAGGACAAAATTGTTCTAGCCAAATTTAATGGTCAGTCATCTTCACCATCTGATTTAAGAGGAGTGGACCTCTAAGATGGAGTCCTACTTTGACATAATCCCTAAAAATGATGACATGAAGATTTATTTTGCTTCCTTGCATTTGGAGGGATTTGCCCATACCTGGTGGAGGTATATTAAAAAAGAAAACATACTTGTAGAGAATTGGGAAGCTTTCAAGGCACTTATGGCTGAAGTATTTGTTTCTCCTCTTGAGAAAGAGAAATTAGCAAGGAGATGGTATGGTTTTTGGGGCTATTTTTGGTTGGTATTTTAATCTTCTCCTTGCCTACTCCAACATCCTCACCCTTTTCTTATTGAGTTTTGCTTTTCTCTCTGCAGTGGTGTCCACCTGTTGTTGCATTTCTAGTTGTGGAGAGGGAGATTGCAGTACTAGTTCCTTGTCTGGTTGTCCCATTTCAAATTTCAATCCTGCTTCTAGAAGTGGCCTCTACATTTCAACTTTGCTCCTAGGCTCTTGTGGTTCTCCTTTCTTGAATCCTAGTAGGTCCACCTCTTCGACTGTTAGTGCTACCCTTAGCAAATAATCTCTTTGATCTTGTCGGCTCAGGCTAGTCCCTTCTCCTTGCAATTGAGCACACAACCCATGCCTTATGGCTTTGCTATGGGTGACCCTAGCTTTTTCTTTAGTGATTCAATGCCCTCCTCTTCCTCTAACTATGTGACATCCAATATAGTGCTGAGGAAGGCATGTCATTGGGGTTCTAGTCTTGTATGTGTAGCCTCTGCTGCCCTGCTCTCTGCTAACACTCTATTTCCTTTTGTAAGAGCCAAGTGGCTTGCCAGGTCTTTCACTCTTCTCTCACTCTTTGTCACCCATTTGTTGGCTTTTTGTTTCATCTCCTCCAAGCTTTTATTTTGTCTTTTCTCTAAGACCACTATGGTCAATTCTTGCTCTTTCCACTTTTCTGTTATTGTCTCCTTCTCTTTCTTCAAGTATTCAATCTCTCTCTCTAATCTCCCTTGCTCTTCCATTTCCATTATTAACCTACCTATCATTTCATCCATTTGTTTTTTATACTCCTCTCCTTCTAGATCTTTCACTACTTCTTCTGTTGCAAGCCGATCCATGGCTTCTTGGATCTTGTCCATTTGCCTTGTCAGTTCTTCATTCTGCACTATGAGGAGTTTGTATTACCTTTGTAGGGTGATCAGCTCCTAATGTCTTCCTCAAGCCCTTTCTACCACTTATCTTATTCTCCTTCTTTAGCCTTGAGCTCTGCTTTTAGCTCACTTATTTCTTTCTGGTAGCTCGAAACTTGGTGTGTTTTCTCAAGTTGGTAGGCTACTAGTGTCTCCTTCTTAGCCTCCAACTTAGCTACTGCTATCTTCTTATCCTCCTTAACTTTCTCTAGTTGTGAGAGAAGCTCTTTGATGTATTCATCGTAGCCTATAGAAAGCGGCATGACAGTGGGAATGGAGGTGGTGGAGGCCTGACTTGTCTCAGTGTCCACAGTTATCGGTCTCTTGATTCCAATCATTGGGGCTCCTATGCTTACATTTAGGGTTGTCTCCTATGCCTTGCT
Source organism: Lygodium microphyllum (assembly GCF_053477565.2). Taxonomy (NCBI): domain Eukaryota; kingdom Viridiplantae; phylum Streptophyta; class Polypodiopsida; order Schizaeales; family Lygodiaceae; genus Lygodium; species Lygodium microphyllum. The sequence continues at coordinate 20,061,589 of NC_141158.1, read as the reverse complement.
CAGCACGAACTACACCTAGGCCATGAGATTGTTGGCATCTACTTTGGGCATTGTGCTCTAGGCGATTGTGGTAGCTGGGGTAGGTAGCATGAATGCGGGGGATATTGGGTGAAGTAAGCCCTTGCCCTTGCCTTTTGCCATCGAGGGTGGTATGTTGTCTAGTGCTTGGGCACTAGTTCTTGGGCATTCTTCTCTAAAGGGCTCATGGAAGCCAACTCCTCCTTGCTGGAGGGATGTTTTACTAACATGTGGATGACCCTTGCTCTGTCCTCTTCTTCTCTCCTTCTAAACTCAGCCTCTTCATCTGCCTTTCTCTTTTTATCCTCTTTGGCCTTCTTGGACTCCTTTTGTACCTCAAGGAAGTCAGTTCTTTCTTTCTTCCTTCTCTCTTCTTTTGCCTTCTTTTGGGCAGTCGTCTCCTTCTTATTCTTAGCCCCTCCTTGGCTAGATTGTGCCTCGTGCTCTCCTTCCTTACTCACCATTCTTTTGCTGGATTGTGCTTGCTCACGGAAAGGTGACTTTTCAGTGGGTGTCTCCCCAACTTGTTCTTCGCTTCACACCTCTCCTATTGCCTCCTGGACTATGGCCGTCAATACTCCACCAAATCCTATGGTTGAGGTCTTGGAGGATGACTTCTTCCTTGCCTTGGCGGTCGAAGACTCTCCTTCTGCTGGTATTCCACCTGTGGCCAATGCTTTTGTTGAAGTTTCTATCATCTTTCGCACGAAGCCATTCAGGTTCACTTCGTCTAGGGATTTGGCACTGTAATGCTTTCCAGCATAGGCACGTTGATCTAGCTCATTAGTGCATTGTACCTATGACTAGAGAACAAGGCATGCACCATCTTTGCTTGCAACACTGGACTTCCAGAGATCTGGGATGCCAGTGAGGCTAATGTTGTCATTGGGATGTACCAAAATCTTTTCCATTCCTAGCATATTATACACATCCCTTCTGGGTCGTCTCTCAACCTTGTTGGTCAGGCCCAATGCTCTCTCCACCAACTCAGGGCTCAGCTCTCCACTTGGTAGGTTTCCTCTTCTTCTCACACCGTTATAGTGCCATGGTTCCTATTGAAGGTTCGAAGGAACTCTGCACACTTTTAATAATCCACGGCTTGCCCAAATTTATTTAGGTACTTTTGTAGATTGCATTGCTTCACAATTTATTTTTATGGAGCTGCTCTTCCATAGCTACATCCTCCAAGTTCAGGACATGCCTGAACCTAAACTAGTTGAGGGCCCTTGTCTCTACTAAAATAGGTTGTACTTAGCTTGTTCCTCTTCTGAGAATGGAAGTTTGCTATTTTTCTCCTAACTTGCCATTGTGTGTCCCTATCATAACACAACAGACACACATTAGTTTTCGTAGATGATTCCTTACAAGAAGATGAGTAGAGAATGATTGTGCACTTACAGAAGCATGAAATGCTGAAGTACAGAAAGAGAATTTTTATTCAAGCAATCCATACAATCCAATAAAAATCCATGAAAATTTTCTTAAAGTATGTTTTTCCACCTTACCCCCTCCTCCCTTGGAAATGAGAGGAATCCTTCCTAGGATTAGAGGGTGAAGGATTAAGGGTAGTCAGCGTGCATTCATAGTGTTCTACTTCTTCATAAGCCAAGTATAGAAGTGTGGGTTGTAGTCCAAGTGGACGTTGCAATCCATGTCGAAAGGTCAAATGCCAATGCATGTTATGTAGGTCAAGACATCCATTAGAAGGTCACTAGAGGCGATTCAACTAGCAATATGTAATTCCTCCTCAGTCAAGGACACGGTTGAGGTAGGGATAGGAGAGTTCATGGTTATCTATAGTTTGACTACTATGAGTGATGACTAAGACTCTGAATGAGGTAGGAGCTGCATGAGTGGGATCATACTTTGATGTTTTAATTGTTGGAATGTCAGATTTAGAGCATGGCAGAAGCTATGGTGGATAGAAGATGAAGGTTAGACTCATGTTGACATAGACAATGAGTAAACAACTATTCCACAAGTAAATTAGATTCCAAGATGGAAGCTTGGACTCATAAAAACAATCTTTGTATTGGACTGATAATGACAATGACACTAACTAAAAGAGGAAAGCATCATGATATATTTTATTAAAAAGGAGAGCAAGAACAATGCTTTATAGGAATAGACTAGGCTGTACTTTTTCCACCACTGTGCATATGGGATTCAGCATCTTGAGACCACACTGCTCCATGCAAAGAGACTAAGCTGGGTGTGATTGCCAATATCTCAACACTCCTCCTCAATCACAACTAGAGAAGTACAAAGTGTGTAGAGGCTTTAGTGATCAACCACATGCAAAGTGTATGCACACCACAAACATGGTAAACACCAAAGGTTGTCACAAAAAAGGCTAAGTGTGGGTACCAAAGACATGGTGGATATCCAAAGGCTGTAATAGGAGCCTCACAAAGTGTACACAGGCTGTAGTACAAGGTTACATGAGGAGTTTACAAGCTTATATCAGAAGCATTAGGGATAGCAATACAAGGCTAAAAAAATCTATCAAAATAGAAGGACTGATGAGGTTTGTCCTTCTCCTGGTGGTCTTCTTCTTCTTCTTCTTTTTCTTCTTATTCTTTTGCTCCATGGTCCTCTTCTTCTTTAACAACAACTAGATAAGCCTTTTGAGACCTCTTCCTGGCATGATAGAATTTCTTCGTGTGCCCAATATTTTTGTAGAAGTCACATACCAGCTGATCTTTCTTGTCTTCGTACTTATTACCGACATATAACAATTGTTCATCTTTAGAGGTTCTTGGTTCTTCTTTGGATTTTATCTTCTATTCTTCTTCTAGTAGGGAAGCCTTAATATCAACCGGTTAAGGACTAGGCATGTTGATTAATGTAGTTGACACATTATTATAGTCAGGAGGCAGGTTTTTTAACAATATACCCATACAAATATCTTCATCCATATTGAGATCAATTCCTACAAGCTGAGTTAGGAGACTTTGCATGTAGTTTAAATGAGTTGAAAGAGATGTGTTTGATTTCATATCTAGCTTGAAAAATTCAATAAGTAATCCATACTTAGATGACTTTGATTGTGCCCCAAACAAAGTATCTAATCTCTTCCATGTATCGTTAGAGGTTTCATAGGTATCCACATGGTGGATGTAGCTGTCATCCAATTCTAGCTTAATGATGGCTTGTGCTTTGTCATCATTCTTTTTCCAAGTAACTGCAAGGTCCGCATCCCGAGGCTTCTTCTCTTTGCCATTGGTAATGGCCCAAAGACCCTTCTTCGTTAGGATGAGCTTGATGCAGGTTTGCCACCAGTTATGAAACCAAATCCCTTTGAACCGAAGAGTTGGAGAGTTTTTGCCCATGATGGAGCAGCAAATCATCACCAAAAAACTCTCAGATTTGAGTAGCATAAGATTTAATTGTGTCAAGAGACACAAGGAATGTAGTGTCAAATAACACTTGATAAGTATCAATAGATACTATGCTTTTAAGCACTTGATGTTGAGTTTGATGCTTGGATTTCTCCCCTCCTCGTTGATTTGATGGAAAAAGCTTATTGGAATCTTCAATTCTTAGTCAGACTAGAGTGGTAGAAGATTGATTTGAGTGGTAGGATGAGAGAGAAAGTGAAGTAGTTTTGAGATTGAAGTAAGATGGCTATGGCAGATTAGGTTTTGCAGGACTGGGGCCTGGTTTTTTTCTCTGTGCATCTCATACAGTGAACTATTTTGGACAAGATTTGAGCTAGGGGTGCCTTAGGTGATGGGCTTTCATTGCCCTATAATCATGGTCAACATCACGATGCGTAGGAGGAGAATTGATGATGCAACCAAGCGCATGATGTAGACACATAGTAGTGAAGCACAATTTTGAATAATGCTAGAGCATATAGTGGCCAATGTTGCACTTTGAGGTGCCAAGAACCAATGCCTTAAGGAGAGGAACAACTCCAAAAGGAAGCACTAAGAAATATGACTTGTAGAGTGAGATATGAAGGCTCCAAGTGGACAGGGTAGAGGCTATGGTTGCTAGGCAGTGGTATGAGATTTAGGTGAAGAAACAAGGTCATGCACTCAAACTGAGCTGGGCTGAGATGAAGGGAGCTGAGAGGAGTGAAAGGAGAGCTAGGCCATGCTCACCTGAGCTCTGATACCATGTTGGAATGCCAAATCTAGAGCATGGAAAAAGCTATGGTGGATAGAAGATGAAGGTTAGACTCATATTGGCATAGACAATGAGTAGACAATTGTTCCACAAATGAATTAGGTTCCAAGATGGAAGCTTGGAGTCATGAAAACAAACTTGTGTATTGGATTGACAATGACAACGACACTAACTAAAAGAGGAAAGCATCATGATATATTTTATTAAAAAGGAGAGTAAGTACAATGCTTTATAGGAATAGACTAGGCTATACTTTTCACCACTGTGCATATGGGATTCTACATCCTGAGTCCACATTGCTCCATACAAAGAGGCTAAGCTGGGTGTGATTGCCAATATCTCATCATTAATTACACATCTTTGCTCTGCGTTGGTCATGATGTGGCAGACCTACTATTTCCATTGGAGTCAGAGGCATACCATCTACGCAAGAATGTAGACTCAGTGTCAGTTAGGGCTTTTAACACTTCAATTTTCGAGATTATAGCAGATATCGTGCACATATCATAAGATGTGATGAGTCATTTGCGCGCTTGCTCGCGAGAGATCTCATTGTCAATTAATTCTTCAGTTATCATGGGAGCATTAAGGAATACAAATTCAGATTCCTCCCAGGAGCGTGCACACTTTAGTTGCTAAAGGCTCATCTAAAATACCTAAGTCGAATCGATCATAACTTTTAGCAAGGATGGTGAACGTAGCATCTAAGCATCAAATGCAAGTGACCAAGTCATCCCTCATATTGTCAGTTAAGGCTGAGGCCAAGGCAAGAATAGATTGCCGCTTGTAAGAGGGTTTAAGGCTAGTAGGAGGTTGGGGTTTAACTGGGTTTGAGAGTTCAATAGCTGATGGCTGTGGCTTTTGTGGAGTTGGCAAGGTCAATTCTGATTATTGGGCATTGGGCGTGGTTTTTGCAATTTTGTTCTAGTACTGCTAGATGCTTTTGCAAGGCTCTTGAAACACTAGCAATGCTACGTTCAGGTAGTTTGGAGGCAACAAGCTACGTGTTTAGTTGATGGACTTATTGAGGCTTTGCAAGCATAGTGAGTTTGGGCTTTATGGGCTTCACAGCTTGAGTATTTTGTGGCTTTAGCTCCTTAACTATTGTGTTGGCCTATTTTAACAAGTTTGGGGGTTGCACTTGAGCAATGCCCTTGGCAGTCTTGGCTTTAGGCACCCACATCCATATATTTCCCTCATAATAGCCTTGTGCTTGCAATAGGGTTTTGGAAACCCATCGCAGCTTGACCATGCATTGATGCCTATAGTGCCTTTTTTTCCTCCTAGGACTTGAGTATGAGTTTATAGCATTGCGGGATTGTGTCTGCAAATTTCTAGGTGGCAATCCTAGGTGTTTAGGTACCCATTTGAATTTGGGTTCATTGGCTTTGATTGCACTCTCGATCGCGCATTATTGGCATTGAGGCTTGGTGGGTTGTGACAAGTCACGACCCCTCTGCTTAGACTTGGTTGTAGGTTTCTCTATTGGTGGCTTTGTGGGCTTTGGTGTGGCTGCACTGCCCTTGCTAAAAGCTTTCACTATGCATACATTGCTAACCACGGTAAGGTGAATGCGCTATGATTCATAATCAACATTGCAATGTGTTTGCTTCTTAAATGCACATCCTAACAATGATTCCTTATCGGCATCCTTTGTGTTTGGTAACACATAAAAGATCGTGAGTACACTCTTAGACTTGACATGACTTTGTACTTTTCCAAAAGTGTGTATGATTGACCTCCAAATGGACTGAGTTTAGTGTTTGTGGGTTGTAGTTGCGATCGACCAATTTGAGTCCAATGATAGTGAGTTAGGATATTACAATCAGCTCCCTCATCGATCAAGGTATCAAAGGTATGCATTCATGGGGTGGTGACTATTATGCATAGGTAAGCAGGTGCTACTGCTTCCTCATATTCGTCCTAAAAAAATATGATCGTGGTAACTTGTACATTCACAGAGGACTCTAGCATTGGAGGCTCGTGTGATGGATGTGCGGGAGGGTAATACTTCTTTATGTAGCTACCATTGAAGAAGCCCATGCCCTCACCGTCTAGGGTTTCAAGCTCAACATTGACGATTTGGTCGATGGTACAGACTTTGAAAGGCCCTAATCTCCTAAAATTCATCTTCTATTTATGGCTTTTGACTGAGTATAACAACACTAGGTCACCTTGGTCAAAGTCTTGCTACTTGACGTGCTTGTCAAACCAGCTTTTATGTCATGCTTTTTTTGCAAATCAGTGGATGGGTGGCTAGAAGTCGAGTCTTTGACAGGTGTTGTAGCCTCCTTTCCATCCCATCTCTCTTGGATGGCCACTCTCAAGCTAGGGACAAAGAATTCTACTAGTAGAATGGCTTCAGTTCCATAGGTCAGCTTAAAGGGAGTCTGCCCCATAGCTATTTTATAGGCTATTCGATAAGCCCATAAAGCTGCCATCAGCTTGTTGTCCTAGTCCCTGCGAGAAGTAGAGACTACCTTGGTCAAGACATTCACTAAGATCTTATTTGTGGACTCAGCCTGGCCATTAGCTTGAGGGTAGTAAGGTGAAGATTTCCTATGGATGATTAGAAAGGTAAACATGAGGTAGGCAATCACTTCATTGATGAAATGTGTGCCCCTTGATCATTGACTAGTTCAATGGGGTAGCTGAATTGTGAGATTACTTGCTCTCACAGTAACTTGATCATGGTTTGAGCATTGGTTCTCCTCATGGCTTGTGTTTTTGCCGACTTTGTGAGGTAGTCTGTGTGGCGACTATGATGTACTTTGCTTGCAATTTTTCTGCTGCATGACTAATCGACCCAATGAAGTCAATCCCCCATTTTTTGAATGGTTGTCTTGTGATGATTGGGGTGAGCTCCATCTTGTCCTTGAAAATTGAAACTTTGGTCTATTGGCACTCATCACAGCGCTTCATGAATTGTGCTACGTCATAGAAAAGTGCGGGCCACCATAATTGGGATTGCAGCACCTTGTGTACTATCATATATTTGTTTAAGTTACTATCATATCTTTGTTGAAGTGTCCTTCCATGATTTCGCCGTGTGCCTCCATGAGTACATCATGCATCTCATGTTTGCACACACATTGTCATAGTAAGCCATCTTATCCTAACCTATAGATTTGAATGTCTATCAATTGATAGGGTTATATCTTGAGGATAAGTCACCTAAGCCAAGCCTTCTTAGTAGGTATTTTGGGTAGTCCATGCTCTAGTACTTGGACTATGTCATCCGCCCAGTATGGCATCAAGCCGGCTCTAAACAAGTCCTTTTTGCTAGACAAGTTGAAGAGATGTGCATTTGGTAAGTCATCTACTATGCCTTGTCTGGCAACTTCTCCCGTGGGTATGCGGGACATGTGATCAGCCATGTAGTGCTACTTTCCTTTGCGTACCACCATGGAGAAGTCGAATTCTAAAAGCAGAAGTAACCATCGAGGAATGCCTCCTATAGCACAAGGTTTATTTACAAGATAAACCAAGGCTTGATGGTCAACAAAGAAGATGAATGGCGTTGCTAGAAGATAATGTCAAAATTTATTTACAGCAAAGGCCATGGCCAAACCCTCTCTCTCAGTCATGGAATGGTTCATCTTGATATCCATGAGTTGTCTACTAGCAAAACTCATAGGATAGTCTAAGTTGTGTTCTCCAGGTTGACACAAAACAACTCCCAGAGCAAACTTTGAGGCGTCAATGTGTGCATGAAAGATGATGGTCTAGTTTGGGGCTCATAGAATGGATGCAATTGTCAGAGCCTTTTTCAACTATTCATATGCGCATTGGCATTCCTTGATCTGTTCAAATATTATCAGTAGTTTGTAAAGTGGTCTATGATTAATGCATAGTTCAACACGAATCGCTGATAGTATCATGAATGTCCTAGGAAGCACTGAACTCCCTTGTAGTTGGTTGGCGGTGGGAGATTGACAGTAACCTTGAATTTTAAGAAGTTGGTGGCAATGCCATTCTCAAATACCACATTCCCTAGGATGCATCCATGTTTCACCCAGAATTGGCACTTGAGGGGGTTCAATGAGATACAATTTGCATCATTCAAAGACTGCGGCGTCTTGTCTAGGTGTTCCTTCCAACTCAAGTGAACACACAGATTGTTGACGAACACTTCTAACTCTCTCCTAAGCATGTCCTTGAAGATGGCACACATGAGCCATTGGAATGTGGCCGGTGCATTTGTTAGCCTTACAATATCCCTCCATGGCTTTCTACGAAGAAAGGACATCTCATCCTTAGCTTACTTGTCCCCGGATGCTACAAAGTCAAAAATATGGACGTGTATCTTCGTCCATTAGTCGACGAGCTTAAGATTTTGTGGGAGGAGGGGGTCACCATGCAAGATATGAGCAGGTGCGATGGTCGGCGATCAGCCAATATTTAAGCCATTCTCATGTGGACGATGCATGACTTTTCGGGATTCGGAGAGTGCTCAGGTGAACAGGCCTCTGTTCTCGTTGGTAATATCTATATTTTATCTTGTCCAAGCAAGTATTCACTAGGTTGTGGTGTCGAAACAAGTCTGGTTACCTCAGTTATCATGCATGTCCATTGTGCGGGCCACAGTTAGACTCTCGAAGGTCACGAACCATGAAGAAGATGGTATATCAAGGACACGCTACTTTCTTGCCAGAGGATCATGAACTCAGGGAAGGTTTTCTTGGACGACCTCCAACACGTATGAACGTCGCAAGCTGGTACGAGCTGAAAATGGTCCACGTAGAATCACATCCAAACAGAATGCGGCGGTTCTCAGTTTTCTACGAGTTGCCATATTGGACCCACTTATAGGTCAACCACTTGTTGGATCCCATGCATATTTTCAAGAATGTGGGCAGCTTGCTACGGGAGCACATCACAGGAAAGAGAGAAACTATAGGGGCACGAATGGATTTGAAGGAGGTAGATAAGATGGAGGCGCTTGGCCACAGTCGAGTGCTAATGGTCACGTGCATCTACCTCGCGCTCCTTGGGTTTTGTCCACTAAAGAAGAGCGCATTGTGAAGCAAGTAGTCAAGTCTATCCGCACTCCAACGGGTATGATGCGTTCTCTCAGGTCTGCATTTTCTAAAGACGACCAATTATCAGGGCTAAAATCCCATGACTGGCATAAGATATGTCAGGTTTGTACTACGAATGGATTGTAATTGGTGTGCGCATTTTGCTATTTGGAGTGTAGCCATTATTCATAATGCTTTCTCATTTGTGGCAGTTTGTACTACTGATCGCGATCGCAGGATGTCTTACTCCAGAAATACGCGGGGCCATTTACAGGTTGTCAACTTTGGTACAATGGATCTCATAGAAGGAGATTAAGACATCCTCTATTGAATCCACGAGGTGGGGAGCAGTGGAGACGGTCTGTCCCTTTGAGAAATACCTGCCCACCAGCATGCTCACGATACAAATCCACCTTCTTGTGCATCTTGTAGATGAAGTGGAGATTGCTGGACCTGTCCATACACGATGGATGTTCTTCTTGGAGCGCTTCATGAAAACCCTGAAAGGTTTTGTGCGACAACGAGCTCGGCCAGAAGGTAGCATGGTTGAAGGTTGGTTGGTGTCTGAGACGCTAGGTGCATATTTCACAATGGCTACCAATGGTGGATCCAGACAACGAAATGCTATGATCCTGAAGGACGATGATAGATTGACTGGAGATGTGGTGGTTGGAAATGGGGTAGAAAAAAGAATGGATGCCTCAATTTGTATGTTGCACCATGCCTCTATGGAGACGTGGCTTGCCAAGTACCAGATCGCTAGGCAAGATTGAGAGGAAGCGCGAGCTGAATTCCGATGCAGTACGCATCATCGACCGATTTGATATCCCGAGGGCATGGAGGAGATGCCGCAGTTCATGTCAACACGATGGTTGCATGGAGCTTTGACCGCAGTGTCTCACGAAGGGACAGAGCTCTCAATGGAGGAGTGGAAATTCTCGAGGGGATGTAGTCCAAAGGTGATGAGGGGTTTAGGATTTGTCGTATCTAAATTTTATATGCGATATCTAATTTGAGTGTTTCAATGTACAGTGCAAAATATATAGCGCAGCATGGTCGCGCGGACGGTATTTTCGTGTGGAGCGTATTGACAAAATGCGCTCCACAATGGACTGTGGTATCATGGCAAGGTTCGAGCAAGAGAGCCGGCGATGAGCAATGGATCCAAACACGGTTGTGGATGAGATGGAGTATTTTGGAAACTTGCAAAGTATTGTTACGGTGGATTACCGTAGCTTTTTCATGATACTATTCGATGTGCAGTGGTTCAAAGTGGTACTTGGAGGAGTTGGAGCAACAATTCGACGAGGTTCATCTGGATTTCTCAAAATAGATTCTGAAAAAAAATGGACGGATTTGCGCGACACCTTTGTGTTGCCGGCCCATTGTGAACAGGTGCATGGACTCATTTCTTTGCTAATTGTATTACGACATGGTTTATGTCACAATGGTTTAAACTCTCTTGTACGTGTTTGTGAAAAGGTAATCTTCTATCCAAACCTCCGACAACCTCGATGGTGGTATGTTATACCTTCAACTCCCCGAAGTGCGAGAGTATATGATCAAAGCGATGTTCCGAGCATAGATGAAGATAATATGCAAATAGAGGGGTCGATATTGCAAGGGGTGGAGACCACCGAAAGCTTGGAGCCAGCATCGGCTAATAATGATGGAAATACAGGAGTCCAAGAATTCTTTGAGAACGAGGTGGACTCATCCTTTTGTGGTGACATGTCTATCGACCTTCCAGTGTATGCGGAGTTGTGTCAGGAGATTGACATGGGACCATAGGATACTTCATACTTGGAGCATCCACTTACTCAATTCGTTGACCAATCGCTTATAAGGATACATAAGATATGCATTTTAAAAGAGATCTTTTTTTAAAGGATTTATATTACTGTGATTTGTATGATTTAAATTGATTATTCTAACATCATTTTTTGTTTGTGCAGGTGACATTTTCAGGATGAGTCGAGGGATGAGCGATGAGGAGTTACAGGATATCTTCACACGCATGTCTCCAAATCAGATCGCGAGATTCAGAGATATGGTAGACCAGGAGCTGTCTCGGTCTTCGTCAGGGCGCTCTGCTAGATCTACTTCAGCGCGATCGGATGCTTTAGCTTCGAGCAAACGAGCTCGATGCTCCAGACTTGGGCTAGAGGGAGAGAGTGCTTCAGGGTTAGGGGGATGCTGCAGAGATACGGATGCGGTGACCCCGCTGTGGACACATGATACATGTGTGACTCCTCGCTCTCATGGCCCTTCTAGGGAGCGTGGCTCAGGCTCAGGCTCAGGTGGATGCTGTGGAGGCATGGACACGGTGTCTTCGTCTCATCGTTCAGCTGGAGTTGCGTCACCTTAGGAATTTGTCACACCTGTGGGGACGTCTACACCAATTACTCCAGCTTTTACTCAGCCGCCATCAGCAGGTGGCACCCCTATGAGTGCCACTCCGAGAGATATTACCCTGGTCGGTACACACCGAATGCACAGGGGTCTCCTGGATATGCCCAGGAGTGTGGACACAGATGGGAGAGGACCCATCTTAGGCAGACTCCAGGGGGATATGGATATCTAGTCGATGATAGGTCAGGAGCCATCATCATGAATGATGAGGGGAGGAGGGTGATGGCTCGCATAAGAGAGTTGTGCCAACAATTTTTTCGGCACAACGTCTTAGATCATTGGAAGAACATACCGGAGGGGAGCAAGGACTACATAGTAGCATCCTTGCATGAGGAGTTTCTGGTTCCAGCCTCAGTAGATAGATTTTCTACGGGCTGGATGATGGATTGCATGCGTGCATATATGTCACACAGACAATCCGACGCACGCAAGGCAATCAAGAGTGGGGTTGCAAAGCCCAAGTGGTTAGATGTAGACAACTGGCGCCGACTGAGGAAGGAGGCTACAGATTCTACAGGACGTTGGAGTCAGCAACGCGAGGCGGCGAGGGCATGACTTGAGGCCGGAGTGGTCCATCATCTTGGGAGTGGCGGCCACATGACATATTTGGAGGACTTTGTAAGTTTTTCTTTTGTTTTGCTTGTTTTTTTTTTTGCAATATCCTTTGTACTGACAATCATGTTTCTAACAGCTAGCATTTTATTTTCTTTGCAGCACTCCATTACAAATCGCAATCCAACCAGCCTTGAGACTTGATATGCAGAGAGGCATGGTCTCACTTCATTGATTGACCGATTGTATAGACGCTGCGGCCCTGTAAGTCACTCATCTTTCTTGTCCGTAGTTACCATGTTTAATTAGAATGCATTATTATATGGTGGACTCATGTGTTGTTTCTTTTTTTGCAGAGTCCGTTTGATGATCCTTTGCGACGGCATGAGCTTTTGGAGGGCGAGGATATGTAGCTCGCCCTTGGATCCTTGGAGCTCACACACCTTTATTTTTGGGTCGCCTAATGTATGTGGGCATTTTCTATGCATTAGTGATATCTTGTCATGATTGTACCAATTGCTTATTATGAAATCATGTATTTATTTCATGTATCAGTGTTATGATTTCAGTATACTTTGTTTTTGTTTGCAAGCGCATTGTACACAGTGCAGAAACTATTTTGTATGGCTCTAATAAAGCACACAGTGCTATATGCCACAATTTTTTTTCCCTGTTACCGTCGCTATTAGCGTTGCAAATTTTACTACTCGTGTCATTATTGGTGTCGTTATTTTCATCGCAAACCATTGCTATCAGCATCGGTATTGGCGTCGGTATCGACGCTGATACCGACTGTTCTATGGCGTCGCCAATAACGATGCTTTTTGCGACGACGGGGGCAAATTTTGTTATTTGTATTTTCGTCGCTTTTAACGTCGGTATAAGGCCTATATCTTGTAGTGATTGTGCATCCAAGGTTAGCCTAGTAGGATGTCGTAGTCTACTCCCTTCATGACAATGAAATCCATTGAAAATAAGATTCCTGCGATCTTCAATGGTCAATTCTTCAACACCCCAAATGGCTTAACTTTCATCCCATTGGCGAGTGTGACATTTAACGTGGCATTCTTAACAGGCGGGTTATCCCAAGCTTGGAGCACTCCATGGCTAAGTACATTGACTTTTGCCCCCGTGTCTATGATTTCTTTCCTTGTAGCGTGTCCTAGTGCTAGAACGGGCAAGACCACATGCATCTTAGCGCCTTCCCAGAAGGCAGTAACATGTAAGGACTTAGGTACTGAGTGTAGCATCAAGCTCAGTATTTGAGTCACTACATCAAGTGTTGAGATATTGACAATCACACTCATCTTAGCCTCTTTGTATGGAGCAGTGTAGGCTCAAGATGCAGAATCCCATATATGCATAGTGGAGGAAAGTGCAGCCTAGTCTATTACTATAAAGCATTATACTTGCTCTCATTTTGAATACAATGTCATAGTACTTTTGTACTTCCAACAAAGTGTCTGTATCATTGTCAACACACAAGATTGTGTTTATGAGTCCAAGCTTCCATCTTGGAACCTAATTCAGTTGTGTGACATTTGGTCTTGATGTCTGTTACCTCATGAGGTCACTCTTCCTCTTTCAATCTCCGTAGGCATGCTCTAGATCTGACATTCTTACATGGTATCAGAGCCTATTTGGGCATGGCTTAGCTCTATAAATCACTCCTTCAGCTCCTCTCAACCTTTGTTTAGCTCAGCTTGACATAAACCCTTCATTTTCCACCTCCATCTTCACTCTATCCCTCTTGGCTGCCATAGATAGCACTTACCTACCTTTGTTGTAGTAGCCATATCTCTTCAAGCTTTCTTCTCGAGATTTGTTCCTTAGATCAAGGTGCATCTTTCCAGCTCAAAATTTCCTAACATTGTTCAACATACAGCCCGACATTGTTGAAAAACATAGATATGGCACAAATTTCACTACTTATTAGTTGATCAGCTTTTTTCCAAGACCAATTCCCCTAAGACCCCATCATCATTGACTCACATGACCACCCTTTTAAACCATCGAACCTTCATCAATTCAAAATCGCAAGTGTCCTAGAACTAGCACTTGTCTAAGAGGGGTGTCATCTTATACAACATGTCACCATGCAATGAGCATTATTCCATAAGTTATCATAGGACATTTGTTGGTTATATAGGTGACTTAATTCAGCTAAGAGGGCTCCAGCAGAGAGATATTAGAAGATTACTCAGAGGTGGCACTGCAAAAAACCATAGCTAGCGTGATGTTGTTCAACTGATGGTGCCATCATCATGCCTCACAATGTCAAGGGCTACCATAGGGCTTTTGAAGTTTATCATACGGGCTACCTCCTGAGAAAATTTCAACTCAAATGGTTCACTATGTGAGCTGCTACAACCAAAATATCAGGCTATTGTCCTGAAACTCTAACTAGCAACCATAGCCACTTACCTTCAAGCTCATTTTTTCCTTCATTTTCTCTCTCTTGTCACTTAAACCAAGCCAAGGCCACTCTGATTTGAAGTTCTTAGAAAGCATTTCCCATCAAATTAGCAAGGAGGGGAGAAATCTAAGCATTAAAGCATCAAACTCAAGTGCCTGAAAGCATAGTATCTATTGATACTTATCAAGTGTTATTTGACACTACATTCATTGTGTCCCTTGACACAATTAAATCTTTTGCTGCTCAAATATGAGAGTTTTAGTGCTGATTTGCTGCTCTAGCATGGGCAAAGACTCTCCAACTATTCGGTTCAAAGGGGTTAGGTTCCACACTTGGCAAACCCACATCAAGATCATTCTGATGAAGAAGGGTCTTTGGGCCATTACCAATGGCAAGGAGAAGAAGCCTTGGGATGCGTACCTTGCAGTTACTTGGCAAAATAATGATGACAAAGCACATGCCATCATTATGCTGGAATTGGATGACACCTACATCCACCATGTGGATACATGTGAAACCTCTAATGATACATGGAAGAGATTAAATTACTTTGTTTGGTGCACAATCAAAGTCATCTAAGTATGGATTATTGATTGAATTTTTCAGGCTAGATATGAAATCGAACATATCTCTTGTAATTCACTTAAACTACATGGAAAGTCTCTTAACTCAGCTTGCAAGAATTGATCTCAAGATGGATGAAGATATTTGTGTTGGTGTGTTGTTAAAAAGCCTGCCTCTTGACTATAATAATGTGTCAACTACGTTGATCAACATGCCTAGTCCTAAACTGGTTGACATTAAGGCCTTTTGTGCTAGAAGAAGAAAAGAAGGTAAAATCCAAAGAAGAACCAAGCACCTCTAAAGATGAATAAATGTTATATATAGGTACCAAGTACAAGGGCAAGAAAGATCAACAGATATGTGATTTCTGCAAAAGGATCAGGCCCACGGAGAAATTTTGTTATGCCAGGACAAGCTCCCAAAAGGCCTATCTAGTTGTTGTTAAAGAAAAAGAAGAACATGGAGCAAAAGAAGAAGAAGACCACCAAGAGAAGGACAAGCCTCATTAGTCCTTCTATTTTGATAGAATTTTTTAGCCTTGTATTGCCTAGCCCTAATGCTTTTGACATAAACTTGTAAACTCCTCATGTAAACCTTGTACTACAACCTCTGTACACTCTATTATAGCCTTTGGATGTCCACCATATCTTTAGTACCCACACTTAGCCTTTTCTGCGACAACCTTTGGTGTTTACCATGTTTGTGGTGTGCCCACAGTTTGCAAGTGGTTGCTCACTAAAGCCTTTACACAGTTTATACTTCTCTGGTTGTTGTGATTGAGGAGAGGTGTTGAGATATTGAAAATCACACTTCGCTTAGCCTTTTTGTATGGAGCAGTGTGGGCTCAGGATACAAAATCCCAAATGCACAGTGGTAGAAAATGTAGCCTAGTCTATTCCTATAAAGCATTGTACTTGCTCTCATTTTGAATACAATGTCATAATACTTTTGTACTTCCAAAAAAGTGTATGTATAATTGTCAACACACAAGATTGTGTTTATGAGTCCAAGCTTCCATCTTGGAACCTAATTCACTTGTGTTACATTTGGTCTTGATGTTTATTACCTCGTGAGCTCACTCTTCCTCTTTCAACCTCCATAGCCATGCTCTAGATCTGACATTTTTACATCGAGGTCATGCAAGCCAGCTGCCCCTTGCTTGGTTGGTCCTTCTATCCACTGCTTCAACTCTTACCACAATGTTGGATGCTTACATACCACAACGTTGGATGCTGTAAGTAGGTCTTCTAAGTGTAGAGTCACAAGGGTTGATACTAGCATCATAAGAAGGTTACTAGCTATCCACTTCCCTCCTAACTCCATGCTTCTTGGCCAATGGTCTTGGCTAGTTTACTAGCCCATGGCATCTAAGCTTTGTCTATGCGGTACTACTCGTGGTGCAGATTCGTCTCTTGATGTTAGTTGAGTCGACAAGACCGGTGTGCTCACACTAGAGAGCTCATTGATTTCATCTTCTACTATGGGCTCTGCATCCTTTAAGTGCTCTTGGGCTTCCCTCACCCACTCCTTGACCTTATCTATGGCTTCAAGTTGGCACCTCGGGTTAGGGTTCTTCCCAACCTTAGCACTCTCTTTTTCTGCAGTCTTCAAAGCAAATGTTTCTGCCTCTACATTTGTGACTCTTTTTCCTGCAGCGGGTAGCATCATGGCACTCTCTGTGTCTTGAGCGTGACCTTTGTCTCAGTTCTCATCTTTCTTTGCCTACGACTTTTTTTCCTATAGAGGTTGCGTTTAGGTTACTAGCTCAGGTCATAACATGCAACGAGATGGGCATAGTCTCTTCGTTGAGTATCTAAACTCCGAACAACCCCAATGGCACTGACGGCACAATTTTTGAGCTAGAGGATGGTTTTCTTCTACGAGAAATGGTGAACAAATGGGCATAGTCTCTTCGTTGAGTGTCTCAACTCCGAACAACCCCAATGGCACTGCTGGCACAATTTTTGAGCTAGAGGATGGTTTTCTTCTACGGGAAATGGTGAACAAATGGGTGATTCCACACTTTGGACATCTGAGATCAGCCTTCTCTCTATTGGCTTGCTTCTCTTGGGGCAACATGAAGAAATGTGTCCTTGGTGACCACAAGTCCATTTGGCTCTTGGTTCTGCCCTCCCAGGCCTCTACCTCTACCTCTAACTAATGCCATCACCGGCACAGGTCGATAGTCCACGAGAATGGGGTTGCCCTCTTCATTGTATGAGACGTAAGGGTTTACATATGCCTCCTCATCATTTGGTTCCTCCATCTAATGGACTGAAGCATCACTCGGTGGATGGGTAATGAAATGTCCAGGTGGCCTAGGGATGCCAAGGGGATTAATCTCCATTCTAGGGATGGTCAGTTTCATATCGTTAGGCGTTGGAAGAGCCAATGGGGCTCCCCTTCCAAGGAAGTTTGGTGGCCTATTCCCTAGGTATGATTGGTTGTATGGTTGCGAGTATGAAAGTGTCCTCCTTGATAGCCTGTAATGCATGGTGTCATGGCTGAACCTATCGCAATTGCTGCATGGTTGAGATCTAGGGTCCTAAAATTCCACTGGGAGGTGATTTCTATTGCAATCCATACACTAGACATGTGGATGTGTAGGTCTCCTCCCTATTTCCTATAGCCTTGCTAGCTCCATCTCCATCTCTACTAGCTCTTGACTTGGGTCAATGCTTTTCCCTTTATCTTGGATCCCTGGAGTTGACCATTTGCCAGATGTCATGGTTCTATCAGAGAATCCAGAGTTAGCATCGTCTCAGTTCGATGAGTTCCTAAAGCTTCTCTCTTTGAGTTGTTTGTATGGCCTCTTTGAAGACCTTGGCTAGCGTGTCTCTTAGCAAGCTTGAGTTGCCTACTAAGGCCTTGTGTAGAGTTCCTCGCTACGAATTCCATTCACAAAGACTATGGAGACTGCTCTCTCAGTGGGTCACTTGTTGGTCGGGATTCTCTTAAAGAGAGACTCTGCACATGGGTAACGTAATCCCTGATCTCCTCCTTGTCCTTCTGCTTGACATTCATCAACCTAACTATGAGATTGTCAAAATACCCAACCTCAAAGAGCCTCTTGATGAAGAGATTCTTGAGGTTGTTGAAGTTGTTGCGCTCTGCCACGTCTAAGTTGGTGTACCATATCCTACCCTTATCTCCTAGGCAAAGTCCAAAATCTTGCGAGCATTGGGTAAGATCCATGAGGCCATTAGCCTTGCAGACTTGCTCGAACTACTCTACAAAACCATACGAGTTGTTGCCTAGCTGGTATTTGTTTAGTTGCTATGTGACTATGGGGATTTTTGACTGGTTGTTGGAGCCCCAGGTGACTCCTAAACCTGCAAGCAACAAGGTTGCTAAGGCTGTTGCACTTTGTTGTGCAGAGATACTGTCTATGAGCCACTTTGTGAGAAGCTTTCTTGGCATTAAAACTTCCACTAATGCTCTCTCCCTTTCCACATTAGGTCCCATACAATTCCTACTAGCTAGAGCTAAAACACGTTAGACTTCTTGCATCTCAATGTCTTGCTGCAACATCCTAGTTCGATGCTCATGGTTTTAAGTTGCTATCTTCTATAGTACTAGATGTGCTAATCTCCTCTCCTCCTCAAGGTATACTATGATGTCTTTCGATGGCCTACTGTAATATCCATCCTGGTTTGTAAGTCATATTTGTTCACCATCTATTAGATGTCAACTGGGAATTCTCCCAAGTCGAGCTCGTCATTCTCGCAGTTGGAGTTGGGTCCTCACATGTCTGCATATTCTTGCTGCACTAGGCTATCAATGAGGTTAATTAAGTCAGACAGTGTTGCATCTCCAATGGTATCCGTTCGTCGATGCCTCTAGCATTCTGTGTTGGCTCTCTCTTGGTCCTACTAAAACTAAGGTTCTCGATCATTTGTCTAAGTTTGAGGATCGTCTCCTATTAGTGGGTTCGTTCCGCTTGTTATATCTAAGTGTGTTCCTTCTAATAACAAAGAGCCCTCAACTTATGTCCACTCAATGTGTGCGTGATGATCTTTTCATGCATGGTGTGAAATCAGGATTTCAACTTTCAAGTGCACTTCTAGTGAGACAAACAATGTGGGGTGCAAATGCAAGATGATGAATGCAGTTCTCACTTTCCCCCTCTTTTGTTCTTGGCCAAATATGGCTTCAAGCGCAATTGGTGGCCGCTCTTATAGGTTCTCTAGGGCCTCTACTGCATTTCTTAGCTTGGATAAGAAATAATCAAGGTTTGTGGGTCAAGTTGAGGCTCTAAATGGGTAGACAGCTAATGAGTTTTCTAACTGTCACTTGTAGGTCGTCAAGTTACACTTTCTGTATTCGGGAGGCTCTATGAGCCGTCAAATGCATCTAGAAGGTGGTCGAAAGGTTTCCCTATTGCGAGAGGTGCTCCACCTAGCCCGAGATGTGCTGGATCTGGCAAATTTCTTATTAGCTTCTGGTCCAATTTGCAATGTTCGATTTACTATGTCCGATTGTCAATGGTTCGATTATCCAATTATCCAATTGTCCAAATTAGATGAGCCACATGTCCAATCGGATGGGTTGCGTGGTGTCCAAGTGGTCCAATTTTCAAAATCGGACCATCCAATGATCCAAAATTGGATGTTTGAGCCCGATTCTTGAATTTGGACCCTATCGAGCGAGTCTGATTCTGACGGCCGTGGTTCCAGACAAGGTGAAAATCGAATCGCCAGTGATGATTCTGGGCATGCCAAGCCACACAAACTTTCAGAATGCAAGAATAGACAAGGAGCAAGGTTTGTATATACCTAACATAGCTGGAAAGCACTCGTATGCGATGATCGATCCATGCTTTGCCTTGGAACTTTCTCTTCTCTCTCAAGCTCTCTCTCTCTCTCACTCATTCACTCTACTGAGACTGAAATTGAGCCTTCACCCCCTCTTCCTTGGGTTTTAACCCCCCGTTCTAGTGCCCAAGTGTTGCCCTGTTCATGCTCTTGCCTTGTCAATGGACTTCAACTCCTTTTTTTTCCTTGTTTTGGACCTGTTTACAGCAGCAACCCAAAAGCGATTCACTTCAATTGCTTGGTCCTATCCTACTCTAAATGCAACAAAAATCAAAGTTCGAGTATTGAAATAATTTACCCTACTTGCCTAATAATTAAAAACTCAAAATACTTACTTGCTTCAAAGATTAAACTCCCAATCTCCTACCTACATCAAGTACCAGTTCGGGGATGAAACCCTACTTCGACGCTCGATTTGAAGTGCCCAAGTGCTCAAGATTGAATCCGTTGGTCCCGGCCCAATAGAACCAAAATGAAGTGGGAGCTCATGCTTGACTGCTAAGACCCACGGACCGCTTATTGTATCAAGCATTTCAAATGAGCTCCAATGGCTATCTCTTACCTAGCCGATGTGTCTCCGATCCTACGAGTGTAGTGAGCTTACCTTGATGCTTGAATGAGTAGCCTCCTCCCTCAAGCACTCTAGTAGCTCCACGATCCATGATGTGAGCTCAAGCAAGCTCAACCCTCTACCGTCAAGCTCCATCCACCATAGCCACGCCTATGTGAGACAAGAGAAGAGAAGAGAAGAGAAAAAGAGAGGAGAAGATGGAGAGCTTCTCCACCATGGTCCCTCACCCTCACACACTCACTCCCTCACACTCCCTCTCTCAAGCACAAGCACAAGCTAGAGAAGAAGAGAGCTACTAATTTTGCCACACACCAAGAATGAGCTTCTCATTCACTTTTTGAGTTTATATACAAGCCCTAAATCCCATGTACCCATCCCCTTTTTTACATGATCGGGCACCTCTTTTCCTATTCCCTTCCCTTTACCTTATCCCTTGACTTATGCCTGTCTAGATTTTACAATTTGCATAGGATGGAGCCTGGCGCTCTTTTGCAAAATTTTAGGGGCGTTTTTCATTTAAACTTTCACCTTCCGTCTTTTGCATTTTTCTAAGATTGCTTTTGTGTCTTTTTCCTTTTCTTCTTCTTGTTGACTTCATTGGGTCCGCATTTTAGAATTTTCTTAGATTTGTTTTTTTCTTTCTTTTTTTTGTCCTATAGTGGGGTTAGCAATCCATGCCAAGCTTCGGTAACACTTGTCATGCATCATCACGAGACTTTGACATCATGTTTTGAGATGACAGTATGTGACATTTTAGCAACTTGAAAAACATCCAACACCTTTGAAGAAATTAAAATTTGTTTTTATTTATACATCAAGATAAAGGAGTGTAATATGTGTCTGAACAGCTTGGTCACACTTGCATCACTCCATTCGTACTTTGCATGTATACCTAGGAACACAAGGAGTAGCCTTAAGAGAGAAACTCAATACCCATCGTATAATTGTATGATGTCTCCTCTCTTAATGGATCAGATGATCTCATATCCATAGGCAGTAATGCATCGATCATAGCCTCCATCTCATGCTCTAGTATTTGAGAAAGGTCTAGACATTCCCCAATGTATTGTAGTATCAAGAATGCAGTTGGCAAAGTACCCTCTAACAGATTTATTGGCTCGAGTGATCCTTTCACTCTACAGCCACAAACTCTTCTTAGGGACTGTAATAGGTGCATTGCTTGAGATGGATTGGCACCTCCCTGTGAACATTTACAAGTCATATTTAATATTATTGAAGCTTATTTCCGCTAGAGTTTGATTACAAAGTGTAAATGATACACACTTTACTCACTGGTAACTCAAAGTCTAAGACTGCTTGGTTGACAAATTTTTATTAAAACTCGCTAAACTGTCACATGCAGTCTATAGATAAGTGATGTTTTCGTCAAATTGCAAGCTTGCATTGAGTGCATAGACATGGGATATGTCAATTGAGATATGTCTCTCGATCTTGAACGTCACATCTCTCATCATTGTCCATCTTCTCTATGTCATGGTGAACAATACACTTCTCTCTCTCCCTTCACATATTTATTTATTCCCACATCCTCTCTTTATTTTTCTCTCTCCCCTCTTTATTTCTTATTCTCTGCCCTTCACACCTTTATTTTTATCCCCCTATCTCTTTGTTTCTACATCCTCTCTCAATTTTTCTCTCTCTCCCTCCATCCTATTTCATTGTTTCTCTCTCCCCTTCTCTATTTTTCTCTCTCTCCCCTCTCCCTCCCTTTACATATTTATTTCTTCCTCTCTCTCTCTCTCTCTCTCTCTCTCTCTCTCTCTCTCTCTTTATTTCTCTCCCCTTGTCTCATTTTCTCTCTCCCTCACTCTTTTTATCTCTCTCTTCCCCCTTCTCCTTGCATCTTTATTTCTCTCTCCCTCCCCCTCTCTCTTTGTTTCTCTCACTCCCTCTCTCTCCCCTTTCCTTTATTTATTTGTTAAATTTTTATTTCTTTCTCTCCATCCCTCTATTTCTTTATTTTTCTCTCTCCCCTCTATATTTGTATTTCTCTCCCCCATCTCTTTGTTTCTATTTCTTTCTCTATCCCTCCATCTCTCTATTTTTTTATCTTCCCCTCTCTCTCTACCTCTTTGTTTCTCTATCCCAAATCCTTTCTCTCTCTCTCTCTGTCTCTCTCTCTCTCTCTCTCTCTCTCTCTCTCGGCTTGTTTCTCTCCCTCTTTTTCCCATGTCTATTTTTTTCTCTCCCTCCACTTTGTATATTTCTCCCTTGCTCCCTCTATTTCCTTTTTTCTCTCTCCCCTCTATATTTTATTTATCTCTCTCCCCTTCTCTCTTTGTTTCTATTTCTTTTTCTCCCTCCCTCCATCTCTCTATTTTTATCTCTTCCCTCTCTCCCTACCTCTTTGTTTCTCTACCCACCATCCCTTTCTCTTGGCTTTTCTCCCCTTCTCTCATTCTCTCTCTCTCTTCTCCCCCCTCTCTCTCTTTCTCCTTTTATATATATTTTCTCTCTCCCTCCATTTCTTTATCTCTCTCCCTCCCTTTGTATCTTTATTTCTCTCTACCTCTCTCCTCTTTATTTCTCTCTCACTCCCTCTCTTTATCTCGCCCTCTTTCCTCCCTCTCTTTGTTTCTCTTTCCCTCTCTTCCCCTGTTTTCTTTCTCCCTCCCTCTCTCCCTCCCTCCCTCTCCAATTTTTTTCTCTCTCTTTTCTTCTCTCCCTCCCTTTCCCTCCTCTCTCTTTCTTTCCCTTCCTCTCTCTATATTTCTTTCTCCCCCCTCTCTTTCCCTCTTTGTTTTTCTCCCTTCTTCTTTCTCTCTCCCTCCCTTCCACTCTCTATCTCTCTCCCTCTCTCTCAATGCATCTTTTCACAAACAAGAAAATAAAGAGAAGAGAAGAAAATACACAAACAAAGAGAGGAGAAAATGTTGGGAGTTTTCGAGAGGATATAATCCAAAGATAACCACACATTGTCTTTGTTATTGTATCTAACAATTATAAGCAGTAGCTTACTTGGGCATTTCAATATACATTACCAAATCTAGATTGTGGCATGGTCACATGGGTGACATTTTTGAGATGAACGCATTGATAAAATGCATTCCATGATCAACTATGGGGTCATGGTGAAGGTTGAGCAAGAAAGTCGATGGTGGGCCACAGATTTGAATATTATAGTGGATTAGATGGAGTATTTTGGCAACCTACAAAGTGTTCTTTTAGTTTATTACTGTAGCTTCTGGATGATCATATTTAATGTACAATGGTTTAAAGTAGTACTAGACGGAACAAGGGCAACCATTCGACGAGAGGACCCTCTGGATTCTTGGAGGTGGAAAATGGAATAGAGAGAAGAATGGATGGCACAACATGTTTGTCTTGCCAGTTCACTATGGACAGGTAATCTTCTATCCAAACCCATAACAATCTCGTTCTTCGCAGTAAGCTCTCATGACATATTATTAAATAGGTAATCTTCTACCAAACCCACGACAATCACATTGGTGATATGTTATGCTATCGACACCTCAGAGCACTCGAGTGTATGATGAAAACAATGTTCCTAGCATTGTTGATGAGAGTACACAAGTAGAGGAGTCGTTATTGCAAGGAGTGGAGGACGAGGATGGCTTACAGCATGCGGATGAAGACAACCATAGGAAATCTAGGTGAAGAGTCTGGAGTATAAGAATACTTCAAGAATGAGGTAGATTCCTCTTTTTGTGGAGACCTATGCATAGACCTTCTAGTATATGCCAAGCTATGCCAAGAGCTTATCATGCTCAAGGAGTTCACTATATATATATATATATATATCCTCTATATAATGTGTGCTCGTGATCTATTTATAGATATCCTAATTTGTGAATTTTTCTTGAATAAGATACAACTCTTTTTATTCAATCTGTAAGTAATCCCTGTATATGACACCCTTCTATATGTAAAAAATTTATAGGAATTGTATTTTTAAAACCCCTTATTTTGAACTCACGTTATATATACATAATGAACGACTCCCCCAAATTATTATGGACTTGTATATTTGCATTCCCTTGTCAAATTCATTGACTATTCGCTTTCATCGGTATTTTATAACATGTTTTGAAACTAAAATCTTTCTTTGTAAATATATATTTTATCGTGCTTCGCATTTTCCCTTATATTGATTGTGCTAAAATCTTTAATTTGGCTATGCAGGTCACTATAGATGATCTAGAGAGCAAGATGAGCTGAGGGGTGACAAATGAGGAGCTGTAGGAGATCTTAATGCATATGTCTCCGGATCAAATGACACACTTCAGAGATATAGCAAACTAGGAGTTGTCCCGATTGTTGTCTAGGCATTCACAAGCATGTTCTACCTCGGTATGCTCCAACGCATCGATCTCTAGCAGGCAAAGTCAATGCTCTAAGCTAGTCACAGAGGGAGGCTCGAGGATGCATCACTCTATGGCCACTTACTACTTCTTGCTCCCACATTTATTCTAGGGAGGGTGGCTCAAGTGGATGTTGACACTAATATAGTGTCTCCATCCCATTGGTTGGGTGGATGCTTATTACCTCTAAGATTTGCTACACCCCTATAAAAACATCTACTCGCCTAACTCTAGGATGTAAGGTTCTTTTTAAGAAGCACTCTCGGAGAGACATTTGAAATTACCATCTGGGTAGATTGTCGAGCAATAACTAGCACAGTGATGTAATGTTAATATGTTCTCCAATTTCACGCATTAAAGAAAAAGGCTTTTGTTCGATTTGCATATACTTTTCAAAACTCGATACAATCTCCTCATTGGCCACGAAGGTCGCCTGTAGGCTCCGTTTCACCATTAACAGGATGTCTGCTCTCCCGCTTTCGCACACATTATAGAAGCATGCATCGACAAGATGTAGGTCGATGAAACGTTGGGTTGGTCGAACTGGTTTAAGGTTTGACCGGGTTACGATGAAAGAATAATCGCTAAATTAGCCTGGGAGAGAAAATTGCGCGCGCTGTTCATCATCAATGATGATGACTACGAGATGCAGGACGTCTCTTACTTCTGAGTTTGGCGATGTCGAAAATAGCGCAGCGATCGGAGGGAATGGAATCTGTCCAACACCTTTAAAATGCCCCAAGGGTGCTGTCTGTTTTCAGGCTTTTTTTCGGAGTCGATCCGATATAGAGCTGCTTGCTTTTGCTTTGCTTCGTGTTCGTGGGTGGTGGGACTAATATAGTTTCTCTCCGTTCTCACCACCGGAGAGAAACCAGTGACAATGGGGCCAAGTGCAGCTGAGCAGGTGAGTACTCTTTGATTAATTGTCTAAGAATATAGCGGACTTGAGGCTAATCGAAGTAGGTTTTTACTGCAACTCCGCATGGATGGAAGAACTGTGTTAATAATGTCTGGAAAAACTGCAGTTCGTGATGGAGGAGGAGGCCATGTTCGAAGCAGAGGTGAGGGAGATGGAAGCATGGTGGAAGACGGAGAGGTTCAGCCTCACGTCTCGGCCCTACAAGGCGCGGGACGTGGTGCGGCTGAGGGGCGGCCTGAGGCAGCAGTACGCGTCAGACGTGATGGCGAAGAAGCTGTGGCGGACACTGAAGGCACATCAGGCGCAGGGAACGTGCTCGAGGACGTTCGGGTGCCTGGACCCGGTGCAGGTGGCGCAGATGAGCAAGTATCTGGACACCATCTACATATCCGGCTGGCAGTGTTCGTCGACTCATACCTCCACCAACGAGCCGGGCCCCGACCTGGCCGACTACCCTTACGACACCGTCCCCAACAAGGCCGAACACCTCTTCTTCGCGCAGCTCTTCCACGACCGCAAGCAGAGGGAGGCCCGCATGGCAATGACCCCGCAGGAGCGCGCCCGCACGCCCTTCGTCGACTACCTCCGACCCCTCATCGCAGACGGCGACACGGGCTTCGGCGGCACGACCGCCACCGCGAAGCTCTGTAAGCTCTTCGTGGAGCGCGGGGCTGCCGGGGTGCATATCGAGGACCAGGCCTCTGTCACGAAGAAGTGCGGGCACATGTCCGGGAAGGTCCTGGTGGCGATCTCGGAGCACATCAACCGCCTGGTGGCGGCGCGCCTGCAGTTCGACCTGATGGGGGTGGAGACGGTGCTGGTGGCGCGAACCGACGCGGAGGCGGCAACGCTGCTGCAGACAAACATCGACAAGAGGGACCACCCCTTCATACTGGGGGTGACGAACCCGGCTCTGAGAGGCAGGCATCTGGCGCTGCTCTTGAACGAGGCGACGGCGGAGGGGAAGTCGGGGGCGGAGCTGCAGGCGGTGGAGGAGGCGTGGATGGGGCAGGCAAGGCTGAGGCTGTACAAGGACGTGGTGGCGGAGGCGATAGAGGATGGAGGGAAGAGGGCAGAGTGGCTGGCGAGGGCGGACGGGCTGTCCCACTACGAGGCGCGGGGGCTGGCGGAGAGGCTGGGGGCCGGGGGGGTGTTCTGGGACTGGGATCTGCCCAGGACGAGGGAGGGGTTCTATCGCTTCCAGGGCGGGACGCGGGCGGCGATCGCCCGCGGGGTGGCGTTCGCGCCGCATGCGGACATGCTGTGGATGGAGTCGGCGGGGCCGCATTACGGCCAGGCACGCGAGTTCGCGACCGGCGTCCGGGCCCGCTACCCGACCATCCTGCTGGCCTACAACCTGTCGCCGTCGTTCAACTGGGACGCGGCCGGCATGAGCGAGGCGCAGATGGAGAGGTTCATCCCCGAGCTGGCCAAGCTGGGGTACGTATGGCAGTTCATCACCCTCGGCGGCTTCCACGCCAACTCCCTGGTGGTGGACTCCTTCGCCAAGGACTTCCTGGAGCGCGGCGTTCTGGCCTACGTCCACTCCATCCAGCGCCAGGAGCGCGCCCGCGCCGTCGAAACCCTCGCCCACCAGAAGTGGTCCGGCGCCAACTACTTCGACCACTTCCTCAAGACCGTCCAGGGCGGCTTCTCCGCCACCGCTGCCATGGACAAAGGTAAAATCACTTGCTTCACAATTCAGCTTTCCCATCTTTAAGTATCGCACAGCCTCGAATTATCACTATCGTCGTTGATTTCATCATTACTTAGTCCCCCTTCCTAATGGTTGATATTATACTTAATTACCCCAAATCCTAATGGTTGTTATACTACTTAATTACCCCAATTCCTTATGGTTGATATCTTCCGAATACGTTGACGTCATAATTAAATTCACCATTAAGTCCACACAAACTTGTTAATTGCGTCCTTGGTTCAATTAATCATAGGAAGTTATTTTCCCCTCTTTTAGTGTGTGTCCTAACAAATTCCATTCTATCAATCTATGGTTGAATTAACCTTAGGAAGTTATATTCACCTCTTATGTGTCTATTAATTATGCCTTCAATGTACCTACGACGGCAAAGATAAAAAATTCTCAAATTAGTTTAGTACATATGAATATGAATTATGTCTAATGGTTGATATATATTGAAATCAATTTACCATTTAAGTGAATACAATTATGAGGTTATGTGTATGGTCTATATAATATTTAATCAACCATTAAAAACACACAAAATGATTAATCACATCTATGGGTCAATCCTTGCCAAGAAGTTAGATTCACCTAGACTTAGTAACAAATCTTCTATTATCTCTATGTCTCAGGTGTGACAGAGGACCAATTCAAGGACTCGTGGAGTGGTAGTTCTACAAGTGACCGCTTGGAAGTCGACATAGTTCTTGCCAAGGCTGCCAAATTGTGAAGCAAGGCTCCAATTGTTTTTCATCCCCCTCCAATGGCCTTATGAATGTTATTATTTTCACAAGTAAGCTTCTTGTCACCTAGGCTGATCTTCTACTTCACTACCATTTGCTCCTCTCCCTCAAATAATAATATTTCCTCTATCAACTACCGTTCATCAGCAAAAATTGTTGAAGTCTATTCTTGTATTGTTTGTGGTTCCTACTCTTATAATAGAGGATTGGCACTTTTCAAATATGTTCACATCAAAAGTGCAATTCTTTTAAGTATTGCTACTCTTATTGTATTGCTGGCACATTACTCTAATATTTACTTCAATGAAGGTTGATTTTCACTTCAATCTATCCTTGGAAAAAAGAAATTGGAAAGTAAATGTATTATGGCCGAGCCAATAAAATGATTATTTCCCTTTCCATGAATTCAGGCACGACTACTTATCACAATTATTTTAAAAAGTATCACAAGTTTAGGCACTTCTCAAATGTTAGAATGAATGATCTCCCATGAGTTAAAATGAATAATCTCACATGATGTTTAAGCTTCAATGGAGCTTCCTTTGCAAGGATTGAAATTGAATGATTCTAGGGAACTTATGCGACATTTAAGGTTTGATGAAGCCTCCTTGCAAGGAGTGTGACATCATGGAAGGGATTTCTAAGGAAGATTAATCTTCACTTGATGTTTAAGCTTCATTAATGAAGCCTTCTTGCAAGGATTGAGAATGAATGATCTTACATGATGTTTAAGATTTGATGAAGCTTCATTAACGAAGCCTCCTTTCAAAGGATTCAGAATGAATGATCTTATATGATGTTTAAGATTTGGTGAAGCTTCTTACAAGGAGTATGACATTGTGGATGAGATTTCAAAGAAGATTTCTTTTTTCCCTACTCTTGAAACCAACATCCCTAACATGGAATGATGAATATGAGTGTAGAAACCAACACAACCATTCAACTTATGGCCCAGCTAGTGAACAACACAACTCCTCCAATGAAGATCAAATAGGGAAGACGCCTAAAGCACAAAGTTTGCTTGGTGGTAACAATAGATCCATTTTCCATTCTTTCCAAAACGATATGCTTTGTTGTATTTTATAGAAGAGGAGGAAACAACAACTATTTGATGTGAAATGAGAGCTCAAGTCATACCATAAGAGAGTGCCACATGAACAACCCCCCTATTTATTAAGTTCAAAGAGGATAGGTGAGGTATAGATTGGGAAGATACTCTAGCACAAAGCTTCAACATAAACTTCCTCAACATGAATGTGGAAATTTTAAAGATGCATGCACCAACCCTCCAAAATGTAGCTAGAGCTTGTGCAAACTCCAAAAGAGATAAATTCATGAAAGCTAGTACATGAGTCTTGCAAGGAAATGATGATGCTTTTTTGGGAACTAGTTTGCTTTAGCAATCATCTAAATGCTATTAGGATAGCCTTTCTAGGACAATGTAAATATCTTCCACATGAAGGGTTGATGATTATAGGCACACATGCATCTATGATCTCTTGAAGATGCCTCCAAATGGGGGTTACTTTTTGTAATAATAGGATATCCCTTGATGAATGGAAGGTGCAAGCTTGATCAATGGTACAACTCATCAGACACTCCATTTGTTTAGCCTAATGATAGCTCAATGGAGCATGATACGAAAGACATATCGTCCATGTGAAAGAATGTAGGCTGTAGCTGAGTCGGGTAACGTGGGTGTGTGCATTTCAACTAGTCCCAAGTATCAATTCCTCCCAATTGTTGTTGCATGGCTCTACAACACTTGTCATCCCTTGACATGGTTCCCTTCAGGCTCTTTCGGGGATGTCTTATAATAAAATCCATATGGCAACACATTACAAAAAGAAAAGCAACAATCTCTATTATGCTTAAATAGGAGAACTTATGAATGCTCCTTGATTGCTCATTGTAGTTATCTTGATGTAAGAGATACCACAATGTTTCGATCATCATCCTTATGTGCAAGCTTGTAATGCTCCTTTCTAAGAAACAGAAAAGCCATAAAAGAGGAAGTAAGGGAGAAGAAACCTCCCTCTCTCTCTCTCTCTCTCTCTCTCTCTCTCTCTCTCTCTCTCTCTCTCTCTCTCTCTCTCTCTCTCTCTCTCTCTCTCTCTCTCTCTCTCTCTCTCTCTCTTTGTGAAGCTCTCTCTCCCTCTCCCAACACTTGGCTACGGAGGATGGAGAAGAAGAAAAGAAAGAGACTTAATGATTGCACACACAAGAATTGACTTTTTCGCATTAAGTTTGAAATTCAAAAATCCCATGCTGTATTGACGAATATCCTTTGCTTCTCTCTCTCTCTCTCTCTCTCTCTCTCTCTCTCTCTCTCTCTCTCTCTCTCTCTCTCTCTCTCTCTCTCTCTCTCTCTTGTGGGCTATGGAGGATGGAGAAGAAGAAAAGAAAGAGACTTAATGACTGCACACACAAGAATTGACTTTTTCACATTAACGAATATCCATTGCTTTTCTCTCTTTAAAGTCTACCTATTTACAAGGCTCATAGGCTTCTTTTATTTGAAATTTTTGGAAAAATATTCAAGTAATGATGTTTATAAATGATAAGCGAGTATCCCAAGACTCATGATGCAAGATTTTGAAACTTATCGCCAATTTTCATGAGACTTAGGACTTTATACTAGCACACTATACCTGATACTATTGAAACTTAAAAATGACTTTGCATGACTTAGCATGTTATGCTTGTATTGTTTTGGTTTTTAATTTAGTGTCATATGGCTATTTTTGGCCTCTTATACTCAATTTGCTATTTTTACCTTTTTTCCATTTTTGGCAAGTTGAACTACAATCTTTAGAAAAATGTTATTTTTAGTAGTTTTAACTTTTTACAACTTCAATATTTAGACAAATGTTATTTTCAACAGTTGGGTCCATTAGACTCCTTGGTGGCAAAGAATATGTTAGGGTAAAGACCAATGTGATCGGATGTCCATCGTACTCACTAACCCTAACTATATATGTTAGGGTAAAGGCCAATGTGATCGGATGTCCACATTGTACTTTGAAACAATATGGGCACTATTCAAGGAAGGAGATCTCAACCATTGCCTCACTGCTTGAAATAGTTGTCATATACTATGGTGGACAGTACTCATTGAATTCCATAATACTTATGTGATGCTTCTAGGATGCTATTTTGATGCCCAAATATTATGTTAATGCCTTGCAGTGCTATTTGGATTGGATAGAGCTTATTTAGATCATTATTAGTAGGATTTGTTGATGTAATACAATTTAGACAGCAAGCATATAACAATGGAGCTTTATGCTTTGAATGCCAATCAAGGATGTTACATGCTTATATGGATGCTTGATATTAATGCATGTGCCTAGATATGCTTATGGGGTGCTTTGAGCTTTGTATTTGATCTCCATTGGATGTATATAGGCATTGGACATTTGCTTCAATGATTCTTCACTTTCTGGTTGAAGACATATTGCATGTATATACTCCCAAATGTATTTATAATGTACTTGGTCTTCCTAGATATTATGACACTTATGTCTTGAGCTTTGCTTTCTCACTTTACATTTCGAATTTACTTCTAGTGGGAGACATTTGTATTTTCTTTGTAGAGCTTGGTTCTTTAGAGACTATAGAGGGGAGCTCATGCTCAACCACCAAGACCCACGGACCACTTTTTCATTCAAGCATTTCAAGCGAGTACCTATGGCTATCTCCCACCTAGTCGATGCGCCTTCAATCCTACTGAGGTGTAGTGAGCTTACCTCGATGCCCAAATGAGTTGCCTCCTCCCTCAAGCGCATCGGTAGCTCCACGATTCTTGATGCAAGCTCAAGCATCCTTAAGCCTCCACCTCCAAGCTCCATCCTCCATAGTCGCACACGAGACAAGAGAAGAGAAGAGAATAGAAGAGAAGAAGAAGAGAGGAGATGGTGGAGAGCTTCACCTCCTTGATCCCTCACCCTCACACACTCACTCCCTCACACTCCCTCTCTCAAGCACACACAAAGCAAGCAAAGAGAAGAGAAGGAGTGAATAAGATGAGCCCACCTTTGCCACACACCAAAGAATGAGCTCTCATTTACTTTTTGAACTTTATATACATGCCCTAAAATCCCATGGGCACCCATCCCCTTTTTTACATGACCGGCCATTGTGGCAAAGTCCTCTTTTCCATTCCCTTCTACTTGGCCTATTTCTTTAGTATATGCATGTCTACCCTTTTACAAATTACACAAGATGGAGCCTAATGCTTTTTTACAAAAGTTTTGGGGCACCTTTCACTTAAAAATGCACTTTTTCCTTTAACTTGATTTTAGCGACTGCCCTTGCGCCTTTGCTTGTTCTTTGTCTTGCTTCTTCCATTTCATCCGCATTTCACTTCTTTTGCTTCCATCTTGAGATGGGTTTAACATTATCCCCTCGTAAACGAGTGCCAGTCCCATGGCACTTGGGAGGCTTTGTTGTCGAGGGTTTTGTGTTCGAAGGGTGGTTGCCTAAGTGGATGATGGGGCCTTGTGTTGATTGGTAGTAGTTGAGAAGCTTGGCAATGATGGCGTTGTTAGAGACCGAGGTTATGTTGAGTGGATGGCAGGGCCTCCGATGTTGGTGGTTGCAACATCCAGGAGTATCTAAAAAGAAAAGATGTGCTCTACCTAGGGGGAGTGTCTACCTCACCATGTAGTGCATCGTGCTTGTGCTGGTGGAATGGGGAGCTAAGCATGGGTGATGTCCCACACTTGAGGACCTTGTGCGTGTGGAAGTGAGGTATAGTGGTTACAGCTCAGGGAGACATGTAAGCGAATGTTATCTCCCTAGGTATGTCCTGCCCTTGAGGTGCCCTAAGCGTGTGTCGTGGGGGATCAAAAAGGGCTAGGGGGTTAGACACGGAGCCGGGCTGTCGACCGAGGCCACCGGACGTGCCTAACTTGAGAACCCTTAGGTGTAGTGACTATGGTCTATAAGCAGCTCATTGTGTCTTTGTGTGATTCTCTCTTTCCATTTCCATTCTCTTTGTTTTTATTTTTGTTTGGTACTTTCTTGCCTTTTCTTTCCTTCTTTCTTTCTTTCTTTCTTTCTATCTCTCTATTTTTCTTTTTGAGTTACATAGTCATGATAGAAGCTAGTCTTCATCATCAGAGTGAGGTAGAGAAGGAGGCTTAATAAATTTGTTAAGGAATTGGCAGCTTTGGAGATACCCCTTGAGGTCTATGCAAACTTGAAGGGTGGTGGTGGAGAGGAATGGATGATTGCAGCAGGTGAAGCGGCTATCATTCATATCCTCTAGATGAGCTAAGCAAAATGAAAGTAGTAGTGTAGCTCGTATCATTAGTCGAGCCATTATGCAACTACATATAGCATTAGGATCAAAATGGAGGACTGGGAGGCCACGCTCCTACATAGTGGAGTGTTGCCTAAGGAGTATCCTAAGCAATCTAAGGTAGTTACATGTGGTAATAAAGGCGGGGAATTCGTTTTGATGAAGTGGACCATGGTATCATACAAATTTTATGATGTGAAAATAAGGGCATCTTCATATGTAGCACAATGCAAATTATAGATCATCAGGAAGTCACACCAGCCATGGACATTGGGGTCAAAATCCACTCCTACCCTTTGAGGGTATGGCATGAACGTTGGGTTGTTCCGCTTGAAGGGTGAAGTGTTGCAAAAGGCCATCCAAGTTTCCATGTTGATGTCACAGATATGCCTTCTCCATGTAGGTTGGCATTCATAATCAGGCACATACCTTGACACTTCAAAAACTTTGTTTTGCCAAAATTCAGCATCTTCAATGTCCCATAGAGTGGGGTTCTATTCTCTCTCCTTCATACATTTCTCCCCGAGCCCACCTCCTATATTAATCGCCTCCTCCACTACCTTGATGGGCAAAACTCTACGCAGGTTGGTGGGGCATTGGAAATTAAAATCGAAGGGGTTTCTGGCCGTTTCTTGATGTTCCTAGATCACAAGGTCGATCTGGAAGCTTGTTGGGAATTAGTTGTTGCATGGTGGGATAGGTACATGTGGTGTCATTACTGGTCTAACATTCCATCTTCTTCTTGTTTCCTTCACCATTTGTTTTCTCCTTTCTCTCAATGTTGCCTTTCTTTCTACGGAGGTATCTACTTGTTGCTACTCATTTGGTCATGGGAAGGAGGCGGTGGGACAAGCTCTTCCTCTTGTGGTTCCATTTCAAAGTTCATTTCAGCCTCCTCCTCCTACCTTGGATCTTGTTGTGCCCCTTTTGTGAATCCAAGTGCATCAACTTCTTGTGGGTTTAGGCCTGCCAGCAGGAGATAGTGGCACTACTCTTCAAGGCAAAGGCCAACTCCCACGGGTTGTGGTGGCATCTACAGGCCTACTCTCACGGCCCTGCGTGCTATCCCTAGCTTCTTCTTTACAACTTCTATGGATTCTCTTTCCTTTGCTTGTGTGACATCCAATAAGGTATTCAGGAAGGCGCGTTGCTAAGTTTCAAAACCCACTTAGGTGGCCTCTGTTGTGCTTTCAGCGAGTACTTTGTCTTGGTTTTCACCCCCCTTTCATTGCGGATTGCCCACTCTTCTACTCTCTTCTTCATCTCCCTGAAGCTCTTCCCTTGCCTCTGTGTTAAGGCTGTTATTGCTGATTCTTGTTCTTTCCACTTCTGAGTTATCATCTCCTTCTCCTTTTTCCAAGTGCTCGATCTCTCTCTCCAACCTTTCTTGCTCATCTATCTCTAGGAATACCCCTGCTACCAGGTCTTTGACCTCTTGGTGATGCTCTTCCTCTTCTTGCTCTCTTTTTGCTTCTCTTGCATCAAGCTCATCCATGCCCAATTGGACTCTCTTCACCTGGTCATCTTGCTGCATTATTAAGAGTTTATATTCTCAATGTAGTCCAACTAGCTCCTGGTTCTCATCTTTGAACTGTTTTCTCTAGGTTTCCTCATTTTCTTCCTTGGTACTGAGCTTTGATTTTAGCTCATTAATTTTTTTTTGGTACATGGCCACCTGTCGTGGTTTTTCCAGCTGGAAGGCCACCATCGACTCTTTCTCGGCTTTCAACTCAGCCACTACTATTGAGAGCGGAGTTTTGATGCCGAGAAGTGCTTAAAAATAGCTAAAAATTACGAATATCAAGGGAAAAATATTCAACGTCGAAGGTGGCGGCTCGACCTAGGACGATTTTAAGCAGCAAAGTGCTTTAAAGGCGCCTGAGTGACACTTGTTGATTTTTGATAATTTTTCAGACTGTTGTGCGGATTGTCAAGAGTTACCGGCCAATGCGGGATGTCAAGCCGGACGGCCAGGATTTTTCAGAGCTCAATTCGGAGTCCGGACGGGGAAGGAGCCAAGAAACCGGGCAAGATATGAAAAGGTGGACATTAGAGTGGCCAAATGTAAGTGACCTTTGGAGCCTTGGGGGCATTTTATGCCACATCAAAGCGTGGCATTTTTAGAGGAGCAAAAACGTGGAGAGATATGGCGACAGGAGGCACCGAAATTTGCGCCAAGATGCATGGAGATCATGATGACCGGCTGCAAACAACCATTGCAAATGATCATTGCCCTTGCTTCCCCTCTGCCTGCTGCTGATCATTTCGCCTATCTTCACCCGTCAAATGGTGATCTCTATGGAAATCTCTGATTTCAGTCTTTCTCTCTTCTCCCTCTCTCTCTTCTAGAGGCAGATTCATGTGGGAAGAAGAAGGCTTGATGGATGCTTGTCCAACCGAGATGGGATTGCTCCATAATGCAAGAGGAGGGTAGATTGCTGATTCCAAACTGTCATGGACATTAATGGCTGCTGGAAATCAGTCCCGAAACATGGCAAATAAAAACTCGCAACCCGCAAAGAACGGTAATTTTATTTTTACAAAGGGAATTGATGTTTTATGCAATTTGCTTCATGAATATTTGTTCCTATGGGCTGATTATGCATTATGTTGTTGTCTGCTATGAGTTTGATCAGTTTATGTTCAGAAAATCAGAAAATCATAAGTGTTACGACTGAAATTAATGGTATAAAGCCCGTAAAACACGCATTTAAGAGGCAAAATGGGGTCTTTTTGCAAAATAAAGGGAAAACATGAGATATAACATCAATAAAACCTGAAATTTTGCTATCAAGAAAACTAAGGGCCACAGCCCATAATCAATTTCAATTTCTAGTCATTTTTATTGAAAATAATAGAAGAAAAATGGCGGAAAATGGGTTTTAAATGGGAGAAAACTAGGAAACGATAAAAAGAAAATTCTAGAAAATCACATAAGTATTTGTGCAATGTATAATGAAGGTATAGCATGAGGTTAGCCTCGGTTTACCCTCATTTCTATATTTTTGTCCGTATTTAGTGCTTTCTCTACAAAGAAATACACATAAAATGACTCTTACACCTATCAACGATTGCAAAACATTAAACGGTAGGGTGAGAGGGGAGTTTGAGCGTCAAAGTACAATCTTAAATCTGATTTATGTGTTGCATCATGGTTATAGAACGTTGTTTTAAAATAAAGGAAAAGGCAGCATGAGCGTAAGGCTTAGTTTCTCTCCTCGTTTCAATACATAAATGTTAGCATGGAAATCATGGAAAGACTGGTTTTGCACGATGCACAATGCTGATTTTCTATTGTTTGTGCACTAAACCATTCACATTATGCAC
Source organism: Lygodium microphyllum (assembly GCF_053477565.2). Lineage (NCBI taxonomy): Eukaryota > Viridiplantae > Streptophyta > Polypodiopsida > Schizaeales > Lygodiaceae > Lygodium > Lygodium microphyllum. Next base: position 20,024,748 of record NC_141158.1, on the reverse strand, counting down.
TATGCATGGTTCATGGTATCGAAGGAAAAATCTCATGGACTACATAGCAATTGTTTTCTTAGGACTTTGACCCACGATTGAGAGTGTGAGGTTTTCCCCTGCCGTAGGATAGAGGGTCAATTTCCTAAGGGACTGTGAAGTGAGAAAGCATGGTATATCTCCTGGAAATACGAGAAATATAAAAGAGAGGGGTTTGTGTTCGTATGTGTTATATGTCTAGCAGCGCATCAAAGGGCCAATCCCTGCGATGTAGGAGGGCTGCAGTGGAGCTCCAACTATTAGTCGGTGGAGTGCCTCCTATGTGTGTGTGACGAGGCATTATGCCTAAGTACTTTGGGATCTCCCTTTGAGGAGTTTTAGGGAAACGTTGGACTATGAACTATAAACGCATGAATTCAGCTTTAGGGCAGGTTGTCCTTTAGCATTAGATTGACGCTCCTGGTCCGTGAGGCCGTGAGGGTGTTTGTGTGTCATGAGCATGAGGTCCGGCTAGTGCTATAGCCAGTGCCGGCCCGTTTTAGGTCCCATCAACTATTCTCTTTTTCTCCTTGGCTTTCTCTAGTCGGGAGAGTAGCTCCGTGACATACTCGTCATAGTTAGCGAGTGGCTTCACAATTGTGGGGATGGGAGCTATGCAAGTTTCCCCCTTTTATCGCTTAGGGTCCTGCCTTGACTCGGCGTCTGCTTTGCTAGTCTCTTTTGCCCTATGGTTGGGATTTCCATGTTGTTTGCTTGAGCTAGTTCCTTGTTAACAAAATACTACACCCAGGCCATAAGATTATTAGCATCGACCATGGTCGGGGTTCCCTGGGTAGGCGTTGTTGTTGTGGGGATAGATACCATGAGGGGTGGAATGGGGTGGATGGGGGCTTTGCCCTTGCCCTCTTGCACTACCGTTGGCATGCCTTCAGGCGCATGTGTGCTCGGGCCCTCATCTATCCTCAGACTCAAGATGTCCATCTCGTCTTGTTCACCTTGTTGCTCCATTGACCTGCATTTGGCCAGCTTAATGTCTTGCCCTTCCTTCTTCCTCAACTCCTCCTTTTCGGTGGCCTCTCTCCTCCTCTCTTCCTCGGCTCTTTTTAACTCTGCTTTCTCTAACTCTTCTCTTTCTTTCTTTTTCTTTCCTTCACCTCTTGCTTTGACTCTTTCTTGACTTTCTGCAAATCCGCTTTCTCCTTTTTCTTCCTTTCTTCCTCCTTCTTTTCCCGTATCATCTTCTTCTTAGAATTCTTTGATTTCCTTCTGCCGAATTGAGCTTCTTGCTCTCCCTCCTCTTCACTAACTATCCTCTCACTCGATTGTTCTCTGTCATGTTGAGGAGGTACCTATTAGGTGTTTCATCCACTCCTTTCTCTCCATCATGTGCCTCCTTTATTGCTTCCTGAATAAGAGCGATCAAGATTTCTCCATACCCAATGAACGAGGCTTTGGCTGAAGGTTGGCTAAAGGCTTCTTCCTCTCAACTTCTTTTGATGCTGGGGACTCTCCACCCGTCATGATTTGCTTCCAAGGGCTAGTGCTTTAGCAGATTAATCAATGGTTTTCCGCATGTAGCCATTCCAATCCACCTCATCTAGCGAGTGAGCCGCCATGCTCTCCAGCATGGCCACATTGATCCTCTACATAAGCGAGTTGTACCTTTGAATAGAGAAGAGGGAGTGGATCACCTTAGCCTGCAATCTGACCTCTGAGTCAAGGATTTCTTGGATACTTATGCCATCGTTTGTTAATATATTCTCCTTTTTCATCTTTAGCATTGCATAAACATCTCTCTTCTATCTCTTTTCCACCTTAGGTTCCAATCATTCTCTACCAAGGCCTTATTAAGCGAGATCTGCACTTGCTTGGTTCCTTCTCTATTCCCCACAGTTACTGTCCCACACTCCTTGTCAGGGTCGTATGTCCTTAAGAATTCCACACACTTAGTGTGGTCGGTGAGAAAAAATTTTGATGTGGTTGGCAAGGTTGCACTGCTCTACAACCCTCTTGACAACCTCCTCATTGGCCACACCTCCTCAATGTTGTGAATGCTCCTAAATTTGAGCTAGTTGTAGGCTTGGTTTTCAAGGGAAAGGCCGTACTTCACTCTTTTCTCTTTCGTGAAGAGAAGGAGATGGGCTCAGTCTTGCTGTGACATCTTCAGCTCCTATCATGAACCATGGTTTACCATTAAAGCTTTCCAAAACAATTACTTGCTGGAAGAAAAGACTTCATGCTTGCTGAATTGAAATGTTTTTAGTATAGAAACAAACTTTCCCTTCAAGCTTTATTTCAAATTTTGTGACATTTTCCTCAATCGTGAGTTAATAATTTTCTTCCTTTTTTGTTCTTAGATGTGGATTGAGGCTTTTAAGGTATGTTTTTTCTTTTCTTATTTCCTTATGTGTTTGATTTACCTTACCCCCTTACCCTTGCTTGCTCAAAATTGAGAAAAATCCTTATGTATGAGCCAAGCAAAGAAGTTTGGAATATATTCCATATGAGTGTATCGATCCATGTCGAAAGGTTAGATGCTTACTTGGGTAATGTAAGTAAGGAAATCGAGCAAGAAGTCACCAGAGTCTACGCAACTAGCGATGTGCAGTTCCTCCTCGGTGAGGATGCAATCTAAATAGGGGTATCCTGAATGTATTCTTCCATGGGTCGGTCATGAATGGTCATCAATACCCTATAAGAGGTTGGAGCGACATAAGTTGGGTCATACTCTGATGTTTTGACTGTGTGTCGTTGCTTTGCATTTGTCATGATCTGACATCCTTTGAGTTCCCATTGAAGGAGAAGAGCATACCATTTCCTCAAGAAAGGAGAGTCATTGTCAGCAAGTTGTTTCAAGTCTTCTATCTCTTGATCTTTGGCATAAGCTATGTGCTTGTCATATGAGGCGATGCGGCATTGTTTATGTGCTTCTTCATGGGAAACGTTGGTGGCAATCAACTCCTCAGCTGCCTTGGAAGCCTTGACAAACACAAATTTGGATTCTTCCTAAGAACAAGGGAGTGTTCGTACTTCCATTGCTATAGGCTCGTCCAAGAGTCCCAAGTCTAAGCGGTCATAGCTTTTAGAAAGTGATATGAAGGTGGCATCTAGGCTTCTAAGACAGGCAACCAAGTCATCTCCTGTGTTCTCTGCTAAGTATAAGGCCACAGTTAGAATTGAGAGTCGCTCATAAGAGGGTCTAAGGCTGGTGAGGGGTTGGAGTTTGACAGAACTAGAGAGTTCAACAGCAGCTGATGGAGGCCGCTTTGGTTATTCCTGAGCTTGCAGTTGGACCTTTTGTACAGTAGGCTGGGCTCTGGTTGCTGTTGACAGTGTACTGTGACATTCAGGTGATGTTCCATGAGCTGTAGGACTAGTCATGGCATGTGTGTGAGTAGTAGGTTGTGGTTTGGGTCGATAGACTTTCTTAGTTCACTGGTTTTTGTGTTTGTGATTTTGAAGGCTTTCAATCCAGAGGCTTTTGCAGCCTTAGCCTTGGATGTATCATGTGGCCTTGTGTGGTCAATCTTGAGGGCATCGTTCAATTAGTGCCTTTGGTAATTTTGGCATTAGGAATCCATATCCAGGCATTACCCTCGTAATAGCCTTGTGCTTGCAATAGGGTCCTGAGGACCCATCGCGGCTTGACTATATGTCGATGTATATAATGGCGTCTTGGCCTCCTAGGGCATGAGGTGGGTTTCTTAGCCTTGTGGAGTTATGGGTGTCAACTCCTAGGTGGAGGTCCGTGTAGTTTAGGCATCCACTGAAGCTTTGGCTTATGGGCCTTAGCCTTGAATTTCAAGAATTTTCTGGTCTTGAGGCTTGGTGGATTGTGATGAAGCGCTACCCCCCTCCTTAGACTTGGTGGTAGGTTTCTCTACCGATTGTTGTAATGTCGACTACGAGTCACAACGTATCCACCTAGCCATGGGCAACGTCCACATAGTTACATCTCTTAGCAAGGGCTACATGATTCCTTCCAAGCCCGCAAAGCCATCGGTAGAGAAACCTGCCGCCAAGTCTAAGGAGGAGGGCTGCATGATTCCTTCCAAGCCCGCAAAGCCCTAACAATCACGTTTTAATGATGTAAGTTTTTATGAATTTTGAGAGAATTTTTTCGATAAAGAACAACTCGAGAATCATCATGCTATTTTCCCATAAAATTTTCATGTTTTTGTTTATTTATTAGACCATGTTTAGTGTATCTCTTTATTTTTTGGCCATTTTTCATATAAATAAACATGAAAAACTAGCAACCAATCAAGAATAGAAATGAAAACAATATTAAACTCAACTTCAACCCATGGGAACATTATAAATTTTCACTTTCATAAACTATGTAGAATATACAATCACTTACGTGTAATTTTTAGTAGTTTACTTGTGTTCCAAGTATTGTGGGAACTCTATGACCCATTGGACCACTAATGATGCTCCTTTAGAGCCCTAATGCAATATCTTTGCATTGTAAATGCTACATCATCCTTCATTTATGCTTAATCATGACCCTCTCACTTCCATGTCACCCACCCCTCGCTCATATGCATTGGTTTTAGTCACTATGGAGGAGAGAGAAAGACTACATTTCAACAGAGAGAAAGAGAATTTTTTGATTTCTCAATCTTTCATCTCACCACAAATAGATGGTATAGTAGTGTATAGCATGATGAGGAGACTTCATTTCTTCAATCATATGTAACAAATGATGAGGAATAAGGATTTAAAAATGTTAAGAAGATGGAGCTGCCATGTTTTTGCTCACATATTCTTTATCTTTCTCATCCCACATTTTTTCATTGTGCCTCTTTGCATTTTGGGCACATGCCCCTTCAAACTTGGGCATGTCTCATTCAGATCTTAACCAAAATGTAGCCATTCTAATGTCCTCCATCTCTCCCCACTCAAACTAAAGGCTTTTTGACAAAAAAAGTTCATTCCAAAACAATTTTTGGATGTGGACAACATGCCTAGCCACTTCTACACTTCTTGCAAAGTTGAATTGATGATCCAATCTACTTTTGACTTTAAAATGCTACATGCCTTGCATTTTTTCCCACCTTGAGAAATGGACTCCATTTCAGTTTTGTTTCTCCATTTTTGACTTTGGAACTTCAAAAACCACTCCAAAATCATGCAAAATATACCTTTAAAATCTCCTCTCATTGGCGGCCACAAAATAGAGTGACCCAACTCATCAAATCCATGCATCGACCATGCCAAAACAAGCATACATGTGAAAGTATAAAGTAGAAACAGAGAGCAACTACTACAAATATAAAATATGAAACACTCAACCTCACGTACATGGATCCATGTCAAATCCAAGACCAGCATCAGGTCCATGTAACACATTACAAATTATCCATATCCCTTATATTAAACCAAAAAAACAAACATAACAAGGACAAGGTGATTGAGACACCTAATGTTGAAACATGTACACATCAAAGTATACAGTTGATGTTGAAAATTATACATGTTAAAGTTCTCAAACCCCTCCTTGAATGTGAACCAAATAACTTACAAAACAAAGCTCAAGAATAATGCATAGGTCAAAAGCACCCACACACAAGAAGGGAAATGGAATGGCCCTCTTGGCCTAATGAGATATATGTGAAAATCACAACATTCATCCATATTGCCAAGAAACACTCCCTTAGTCCCTATAAATCTCTCATAATGCACAATTCCTAAACTAAGGGATGGGCTCCTTAGAGCCCTATGCTAAATACATCAAATTATTGGTCAACCTCCTGCATACATAGCAAAGGGTGTCCAACAAATATAACTTTTAATGATCCTATGTGTTCAAGATAAAATCAAAATTTCAACATGGGCAATGGTTGCTACCACACCAAGGATACTATTCCTTCAAGTTGCCTTAAACTATTGTTTGCCATGTTCAAGTTAGTGGTGGTATCCTTTTGAATGGGTGGTCCTAGTCTCTCCAATAAAAGGGTCAGTCTACGTCTTGTTACCTAGAATTTTCACTAACAAGAAGTGCCTCAATTAAAATAATCCCACTAAGCATCTCCTCAAGGGTGGCTTAGCCATCCCTTTGAGAGTTTTCATAATTATTACCATGATTGATATCCAAGTTGTTGATTCCCTTACTAGAGTGAACTTATCTTGCTTTAGTAGGTGTTGACTGTATGCCCTAAATTCTTGCATATGCCACATTTCACATTAGGATAATTATGTGGGAGGTGTTACCCTCCACATCACTTATATTTGAATCTTGATGAGTCTCCCTCATTGGGCTTTCTAGCTCCCATCAAGTTTTGCTAACGCTTAAAAAATGTAATGTGCACCACAATTTGATGATATTGCTCAATGATATGTTAGTATAATGTTTCATCATAACTTTGACTCTTCTATAATGTTTGATGTAGAAGATTCATACCAAGCTGCTTCATTAGGGGAGATTTAAACTCAGCCCTATGCCTTTTAGTTTTAGAGAAGAAAGCTTCTCAACCAATAGAGGAGAGCTACCACTACCATAAAAATGGGGTTTTCCAATTTTGAAGTATTTTACCTCATATTTAAATATTTTTGAAATAAAGAATTTTTAGATGTTTTTGGGACATAAATTTGTGGAGCAATGGTTGCAAGGTAAATAAAATATGTAATCTAAAACTGCCTTAGATCAACTAAGATACATGTGTTTTTTAAATTAGCATTAATTCTGGTGAACCTTATGTGCAAGTACCTTAGAGAAAAGAGATAAATACTTCATGTAGAGATATTCTTTTGAAACAAGTTTTTCTCTTGTCACAACCTACTTGAAAGAAACACAAATGCAATAATGGTAAAGATGACACTAAGAGGACAATTTGTGATTTAAATACAAAATTGTGTGGCTATAGCACGCATATGGTTGGGCTTATCTACACTTTTTGCATTCTCTCTATATCCAGACTTGGTGTTTCGAACTCTCGAAGTCATTTGTGATATCATCATCGAGACCATCTAAATCAACAACATTAGAATGGGAAAATGTGGGCAAGGTGGACCTAGCTGGTGGGCATAATGGAGGAGATATGTAAGCTGGTGGTATCGAAGTGTTTTTGTGTGATGCGTACTTGATGAGATTCTCCATCATCTCGACTCTAATCATAATAATGCATCATTTATATAATTTGCTAAGTGATCATCCCATATAAAAGCATCCAAAATGAGGCTAATAATTAAGTTTTTAACACTTACCCTAGGTCCATTTTTAAAAAATTAAACTTGCATCGCTTGTCTATAACCAAGAAAATGCACTAGGACAAGTTTGGCATTGTAGCAAACTCTTCAACCACAACTATGGATGTCACCTTGCTCTCACACTTTTCAATTGATAATTCTAGTGTTTCCTAACATCTCATGGTCTTGCACAATAGGCCTAGAAGTCTATGATAAGTTTTCTAATAGATTTGTTTTGGTAAAGAAAGAGATTGAAAAACAATCTCTCTCTCTCTCTCTCTCTCTCTCTCTCTCTCTCTCTCTCTCAGGGTTAAGGAACTTGTTGCTTTACATCGTTGTGATACCATTCTATTAAATTGGTAACAAAGCATATTCTTGTCACGATATCGTACAATATGAAGCCGTAGTCAGATCTACCTGTGATGAATATAAAAACTTGACTTTTAAAAAATTTGAGATAACTTAAGAGAAATGAAAGGTGGATCAAGAGTTGAAGCACAAGTGAAAGCAAGAGCTACGGAGATTCAAGCAAGAGAGAGCAAGATGGTTTGTGGGAATTCCAACAATCACAATGTGTGACATGTCCTCTCTTATTATGTTATTATGTAAAGAATAAATAATAAAGTCACAATGATGAGTGGTTAATTACATATAGTGTACAATTATGATCGCAATAAGTACAATTAGATATAGGTGGCTAGGCAAAAACGACCTTTAACCCCAACAAGCTCCCACTTAAAGGCAAACATGCATGAGTATGGAGAAAACAAGAAAAAGTGACAAAGTACAATGTGTACATATAAGTACAACAACATGAGAAATAGATGTCATCTCATCCTATGCCCATCATCTTCCTATAAGAAAAGCATAACATTCCATCAAAAGACTTTTAGTTAGCAGATGTGTAGGATTCTCATCATTCAAGATCTTGCCAAGCTCTATCTACTTATCTTCAACTACCTTTTTGATGAAGTGATAATAGACCTCAATGTGCTTGGTTTTTGCATGAAAGATTGGATTATATACCAATTCAATGGCACTCATAGAGTCCCAATGCAACCTAGGAGTCACAGTCATACCAAGATCTACCACTAATGCAAGGCTCAATGGCTACAATGTACTTAGCCTCAGTAATAATAAACAAGGCTATGTATTTATGCACCTCGGACATCCAAGAAACATTACCTCCAACAAAGGTTAAGACATAGCCATAGGTAGAGACTTTCTACTACTACATGTCCTGCATAGTCAGAGTCTATGTTGCCCATAGCTCCAATATCCTCGCTACCATAATAAATGCATATATTTGTAGTTTCCTTCAGGTTTCTCATGATACCCTCCTTTACGGCATCCCAATATTGTTTACAAGTGTTGTCATATAATGAGCCACAACTTACACTGCAAATGCTATGCCAGATCAAGTGGCTATCATGGCATACATAAAGCTTTCCACCATAGATGCATATTAGATCTTGGCCATCTTACCTCTCATCATCTAAATGGAGATAGTTTGCTTGATTGACCTTCACATGAGAAAATAAGGAGTATCCAATAGGTTTACCATCCTACATATGGAACCCCTCTAGGACTTTATGAATGTACTCCATCTATGGACAAGTAGAAAAGTCCCTTTGAGAGATTGCACATAATGCACATACCAAGTATATGAGAGACATGCCCCATGTCCTTCATGTTAAGCTCTTCTTGAGTTGAGATTTCAAAGCATCTAGCTCATCATGAGCACTTCCAGCAATTGGCATATTATCAATATATAGCACCAAAATGATAAGGCTATCATCATGGGCCTTTTTCAGTAAAAGACATGGATCCATATCACTACGGGATAACCTAGTTGAATGCATAAAATTATGATACCATTTCCTAGGTGCTCGCTTAATTCCATAAAGACTCTTCCTCAACTTGGACAATAGATATCCTCATGCAAGTCCCCAAGAAGAAAAGCAATGTGTAGGATAGTCATCTTGACTACAAGAGAGAATATCTCATCAAAATCAACTCCCTTCTTGTGCTTAAAATCCTTAGCAACTAATTTGGCCTCACATGCTAGCTTAGAGTGACCAAGAATACTCTTCAACTTGTATGGCCACTTGCATGGCAATGCATGTTTTCCATTGGGCAAAGGGACCAAATCCCATGTATGGTTTCTTTGCAATGAATGATACTCAAATTGTAAGGCCCTCTCTAAGAGCGACTATCACCTATGTGAAGAGCCTCCTCATAAGTAAGAGGCTCACCAAAATCTATCACCATAATATAATTCATGGAGGACTCAAAATGATCAAGAGGGCATGAAGCTTGTTGAGATTTATGCAGTCACACTCCTAAGACAAGATCTTTGTATGGAGCAGTATGGCAAGGGATATGCAACAGTCTAGAGAAGCAAGCTGCCTTTATCCCATAGGCACAATGTGGAAAAGTGGTACCATCCTAGAACTATAAAGCAATGTACTTAACAATCATTTGAATGCAATGCCATTATACTTTGTACTTTTAGTCTAGTCCATGTCTACTCAAGATTGTGTTTGTAAGTCTAGGCTAATCTATCTTGGAGCCTAATTCACTTAAGTAAGAGTCTTGTCCAGTCATTTTTCATCATGCTCCTTGTCCATGAATTCTAATCTCCATAGCTAACGTTACTCAAGTTTCGTGTTTCTTAACATGGTATCAGAGCCATGGTGAGCTTGGTTTAGCTTAGATCAATGTTCTTCTAGCTCCCCACAACCTCTTTTTAGCTCAACTTTATGAGATGACTTCATCTCTCACTCCATTTTCACCCTACATCTCTTGATTGCCATAGCTACCCAACACCCAGCTTTGTTAGAGCTCCTAGATCTCTTCAACTAGGCCATATATCACTGAGATTTCTTCTAGAGGAATCTTTTTCTACTCTAGGAGCTTCTCCTTGTTACATCATAGTAGAACATTGGCCTCTCTCTCTTGCCGAGCATTGTGTGGTATTCAACTCGTTGTCCGAACCTATGTTGTTTCTTATCGGGCTATCGGCACCATCATTATGCTCCACAATATCAACAATTATCTTAGAGATTTTGAAGATCATGACCTAGGTTTCTCCCCATTCAAATCTCAAGCCATATGGTTCATCGTGGTGGCTACACAGAGTAAAAAACTAGGCCCCTATCCTAAAACCCTAACTGGTAGCCATAGCCACTCAACTTAAAGCTCATATTTCACTCTATTTTCTCACTCCTCTCAATTCTATCAACCTACTACCACTCTGATTCACTGTACCACTAAAGTTCTAGCAAGGTTGCCACATCAAATTAGCAAGGAGGGGAAGATTCAGCCATCAAAGTTCAATAGTAAGCTCAACAAGCATAGTATCTTTTGCTACTCATTAGTGCTTCTTGGCACTTTTGTTTCTTGACACATCCAAGCAACTCATTTACTATTGATCTAAGATTTTTTATGTTGATTTTCTACTGCTCTTGCCATCTAGTATGGGGAAAGATTCACTATCATACAGCTTCAAAGAAATAGGCTTCCACACTTGGCAGAGAAGAATCAAGTTGATATTGATGAAGAAGGGCCTTTGGTCAATAACCAATGGCCAAGGAACCTAGAGATATTACTCTTGTAGCAATATGGCAAAATAATGATGACAAATCCCAAGCCATCATCAAGCTATATCCACCATGTAACACATGTGATACATCTCATACCACTTGGAAACAGTTGGACACATTGTTTGGTGCCCAATCTAGATCTTCAAAATATGAATTATTGATTGAGTTTTTCAAGTTGGATATGAAGACTAATACATCCGTTTCTAATCATCTTAATTATATGGAAAGTCTCCTAACTCAACTTGTAGGGATTAACTTAAAAATGGAAGAATGCATATGCATTGGAGTCTTACTCAAGAGTCTTCCTCTAGAATTTGGTAATGTCTCCACCACACTAATTAATATACCAAATCCAAAGCTGGTAAACATCAAAGCATCACTCCTCGAGGAAGAGAAGAAGCTCAAAGGTAAAGAGGATGCAAGCACTTCAAAGGAAGAACATGTTCTCTATGTCAATAACAAGTACAAAGGGAAGAAAGACATTGTTTGTGACTTCTGCAAAAGAACAGGACACATTGAAAATTGTTGTTATGCCAAGAAAAGATCACAAAAAGCCTACCTAGCAACTACCAAAGAATAATAAGACCATGAAGAAGAAGAAGACACTTAAGAACAAAAGGACAAGCCTCATCAATCCTTCTATTCCCACTATTGAGACTAACTTTTTTAACCCTTGTATGTATTTGCATTAATTCTCCAATCATAAGCTTTGTAACCCTCATGTAACCTATGCACTATAACCTCTACACACTTAGTGAGGCCTTGTGAAAACCTCTAGCTTTATATGGTTGTTTTTTTCCATGTCTACACTTAGCAAGGTTCTACTCATGACAACCTCTGTATACTTAGTGCTTTTTATGGTTGTGATTGAGAAGGGGTGTTAAGATTTATGCAATCACACTCCTAATATAGCCTCTTTGTATGGAGAAATAGGGTAAGGGATATACAACACTCTAGAGAAGTTGTCTTTATCCCCCATATGTACAGTAGTGTGGAAAAGTGATACCATCCTCGAACTATAAAGCAATGTACTTGACAATCATTTGAATGCAATGCCATTGTACTTTGTACTTTCAATCTAGTCCATGTCTACTCAAGATTGTGTTTATGAGTCCAAGATAATCTATCTTGGAGCCTAATTCACTTGAGTAAGAGTCTTGTCCAATCATTTGTCATCATGCTTCTTGTCCATGAACTCCAACTTCCATAGCTAACCTTGCTCAAGTTTTGTGTTTCTTAACAAATCTCTAGTGGGGAGGATCTCAAGACTAGCTATGGGGCTTGTTGTGGCCTACCCTCTCTATGTCGAATATCATAATCATGCACAATAGGCAAATCTTGGGCCATGACATCATCACTGATTGCAGTAGAATATCTAATTGGGCTAGTTGGACTATAATAGGAGAATCCTTCTAAAAGTTCCCCTACATACCTTAACTATCTCCTCAAGTTGCTTATGCATCTCATCCTCATGAAATACAATATCATGGCTATGAATAATCTTTTAAGTATGCGGATTTTAAAGGCGATAGCCCATCTCACCTGTATCACCATATTCAAGAAAGATGCATTTTACAAACTTCAAATCCAACTTGTTGCATTTGCCTTTGGGAATATGACAGAAGCCTCACATCCAAAGACTCTCAAATGAGCATATGAGGGAGGTTTTCTAGACTATATCTCCTTAGCAACTCAACCACTGAGAGCATTATATGGGGATCTATTTATTAGATCAACTACAATAATAAGTATCTTAGTCCAAAAGTACTATGATAAACTTGCTTGACTGACTATTTCCTAAATAGTCCCATTCATATGCTTTACAACACCATTCTATAGCGGGGTGTATGGTATTAAAATATTGAGGATGCATGCTAAGGTGGATCACTTATGAGCAAATAGACAATCATAATGAGGCATAAGTAATGACAAAGAAGAACAACATATATTATTCAAGCATAATGCAAGTACAACTAAATGAGAATAATTGATCAAATGTGTGGGGATGAGCGACTTTTATAGGCTTACAGTAGGTGGTATTGGTAGGTGGAAAAATGTGAAAAGGGACCATGGTATTCACCAACTATGGTTTTAATAAACCATGCATACATGACCTAGTCTAAGGCTTTATTTTCAATGTGATTCTTTACCTTGTTGTTCCTTACAAAGAGGCTATAGTGGGTGTGATTGCATATTTCTCAACACCCCTCCTCAATCACAATCAAGATAGGCGCTGAGTATACAGAGGCTACCATGAGTAGAACCTTGCTAAGTTTAGACATGGAAAGAAAAAACCATATAAAGCCAGAGGCTATCACAAGGCCTCATTAAGTGTGTAGAGGTTACATATAGTGTGCAAAGGTTACATGAGGAGTACAAATGCTTATGGTAAGAACATTAGGCAAGTACACATTTAAAACCTAAAAAAGTCTATCAGAAAATGAGCTACAAAAGAGGGACTAGTGAGTCCTATCCTTTTGTTCTTGTGTGTCTTTTTCTTCTTCTACTCCATTATTTCCTTCATCTTCTTTGACTGTTGCAAGATATTCTCTTTGAGATCTTTTCCTATCATGACCCAATTTTCTTACAAAAATCACAAACTATGATCTTCTTCCCTTTTTCCTTCGCATAGAGGAGTTGTTGGTCTCCTCTTGGGGTGCTTGATTCTCCCTTGCTCTTGATATTCTTTTCCTCTTCCAGGAGAGATGCTTTGATATCCACAAGATTTGGATTTGGCATGTTGATTAATGTGGTAGACACATTATCAAACTCAAGTGGAAGACTCTTGAGAAGCACTCCAATGTGCAAATGTCTCCATCCAACTTCAAGTTGATTCCTACAAGTTGTGTCAACAAGCTTTCAATATAATTTAAATAGTTGCAAGTAAGAAGCTACTTTTCATGTCAAGCCTAAAAATTTCAATTAGTAAGCCATATTTGGAGGATTTTGAGTGAGCTCCAAACAGGGTTTCTGATAGATTCCATGTTGCTTGAGAGGTTTCACAATCATCAACATGATGAATGTAGCTGTCATCAAGTTTGAGCTTGATAATAGCTTGAGACTTATCATCATTTTTATCCCATATGATTGAGAGTGCAGCTTCCCTTGGTTTCTTCTCTTGACCACTTGTGATTGACCACAAGCCTTTCTTCATAGGGATTAGTTTGATCCTAGTTTGCCATGTGTGGAATCCGACACCATTGAATTGGCATGAAGGTGAATCTTTGTCCATTTTGTTGGCAAGAGTAGCAAAAATTTTATCTGAGAATAGACTAGCAAAGGAGTTGAATTTGAGTGTGTTAAAGTACACAAGAAGATTAGTGTTAACCAACACTAGTTAGTATCAAGAGATACTATGTACTTGATGTTGATATTGATGTTGAGTCTTCTTCTTGTTGATTCAAAGTGGTAACTTTGCTAGGACCTGAGTGTTGTAGTAGATCAGAGAGTCATTAACATCATTAAGCCAAAGGAAGTGAGATAATGAAGTAAAACATGAGCTTGGAGATCAGTGGTTATGGCTACCCTTTAGGGTTTTAGGAGATGACTATTTTTTTGCTTATTTCAACACGTACATGTGATTATATGGCAAGAGATTTGATAGGGAGGTAGCTTAGATAGTAGGCTTCAAAAACCCTATGGAAATCATCAGCATTGTTGTGCACACAGGTGGAATGAATAGTACGAACAGAAATGGCACATATATGGGCAATGATCTGTTGCATATGAAATGCTAAAGCATTAAGTGCACAATGTCATGCTTTGAGGTGATAGGAAGGAGCGCCTAGAGCAAAGGAAGAGTTCTCTAGAAGGAAGCATGAGCCGATAACGCCTGGAAAGAGAGATTCAAGCCCTCCAATGAAGGTGGGTGGCTATGGAGGTAGGTGAGAGATTTGTGGGAAAGTGGAGGGAGCCAAAAATTCAAATTGAAGTGACTTAATTAGTGGCCTAATGACTCATTGAAACCCACTCTAATACCATGTTAAAATATTGAGGATGCATATTAAGATGGATCACTGATGAGCAAATAGACAATCATAATGAGGCATAAGTAATGACAAAGAAGAACAACAGATATTATCCAAGCATAATGCAAGTACAATTGAATGAGAATAATTGATCAAATGAGTGCGGGGATGAGTGCCTTTTATAGGCTTACAGTAGTAGGCGGTATTGGTAGGTGGGAAAAGGTGGAAAGGGACCATGTTATTCACCAACTATGGTTTTAATAAACCATATATTCACCCCCATTGTCACATCATATGCATTTCACCCTATTCCCAAACTAGTTCTCTCAACCATAGCAAGAAAGAGTTGAAATGTAACTAATACATTTGATTTCTTCTTAATAGGATAGGATCAAAATTTATGTGAATAATCATCAATGGACATCATAAAGTATCTAATACCACCTAATGACTAACAAGACATGTGACTACAAACATTTGAATGAAAAGAGCTAAAGGCTCACCCAGATGCATAAACCTGGATATTTTATGAGTTATGTTACCTACCATATAAACAATGAAAATAAGAGTAAAAACATGAGTAGTCAAGAGGCACAAATACTATAAACAAGGGAGTAATTTCATTCCTTTAAGTGACATATCCAAGATGGCAATACCAAAGAGATACATGAGAATGGCCAGAACATGAACAACGAAGCCACATATAAGCAAGGGGTACATGCTACCAAATTTGGCATCTCTAGTAAAAACAAGACTACCACTAGTAATCTTCCATATAAAATCACCAAAAGGGACATGGTACTTGTCATTATCCAACTATTTAGTGGAGATAAGGCTTTTCATCTAAGCTAGGACATGATGTACATCATAAAGCACAAATGGTGCACCAATATCAAATTGCAATCTCGCATCACCTGAATGCCAATAATATCCAATGGAGTGCCATCTCCTAGTCTAAACTAAACATGTGATAGTACGGTAGGTATAAAACCAATGATGATGCAAGATAACATGAAATGATGTCTCCAAATCAAGAAGCCAACGCTAAGAGTAAGAAGAAGGAGCATTAGTTGACTAAGTAGCATTAAGTGATGAAGCAACAAGTATGCAATCATTTGAGCTATACTTCGAGGCATTTATCTCTTCTAACATCTTAATACTAGACTTAATAACAATGTTGTGATCAACAGAAGGTTCGACATTATCTTGTGCTTTTCCTTTGCCTTTTTCATGCCTGTCATTGCACATATTATGGCAATGTGGACTTATGTAACCTTGCTACCTACAAAATGACAAATAAGAGAGAACTTAGGACCATGAGACTTACTACATGATTGCGCATGAGATTTAGACTTGGCCTCATGTTTGCCTGTGAGTCTCTATCATGATTATTATTTCCATTACCACCTTGTTTGCATCTCACCATGAGTGTATGAGAAGTACATGTTTCATCAACATTCTTTCTATTTACTTCCTCAGTAATAAGCAAAGCACCCTCTATGTCCTTGAGTTGAAAGAAGCTTCAAGAGGGTTTGCAGTCATAGCAGTGCAGAATGTATCCTGAGACTCAGATAGTGTGACAAGTAAGAGCAGAGACTTGGCATTCTTCTCACACTTAAGGCCCTACAAAGCAAGTTGACTAAAAATGGGATGAAACTCATTTAAATGAGAATACATAGATGCCTCTTCCTTCATGCAAAGATTTATGAGTTTCTTAAGCTAAAAGAGCTGAGTTGTAGGACTCTTCTTATCATAGAGATCACAAATCTTTTTCCATAATGCAAAAGCACCACCCTCATTCTTAGTGACATTAAAGTATACCTACTTTAATAATGAAAAAATGATGGCAAGACTTACATAGCTCATCAAGCTCTTGCCATTCATCTGCATCATAAAGTCCTCAATTTATGCCCTCTAATTTTAATGGCTCGACTTGCTCCTTCTACACCAATACTTGCTAAATCTGAGACTGCAAATACTAAAAGTTATTCCCATCCAACTTTATGTTTAAGATAGTAATATCATTGGAAGCATTTGAAGCACCTACATTATGTCTACCAAATAAAGATAATATGGGCTATTGCAATAACAAAAAATCAGTCGCAAAACCAAGCAAAAAAGAGTATAGTAGGAGCAAGATTGAGCCAATGCATTGATGTCCATAAGCAGAAAGCTCAAATGTATGCTATCAAAAAAAGTGCTAAATTTTGATTTTTAGCACATTTGTTCATAAAATTATAAGAAATTAGTATGTAGCTATAGATAAACATGCAAAAGAATAAGCTCCCCCGCTACCAAGAAAATTTGTGTAGTAAATTGAGATGAACAATGCAACTAGCAATGTAGCATAAAATTCAAAGAAAATACCAAGTACTCCCATTGAAAGTGAATCTAGAGTATACAAGTAGCAAAGGAAGATTAATTCTTAGAGATTATAACATCCAACTACCCAAAATACATTACATATACATTCAAGAGCATATATATTCAATAATTCTTCAAGCGCGCAAGTGGAAGTCACTAAAGCAAACAATCATTGCCCAAATGTAGTCATTTGAGCTCAAATGCAAGATGTAGAGCTCAACATAAGCATATCGAGTATAAATAACAATGCTAAGCATCAATAGAATTAAGTAGCATATCGGAATAGCATGTAGACATTCAATACATAGACATTATTGAGCTATAGAGAATGCCTCAATTTACATCGTATGCAAAAGTTATGGTGGCCAAAATATGAAAGTGTTGTCAAGCTACCATAGCTATCCACAACTTCTGCATTATACTCTATATCTACTCAAAATGGATAGAATGGATCCAAACTAAATTTTTGAAAGATATGTTTACTTTCTCCTTTGCTATGCATACATTTGAGAGGAAGAAAATGGAAGAGATTGATGATTTCTCTTCTCTTAAAAGGCTTTAATGTTGCTCAATCTCTTTGTATCTAAAACCTCTTTCCAATCATCCAAAGCCAAGTTGTTTGCATCATTTACAGCCACTAACATGTGCCAAATCAATGTCAAAATGGGCTATTATAACTCTAAATTGAGTCTCAATGGCTCAAGCACATGCTTAACTCGAATCTAGATCCTAACTACTAGAATAGTACCCCTATCAATGTGCGGACAACAAGCATCAGTGTCAAAGAAGAAGCTTGAATCTTTGACCTTCATAACAAGGCTTCTCCTCACACTTCTCACTCCAAGCATGAGCTCCCACAAACATTGAATGCCACTCTAATACTAGTTGAAAGGTGGAGTAAGAGTAGAAATAGAAGCAAGAGAGAAGCAAGAGCTGCGGACGTTCAAGCAAGAGAGAGTAAGACGATATGTGAAAACTCCAATTATTAGGAAACTTTTGAGGCCAAAAGGGCCTTATAATTATTTATATTAATTCTTAATTTTATTCTAACTAAATAAAGATAGGGAAAGAAGGGCATCTTATTGGTTGCTCATTTTTCTCTAATTTTAGGACCAAATGAGCATTAAATAATGATGGTACCTTTCTCTTTTTTCTCTCTTTCTTTTATTTTCATGTTTGTAATATAGGCAATGGGGGAGAAGTAAAGTAGTAAGCAAACAATGTCTTATCTCATATCTAAACTTAATCAATCAAATGACCTTCGTACAATACTTAGTAGCAAGATTAATCTCGGACCTTACTACGTAGTGGAAGACCATCCAATAATCACAAACTTGATTGTTAAGTGTCACGTGTTTTGCATGGGTATATGCTTGCCAACAGAGGTCGGAGAAGCGAGAAAATTTTGACTGTGTCCAATGTTCAAAAGCTGGTGGAAAAATGAATTATGCAATCGAATGTCCCCATATTTATAGAATGTCACAATCATGATGGCATCATTGGTCTGAGGAATATGGGATGCCTACCACATGGCAAACGATCATTCAAAAAATAAATTTTGTTGCCTTACAATGAGGTAGAAAGTGTTGTCGTATGGAAGGTACCAAGTGAAGATCCTTTGTGGTATACACATGTTGGAGTTTTGCATACCATTTCTTACTTTGTATTTTGAATCCTACAATTCATCCTTTCTAAAGAAAGCCCACTTTTTCTCTTTTTTGTTTATTCATCTTATGAGGACCTTTACAAGAGGGAAGCATTGTTATTCAATCTTGGAGCTTGTACACTAACGGATATCATAGATCATCATCTCTTGTATTGTAGCACACATGCCTGTATGGAGTTAGATTGCCATCTAGAAGAAGCACTAGAAGAAGAACCCACGAAAGGTGAAGGTTAAGGTATTGCCAAGAATGATGTTAAAATAAATACAAATATTGTAAAACTAAGTTTGTAGAACCTAGGATAACTAAATAATGATAGCTACAAAATAAATGCATGTAAAAATGATGGGAACTACAAAAAC
Source organism: Lygodium microphyllum (assembly GCF_053477565.2). Lineage (NCBI taxonomy): Eukaryota > Viridiplantae > Streptophyta > Polypodiopsida > Schizaeales > Lygodiaceae > Lygodium > Lygodium microphyllum. The sequence goes on along the minus strand of NC_141158.1, from coordinate 20,005,615 downwards.
TTTTAAATAATCATTTTCTTTGAGTTAAAATTTTAAAAAGTCATTTTATTATTTTGAGGTGACTTTAAAGTATCCCATGTTACATCAAGGAGTTGAAAGCAAGGAAAAAGGACCCGAGAAAAAGCCATTATCGAGGACAAATTATTTGGTTGGAATTGCCTCATGAGGATAAGTTTAGAGGCTCATTGTTACCTTTTTACCATTGTTATAAAAATTTTGGCCGAATTAGTGGAGAGTCAAATGTTACATTTGATCACACATGGAAATGTCTCATTGGCCTATTCACTAATCTCATCGTTAGTGAATGCTAATTAAAAGGCCCTTTCCCCCTCAAAATTGGCCATAATACACAATGTGTGACATGCCTTCCCTTATTCTATTGTCGCATAAAGAATAAAAATAAAGTGAAAATGATGAGTGGCTGCCACCTGTAGTATATAGGTGTGTGGGCAATAAAGTAGAGGTAAATGTAGGTGGCTACACAAGTTGTCTTGAACCCCCAACAAGAAACATATTACAGAGTTCATTACCTTTCATTATATGCCATAATGAGATACTATACAAGATCTAGATTGCAATTCTTATACAAAAGGCATCTACTATGAGCACCTTCTCTTGTTGATAGAATGGAAGATTTACAAGAATTAAATTGGAAAAGTAAATAATCAATAAGTGTTAGGCCATCTGCTCACAATGAAAAGCATATGAAATTTTTTAAGTATCAAGATTTACCCATACCTCAAAATAGCATTCATTGCATGATCATTGAGCTCCTTATGCCTATGAGTACTAAAATATCATCCTTACTAAAGTGAAAAGCACTTAGTTGCTATTAGTGTGGACTGCTTAGAGGTAAAAGCACATCAAAACAAGGACTAGCATTTCTAAGGCCTCATAGTTCTCCTCATGCATGCTAGTGTGCTTCTCCTAGAGATTCCTGCTCTCTGTCTCATGCATGCCCTATTATTCTTCACTTATCTTCTATACATTCATCCTTGTGTTGTAAGAATGAGATGGTCCCTCTATTGCCTCTATCACCTTCACCTTCCTAGTCCTTTTAAGGGGAGAAATTTTCCTAAATCCCCTTCATCTTCCCATCAGTTGCCCTTAGTGGACTCAAAAATTTGTCATATCTAAACCCCAAGAGCTAATGAATATAAAGTCCCTCTTACATAACTTTCACTTTGTATGCATGCGAAACCAAAATGTACGCATCTTGAAAAAACTTGACCATTAAGTCTTTTACAACCTCATGTAGGCAATCCAAGGCCAAAGAATACCAACGAAGGTCTAGATTGTTCTGGTCACATATCTCTTTGACCACACTAGTGAATGGCAACTTCGGGATGGCTGCCTCAACATGGTTCATGATTCTCCTTAGCTTCATTGAGATAGAGCTCTAGTGTTGGTATTCTTTCCACAAAGTTCTAGCCTACAAAGTAGGCATACTATTCCTAGACATTAATCCATTTTGCATGATGTGAGGATCATTCATCGAGAGGCAATCTGCTTTGTTTGAGCCATCTCTATGAAAAGTAGAAGACAAACCATATAAGAACTTTATGTAGTAAAAAGGGTAAAAAATAGGGGAAATGGGATTTAAAAAGTAGGACATGCACAACATGAGGAGGGCTGGTGCAAAATCTAAAGACCCCACCCTCTTGTTGTGTGAGTTGTGGACCAGCACAATGCGAGATGGCCAATGCAAACTCTCAAAGCCTCCCCTCATGTTGTGTTATTTGAGGTCCTATACAACATGAGAGTTAGTTGGCCTTGAGATTTTGCATTGGGCCCCCCTCACATTGTGTGGTTCAAGTCCTACACAATACAAGGGTGGAACCTTCAAATTTTGCAACATCCCTCCATCACATTGTATTGGTCCATGACCCACACAACACAAGAGGGAGGCTTCAAGTTTTTGCATCCCCCCTTGTGTTATATCAATCAAGGTCCCATACACAAGAAGGTGGGACCTTTAGATTTAGCAATAGCCCCTCCTCGCATTGTGCCAATTTATGACCCCCATAATGTGAGGGTAAGGTCTCAAGATTTTACACCGACCCTCCCTCACATTGTGTTGGTTCAAATAGTACACAATGCGAGGGCAAGGCCTTCAAATTTTGCAATATAAAGTGGGAAGGGCCTCGAGATTTTGCCTCCCCCCCAAAAAAATTCCAAAGCCCCACCCTCATGTTGTGCTAGATTTGTGGGTTGAAGACTCATCGTTTTGATGTCATGCTGAGAATATGTGGGTCAAGAAGACTATGGAGCTCCAAGAGGCATGCAATGTGTGAAATAAAAATTTGACTTTCAAATTTGGCCTATATAAGGTGATTGCATGTGTTGATGCCACTCAGTACCATAACATCATTACACATGATGGCTCACATGTGTCAAAATTTATTGCACACTTTCATGCCACATGTGCAATCCCTTAGTCTATAAAGGCCTCAATCATCATCAAATCAATGTCCTCTCTCTCTCTCTCTCTCTCTCTCTCTCTCTCTCTCTCTCTCTCTCTCTCTCTCTCTCTCTCTCTCTCTCTCTCTCTCTCTCTCTCTCTCTCTCTCTCTCTCTCTCTCTCTCTCTCTCTCTCTCTCTCTCTCTCTCTCTCTCTCTCTCTCTCTCTCTCTCTCTCTCTCTCTCTCTCTCATGTTGCATAGTAGGATTGAAGCTCGCTCTATCCTAAGGTACATCCCTCAATTTAGTTCTATTTTTTTCCTCCTACATATCCGATCAAGCCACCACAATGCAAGAGCAGGACTCTTACCATCTCCATGTCCCCCTCCCTCTCCCCCCCCCCCCCCCCAACATTGTGCATAGATCCCAAGATCTACATAATGTGAGGGGGGCCTCCAAAAATATCCAACTCTTGCCTCCCCTTCCCCCTCACATTATCCAGGTGTGGACCTGTTGGGAGTAAAGGCACCTCCGCCCAGCCGCCCGTGTATTACTACACTTTACTACATTAACAGTGCCCGCCACTACACACTGCAGGTGGCAGCCGCCCGTCACAGTCACTTATTCTTTATTCTTTCAGTGATAGTTTGAATAAAGGAAGGCCCGACCACACATTGTGGTTATTGGAGTTCCCACTTTGAGTTTCACTCTCTCTCTTGCTCTTGCTCTCCATCCGCCATGGCTCTCACCACTAAGTTTCTTCCTCCTTGGTTCCACTTCCCTTTCAATTGGTATTAGAGCAAAGGCATTGGAGCTTGCTCGGCATTCTCTTTAGCCTGAATTTGAAGAGCTTCAACCTAAGCTTCAATGGTAGCCATGGCACCTTCACTTACAGGTATGTTTTGATCTCCCGCCTCCTCCCCCAGCTTTCGAACTTCCATTGGCACCTTCCAAGCTGCATCAGAGCCCCCTCAACATTGCCAAGTGCTCAGAGCACTGTTAAAGACCCCCCATCCCCCAGGAACAGCCAGCGCAAAATGCGGCACGTTTTTAGGGGGCTGGGCTGACCTGCTCCTAGCATTTCCCGCTTCTTCCCCGCCTTCCCGACACTCTTGGCAACCTTCACGATCATTGTTGGACTCCCCATCTTTATTTCTTGGCTCTCGGTGATCGATTTGAGTGCTTCCCCCTTCAACCATTGCTGTATACACAGTCCCAGCATTGTCAAAACAGGGCAGCACTTGACATTTACTATTTGATGCTTCTTGGCATTGCCTGTTTGATGCCCGGTGATGCGGGATGTTATGGGATGCTATGTCTATGCTTTGATACTGATTTGGAGAAGATTTGGGCACCCATTGAGCTTCATTTAATAGTAAATATGATGTTGTAATACAGTAGGCTGAAGCTCATTTATTTGATGTATGCATTGGTTCTTGGATACGGGGTGCTTTTACTAGAGGTTTGAATGATCATCCCAATGTATTTGGAGATTTTCAAATGCTTCTTTTTGGTTTTAGAATGCTTTTGAGCTTGGATTAGGCTCCGACTTGGTTGTCATTAACTAGCATTTGGCTTCAATTGGCATGCTTTGGACCGGTCTATGCCTATTGTCACTGCTTGACATTTAGGCCTCTTGCATTTATGCTTTGGTCAGATATGGATGCCACTTGGTTTGCCCATGCTTGACAGTCACTTGGAGCTTTGTCATCAGATGTATTTGAGCAATTTGGACCTATTGGGCATTACATTTGGTTGTCAGTTACATGCTATTTGAATGTTTTTAGGCTTATGCTTTACGAGTCTGAGATAGCTTGGGATTTATACTCCAGATGTACCCTACTAGGATTTGGCATGTCTGATGCTATGTACTCAATGTATTTGAGCATTTCTTGCTCTATTTGCATCTGACTTTACTTCCAGTGGGAGCCTCTTGGTATATTCAGATGTACACAGAGTCTTATTTACACTTGAGCTTGAGCTTGTGGGACAGTTACATGCATTTGCTCTCTTGAGAGCTTTATGTTTGCAGTTAGTCTGTAGTGGACTGATTTGATACGCCTATTGGGGAAAGCACCTATCTCTATCACAGGTTTGTCAGTTTTGTATGCATCTTGGATAATTATACACTAGCTTCTTGCTCTATCAGTTGTGCTTGTGCTTGGTTTCTTCTCTTACCCCGAGACCCATTACATGCATGACTTCTAGACCTATGAGATGTCTCTTGCCTGACAGGTTATTGGTTTGAAAATTCTTGGTACCTTCTTGCCCCTTGACACTCACTGTTGAATGTCTCTTGCTACCTGGCAGTTGCAGTGACATATGTATCAGTTGATTACTTCACTTTGGGACAGTTTTACATACTTCTGTCATTTATTCTAGCAAGCTGAAATCTACAGATTTTGAGCACTTCTATGACGATAATGCTTACTATTTGATGTTATCTTGATCATATTTGGTAGAGAGGTGGTTCTCTTGGTGATACCCACTCTTTCAATCAGTTTTAGCAGTGGTTTTAGTTCATTTTCTGCTAATTACAGCCACCTGCAATTTTGCTTTTTTGCCTTCATTTGGGACAATATGGCTAGTTATCTGAAAGACACACCTCTCTTTAACATTGCCAAGTTGGATGGTACCAACTATGGGTATTGGAAGTCCCAGATATTGCAGGTTTTGGTGCAAAAGTTGCATATTAAACCCTTCATTTCAAGGGTGTTAAACCCGAGGATATGGATGATGATATTGGATGGAAGTTGATGAGCTATGCAAGTCTACCATTATCTTGTCACTCTCAGAAGAGGTCCATCATAATGTTGTTGAAGATGAGAATCAGAGTGCATGGGATTTATTGGAAAAGATTCAAGAGCTTTATGCGCAGCAGAGTCCAGCGTCATAGATGTAGTGACTGAAGCAGTTAATGGACCTTCGCATGAAGGAGGGGACATCCCTATTATCTCATTTTAGTCAGTTTCATGCTATCATGAAGAATATGTTGTCATAGGGTATTGAGTTCAAAGACAACTTGCACCCATTGTTTCTACTTGGTACCTTGCCTGAATCATGGGATGTCTTCCGTATTGCCATATGCACGAACAAGCTTGATGGGCTGAAAATCAAAGATGTTGAGAGTGCTTTATTGAATAAGGAAATCAAGAGGAGAAATAATGATGCTTCCCGTTCTTCACATGCATTGACTGTTAGAGGTGGAAAACATGGCAGCATGATAATGATCATAAGGGCAAGGACTCTTAGAAGTCCAGGTCCAAGTCATGTGGTCACAGTAAGTCCTGTGAACAGAAGTTTAATCTTACTTGTCATTATTGTGGGAAAGCAGGATATATTAGGACGTAGTGCCATAAGATGCACGATGATAAGCACAAGGAAAAGGGAAAAGATAAAGTGCAAGAAAAGTCTTCTGAGTGCAGTATTGTACCTGCAAAGTCCAGTGGAACTAATTCAAATGAAGATTACATACTTGTAGCTTCATGCAATGCCTTACAGGCTTCTGAGATACATTCTATGTATGCGCAGTACTGGCTTTTGGATTCGGGTGCGTCATTTCATGTGACACCCTATAGAGATTGGTTTCATACCTATCGTACCATCTCTAGTTCTGTGCCTTGGTGATGACAGGTCTCTTGACATTGTGGGCATTAGAGATGTTAGGTTGTAGTTTCCTTCTGGCAGTTCTTTTGTTTTTCATGATCCACGCCATGTACTTGCGTTGACTCGCAGCCTTATGTCACCTAGACAACTTAATGATGCAAGGTACTTTGTGTCTTTTGGAGACTCTACATGGAAGATTACTCGTGGCAGGCTTGTGCTTGCAAGAGGTGCCAAGTCTGGCAGCCTCTATCCCTTACTTGTATCTGGAGCTACCTAGGATCATGTTTTATATGTGGGTTCTATCCCCCATATATCCCTTTGGCATGCTCGTTTGGGTCATATGTCCCTTAAAGGAATGAAAATGCTCCATGCTTTGCAGTATCTTCCGCCTTTTGACTCTTCGCATTTTGATTCTTGTGATCATTGTTTGTATGGCAGGTGGACTAGGAATACGCATAAAAAGTCTGGTAAGAAACGCATGGGTGAGCCCTTGGCTCTTGTGCACTCAGATATATGTGGGCCCATGCCCTGTTAGTCACTCGGTAGGGCAAAGTACTTTGTTACTTTCAAAGATGATTACTCATGTAAGGTTTGGGTTTATCCCGTACATAGTAAATCTAATGTCTTAGACACATTTCAGCGTTGGCTTGCATTAGCAGAGAATGAGTCTGGGAAAAGGCTAAAATGCCTAAGGTCAAATAGTGGGGGTGAGTATGTATCACGTGCTTTTGAGTAGTTTTGTGATGAGCGGGGCATTAAGCTTCATTTGACCGCCCCTTACACCCCACCCCAAAATGGTATGGCTGAATGCATGAATATGACCATTCAGGAAAGTGTTCGTAGCATACTTAGCTAGGCTGGCTTACCACAACACTTTTGGGCTAAGGTAGTTACTACTACAGTGCATCTCATTAACAAGTCGCATAGCAGTGGCATTGACTTTTAGGTTGCAGATGAAGTATGGGCAGGCAAGTCCCCCCTCTTATGATCATTTACATGTCTTTGGATGTGAGGCATTATGCCATGTGCCCAAGGACAAACGCAATAAACTGGATCCTAAAAGTGTCAAATGCATTTTCATTGTCTATGGAGATGCGGGAGAGATGGGTTACCATCTATGGGATCCGCAGGCGCGAAAAGTGATCCGCAGCCATGATGTCATCTTTCATGAGGACAAAATGCATATGCAGCGTGAGAAAGTAGTTGAGGTACGCAAAGTTATCTTTCAGGAGGAGCCACCTGCTCCTGTTTAGCCCGCTCCACGGCCAGCTAGACATCGTGTAGCATCACCTGATGCTCATGGCCCAAATGTTAGACATGCTAATATTAGACAAGATGTCGGTCAGGCAGCAAAGCTTGGGTTGAGGCGTTCTACTAGAGATAGACGACCTCCTGACCAATTTGCACCCTCTGTGGATTATGTATTGGTTACAGATGCAGGAGAGCCTCTCACTTATGATGAGGCTATGCACAAGGGTGATTGTCACTCTTGGGAGAGGGCTATGTACTCTAAGCTTGACTTATTGCATAAGAATCAGACTTGGGATTTGGTTTCCTTGCCTCACGGTAAGAAGGCTTTGCCATGCAAGTGGGTGTACAAGCTAAAAAGTACCCTTGGACACCCCAAGTTGTCACACAAGGCTTGATTGGTTGCTAAGGGTTTTAAGCAAGAGCATGGTGTTGACTTTGATGAAATCTTTTCTCCTATGGTCACGATGACCACCCTACGCTTAGTCTTGGCCTTGGTTGCACAGCTTGACCTGGGCTTGTACCAGATGGATGTCAAGATGGCCTTTTTACATGGGGACTTGCATGATGAGATTTACATGAAGCAACCTAAGGGCTTTGTAGACCCTGGTAGGGAACACCTAGTGTGCAAGCTAAAGAAGAGTCTATATGGCTTGAAGCAAGAACCTAGGGAATGGTACCATAGGTTTGATGCATTCATGCAGTCACAAGGCTACAGCCGCAGTGCTATGGATCCGTGCTTGTACACGAAGAAAGCCCGTGACACTTCTTTAGTGATTTTGGTACTCTATGTGGATGGCATGCTTTTAGCAGGGACAACTCATGAGGAGTTATATGCTCTTAAGGCTCAGCTCAACCAGAGCTTTGAGATAAAAGATCTGGGACAGGCCTCTCATATACTTGGTATGTGCATTACGCATGATAGATCTTAGGGACTACTCTATCTGTCATCACAGAGGGAGTACATTCATAAAGTCCTTGAGCATTTCCATATGCAGGATGTTAAGCCTAATGGCTATCCATTACCTTCTCATGTTAAGGTTTCACAGGTCAATTTTCCACAAATAGATGAGCAGAGGGTCGAGATGGCCAAGATTCCCTATGCATCCACCATGGGCAGTCTTATGTATGCCGTGATAGCCACCTATCCAGATATTGCTTTTGTAGTTGGGGTTGTGGCACGTTATATGGCTACACCTAGCAAGAAACATTGGAATGCCGTAAAGGGTATCATGAGGTACCTGAAGGGCACAGCAGATATGTGTATCTTCTATGGCAGCCAGGATATAGGAGTCCTGGGGTACACTGATTCTGATTATGCAGAATATGCAGATAGTAGGAAGTCCACTTCTGGCTATGTGTTCACTTATGCTGGAGGGGCTATCTCTTGGATGCCCAGGGCGCAGAAGTGTACAGATCTTTCTACTATAGAGGCCTAGTATATTGCAGCCACAAAGACTTGCAAGGAGGCTATTTGGTTAGGCCGTTTAATTGCAGACCTTAGTATGACAGATGTTATGCCTACATTGCATTCGAATTCTGTGAGTGCCATTCAGTTGGCCAAGAATCCAGTCTTCCATGTGAAGACGAAACATATTGAGGTGAGGTATCACTTCATTCGCGAGGTCGTTGAGGGTAGGTCTATTGACCTTGTCAAGATATTGACTGAGCAGAATTCTGCAGACTTGCTCACGAAGACCCTCACTACACAGCACTTTGCCTTCGTTAGGAGATTGATGGGCGTTGGATGAGATGACGTCTTTTTTCCTCGTGCTATTGTATATGTGTACATGTTGTACTGTCTTTTCTTTTTCTCTCTCACTAGGGCAGATTCACCTTTAAGTGGAAGGTTGTTGGGGGTAAAGGCAACTCTGCCCAACTGCCCATGTATTACTACACTTTACTACACTAACAATACCCACGACTGCACACTGCAGGTAGCGGGCGCCTGTCACAGTCACTTATTCTTTATTCTTTTAGTGACAGTTTGAATAAAGGAAGGCCCGACCACACATTATGGTTGTTGGAGTTCCCACTTTGAGTTTCACTCTCTCTCTTTCTCTTACTCTCCATCCGCCATAGCTCTCACTACCAAGCTTCTTCATCCTGGGTTCCACTTCCCTTTCATGACCCACACAATGTGAGGGGGGACTCTAAAATTCTCCAAGCCTCCCAAAGGAGGTCCTTTGAAATTCTTGATCCCCTCACATTATGCTGCCCCTACACACCCTTCCCTTACATTGCGGGGTTCCAAGACCCACACAACACATGGGGGGAGGAGGGAGAATAGACTAGCACAATGTGAGAGAGGACTCTTAAAATTTCTTGAAGGTTCCCCTCACATTGTGCTAGTTCCCCCCCCCCCCCCCAATGGGGTTTGAGGATCCCCATGATTGTAGATCCTGATATAGTTATGCTTTTTCAAATGGATTTAACTGAGGTGCAGCATATGGAGGAGGCTTAACATCTTAGGACGAGTGAATACACTCTTAACAATATGCTTCAAGATCTCCTTTCTTGAATGGAACAAGAGCATCTACAACCAAAAATTTCCCATGTATTTTCTATCACACTGCCCTTATGAAGGAATGGATGATGGCTTCAAGAAGCTACCTTGAGGTGCAAGAGGCCAGTTTCTTAGGTCACACTTTTTTTAGAGAGATTCATATAGAGGGTGTCTAATGCATGCATATCACTTGTGTCTTTGCCAAAAGACCCCTAAGGAAGAAGTTCAATCAAGCATTGTTGAGGGTTCTAAAAAGCATGACAAAGGGAGACATCCCATGCCTTGAGCACAATCAAGGGAGCCATACCATGGAGCATTTTCATAGGATGGTTTGCTTTTTATAAGTGTTGCTACAAGATGAAGGAGGCAAAGAGCATGTCCTAGATGTAAAAGATACACAACAAGATGTGAAAGTAGACATCAATGAGGTGTGAGAGGTCTCCCAACCATAAGATGTGGCCAATAGAGATAGCAAGCTACTCAATTTGTCAAGGCTTTGAGAAGGAATAACACAAGGGTGGGTTTAGTTGATGGACAAGCAACTAAGGTGGATGATGGTGATATGTTCTCCTAACTAACATCCAAGTCCTTTTTGACATCAAGGAGGACTATTGCCTACTAGCTATTAGAGCACAAAATCTTGAAGAAGAGTATCTATTGGTGGATTCAAACATAAGGATATAGAATACTACTTTGTAGTAACAAAGAGACTTTGACCGCAATTTATAATTATGCACTCCAATATGAGGCAACACTTTCTTTACAAGATAAATTTGAAGAAACATTATAAAAACTCAATGTACCTTACTTGGGAAGATCAAACAAGGACTTGACTCCCAAATAATTGCAAATTGGCCGATCAACCATTTAGATATGGAGTGAGAAGTTGTTGGCTTCATATGAAAATCATGTTTCATCCCCAAATCTATGACGAATGCATAATAGGACCGAACTACCTCATATAGGAATAGAGTAAACTGCATTAGGCAGTGCAAAAAATACCTAATAACTCATCAAGCAACTAGTACGAAACTCACAAATAATGACATAGAGACATAGAACTATACCCTACCACACTCATAATGGCAAATCAGAGATAGACATCAGACTATTTGTTGAAATTTAGATAGAAATAGATATATGAATCGTGGCACACATTGTCATATTGCATTGCTAAGCAAGAAACTCCATTATACAACTAGTCGTGTCTAGAATGATGATCCATACATGAGAAAGACACACAATACCTCTTCAGGTCATGTTAAGGGCAAACATAGTGCATCATGCCAACAAGTAACACTTGGCACAAACCAGTGGATGGCTAATATAGCCATGACCTGAACCTTACATGTCATTTCATAGTGTCAACTGCCTTATCCAAAAGTCACATACCAAATGAGAAAAATTATGCCTTACTCATAGCCTTGCACCATGAAATAAGCCACAAAGAGAAACCATAAGTAGAGCCTCTCTAGTAGGATACTTATAGCCCTCTACTATAGTTTCATAGTCCACTCAAGAGATATTCAAGACAAAATAAAGGCATACGTGTCATAGTATGATGGACACATAAAAAATTTGAGTGGGCTACCAAAACATTTCATGAGCTAGGTTGCTCATGAGCATCATGAGACTCATTAGTAGACATCACATGAGATTGTTTCTATACATTATGATCATGCGATGGGAAAGGTACAACTTCCATTTGCTGAATTTTTTCTAGAGTAAGTTCACTTATCTTAACTTGTTGATTGATATCCTACAAAGCTTCACTAATATCACATCTTATGGCATCAACTTAGACAACTGATTTTCAACTTTGTTTTGAGGCTTCAAACCCTGATACATTCTCCTTACAATTACAATCCATTGATCATACATAACTTTAATCAAAGCATTCTTCATCATGGTAATAATAGTCTACATAATGTCGATCTATCAAGATCTACATTCAAATCTAGTAACATATGAATCTCTTTATCAATATCTTGACTTTGTTGCATGGTATTAATGGTTACTTGCTCCAAAAAACTGCTTTGCTGCATCAGGTCATCACTTTCTTGTATCAAGTTAACTGTCACTTGCAGTGGGTAGTGTAGTGGTAAAGTTATTTTCAAATGTGATAACCTTGTTTCTTGCTACGGTAACCTTGTTTCCTATAGTGGTGTTACGATCTCCCGTAGCAAGGTTGCAATTGCCTTCATCAAGATTGTAGTTTCCTGTAACAAGAATGACATCTGTTTTGCCCATTCAAGACAAATAAATACTACTGCCAGCACTAAAATATCACCAACATTAGTGAAATGAGATATTGTCAAACTTTGAGAACTATTTATCCCACAAAACTGACAAATGACCATAATGACCATAGAATTCCTCCCTACTACTGCTTCAAGCACTACAGTAGTGACTTGCATAAAATTGATTCCAACTACTTGCTAAACATGTGAATCCTTCTGTGGCTCATCATAATCTACTTCAATTGGTATTCGGAGCCTAAATCCGTTAGTTGCAAGTTTAATAATGTCTCCTTGCCTTATAGTTGGAATTAAAGTATCTGCAGCTAGCTAACCGCTACTGCTAACGAGTAATGAGCCATAGTTTTATAATACAACCATTTCAATGAAATATGCCAGGGTTGAGAACTCATCATATACAATGACATCCATAGAGAATGAAGATATAGAACCATAATAGAATAAGTAGATTACTGATCCAATGGTACATAGTGATCATTTTATGATCTACATCATATCCCTCCATGACTTTAATCTGCATCAGATCATTTGAGTAATCTTTTTTAGCATCAATCCAACCTATTATAACATGTATTTGCTCATTGCCAGACTCTTGAGACCATTGATCTTTAAACTTCTTCTATAATTGCTATTTTTTAGCTTGTTGTAGCACTTCTTGCTATTGTAAGAGCTGCAAAAATATAGATTGTTGTTATAAGAATAGTAGGAATGTTGGTTGATGCTATAGGAATAGTAGAAATTCAGCTTGCTACTGTAGGTACTAGAAAAATAATGGTTGTTGTTGCAACTATGGTAAAAATTCTGCTTACTACTATAAGTACATGAAAAATTCAGGTTGCTACTCTAGAAAGTTTGTTTGTTGCTGTCCAGACGTAAAACAGGCCCGACACTGGCTCTAAGCAGCACTAGCCAGGACTCTCTATACTCAAAAACCACACACCCTCGGCCAGGAGCATCTAACAGACACACTACCCTAACTCGTATTGTGAATCTCGCATTTGGTTTGAATTATAGTCCAACAATTAAACTCTCTCCACACTCCTCAGAGGGATTCCCTACACATAGATTGGTATAAAATACCTCATAACACAAACATAAGGAGGCACCCCTCCAATTGAATGTTGTGGCCTCACTGCAGCTCTCCTACACCTCGGGGATTGACCCCTTGATGCACCACTAACACAAATAATACATGTCAAAAAATCCAATCTTATTTTAAATCATTCTAGGAGATAAGATATTTTCTCACTTAACAGTTTCCCAAGGAATTCGAATACCTAAACCTATCGCTTAGGTATCTCACAACTCAACATGGGTCATATGTATAAGAAACCAATTGGAATGCATCCACGAGTTACACCATGTGATATGCACAATGCAACTGTGAATGCCATAGTGCTCAAACATTTTATGTTTCATAAATCAACATCGTGAAGTGCAACAAACATTTCTTTCAATGCTTTCAGCCTATACGTCATGCTTCGTTGCTAAGGATCAACAACAAGCATCCTTGTATTGCTTGACCCCTTTTAACTTAATTTATAAACATCCTATATGGTATGCATAAACAAATAGATCAAAATTTCATATGTTCTTAGCAACTAAATAGTATCAAAACCCCTCTTCCCCCCCTACCATTTAGGTTATGCATTGTAGATAGTCGTAAAGAGTGGTTTTATCATGTGTTTTTCTTATAAAAAGTGGTAAAACGAACTTTAACATGAAGACAAGACTGAATTGAGGCTTATCCCTCATGCTACAACCATGCCATACATTCAGAGACATAAAATATGTTTTTCCATAATTTTCTAGCACAACAAACTAAATTTTTTCAATTTTTCACTATGTCTTCATTTTAGATAAAAATTTAGATATTTCTATTTTATGGATTGGGATTGATCACAATTACTGAACATTTATTTTATATTCATTTCTACTCCATATGTATCCCAAAATCAAAACAAATCTCCCAAAATTTATAATTTTTATGAAAACCGCATAATTGTGGGTTTTGCATGTTTTGATGTAAATTATTAAATGACCAATTTTTTTGGTTTTCTTCAAGATTTCTAATAAATTTTAACATTATCAATCAAAGCATCCATTTACAAACAACTTCATCAAACATCTTTCATGAAACGAATGAAATGAGTGCTTGTACATCAAAACTCAGACTTGGAGGCGCGTATTTAATTATTGGGAGGCCGTTGACGCTTATTTTCTACTACTAACACTCTCTCCAACTCCAATCTATGATCTACTCCACTCTAGTTCCATTATTCCTTCAGTATCTCGCATCCAACTCTTTCCCCTTCTTCCATAGGATCATGCGTGTGAAGAACCATTAAGAGGAGAAAGGAGGGAGGAGAGAGAAAGAAAAGATTTGCAACTTCTTCATTAGGCAACCATTTTCTGATCAGCAAAGTGGTGATGAGAAGTGAAAATTTGCAGGAGATCATTGTTATTCTCTGTTTGATTGCTTACTTTCAGCCCCCATAGCCCCCTCCTCCACAAATCGTTGTGATGGAGGGGCGGTTGTTTCTTAACAACACTGTTTCAAAAAAATGCCCTCCCCCATCATAAATCTTTTTGGGGGACCATTTGGCACCCTAAAGGGCCATGCCCAATTGTTTTTAAACCTTTTGTCCATTTCAACTTTGGCAACGTCCAACCTTCCATATCTCGTCCGTGTTCGAATCCAGATCCAAAAAATCCTACATGTTCGACTTGACATCCCGAACAGCCAGGAAGCCGTCTCTCTTCAATCTAGCTATCAAAAAAAAATTACTAAAAATCTTCTACCGCAATAGTCAAAGCTTTGCATTTTCGTCTTCCTTGGTCTCTAAAATTCTCAGATCATCATGTTTCGCTTCCATCAACTTTAAATTATTGCCTAAATTTTGCATTAACCCACTCTGTCTTGGTACTTCAGGGGTCTTTAAATATTGCTCTCAGTTGCTGCAAGAAGTTGAGATACTATTGCAAGAATTTAGGGTCTTGCTGTAAGGATTGCTGAAATTCAAGTTCTTGCATATCATTTTTGAGCTCTCTTGATACAGAAAATTGTAACATACACTCGCTACAAGCATCCACTTCATACAACATCAACACTTTCATGCTCCAAAACCAATCACAACATGAATAACATCAACCATTTCTATTGCAACATGAACTGCATAGATATCCACTGTAGGTACTTGCATACTTCCAAATACTCCAACTTCAGTGATAGATTGATCAAAGTCCTCAAAGACTTTAGGAATAGCAGTTTGAATTGAAGCATCAACAACTTGATCATTCAATGCATAGAGATCCTCAAGAATAACATCTTGACTTGAAGCATGAGAAAATACAAAGTGTGTATGCAAATCACCAATTTCATTATCCCTCTGTAGAATAACTTCCTCGAGAGTATTAACGACTTCAAAACAATGAGAAACTTGGAAATTTATTGCATTCTGCAATTGAGAAACTTCCTGATGTAGTAATAAATTCTCCTCTTGAAGCTGATTAATAACAGATAAAGCTTCAATTGCTACAACGTTTGCTACATTTCTCTCCTTTTCAAGCTCAACAGAAAACCAATTAATCATCTTAGTTAGAGATTGAATCATAAAGTGTAACTCATGCGGAACTTCAGAAAAACCACACAAACTTATTGCATTCTATAATTTTTCATATTCAACCAACTCTTGTAAAGGAAATGTAGTGCCAATCTTGCAATCTTGCTCTTCTTGCAAAGGAATTACATTGCTAATCTTGCAATTCCACAATTTCTATAGCGGAACACTCACTTGTTCTTCAAATCGGGCAATGCAATGACCTAAAATATTATATGGCATGTTGGAAACATTAGTATCCTAAACAAATGCATCCAAAGATGGTGCATTTCTCACTACAAGTAGTGGCACTTCTTCAAGTTCTTGCAAAGTTCCTTCATTGAAATCCAACTTAGTAGCTGCATTATCTTCCTTAACATCAATAAGATAACCAAGAAAATCATCCACAACAACATCCTCATTGCGAAAACCATAATCCTCAAAGCTATTATCCATAATAGCATCATCTTCTTGAATACATAACTATTCTTCTTGATCACCAAATCGGATCATCTTCATTGTTCATAATTGTTTGCTTGTTTCCTTCTTGATTAAAGATGATTAGAGATTGATTATGATAGTTTGAAAAATATCAAAATATAGAAAATACCTTGAGATTATTTATGTAAAGTGTGTGATGATCCACTCTCCTATTGGCAAGTTACTCTATTGGGTCTGGGGCACTCCATGATTCTTGGCTTCTTTGGCTCTTATCATCTCTCTCTCCCTTTGCCTCAATCTTTGGCATGACCATGGGTAAAGAGCAACAATCATCATCATCATCAATTGAACTTGAATCGGAATCTGAATCAGAATCCAAAACATCTTCATATATTTCCTTGAGATTTTCAAGTGTTGTAAGCAATCTCCCAATATTTTTAACACTTGAACAAGACCTCACTTTCTTGCCTTCATGATCATCATGCCATTCATAAGCATCATGAAGAATATCCTCCAAAGAATCCAACTTCTCCCATGCTTTATTCATCTTCCAACTTGAACTTATAAGATTTTCCTTCTTCGCATGATCCATGAATATAAGAACAACTCTTTGAAGTATGTCCAGACTCAAAGTAAACTTTGTACCACTTTTTCTTGTCCTTTAATTTACTCATTGCAATCAATCAAATTGAAAATTTAAACTTCAAATATAAAAAATGAAACCTAAATAGTCTCTTGTTAATCCTTTGTAGGTTTCCTGTAGTAGACAAAAGATAGTGATTCCTCTTTCGCATTAGATCCAGTCAGAGTTTGTTACAAAAAGGGTATTCCTGCAATAGTACTTGCATTTTGAAATATATCTGTGAACAATATGTCTCTACTTTCATCCAAGATTGAAAATCTTCATGCTTCTCCTCCTAACATTTTTTGAAACTCTTGTTGTCATTGCTTTGCTAATGGTTTTTGCAATTCCCAAGACTTGTAGCTAGACAAAATAACAAAGTAATTGACCATCATACAAGAAGAAAGGAAAAATTAACCCTATGAAATATATCATCATGTGTTAGCTAATATATCATTGCTTTAGGCAATAGTCATTTCTTCATGTAGTTATCAGTGCTTCAAGTAGTCGCTACTTCAGGTTCTGACCAAAAACTACATATTTTTGGCATTAAAAAGAAATGTTTTCTGAGTAGGGTTTGAAATAAGTGATGCATGGTAAGAATGATAGAATTGCAACGTTTTGTTGTATGAAATGTATCACTCCATACGGAAAATCTGAATTTTTGCCATCAAACAAAGTCGTTTTTGCTGGTGTATTAAACCAGAGATACAAAGAAATAATAACAAGGTATACACACAAAAAACCATTTGAACTCCATATAGCAAATTTGTTTTTCATCCATAAAACAAAGTTGGTTTTCATAAATCTTAGTTGCTACTTCAAGTCTCTGCACAATTTCTAAACATTAAAAACCTTTCAAAATACATACAGAAATTAGGTTTTCCTCCCCAAAATAGGGTGGTTTTTTATAGAGCTTCAAATTTCAGGCATCAATTAGAGGTGTTTTTCTATTAAACATCCACACCAAAGGTTCAAGAAAGCATGATTTCCAAGTGTTTCAGCCCCAAATCTATGCCACCGAATGCATACTAGAACTAAATTGCCTCATGCAGGAATAGAGTAAATTGCATCAACAGTGTAGAAAATACCTGATACCTCATCAAGTAACTAGTAAGAAGCTCAAGAATAATGACATTAGAGACATAGAACTACACTCTGCAACACTCATAACGGCTAATCGGAGATAGAAATCAGAGCATATACTCAAAATAAGACAAAAATAGAGATATGAATCATGGTGCCCACTGTCATATTGCATTGCTAAGTAAGAAACTCCATTATACAATTGGTTGTGATCCAGAATGATGATCCATACATGATAAAGACACACAATACCTCTTCAGGAGGTCATTGTTTTCAATTGCCTACAAACTACACTTCATGAGGCATTTAAAGACTGCTTTACACAGGAAATAGTAAATACTAAGGCTCTAAACCATGCTAAGGGCAAACATAGTATGTTAGAGGTCTATTTCAAGCTATGTTCAATTGGATAGTATATTGATTTTCATAATAACTCTATAGTTCACTAAGCATGTTGCTTGGAGTGAAAAGCTTTGGATGATACCAACTAGAGTGGCATCTAGTAGGTGATCCCAATACCCTAAAATGCATATACAATATTACAAAGGGGACCAAATCAAAGAGCCCATGTAATGGAACTTGAAAAGAAGAATTGGAAAAAGGCACTTGATAGGTAGGTACCTAAAAGGTCCAAATTTTAGATATTCCATTGTCAAGAGTCCATATCTACACAATGATGGTCTATGCAAAATTATTGAGAAATTAATTTTCCTATATATATATATATATATATATAGCTTGGACAATACAACCTAGGTTTATGCATGTCAAGGCAATTGCAATACTTAAGAAGGCACTATTAAACATTGATTTACATGGTGGAAACATAAAGATTGAAAAGGATGAGAAAAAGATGGTTGACATGGTGAAGAAACTTTCCATTAGAGGTGTGAAAGCACAAAGATTTTCATTTGCACCAATCTCAAATGATTATCCTTATCAAGGAATACATTTCACTCAAAAGGTTTAATACAAGTGGAAGTGCATCCATAATATAGCTCTAGACAATGCATAGTGGTGAAGTATGATCATGTAAGTCCAATGTTTGGAAGTTTTTAGATATAATCGTTAAGTTTTGTGACATGCAAGTATGGAATACACATGACTATGATGCCTTTGAAACAACATTAGACCACTTCAAAAAGTCGATACTTATTGCATGGACATATACCCCTTACATGGTAGTTGTCTTCATAAAGTTTAATAAAGTTCAATCATTTAATTGGAAGTGTAGTGATAATCCCTCATTTTTTATGATTTGGCACCACATTATATATAATCAAACCCCTTGGTTTTCCAAGGAATATGGTAGTCTATTAGTATGAACTCAAGGAATGGAGAAAACCCATTCTCAAGCTCATGTTGGTTATCTAAGTAATACAAGATATGGTAGAGGAGAAAAGTAAACTAACAAAATTGAGAAGAATTGTACCAATGGACCCACGGAAAGTTTGTCCATAGAGCTAACACAAAAGAGGCACTAAGAACATCTCAAATAAAGCAACACAAGATTTGGAGAGACAAAGAAGAAATGAATTTTAGAAAAACTCTAATGTAGAAATGAAATATATTATCCGATGATTGACAAACCAAACAAAGACAAGGAAAGGCTTGGATATTCACAACCAACAATTCCTCACAAGCTCATACACAATGAAATACTTGATAAGTTTTGTAGAAAACTTGACATAATGAAACATTCATCAATTTTTGCAAACATCCTTATGTAATAAAATACATATTATTGTATCTATGTAAAGTGACAATACGATGGTGAAGCTCACTCCTCTACTCATGACCTCTGTGTCTCAATTTCATCATGTAATTGTGTTATTGATTGTTGCTCTAGTTCTTCTAAGGAATGTTGATCGATTACTTGAATGAATTTAGATATAAGTAGGTGTGGTTTTCCATTTTTTGCAAAAGTAAATTTTCCTTCCAATCTATATATATTAATCATCTCAAAGGGCCTTGGAGAAAATATATTGTTCTCAGATTGGACACTAAACAATTTTACATTTTTCTTTGAAATCATTAGATTAAGTGCCATGTTCATCAAGGTGATGGTAATCCATTTTAGCTTTGTATCTTTCACAATCTGACACCCATTAAGATGGAGTACAATTTTTTGGATACCATCACTATTATGTGAAGTAATTTCAAATAATTGAATAGAGTATGACTACAAGACCTCCAAGTTGTAAAATATATTATTGTATTTATTATAGGCCCCCACCTCCCCTGTTGCTCCATAGTACCTATCTTTGATATGAAATGGAGCTCCTAGAACTTATTCATTCATTTGATTTTGTATAGATTTAAGTGATGACTAATTTGGCAATATCAATCTACACAAACTAGATTTGTTTATTTTAGATTGAAGAGCTTTATAAATAGATGTGTATCCTTTGTTGGATATACATTCAAGAAGGCCTACATATTTCTTAGGTTAAGTTGGTTCTCTTTCAAGAAGGCCTCAATCTCCCATTTTGCAAGCTTTTGATACTTTGATCCTTCAAGATCATTTTGATCACTTCCTTGTCATTTTGATCACTTCCTTATTGAGAAGCATTTTTATGTGCGCAATTGACATCCCATGCTTGAATCCCTTTTTCAATTGGGTTGCAAGATATCTTTGTATTCAAAAGAAAAATGTTTGATTATTAAAAAATACTTCAAATTTTACTTTTTGAGATGGAGAAAGAAGTAACAAATAGCATACGTACTTCACTGCATGTATTCTCTTCTTCGACTACTTTATAACTTCATATCTTGAATAATTCTGAAGTTTTCTATGCCATTTACGAATCCCTAATACTGTTTTTTTGAACCTCAATTGATCTCTCTATTTCTCTATCTCTATAATAGTCTCCTTATTCTATAATAGTTTGTGTTTGCATTACTCTAGTGTTAGCCTCAAAGAGGCCTTCTCCCTCTCTAACAAATCTCTTTCAACTTATATGCATTGGTAATCTCATCTGAATGTTGCATATATCCTAAGAGGCTATTATAACCATCTCCAAAACAGCTAATTAAGGATTTTATATCCTTGAACTACAAAATATGAAGGGAATCTACAATCATTGGGGGTTCTATCTTCATCAGTATTGGGTATCTCAAATCTCTACCTTCCATGGCATCAACATGGTCCTATAATGTCTGTGGCACATTCCATCATTTTCATCTATCATCATAGTCAACAAGATATGCCTTAGTTACTTTGGGAAGGATATTTGAGTGATACCACCATCCCTCCACCTATCATATCCATCTCCACCACTAAGCCCTTGGCCAATTCCATCCACCCAAATTTCTCATCGTCTTCTTCTCCATCTTCATGCACTCCTTCCCATTCTGCTTCTTTTTCAAGTGATGCTCCTAAATCTCTAACCATGCAAAGATTATATATGAGCATTAGATCACAAATCTACATGCTTCCTCTTTGATGATGAATTAGGCTCTAGCATCTACATTTGTGATGTTGAATCAATCCCAACCATCCCCTTTTGTGATGTTGATATAGCCTCAACCATCCACATTTGTGATGTTTGTGAAGTTGCTTTCAAAAAATTAGAATACATGAAATGTTTCAAAACCTAATGTGGCAGGCACTCAAGTCAAGCATTCACACAGTTTTTTGAGACATATTTTGATAAAAAGACATTGCACCATTAATCCCAAACAATTTAGATACAAGCAATCAAATTCTAAGCATGGGGACAGTCTATTCCAGGTACTAACATTTAGATTCTTAGTTAAGGCTAATTGACAACTAAATGCTACAAATTAATTTATGTATTTTGAAAAAATAAGTAAACTTTAAATTTTATATTTTTTGTAATTTTTTATGATTTTTCAATTATCTCTCTTTATGTTAAGGTGAAATTTCCTACAACTCCCAAACTTGAGTCCAAATGTCCTCTAATACTATGTTAGTTTTTCCAAATTGCAAAAGGGTAGCTGGCTGCACAACTCCTTGTCTCACTATGGGAGTTTGTCCATTACTTATGGACAACATTAGTATTGGTTGGCTAGATTACAGTGGTCATCCCACGAGCAGATAATTGGGGAAACCCTTGAGTTGGGGGCCCCTGAATCTATCCCATTGTAGCCACTAGTAGATAATGCTTGCAACAAGTTATGGCTTATCAACATTACATTAGGTATTACTTGAGGGATTGAGAGGCTTTGACCCCTTGCACATAAGCCTCTTGAATCCTAGATTCCACCCCTTCTGCAGCAATAATAGCAACATCCAAATCATTAAGTGTCATGTTACTTAATTGAAGTTGGATTGTAAAATCCAACCCCCTCAAGAAGATTACAAATTAATAGTAGCGGGTAATGGGGTAGTTGCATCTAGACAATGGAACATCTTGTGAAGCTTTTAAGCATATGCCCTAACACTTTTGTTAAACTCTTGATGTGTCTTGTTAAGGATATACATCTAGTATTCCCTACCCTTTTTGGGAGAAAGTTCCCTACAAAAGAAAGCATAGAACTCATGAATAATGGTAATTGAGTTGGTTGCAAGGCAATAATACCAATGAGCTACATTGCCCTTCAACACCATGATAAAGAAGATCATGTGATGTGCTTGCTCATTTACTTGACAACTAAGTGTTAATTTTTGGAAGTATTTGATATGTGTTTCAACATCCTCATTTTGCCCTCCATTAAATATCCATAACAAATACCCTAAAGCGTATAGAGCCATTGTCCCTCTACTAGGATTTGGATCACTTGGGCAAGAATTAATGGATTGGTTGTGCCATCGCTATGGAGATAGTTTGGGCAAGTCCTAAAGGACTTTTTGGTGGAGTCAACCCACCACTACAATGTGATGATTGGGAGGGGTAATACATCTAGCTACGGGTGAGAGAGGTAAGCTAACACTCTTTCCAACACTATGACTTTTCTTAACATGAGGGGTTGTAAGACTAGGAGACCGATGGGCTTAGTACCATGACTATATGGGCATGATAAAGATACAAAGCAATATAGAGGTCTTGAAATGAAGGGATTTCAGTCTTTTATGGTTATTAAAGCATTCAATACGCTTGGATTTGTGAATGCATGTGTGTGTTATGGTAGTAGGAGACCAGTGGGCTCAATACGACGATGAGTTTACAATGAATGCATTGCAATGTAGTCCTACATTCATGGCAAAAAGGAAGATATGTTTTTGCATAAACACGATGGTTTCTTAAAACTTTGTTTGAGCATGAATCATCCACACATGCATTACAGTCTCATCCTTGCATATACCATTGCACAACACTTGTTTGTCTGTAAACCGACGAGTGTATGCGAGGTATTTTAAACTATAGGTAGACGACTCATAGGTTTCTAAGAGGGATACATTGAGAAAGAGAGGAGTAAGTATCAAATATCACATAAAGAACAGGACTTGATGGGAACCAACCCTAATAATGAGAAAAAATGCTTGAGATAGAGGCCATGACATTCGGTTAGATGGGTGTCTATATATATGGAACGAGGGATGCTTACACCCTTTTTGTATTTAAAGTGGACTACACTAATGTCGTGTCTTAGGGTATTAAAGAGTATCTCTAGTGTTTAGCCAACCCTCATGGCTGCAAGGCCACAAGGTTTGGGTTGTTGTGAGGCCCAAGAGTCAACTTGGTGTGTGAGAGACATTATGTTGGACTTGTTTTAGGTCTCAACATTTGGTGCATTTGCCAAAGTCCATTAAGATTTCCATTTGGGCCTCGAATCATATCTTACATGCATGCCTCTCTCAGAAGTGGAGACATAATTACTTAAATAAGAATACTATTGCAAGCTAGAGACCTTTCATATCCAATGAGAGGAGAGAGAGGAACAACTAAGGTGGCATGTAAAAATATTTTGCAAGTATTTCTTAGATGGTAATAGTCCTATATCGCTTAAGGTTAGGGACCATAACACACACACACACACATGTAGTCACACATCCGAGTCTATGAATGCTTTAATAACCACAAAAGACTAAAATCATTTCAATTCAAGATCTTGTTATTGCTTTGTAACTTTATCACACACTATGTCACGAAGGCTAACCTCATGCTAATCATGTTTAATTATGAATGTTTTAATGAATTATGATCAAGAAAGCATTTTCTAATAAAGAACGGCAACCACCGTTTGACGCTCGATAAGAAAGCTCACACAAGCCCTTTGGCCTCGTAAACTCTCAACATCCTTCGTGCATGCTTACTCACGTCCATCTTCCCCACCCACTCTCTCGTGTAAGCCAGCTATGCTGGCTGCATCCCACAAAATGTGGCTCTGAAATCTCCTCCCGCATAGCAAAAAACCTCTCAGCAAGCTCATGGACCGCGCTATAGGAAAGAGCTGGGATGAAAGGCGAGATAAATGGCATGAGGATTTTGTTTCTAAACACGAGGCTGGTAGGATTCTCTAATGGCTCCTAAGTAGACATTGTTCAAATGTGGTTGGTTGATAACTAAAGCATACTATAGGTAGGCCAACATGCTGCCAGTGGTACTAGGTATCACTCTTGGATGCAAGGAGCAATCTAAGATCCCTTTAATCACCACACAACAAGACAAATATGAGAAATGACCCTTACATCTTCATAGAGGGATTCCAACAAGCATGTGATGCAAAAGACCTAACCTCGCACTCAAAAAGAGCACAACCTTTGGGTTGTGCCTAGGCAAAAAAGGACCATGTGGCTTAGGAGAATAGATGCCATTCGGAAGTCATCATTCTCCACTCTCAGGGGATTTTTTTTTTCCAAATCCAACTATGGGGACAACCTCATTGTACATCTAGTGAACGTGGAAGTGTAAGTAGGAGAATATGAGAGACAGTATTCTACAATCTAATAAAAGCACTCAAATTCTCGCTACAAAATAGGATATCATGATTGCCTTCAAGTTGTAGCATCTCGAGCTCTCTAAAATCATGAAAAACGTAAAACGACTAAGAGAATATGAACAAAATGTGTAGTGCACAAACTATGATAGGGACCACCTACCATTGAAGTGTCTTAGACCTAGCCGTGAACTACAAAAACTTTGGCAATGAGACTATCCTACCAAGCCCAACAAGACTTTTTTACCCTACTCTCTAAACTAATGTTGGATTCTAATAACAAAATCGTGGACCTTTCTACCAAAGACTCCAAAAAATGGCCTTACCTACCCTACTTGACCAAATACCAATGGCCTTGCCTACCCCATCTAACAAAATATCAATGGCTCCAAGATCATTTATTAATCTTCCAAAATACCTAGACTTTCAGGGCCAATCATTACTCACACTGTGAGTGATGCTCTTGTACATTCCATTGACAAACCCCTAGAAGAATACACACGTCCCTACATCACATGCAACAAAGAGGGAAACACAATTCTTATGGACTAGTATCCTATCATAATAATAGGATGTGATAGAGGGAGAGAAATGATCAAACCTTGCAAGATGATAGTGTTGTAACTACAAATAGCCATGACATGTGTCTATAATGCCCTTAGAAATAGGAACCTCTTGAAGATAAGCACATAGACCAATGAGGTATCACTCACATGTATTCCAATTACCCTAAGAAAAAACCTAGCACAAGTAAGGCAATTCTACCTTCAGTGTCATTAAGTCTCTTTAAGGAGATTCAATGATGAGGACACCATCTTAATCCTTGCGAATGCCATCACGAGATCTCAAAGCAAGAAAGTAAGAGTTAATATCCTTGGCCCTCCCACAGCCAACAAACTAGTGATAGGTAAAAGGAGATCAAAAAAGAGAAAGAGGCATGATGAAATCAAAGTTACCTTGATAAGTGACAAACTCACTACACTTCCAAAGCAAGAAAAGGCTTCAAGTGCAAAGAGCACCACTACTCGATTAAACACCAAAAATGCAAACATCATCAAAGTGAGCACTAGGATTTAGCATATTTTGCAAAGGGGCCAAGTGTCATGCTATCCTCCCTCTAGAAGCCCTAGGTAGCTCCGTGTGAAGAGGAACTGTCACAACACTAGAGTAGTATTATAAATTGGGTGATTCTCAAAGCTTGAGAAAACGTTATGACAGAGAGTCTGCACTTGAATCTAACCATGGTTGATGAATTCAAGATCTGCCCGCAAGGAGTGTTGAAGGACTAGCTAGTTAAGATTGGTAGGGTTAAGTTTTCCATTAGCTTTGTCATTATGAAAGTAATTCACTATGACTTTTTGCACAAACATCCTCAAATGTGGAAGGTGAGACTAATCAAGGATAACATTAACAATCCAATCTTCTTAAACAACAGGAAGGATCTAACTCATATTAAAATGGAAATATGGAAGACCACCTTGATTAACCTAGATATAATCTCTAGCATCTAAAGAGAAGACTAAAATTTTCCACCCACAATAGATGACTTAATAAGTACATTCCTTGCCCCAAATATGAGCAAGACTACATGCATATCCTTGCAACTATGGACATGCCATTTACAAAACAGAGAGAATGCCAAGAGGCTCACAAAAGAAGAATTCAAAAGGGGACTAAAGAGCCCACTATGCACATGCTCAAACCTTGAATGAAATCATTATCAATGTTAGTGCTCATGCTAAATCTCGAATCATTGTAGTCTAAAATTAAAGAGTTTTCCTTAGAGCTTTCCTTGCCCAGATTGTAGATAGATTTATACTATCTATTCTTGATCTTGGACTCCAAAAGAGGCTCGGACACTTTTCACAGAGCATTGCCTAACCACAACCATCACATTCCCTTACACGTGGGGACAATATGTAGCCACCCTATAGATAGTATCTAACCACCCCCTTTTAAGAGATCTATTAATATCCTTCCCACAAACAATTACTTTTTTCATAAAGGGCATGGTTCGAGAGGCCATCGATAGACCATGCACAAGTAAGACATAGGATCATGATGGCTTCAAACTTGAGAGCCTAATATATGCTAGAGATATGGTGGCAAAACTTCTTGCATACATGTTCAAAGATCCACATGTAAAGCCTTACCAAAGAGCTAGAGCACTAATACCATTATGCTCATTCTCAAGTTAAGAGATCCCACCTTACCTAGTAATTATTGTATCATCAATGTTGACCAACTTTGTACCATCATGGTTGGCCATACATTGTCCAAATTATATGCCTCCATCCTTGAATAGGAATTGAGTCAATATGCAAAAAGTAGTCTTCGGGGCACAAAGGGAAGGCTAGATTCAAGCAAGGACTTTCAACATTGGACCATGTCTTCATGCTTACAATCATTATTGAGGAGGGTAAAGTTTATGGGAGATGAATCTATTGTTGATTTGTGGACATCCACAAAGCTTTTGATACAATGTCAAGGCCAAATTGATGCATATATTATATATCATCTTAATATATAAAGACTCACCTAAGGTATTCTAACATTATATAACTAGTTAGTGGGCCATGATAGTAAGCTATGGCTTTTTGATACCCTAGTTACATCCACATGATATTGTTAGAGTTGAGTTGGAGGCTCCTCCTATTATAGTGAAAACTCTTACTAGATCAGTGTCATTCACACAACTTACAAAAACTCCTTAGATAAATGTGTGGCTAGCCCTTTATCAGAGGGTGTACCTCATGTTGGTATATGCACATGACATCGTGGTTTGAGTTACATGCTTTAGCTTGAACAGCCTACCATCATTTCAGTAGTCCCTTAATGCACCATCTCACACTTCGAGGCATCAAAGATAGGCAAGATCATCAAATTGGATCTTATTCATTTGGAGACCAAGAAGATATGGGTGACAGCAATACATCAACTCTAAGACATCTTAAAATATGTTGATACAACTCCCTCTCCCTCTCCCTCTCCCTCTCCCTCTCCCTCTCCCTCTCCCTCTCCCTCTCCCTCTCCCTCTCCCTCTCCCTCTCCCTCTCCCTCTCCCTCTCCCTCTCTCTCTCTCTCTCTCTCTCTCTCTCTCTCTCTCTCTCTCTCTCTCTCTCTCTCTCTCTCTCTCTCTCTCTCTCTCTCTCTCTCTCTCTCTCTCTCTCTCTCTCTCATGTAATCTAGAAGACAGCTAGCATTGCAAGGTGACATTGATTGTTGATATGCCTAAAAAGACACATGGTTGCATCTACATGGGCTACATATGGATCAACTTCCACCCCCCTATAGTACAACTTGGACTTCCCTTTCTTAGAGGTCAACTAAGAGGAGCTCAACAACTTCATCATGATGAACATTATTTGGCTACATACAAGCAAGGCTTGGTTGTCACCTACCCAAGATCTACAGGCAAAGATAGCTTTCTATCAAAAGTATCTTCTACAAACATCCCATGTTGGTTTTGTGATTCAACCAAGACACAAAACCAAGAAGATATGGGTGACAGCAATACATCAACTCTAAGACATCTTAAAATATGTTGATACAAGAAGATATGGGTGACAGCATGGGTGACAGCAATACATCAACTCTAAGACATCTTAAAATATGTTGATACAACTCCCTCTCCCTCTCCCTCTCCCTCTCCCTCTCCCTCTCCCTCTCCCTCTCCCTCTCCCTCTCCCTCTCTCTCTCTCTCTCTCTCTCTCTCTCTCTCTCTCTCTCTCTCTCTCTCTCTCTCTCTCTCTCTCTCTCTCTCTCTCTCTCTCTCTCTCTCTCTCTCTCTCTCTCTCTCTCTCTCTCTCTCTCTCTCTCTCTCTCTCTCTCTCTCTCTCTCTCTCTCTCTCTCTCTCTCATGTAATCTAGAAGACAGCTAGCATTGCAAGGTGACATTGATTGTTGATATGCCTAAAAAGACACATGGTTGCATCTACATGGGCTACATATGGATCAACTTCCACCCCCCTATAGTACAACTTGGACTTCCCTTTCTTAGAGGTCAACTGAGAGGAGCTCAACAACTTCATCATGATGAACATTATTTGGCTACATACAAGCAAGGCTTGGTTGTCACCTACCCAAGATCTACAGGCAAAGATAGCTTTCTATCAAAAGTATCTTCTACAAACATCCCATGTTGGTTTTGTGATTCAACCAAGACACATGGACATACACTTGTCCCAAGGAGTACAATGCATCATTGGTCAACTTCGAGGTTCCTCACACCAATTGCAAATAGAGAATAGCCGCCATGGAGCAAATTCTCTCCCTCAGAGAGTCGAATCAGCTAGCTTTCCTAGCTTGAGCCAAAGAATGAGGATCACTACATACGTAGGTGACCAATGTACTATGAGATCAGAGGGCGCTTATGTTATGACTATTTTGAGAGACTCAAAATGCTATAAGGAGTCGCCTTAGGCAAAGTGATGAGAGATGCAAAGCACACTTCCTAAAACCCAGATCCATGCCCTCAAAGGAGGCACCACAACACAAGCCAATGCTTTAGCCTACCCATGTTGGATAGACCGATGAGAGAGATCTTGGGATGATACAGATACCCATATCAACAATTTCACATTGTATTAGATCCCCAGTGCTTTTTTTGTATTTTTAGTATTTTGTTGTTTCCTAGCTAGATGTTTTCTTTTAGATTATGGTTTCTATATTGTACTTGGGGAATATGACTTGTGTGCGGGTGCGTGCGTGCGTGTGTGTGTGTGTGTGTGTGAGCAAGAAAGATACCATGGCAAGAGTCATCCTTTCAAAGAAAATGCGCTCACTCCCCATTTCCCTCAATCATATATGCAAACAAAAAAAAAGGTGTTTGAAGAGAGGTTCAACCTACGAGCCTTGTTGGGCACTTATCATAGATTGATGCTTCTTTTCTATCTTCACCCAAAAGATAGAAAACAATCTCTAAAAGATGCAATGTTTTTCAAAAACAATTTTCCAACTATCAATTTAACAAAAGGCTACCATGCCATCATTATGTATGTAAAAGGCCTAGGTGTGGAAACCTAGAAATAAGCTAGCCCAACTTAGATAGGATCTTATTGCTTCTTATGCTCCAACATTCTTGACAATATATTATCTTTGTTTTGTTTTGGATTATAATCCCTAATGAGGATATGGTTGCTCGTGCTATACTAAGATGCCCTAAATTTCCCAATCTTATTCCTAGTAAACATTGATAAAGAGACAACCTATGAGTAGAACGGTTATGCTACTCTCAATTGACATCCAAGCAACAAGGAACTCTCTTGCACTCCATACAAGACAAAGTATCCCTTGTTTCAAAAGTTAAAGCACTTGGCCCATCAATGTGTCAAAGAAGGTACTCTCAAAAGATACATTGATAACAAGTCGAGAGACTCATATTACACAATATCTCATTTCAAGTAGGATAAGATGGGTAATATGTTTTTAGGATCTCAAGATAGTTTATAACTTTGCTATAAGCTTGTGCTGATCATGTTTTGTTGGTACAAATTACATGCAAGCACATATCCCCTTCAAACTATTTACATAGACAACCAATTGAAAAAACATCCAATCTACTAGCCTAGTTGGATGCTCCTCATGTATCGACTCTACGACAAACTCAAAAAATGTAAGGCCTTCGAAACAATTTGCACCAAATGGTCACTTTGAACATGAATGAAGCAGCTCTTACCTTCAACCATATACTCTTGAATTATAGAGAGAATTATAAGCAAAAAGAACATGCTACTACTAAAATGGCATCCAAGCAACAAGTGATTCATTTGCCATGCTCCATACTAGATTAAGTATATACTATTGGTCAAAGTTCCATTTTTTGATACTTAGGAACTTTGCTTGATGAGTGTGCCAAAGAACGTTGCCTCAAAAGGTAAATTGGTTGCGATTGGAGAGGCCTGTATTACAATATCTCCATATTCTATTTAGCAGGTTTTATGTATAGTAGACTAAAGAGCTCAACATTATCATGTTGCCCTAATAGGCTTGTCTTTAAGACGTATTACGACACCTCAAATCATGTAGTTAAGATGGTTTATTCACTAGGTCTTACTTATGTTTTACTTACCCTAATAGACTTAGCCTAACTATGCTTTAGAAGGGATGTTTCACTGTTATAAGTTAAGCATATTTATGTCTTCATACATTTAGCTTCATGCATTTAGCTTATACCTTTATAATACAGATTATACATAAGCACGTATCATTACCATGCGTAGAATCACTTCATATATGTGATAGAGCAACTGCCTAGACATAGCCATGCACTTGTGCTACTTCTATTTTCACCTCCTTGCCACTATACAGTGACCTTTTGAGTCAAAAGATTCCATAAATAATTTAGCATGGCTGCAGGCCCCATACCTCTTCAAAATGCCTTTCCTAATTTCGCATGGCTGCCAAGCTGTCCATGGAACTATTGCATTGAGGCCAACTGGCAACTGAGATACATACATTAACAAAGTGAGGGCATGATTTCTCATCTGTACTCCTGCTACTTCAACAGACTTCCGATTGTTCTCCTTGTTCTACAATCGTTAAGGAAAAAACATCCATAAGACTGCTGTGCACCTCAAGAAGCCCCCAAGCACACTTGGCCACTTCCATAGATGTCTTTCGGCATGGCTGCTGTCCATAGACCAAGCCCAACTGGCAGCAAAAATATGTGCATCCCATTTCACAATGTTGCAAGGCTTCCGACACATCCAGGCATATCAGCACGTTCTGTGCATGCATGGACACCTGCATACAGGCACTTTCTATACTGAAGCAAATGAGCCATACTGAGTCTCAGATGCACACAACCTTCATATGGCACAAGCCACAAATACATTTAAGTGTGAATGCATGAATACAAACAATGCCCAGCCACAGGCAGCATAATACAAGGGGGTACAGAATTATACTGTGATGCCTCTAGCTCCACCAAACTAAGAGTTCCAACCTCACCAATAATCAACATCCTTAGGCCCTCAGTTAAATCATGGTAGACAAAATAGTGCATCATTTCCAAGATGAAAGGTATGACTAACGCTGCCGTTCTTATGAGTGCTTTTAAAAGCTGTTTATGACTGCCACTGATGCAACCAATTAAGCCTAAAATCTTTGATCACCTTGTGCTTGAGAACACAACTTCTAATCAGTACCACCCCACCCTCTCCCCCGCGCCCCCCCCCCCCCCCCGAGGTCTTGGACCTTTTTGAAACTATAGAAGGGGAGATTTAGGTGTAATGAGCTGTCAGTAAGTGTCCACACTTACCTGTAACCCAAATGCAAGCCAGTAATGGTAAAACTTGGAAGCAGCTTAAAAAGAACACATACTCTTATTACATTTGTAGAGCTCCTTTTAGAGCTCGGCCATGAATAACATTTGTTCTTGACATTCTGGAATACTCATGAATACTTGAAGATGTGTCCAAATAGACCACATCTGTACAAAAGACTGAGGAAATCCAATCAAGAGATTCCCTTAAAAGGCATACAGGCTTGTGTTGTGTACTCACCAAAATTTGGATACAGCTGAGGTTAAATACAAAACTAAATTGGGGTATGCAATTGAACTCCCCATACCAACAGTCCAGCTGGAGTAAATGAAGATGTACTTCCCATGGAGCCAAAGCCAGGTCCAACAGGTAAAGACAACCATATTCCAATACTCGCTATCTCTGCTGCTGCTGCTCCTGCCGTTCCTTCCTCATGCATGTCAACCCTCTTACAAGGAAGCCAAACCCCTTCCCGATCCCAATTGCCAGTGACAATAAAAAAATCAGTCAATGGCCCAGCGGCATACAACCAAGCAATTTGTACAATTGTTGCTGCTTTGTTGTCTCTAACAATCACCCCTTGTACAGCATCATGCAGCCACCTTGTTTCTTCATCAGTCCTGAACTCTCAGATATCTTTCTTAAGCAGTACAGAAAAATCTGCTGCGGCAGTATTATCATGCCTGATCCAACCATTTTGGTCAATAGGCTACTGCAGCAAGGAGATGTAAGAAAAAGGAGTATGATCTGCAGTGGAATGGACTTATTTGCAAGTTGCCACCAGAAGGTTCTGACTTTTCCACCTTCCAGTGCAACTGTGCTCTGCCAATCTTGCAACTGTCCAACTCCATCTGTTAAAAATACAAGGCACTTTATTCCTTAGGAAAGCTCAATGATTGAGCAGGCTGCTCCATTGTCAGTATCAAGGTTGAGAGAGCTGCTGCGAAGTGTAAAATCTCTACCGATGTCGTTCCCCATCATTTGGAAATGCATGAGTGCCTATTGGGTTCATCGGAAAGAACCCCATTGGCCTGGGTGCATTAAAGTCTCCCTGACCATGTAGTGGTGGGTGACCAAAATGTGACCTATCCAGCATACTCCTACGGTTCCAATCAGTTCTTCTATCATAACCATCCCCAAAATTACCCCAATCATCTCCACCCCACTTTGACTTTCGGTCAGCTTGCCCCCAGCCACCAGGTCCCAGTAACCCATCTTGGTTCCGTGAACCACTACCAGACAAATAACTGGACTGTACCCTTCCTGATCGATCCCATGCCTCAGAAGCTGCAGCCTGTGAACCCCTTCTCCTACTATAGACAATACTCTGGCTTGCAGATTCATCAACTACATTGTCAGTTCTCAATCTCCGCTTCCATGCTTCAGTATCCCTTTGACCCTTCTCGGAATCCCAAGATGATGACTCTGCTCCTTGGCCAGATTGAGGCTTGTGGAATCTTCTTCCATTAGCACCATCGGAATGAAAGTTTCCTGCCAACATGGCATCAGCATCCTTTCCACTTGGTGCAGCTGCATTGCTACTATTCCAATCTGCAGATGTCAGTCTAAGATCAGACTGTTCTTCTCCTCTGAGCTTTCTATATATATCGGAAAGCCTCTCTCCAGACAGATTGGAGAACTTTGCCACATAGTTCCAAAGTCTTGTTTCTATTCCTGTAAAAAGTAAAAGAGTAAATACACAAATTGGGAATTACCAATACATTACCCACTAGAGTATAGAAAATCACAAAAAAAGTAAGACACGCACTGGAGATATTTTTAGCTCCCTCATGATCATGCAAAATAAGCTCTATCTTTCTACCAAGAAGCTGCAAATACTCCTTCACACGTTTAAGCACCTGCAATAAAGACAATCTCAGCTAGAGAACACAACCTGAGAAAGCCACTGTTTGTTCCTATTAGCTATATACACAAGCAGACACATCTCCTCCCCATTACTCAGTCCAGATACATCTCCAATACCACCATAATGACCCTGGGGAAAGAAAATCTGCAGCCGGTCAATCTTCTGAGGACCTACTTAAGATAAGAGGAAGAGTCAACACACCACAAAAACCTCACTCTTGAAATTCAGGACAATGAAATTAGGGAAAAAACATGTCAGCAATTCGCAGTGCACGTGATTAAGTGTTCCCATCTAGCCTATGAGCAAAGAAAGTTCAAATTTACCTCCAATAATAAGCATGTGCACACGCATATCCTAAAGACAGATTAGCTGCATACTTTACATAATATAATGGGAGTCAGGGCCCAACTGCACAGTATGACTGAACATTATGAACATAGACTGTAGAACCCTGACCCCTTGAGCAGCAAACAAGCTGGTGATGATAAGACCTACCTAGGAACAACAAACATTATCCCTCCTAAAATATTGCTGTTAGTTCTATAAGGAAAGGACATGTCCTTTCTTAACCTGAGTCCCTAGTGTAAACAAGCTGGTGAACCCTGACCCCTTGAGCAGCAAACAAGCTGGTGATGATAAGACCTACCTAGGAACAACAAACATTATCCCTCCTAAAATATTGCTGTTAGTTCTATAAGGAAAGGACATGTCCTTTCTTAACCTGAGTCCCTAGTGTAAACAAGTGTAACCTGTGGCACTTTGCATGTCCATGGGTGATATGTTTGGGCACCTCGAACATAAAAGGTTTCAGTATGACAAATATACAGCTAGCAAGCCCCACACAAACCCCCCCCCCCCTCCCCCCCAAAAAAAAAAAAAAAGAAACAAATGAAAAAAAAACCAAAAAAAGACGTATTATGTAATATACAAGTAGAAAGTGGGCTGAGGGACAGGTTTGTTGGGTGCAAACCAGTCACCCAACACATTAATAGCATCCATTCTTCTTTTCATCCGTCTTTGTACAGATCTTCGTGCTCCTTGACTCCAATCCTCATGTATTGAACAATAGAAATGTTTGATTTAAAAGAATGGTCACCTTATTCAAAACAATTCAACTCTGTATCTATACTTTATAATACTACTAATTATCTTTAACTGCCAGCTTTTTCAACTTACAAGCCCCCCCACCCAAAAAGGAAAACAAACCAACCAAAAAGACAGGAACTTTCTTCCAAATAACAAGCCATACCTCATCTTTACTGAGATTTGAGCTTGTCCTCTGAAGCCTCTCTAGTTTTTTCAATATATGCATATGGTCCTGCATTGTTTTCTCACACCAATCTCGCCATCTTTCCTCTCTGGCTTCCTGGTCCAACTTTTCCTTGTACTGTGGTTCTTCTGTGTCTGATATTTCACCTTCCTCCTTTGCAGAGTCTTCAACCTTGAACCGCCTGCTCGGTTGATCTTTGTTACTCATAATATGAGAAGCGCTAACTTTTTTTGATCGTTGATGACCTGATCTCAAATTTTTTTCTGAGATATCCAGATGTGAAGGCTTAAGGTTCTCCTCCCTGTCATGTTTAAGTGGAACCTTACCTTTCACAGGCTTTGCCACAATGACAGATTTATTCGATGCACTTTCACTTTCGAGTTCCTATGTGTACCATGCAGCACATTACATAATGTGAGCAACAAACTTCATTTACATCTCAAAAATCTAAAAAACGAATGCTTCTTTACCAGTTCAATACTTAAGTATTGTAGCTTATGAGAGTTCATGTTTTGCATCACTGTAGCTTGTATACCCTACTTGTTAGCAGATCATTACTGGTCAAATTGTGTGAAAATTCTCTATACCTTGGCGACTTGAAAAACAACGGAAATAAGAAAGGGAAGAGAGAGAAAAAGGACAAAGAAAAAGAGGGAGGTAAAGGGGGGATGTTTTTCAGTACAGTGAGATGTACCTTCCGTAGAAGTGCATTTACACGAGCATCCAAGTTTGGAGCCCTTGGTAAAAATGTTTGCCCTGCAGGAACACCAGGTGCAGCTATCTTATTCCAAAGCCCAAGTCTGGAATCCTTTCTAATTTTATCCCAGCTTCCATATCCATGGTAATACACACCCAGAAGGATCCGTGCATCATCAACTTCAAAGTTACAGAAGGTAATGTCAGTGGTCAAGGGCAAAGCAGTATCAAACACAGGTGACACTCTGAATGACAACAAATATACATTAGCACCTTGATTCCAGTTGCATGATTTGGACCATGAAGGGTTTTTAGGATGTGTTTTCAGGCGGAAGTTAGAAACAGCATCTGGATATCTGTTTACGCGCTTTGCTAGCAAACTCAGTTCTTTGATTCTATCAAGAGTCTCTTGGGCTTTTACAGACACACCAAAAAAGTCCAAGATAGCCCCCTGCAAAAGGAGAAATCACCTTCTGTCACAATTTTTGTATATTGCAAACAGCTCTGAGTCATAACAATGACAACAGTAACAATAGTAACAACTCAACTGGTAATGCAGCAAAAACAAACAGACTAAGTGACATTTTTACCACCTTGCCATTCAAACTGGAATTCTTGATAGCATCTTCACAACCTCTTACAAGATCTTCCCAGAGCTGTACTTGTGCTCGTATAGGTGAATTCTCAAAAACCCCTCCTAATTCTGCAGCAATCATATCAATTCGGCTTTTGTCTCCAAACATTTTAACCTGTGAACAAACATTTGTGTGTTAATGTTTCTATAAACATGACAGCAATCAAGTTAAAAATGCCATCACATGCAAGGAAAAGACCAGTGAGGACACACTGTATAACATTCTTACAAGCATTGGTCCTATTACCATTTTTCTAAGACAAGAAAGCTCTACTAAATGGCACCTCAGAGATAATCACCAGGTAAACATACAAAGTACAAAATCCCTCTACAAAAAAGCATAGATGATCCAAATCCTTTGGTTCTCTGCTCAAGGGAAGGTCAAGGCTAATAGGCCTACCATTGCAAGATGAGATCACAAGGGTTCACATGTACAAATTTCAGCCCAAACTAGGAGCACTTGACATATATATATTGAAATGAAGTTCCGGACCAACATGCAGAACTTATTAATATGCAGAAAACAACTCGGAGCTTAGCTGATTAGCACAATTTACAATTATGTCTTAATCATTCCTTTTATTCTTCTTGTATGCGTTTTGTTAAGCTTCAAGCTAGTGGAAAAGCCAACACAAACAGCTTTGCAGTCACTGAACGACACGTGGCAAAAGCAGCACGGCTAGCTATTGTGCATGACTGTAGACCCCAGCATTTCGGGTCTGTGTAGTGTTGTGGCATTGCCTTGTTGATCAGCATTGGGTATTTTGATCTTAGTATGGACCATAGTTGTTGATGAATGTCTATATCTCTCCTAGTAACCACTCAATGCTTGTGTTTCATGATGTGACTAGACCTCCCTCCCTCTCCCATGTATGTACGTGCATTATTATGCATGTAAGTATGTGTGTATACATGCATGCATGGCACGTATGTATGTATGTATGTATGTGTGAAGATGGAAAGGAACACAGTGCATACGGTCTAATCTTTCAAAGTCTTTGTGCTTTGTTGTGCAAGCCTTACCGCACGAACAAATGCATTTGCATCTTTCTTTGAAAGACCACCACCTTGCCACTCGAATACACGGGCAGCCGCACCCTCTATTTTTGAACCAGGTGCATGAGTTATATCTGGATTTCTAGCAACACGTTTCGTGGGCCGTTCTTTCCCTTCAGTTGCACGTCTCCTCTTGGAGGACTTTTCATAGTGCCCCTCCTCAGCATAGCTTTTGAGATTCCTTGCCGCCCTAGGGGCAAGAGCTTCCTGCTAATCACATATATATGAACGTGTCAGTAAAGTAGATTGTACTAAAACACATACTAACGCTACATGCCTCTCTCAGGCAATAATTCACAATGGAAAGCAGTGTACACTCAATATTGATTTGTCCTAAATAATCAATCACAGAAAAGCATCATCCCCACACACCACAATTAACTATTATCATGAAATATATGAAATGTCCCACCCCAATGATTTACAATGGGGAAAGCACTGGGCATCCAAGCAAACTTATAGAGCATAAACTAGGTTATTATGCAAAATAGTGTAGTCCACCGTGACAATCTATAATAAGAAAGCAGTGGGTATTGGAGCATAATTGTTGACCATGATCTGACAGTCGTACAGAAACTGAAAACAAACAAATTACACATATCAGGGAAGTCTGCAGGATTGCATAAGAAGCCTTTTGATACTTCTTTGAATGTCTGAATATGGAACAAGTAGCCAAGCAAACCCTTTCACTTTAGTGTGTGGCCAACATTAATTTGTTGCAGTCGCACAAAAACAAGTCTGTATTTTATCAAAAATCAGGCTTGAGTGGATAGTCAACAGTTGGAAAACGAAAGACACTTGGTTATTATATACAGTTTATACATCATTGATGATTGGCTTTCGTCAGGTTGTCACCAAAAAACCCTAATATTAAACCGGTAGGGAAAGTTCAACTATATCTCAAAGATACCAAACCAAAGGGTCAAGTATGTTGTGCATACATGCATAACATGTATAAACATGAATGCACAATGCCACTTAACAATTCTCTGTTTACACCTTAATCGTTTTCCAGTTATCATTGAAACTAATACCTAGGCATTAAGGACCAATCACTGGATACATCATTGATGGTTGGCTTTCGTCAGGTTGTCACCAAAAACCTAATATTAAACCGGTAAGGAAAGTTCAACTATATCTCAAAGATACCAAACCAAAGGGTCAAGTATGTTGTGCATACATGCATAACATGTATAAACATGAATGCACAATGCCACTTAAGAATTCTCTGTTTACACCTTAATCGTTTTCCAGTTATCATTGAAACTAATACCAACATTAAGGACCAATCACTGGATATGTTGTATTGAAAATCATCTAATTTTGCTCTTAACACTTTTCAGTGGAAAATGAAGCATTAACAAGCATACCAATATCAAGACACCTGTCATCCAAACTTTCAAGTCGCCCTACAATTGTCCCCTTCATGACATTTCCTTCTATTACTCCACTTTCCCTCTTTACTGTTGGGACTAATTTTCCCATAAAATGAGCTCTTCCCCCTTGATGATTAAAAGGTTTCTTTGCTGTAACCTTCTGAACATCAGCTGAATATCGCCCTAAAGTGAGTCACAATCATTTCAAATTCATTACCTTTTACCCGTCATCATTGTATCCCTCAACTCTAGACCTATTTCACTTCTGTTTTTCAGATCAGCAGATTGTAAACCAGATTTAGGCCCTCCCTTTTATTATTTTAGCTTGCTTCTTCCATTCTAGGATGCTAGAAGCAGCCAGCTGATGTGCTACTGCTTTCAAGTATGAAAAATGATTGAATGTTCTCTCTCACACACTGCAAATCGTAAAGAATAACTTGAAGTTTTCATTAAATTCATGTGCATGTGAGCATGTGTATATGTGGATCATGCATAATCTATGAGAGCGAGCAGTATGTATTCCCTCTGGAGTTGATGGTAACTTAGCTCAGTAATAAGGAGATTGGGTTAAGCAAACATATGTTTCCTTTAGAAGGGGGTTGCCCATCTTCATTCCTCAATTTGTCTATCTTCATTCCTCAATTTGTCTCCAATTCTGTCATGTGTCTACAGCTATAATCATTCCCATTAATTTTATGGTAAACCA
The DNA here is from genome assembly GCF_053477565.2 of Lygodium microphyllum. Lineage (NCBI taxonomy): Eukaryota > Viridiplantae > Streptophyta > Polypodiopsida > Schizaeales > Lygodiaceae > Lygodium > Lygodium microphyllum. Next base: position 19,966,136 of record NC_141158.1, on the reverse strand, counting down.
CATGCGTTTGTTCTCTCAATTTGCTCAAATTATTTCCTCATCAAAATCAGCAAGCATCTTACTTGTTAAGCATACTATGTCATAAGTAGTATTTATAGAGTCAACTATGGAATTTCACACGTGCATCTACCTTCTCCATATCCCTCAACAGGATTTGAACTTAGGCTTTTCCTTCAAGATTTAAGCACGTCAAGGCATTTGAGTAACAAACTTGTTGATACATGCCATATAACACACATGTTTGTAAAATGATTTCTTTTCTGCATTTGCAAGAGTGGTACTTTGCAAACTAGAAACCCATGAGATATCTATGATTGTGGTCTGTCTATATAAACCATAAAACTAAAAACTTCCACCGACCCATAAGAGCATCTTCTCAAAGTATAAGCAGAGCATATTTACAAATCAAGTCTTATAAAACAAAATATGAACAACCTGTGGCAAGTTATCACAATTTAAATATCACAACGGGCTCCTCTCGAAATCAAGTTCAGCTGAACAATCAATTTTGATAAGTTTTTGGCTTCATTTGATCACCAGTGTGTCTCTCAGAAGAATCTCTCTTTGAGTGGCAGCAAAGTCAACATATAAGCCTATGTGTTTATTGTACATGGCCACTGACTCCTTCTATCCAGTATCATGAATTACCTCTGCTTGTGAAACTGCTTCAGGCTGAATCAGACGGCTCCAAAATGTAGCATCATCCTCAGTAGTGCTAAAGTTGGCTACCTGGAAGCAGATTCAGTAACAACACCAGTAAGTTCCAAAGAGCTTTGACCAGATAATATGTTCTAAAAGACAGGTCAAAGAACATCAGATGATCTGCTTCACACAAAAGATTGAAGGACATGCTGGAAACATGGGCTTTCTCGTCAAAACGGTGATACCTTGAAAGCATTAAGCAATTCATTTCCTTCTCCATCTTCATCACCACTTTTTGACTCAACTTTTTCAGCTCTGGCAAGAATCTCATCAATGTCCATGTTTTCTAGTTTGCTTTTTGACTCATCCTCATTTTTGTCATCCTTGAAAAGCTCTTCTGCACCAAACCTTAATATTGCAGCAAGCTCATTCTGCAATAGCAACATAGTAGTTAGTATCCTTCAATTGGCAAGAGTAAATTTTAAACTGTTCTTTTGATCGTATTCAAAAGTCAATTTTACCCAGGGCATGAATACAACTAATCTAATGAAGTCAATCTTGCAAGTATGATTGATCTAGTCTACGTTGGTGGTCATTTTATAGCTTAAACTCTCTTTACAAGTGAGCATGCATTGCCGCATTTCAAAATGTATCATGACACCATGCCACGTGTCAAACAAAGCCATGCAACGTGTCCAATAAGATTGTTAAGGGGTGTTTCCATATGAATAAATATGCACCCTCACCCCTTTTCTGGTTTGTCTCTCCATGCTTGCAAGATATGTACATAATAATACAGCATCCACAGTAAGACCCTTAAGAAGTGCCATCTACATACACAGAGTGCCTCCCCCCCCCCCCCCCCCCCCAAGAAAAGAAAACAAAAAAGAAAAACTCCCTTCCCAGTCTGCCATACACAAATGATAACACACTACATTTTTAGAACCCTATAACTTAAAAGGACTAGGACAAATATGTTAAAACTGCAAGACCAGCGGTAGAAGGAAAGAGCTTGATTGAAGATGCCCATGTAACCTCCAATGAGTATACAAGAATAAATGGACAAGATGCTAATGCCCGTAAGATGAAAGGTGTCAACAAGTACAAAAAACATACTGATATCCATTCACAATGCCTTAACTGGACCTAAGTGCAGTAAAGGTACAAAACTGCCATGAGGACCAAAAGCATGCTGATAGTCATTCATGATGCCCTCACGACATAACTGCACTAAGTACACATCTCTCCTAGACCTTTTGTGTTGATGAGAAACCTTACAGTAAAATCAGCAAGGAAATCATATTTCCAATATTACTGAGATTGCTCTATAATTGTGTAGTTAGCAAATTAAATAAAAACCCAAGCATGAAATGCTTTCAAGCAAACCATCTTTCATTGTCTGACAGCAAAATAAAGCAATCTATCTTTTAGAGCTTCCATCTCTGTTCTATGACTAGTATATCTTTACCGTCTAGAACAAGTATTTTGATGGTTTAGAAGTTGTAAGGACCGGTTAGGCACGGGAACCGAGATAGACTGTCGTTACGCGCAGTGAGAGACGGAGAGAATGAGAGAGAGCACAGTAGAGAGTGAGCATGTTTTTAGGTACAATGGCGAGAGTGTACCTTTAGGTTTTTAGATAGATATATATGTGTAAGTACAAGTGCCAAGGGTGTGTTCACCACCGAGAACATTTAAAAGGCACGAGGCCTTTATTCCAAACAACCTCCCCCCTAAAGGCAATGTGCCTTAAGAGGAGAAAAGAATCAGCTAAGTCCAGGTATGTACAAATAAAAAAATATATATCTATCCAACTCCCATCATCTGTCGGCAATGAGCAAACTGCTCTGCTGGAAGACCCTTCGTGAGAAGGTTTGCATGGTTATCATCTGTATGCACTTTGACAAGCTCAATGCTCTTGCTGTCAAGTGCATCTCTAATGAAGTGGTACTTCACCTATATGTCCTTTGTCTTAACATGAAAGACAGGATTCCGTGCTAGCATGATAGCACTCTCACTATCACAATGGAGAACAGGTAACTCTGAGATGCCAAGCTCTACCACCAGATGTGAAAACCATAAAGCCTCCTTGCATGCCTCAGTGGCAACCACATACTCTGCCTCTCTAGTAGACATGCACAACTCCTTTGTGCCTTTGAGGTATCTCATAATACCTTTCATTGCATCCCAATGCTTCTTGCCAAGGGTTGCCATGTATCTGCTAACCGCTCCCACTGCAGAGGCAATGTCAGAACGTGTAGCAACCATAGCATACATCAAACTGCCAAAAGCTGAAGCATATGGTATCTTGGTCATTTCAGCCTTCCCGTTATCATATGTAGGGTTGTCCTCTGCACTAAGTTTCACATATGGAGGCAATGGAACCCCAATTGCTTTTCCCCCCTCTATATTGAAACGCTGCAAAACTTTGTAGATATACTCCTGCTGAGATAGATAGAGTAAGCCTTTCGATCTATCTCTGAGTATTTGCATGCCAAGAATGTGATTTGCATCACCAAGATCCTTCATGTCAAAGCTGCCATGAAGACTTTGCTTCAATGAATCCAAGGCATGAGTATTAGCAATCAACATGTCATCGACATACAAAACCAAAATAATCAAAGCTGACATCTGCTGCCTTCTTGGTATACAAGCAGTGATCCACTTGACTTCTATGAAAGCCTTGGGACTACATGAATGTATCAAACTTATGATACCATTCTCTTGGTGCTTGTTTCAGTCCATACAAACTCCTTTTGAGTTTACATACCATTTTTTATTTCCCTTGTTCAACAAATCCTTCAGGCTGCTGCATATATATGTTTTCATGCAGATCACCATGTAAAAACGCAGTCTTTACATCCATCTGTATGAGCTCCATATCCTCAACTGCGACCAAGCCCAAAATGGTTCTCAATGTAGTCATCTTAACTACAGGAGAGAAAATCTCATCAAAGTCAATTCCATGCTCCTGCTTGTATCCCTTTGCAACCAATCTTTCTTTGTACTTTGGTGAGGAACCAGAAGTGAACTTTATCTTATAAACCCATTTGCATGGAAGGATTTTCTACCCTTTAGGCGAATGCACCAAGTCCCAAGTGCCATTTTTTTCAAGAGATTCCATCTCTGACAACATTACTTTATACCATTTCTTGCTGTCCTATCTATCCATTGCTTCCTTGAAGCAAGACGGTTCACCACAGTCTGTCAACATAACATAATCAGCGACATTAATTGTACCAAGAATAAACCTGCCAGGTTGTCTAGTAGCCCTAGACGATCTCCTAACCCAATGGTCATTGTTTGCTGGCTGTTCCTGCAAATTTCCATTTTCAACATGCTGTCTTGGCATTTCAGCCTGCAAATCGACATTAACAGCTTGTTGTCCTAGCTATTCCTGCACATGTAATGGCTCATTTTCATGGGCAATAGCTGGCTGATCATTTCCAGCATCATTTCCTGCATTTACAGGTTCATTTAAAGCAGGTATTTGCTGCTGTACAATGGGCACATTTTGCTGTCCAAAAGGTATTTCTTCCCGAAATACAACCCTACGGACCTCCTCAGTCTTTTCGGGCTGTTTGTGCATGCGATCTTCCCAAAAGATAACATCATTGCTGCATACTACTTTTTTTTTCTCGGGATCCCACAATTTATACCCCATTTCACCCTCGTCACCATATCATAGGAAAATGCATTTACAAGACTTTAACTCAAGTTTGGTGCGTTTTTCTTTACGAATGTGCACAAAATCCTCGCATCCAAACACTTTCAGATGAGCATATGAAGGTGGCTTACCCGACCACGCTTCTTGGGGAACTTCCCCTCCCCCCCCTCCCAAAGACCTGTTTCGTGACCGATTAATCAAGTAAACGGCTGTCATAACAACCTCTGCCCAAAAACCATGGGGTAATACAACATGAGATAGCATCGTACGGACCTTATCCTGTATGGTCCGATTCATACGCTCTACAACTCCATTTTGGGGCAGATTACGAGGGACAATGAGCTCCCTCTTTATCCCTTTGCTGTCACAAAATGCCTGAAAGACCTTGGACACATATTCCCCACCATTGTCAGAGCGAAGACACTTAAGTGTCTTATCTATCTAATTTTCAGCCAATGCCAAGAATTTTTTAAACTTATCAAGCACTCCATCCTTGCTACGAATGGGACAAACCCATACCTTCCGTGTAGCATCATCGACAAAGGTGACAAAATATTTTTTCCCCCCTAAAGATAATCCTGGCAATTGACATGCATCCAAATGTACTAACTCTAGAGGAGAAGATTTCAAAGAAAGAGACTTTTGTGAGACATCTGTGCATGTTTGCCATAAATACAATGATCACAATGCTCAAAATCAGCATAACGAAGACAAGGCAAGTAACCCAAATGAGAAAGCACTTTCATTCATGTTTGACTCATGTGTCCCAACCGGCCATGCCACAAAGAAATGCTTGGCTGCTCGGTCACGGCAACAACATGGTCACGCACACTAGATACATGAAGTGGATACAAGTATCACTCTTGCAACCTCTGACAATAACCCTAGATCCCTTACAGATCTTCCATTTTCCATCACCAAAGGTGGTATGAAAACCATCATCATCTAGCTACTCTGTGCTAATCAAGCTCTTCTTGAGCTGAGGTACATGCCGTACATGCTGAAGTGTAAAGACAGAGCCATGCTGAAACTGTAACTGCACATTGCCAATACCTGCAATCTCACATGCATAGTTATCCCCAAGATGGACAACACCATGTCGACCCCCTATATATGCGAAGAACCACTCACGATGAGGGGTGACATGAAAGGAAGCACCTGAATCGAGAATCCAGGTATGCATGTTATCATCTGTATTTGCAAGTAAAGCATATGCCCCAAAGTGTGAAGAGACAAAGAGTACGTCGCTCCCACTGTCACTGTCATGAGTGACTACATTCACCTCTTCAATTTTTACACTGCTTTTCTAAGGCCGACTGTCCTTCTTCTCTTCCTTGCTATCATCTGTCTTCTTGCCTTTTCCTTTCTCTTTCTTCCATTTGTAGCAGCCACGTTTAAAGTGACCCTTCTTGCCACGACGATGCCATTCAACATCTTTGCCATGTGATTTACTACGTCCCTTGCCATCATATTTGCCCTTTTGCTGTGATTTGCCCCTAGTATGCAAAGCACTGGAAGACTTACTGGATGCATTGTTCTCCCAATTCATCTCTTCCATAAGTAGAGCACTTTCTACATCAGCATACAAAAGGATTACATTAGAATTGCTCATAGCAGTCCTGAATGTATCCCAACTCTCTAATAGAGTGCAAAGTAAGAACGTAGCCTTAAATTCCTCATCAATCATGAACTTCAAGGCAACCAGTTGGCTGAAAATGGAGTTAAACTCACTCAAGTGAGTAGACATTGCTGTACCCTCTTTCATACGCAAATCCATAAGCTTTTTCAGCCAATACACTTTGCTTGCAGCACTCTTTTGTGCATACAATTCTTCTAGTCTAGTCCATATAGCATATGCAGAATCCAAACCTTCAATGTTGAATAGCAAGGCATCAGAAATCGATAGCTCTATGGTTGAGCATGCAAGCTCATTTAACTCATCCAAATCGTCTTGTTCCATGTCCGCGGGCTCTGCCCCTTTGGTTTTGATCGGCTTTGCCTACTTCTTTTGTAACAAGATATTGTAGCACTGCTTTTGCCAAACTGCAAAGTTATGTGCACCTTCAAGCTTCTTTATGTGCATCAGATTACTGCTATCATTGCTGCCAGCCATGATTTTCAGCCCAAATGTGACCAAAAAACAGCAAATTCAAGCCCAAACTGTCACCCAAGTGACTAAGGTACAAACAAGTACCAATCAGCAATAAACAACCACGCAAAAGCACAGATTTCAGATCTGTAATTAAATTTTCAGAAGCACCGAACCATGTGCTACAGCATTATCCAACTGATTACAGCTGTTCCAAGGGCATATGCATCACATTACATGAGAAATCCCAAATTTTCAGCTGCAATTTCTGTTGTACATGTACCCACGGGCATAAAATTTGACACAAACGGTCAAAAGCCCCAAAATTTTGTGGTCAAAGCATCAAACACACATCTGCATTTTCTCTGTCATGCATGGGACAAGCCAGTTTTGCCAAAATAGAGCAATTTCAGCAAAACCCCCAAATTTTACCAAGTGTTGATGTCCAAATTGCGTGGAATTCAACCTGCATGTACATAAAATGCCCAAATGCTGCACAAATTTTGCCCAAACTGCAAAAGCCCCTAATTGCATGGGGTCCAATGTGCATCAATGTTGAGAAAATTGGGTAAATTCCAGCCCAATTTGTGCATGTACATGAAAAGCCCCATATGTCGGGGACAAAATGTCACAAAGTCCTGCAATTTCTGAGACAGATTTTGTCCTGCATCAAATTCCCCAAATCTGGGAAAAGCCCCAAATTTCTGGGCCAAGATTGCATGAAAATTGGAAGCTATGCCTCCACGCGTGAACACCCGTCAGTGGGTAAAAGGAATTTCAAAAAAAAAAGATTGATTTTGACAGAAAATTCTGACAGGTCCATTGACACGCCAGGCATCGCGTGACGCTGACGACGCCTGCTCGCAACGACGCTGCCCGCCTGCTCGCGCTTGTCGCCAATCGCCCTGACGTCACGCGACGACCCCTGCTCACGCTTCAGCTGCTGTCCGTCATGCCCCTGGTCCACGTCAACCTGAACCAATCGACCGCCCTTTGCTCGTGTCGATTGCCCCTCAACTGCTACTCGTCGAACTCCTGCAGCACACGAGTCTGCCTACGACTCCCCTGCACCTGTCGACTGTCAACTATTACTCCTCGAACTCCTGCAACACCTTGGCTGTCTCTTGCCAACTCTGATACCAATTCGTAGGGACCGGTTAGGCACGGAGATCGAGATAGACTGTCGTTACGTGCAGTGAGACAAAGAGAGTGAGAGAGAGCAGAGTAGAGAGTGAGCACGTTTTTAGATACAATGACGAGAGTGTACCTTTAGGTTTTCAAATAGATATATATGTGTAAGTACAAGTGCTAAGGGTGTGTTCACCCCCGAGCACATTTAAAAGGCACGAGGGCTTTGTTCCCAAAGGAAGTAGACCATGATGGTGACATTGTTGATACTAAAAAATATGATGTGACTTCCACATTCTTTTTAAGGAGTCACCTCAGTTCTCTTTAAAGTATTTTGAGGCATCTACAGTTGACCATTCAAAGCTTCCATCTTTGGCCTAGTACTAGTACTTCAATGGTCTAGAACTAGTATTGATGGTCTGGAACTAAACCCTGATGGCACCTCTGTTGCTTTAAAACTAGTACTTGTACTAAGAGAGTCAAAGTAACTTCCTTGTTCTTTTTTAGAAGTCACTACAGCTCTAAAAGCCTTTTGAGGCATTTGTTGGATTTAGAGCTTTTATCTCTGTTCTAAAGGAGCTACTAGTAGTAATACTAGCATTTTCAGGAGTGACTTCCACATTTGTTTTTAGGAGTACCTTCAGCTCTCAAAGTGCTTTTGAGACACCTATTGTTCATCTTTTGGATCTCCCATCTCTGTTCTAGTTCAAAAAGCAGTATTTCAAGCAGAGGTGTCAATGATGAGGCGAAGAGATGATCTACTGGGGAATTGAAACAAAATCCTCTGGACAATGGAATGTTGCAGTAGACACTGGAAGATGAAGGACAGCAATAGAGGAAGTAAAAGATAGTTCTCAGGAGCTGTCAGAGATGAAGGATATGCTGAAATCTCTCCAAGCTAGTGGCTGATATCAAGACAACTAGTGGGTAGCCCTTTAGGAGTGAAGAAAACAAAAAAACGCATGTATCTGGCCTACGGCTGGAAAAGAGGGTGCAACATGTTGTAGGCAACCAAAACCTGCAAATAAAAAATTCATAAAGTGGCTGATGGCTAGGAACTGTTACCTAAGAGCTGGGGTGGCAGCAAGAGCTAGAGACACACAATAATGATGAAGATGCTTTGTTGTAGCAGTCCCAAGGAGAATGAAGCCAGCAAACATAGCAATGGAAATCATGAAGAACAGGTCGCCAAGCTGTGTGGACTCAAAAATGCAGCAATGTGGTGTCTAGAGCAGATGGCAATGTGAAGGCGGCCTCCAGAATGAAATCACCTGCTAGTAAGGCACCATGATTGGCTGGGCAGCACCACAAACTAAGATATCTACCAAGGTACGGGTGTGGACAACAACGGTAGAGGGCTGAGGCTAAAGGTGTGATAGGGAAATGAAGAAGAATGAATGAGAGCAACTGTGGAGAGATGAATGCCCCTGCCCTAAAGCACATGAATCACTGAATTGTCTAGAGTGGCATCCTGACTCACTCAGGGGCCGCTAGAAACTAATAAATGATACAAATTAAGCCTTTTCAAGGCTGTAAATGTAAACCAAAATAGGAATTAATGGAATACAACAAACTTAAACAAATCATAAACAGGAATGACTGATAAGTGCAAGCCCAAACACTAACATAGACGACATCAACTAGAACCAACAACTTTCACAACACCCAAATATCGGTACATGTGACTAAACCAGACCATATGTGAGTATTTGTGGACCACCTATGTCTGGACCTGTTAATAGCCACAACAAGGCACTCGGTTGTATGGCTCAAGAAAGAAAGGAAGAACCCGCCATTAGTGGGACAAAACTTCAGGATGGTACCAAAGTGATGAGAGATGCAGAATGGCTTGACCAATGTGTTGATCCGAGAAATAGGAGACCCTCGCAGCAATATTTGTGAATAAATCTCTCCTTGCAACTTTTCTGAGGTTTCTTAGTCTGTTTTTTTCAATTATCCCAATACTCCAGGATGTTTAGAGAGAGAAGCAATGAACACAAACAGCAGTATGATGCAATTGGCAGGTGCATGAGAGCATGCTACAGGGGCCCTGTGCTTTTGGCAACTAAGATCTATGTATAGTCTTCTAAACATAGCTTCCATAGACACCATTTTTGAGCTCCCAAAATGGAATAGCCATTTCTGGCCAATCCCATTTTGCAAAAATCCTGCTTTGGACCCCAAATTTTTTGGGGCAAAAATTTTCCCTTTTGGTCACAAAAAAAGAACTTGCAAGTCATTCTGGCTAATTCCACAATCTAGCAAGTTGCACGACAATGTGAAATTGTGAATCATATATCTTGTTTTCAAACTACTCATGTCCACTCCCTTAAGATTGTTAAGTGACTCTAATACACTTAACACCAATTCTTTCGTCCATTTTCTACATGCACACAAGTGCGTGTATATGTGTTTGTGTACACACATGCATCCACGCACACAATATCTTCCTTTTTTTTTAATGTATTCCAAAACTCCATTTCCACAAAAATTTCAAATAGTCAAAACTCCAAAGCTTTATTTCTCTCCATTTCCAAAACTACCATCTCTAAAACTCATAGAAACTATGTTCTAAATGAAGTTCTTGATGTAAGACAAAAGTTGGTGAGCGAAAAACTGCTAAATAAAGACCTACTAGAAAGCACCTAGCTACTCTCCTTTATAAAGGCCAAAGTTTTGAGAGTCCACATCAATATATCTCTACCAATCCGCATAAACTCATTGACATCTATGAAATTGAGGAAGTTGGCCAAGTCCACTCCCTTGGATTCCAGTTCAGCTCATCTCAAGCTCTGCCTCTCCACAGCCACAACCACCACTCATGGGAAGAGCTAGACATTGATGCCCTATATTCAAGGCAAGGCTTGATATCCTCCTACATCAACAAGAAAGCGGGGAAGCACAAAATTTCAATGGCCAATCCTACCAATGCATTGGGCACCCAATGGTGAGAACTCTCTATTTGGGGGTGTGAGGACAAGGGCACCATTGCATCGCATTCTGCACAAGCATGAAAACTTGCACCTTACTTTGCATTACACCATGCATTGGCATCATGTTCATCTATGCACATTTATCCCCTTTTTGCCACCCTTGGGAAGGTCAACTCTAGATCCACCATACTCATGGCATTGCACATGGTAGTCTCCTAAGACATTTTTTTCTGTATGCTTGCTTGCTGGCTATGCTTTGTCTTCCTTGCTCCTCCATCGTTTTGCTTGTCTCTCCATAGACTCTCCATATAATTGGCACCCACACACCCTTCGGAATCCCTAGGCACTTATCCTAGTAGTCTGTTAGATTGTTTTGTTTGTTTTATGAAGGTAGTGAGGCTATCCATCCTTATTTCCCATCCTTCGAGGCATAGTGAATCAATGGGACAACTTTGAAACCCTCACTTAATGCTAAATCTTGTGTCAAACTACAATAAAGCCATTAACAAAACAACCAAAAAAAAACAAAAAAGGTCCATTGTTGATTCCATTTGCCTTTGCAAGACTTGGTAGGCCCTCAGATAGCCAACGAGCACCCTCGGTCAGATGCCTTGGCCTCTCTAGGGTGATCACTTAGGCTCCTTGGAAAGCTAACCATCGCCTCTATAGTCTTGGTAGGTCACTCGGCAGCCCACATGCACACTTGCCAGATGCCCTGGCTACTTTGGGATGGGGCACCTTGGGGTACAAGAAAATAAACAAACGTGCTTATTTCTCATGGCTCAATTTTGGGCCTGAGAGGGGATGTTGCACTCACAATGCATTAGCCTGACTTAAACAACCCCAAAACGACTCCCAAAATTTTCTTCTCTAGAGGTCACACAAACTGAAACCCTAACGGTGTGTTTGCAAGCAGCCATAGCCAAGCCTTCAATCAAAAGGCTCCAAGTTCAAAGCATTTTCGACCAAAGGTGACTCCTCAAGCTGATATGCAAGTGGTTAATGTCAAAGTGCTTCACTTATGCTTGGCAATGAGTGCTTCCTAGCACTAATACTGAATTTGCTAATCACTGCTTGCTGATTACTTTCAAAAATCTGAAAGTTTTCTGACCCTAAGCATGTTCATCAAGAGCTTAAGTATCGTCATTCCATTTTGACCATTGTAAAGCTATGTGTTAACTATAAACACATAGACCATTTTTCATCATCTCTTATCTCATCATGTTCGACATCACATTTGAGCCTATTCTTATTAATGTCAACATCATTTCATTTGCTTCTGCACTTCTTGGTCATTGTAAAGGATTAGACACTACCATTGCGTAGTGCAATCGGTAGGACCTTCCTATCATGGTCATGGCCTATGGACCTAAAATCCGTAAGTTTGATGGAAAAGAATTTCATCCATGGCAAGTATTAGTGAAGTACAAAATGATAGAGTGGGTTTACTTACCCTTTATCAAAGGGACCATTGTTATTGACCCATCCAATAATATTGATGTAGAAGATGATGAAAGAGCCCAGGCCATATTCATGCTTCATCTGGATGAATCTTTGATTCATCACATTGACCAGCTTTCCACTATCAAGGAGAAATGGGATGAGCTTGAAAAGCAATATGGGACTAGAGGAAAGAACTCAAAAATTTTCCTCAAGATCGAATGTTTTAGCTTAGAGTATAAGCAAGGAGAAGACTTGGCTAAGTTTATCTCTCATATGAAGGGGCTCATGGCACAACTATCCTCAATTCAAGCTCTAATTCACAAAGATGCCATTGCCATTCTCTTGAAAACTGTAAAAAAGGTGTTCCCAACCCTTGTAACTACTCTTACAAATATCCCTAACCCGACCCTAGAAAGAACCATCCAATCTTGTTTAGATGAGGAGAAAAAAATTAGAAAGAAGGCAACACTACTCAAGCATCTACTTCAACAACCTGTGAGCAACTCTTGGGTCGTACCGTTTCCACTAAGTGCTCATTTTGCAATAAAGAGAGACGTGTTGTAAGCAATTCTTGAAAAAAATATCCTAACAAAATAAAATGCAACAAATATAAGAAGACAGGGCATATCACTACTAACTAGTAAATGCCCTAATACCCCTGAGATACCAAAAGAATTGGATATAAGTATGTCTCCACAACACCTGATGATCGACTCTTCAAAATCTATAAATCCTCTACCTATAACCACTCTTCTACCATGATTCATAAAGGCAACCCATTTAATTGAGGATGGGGGCAAACATTAACATGTCTTATAATCCAATGCCATTCTAGCTTTTTCTCTTTTTCTTTTTCTTTTTTGGGGAGGGGAGAGGAAAAGGGTAGGCCGGCGTGTGTGGTGGTGTTGAGAGATAAGCATGTGAACCCACTATATCCAAGGGTGGATAAGGGTAGATGAGTGTGAATGGACTGGAGGGCAGGGGAAACCCTAGCCCTAGCTACCCATCCAAAGGCCATTTAAATCGCCCGATGGCTCATTCTCAAGTGAGAGAAAGCACCCCAGTTGTACTTGTGAGCAACTTACTAAGCAAGATTTTGTTCTTGTACTTTGAGCTCTCTTCTCCCTCTTGCGCACACTTTCCTATGCTGCCACTCTGATATTTTAACATTCTAGTCTCCAACTCCACTTGTGAGTTTTTGCCTACATCTTGGAGTTGTCGCCTGCAACTAGAAACTCTCGTCCAATACCCTGAAGCTATCACCTGCAATCTGCACCCTACGTTTGCTACTGAGGTCATCATCTAGAGCTATCGCCATCAGTCTAACACTATCACCATCATCCAAAATCTGCATTTCTTGAGTTTCTCTCTCCTCCAACTGTCGCCTACACTTCCTGCACAATCTTCTATTGTTTCCAAATGTCGCCCACAGATCCAACCTCTCTGGCTGCCTTTTGTTATTGTTCAACACACAAAAGCTGCTTTACTACATTTCACGATGCATTCAAAGTATGACACACTCTACAGCTCATAATCTCTACCTTGACCCTAGAGATATGAGAATTTGAGGTTCAATATTCACTACATAGTGTGTTTGCTACTCACCATGTTGGTGGTGTTTGCTTCAATTGTGAAGAACTCATTTCACTTTGTAGATAGTGAGCCCTTGATGAAGCACTGTTGAAACCAGCCTTCCTTAGTAATTATAACAAGCACAAAATGGACACAAACTGAAAATACAAATATCAACGACTTAATCTTGGACAATAGATATCCAATTTTTACTGAGAGTGCTTCAATCTCCTTCACTTTCCAATGCCTTTTGCTATTATAAATGACTAACAAGCCTTTTTATCAAATTGCCCTTGATCTAATAGGGATTGTGTGAAGAAATGCTCTCCTCTAAACGTAGAAAACACAAACCAATCATATGACAAAGCACTAACTAATAAATTAAGAAGACATTTAGGTTTAGGGTAACTCAGAGATAGTGAACACAATGAACAATGAAGTAAATGACTACTAAATATACAATGCTCAGGCGCATCGGGTCATGATTGCAATTGACTCAAGCACTTGGTGGTTCCAAATACAATAGACATTAAGTGTTTAGCCATATCGAGCATCTTGTAAACTTTACAATTTGCACAGTGAAATATTCAATGACCGTGATTCTAAGTTCACTTGTCTTCTAAAAACTGAAGACTGCTTATATGTGTCTTCCTTGGAACATCCTGAATTTGATGGACAAACTAAAAGTGCAAAACAAACCATGGAGGATAAGCTACATACATGACTCCCATTAAAAATTTGGTTGGGAGTGTTGTGTTCCACATTTTAAGTTTGCTTATAACAATACTAAGCATTCTGCCATATCGAGCATCTTGTAAACTTTACAATTTGCACAGTGAAATATTCAATGACCGTGATTCTAAGTTCACTTGTCTTCTAAAAACTAAAGACTGCTTATATGTGTCTTCCTTGGAACATCCTAAATTTGATGGACAAACTAAAAGTGCAAAACAAACCAAGGACGATAAGTTACATAAATGACTCCCATTAAAAATTTGGTTGGGAGTGTTGTGTTCCACATTTTAAGTTTGCTTATAACAATACTAAGCATTCTACTATTGGATATAGCTTGTTTATCTTGATATATGGTAATGAGCTGAAACCACTAATTGTCATCAAGCTCAAAGGAGTAACTATATAGAGTCCATAGTTGAAGTATCACAAAATATGCATAAAATGTTAACAATTGCCTAGAAAAGCCCTAAAATAATCCAAGATCATGCCACATTTTATGCTAACTAAAATTTCACTCCTTGAGAGCTCCAAGAGGGCATGTGGGTCTACATTGGACTCCAATTCAATGACTACAAGCAAGTGCTATAAGTGATCTTTGTGGTATTAAGGGCCATTTCAAATCACCAAGATGATTAGTAGCATCTCTTACCAATTGGATTTACCTCCGAAAATCCCGAGTTCATCATGTGTTCCACATTAGTGATTTGAAAGAAGAATAGTATAAGTAAAGTGATTCTCCCAATTAAGGAAGCCACACGACTAGAAGGCATTGCTCAATATGTTTCACTTGAATCCAAATTGGCTCTTGACTATAGGACAAAGCAAATCCCATCAAATTGTTTTATGACAAGTATTTAGTTGAGTGTGAAAATCCGGTCTACGATTTTTTTTTTCACCGGAAAAATACCTATTTGGGCAAAAGACAAATCCGGCAAAAAAATGACCAAATGCAAGCTCTTTCTTTTCCTTTCAAAAACGGTGACGTCTATATAACAATTGCCACCTGCAGGTTACTTGATTGGTTTTGTATCAACGGCATAAGTTAAGTTAATCTATTTCCACTCATGGTTTCCATTGGCCGTAAAACAAAGAAACACTAGGCCGCGGGCGGGGGTTTGTGGCCGGGGGGGGCGAGGGGGGCCTTGCTTGGTTGCACTTATGTCCCAAAAGCTAGTGTTTCATACCATCGATCCATATTGTCCCAATGTACAGACGTGACAACCATTGGGCCTAGAGTGAAAGTGTAGTGATAATACAATGAATGAATTGTGCCTTGAGTTCTAATGATGAGACTCAATTGTCCCAACCCTAAAGTCGTTAGCCTGCCTATGTTAGTCATGTCAATTTGTCATCTCCTAGTGGTGAGCTCCTGTCAGAGTTTGATAGAGACATAGGAGCTCCTAGCATGTGCATTTCTAGGCCAGTTTCTACTTTCCCCAGTCTACCTACACCTGCCAAACATTGTCCTTGTCATTTGGGATTTTTCCGAGGTCTCCCCTATTTTTCTAACATTTTTCTCTTTAGTGACTAGCATTTATTGTTGGACAGCCGCCCCATACAAGAGCAAATCGGCCAGATTTTGGTGTTTTGGCTATTTATAGTTACATCCCCCACTCGGCAAACACACACACTCTTCAATCTTCAATCTTCAATTTTCCATTTGCAAGTACACACTCTGACTCTCCATGATTGGTGTTGCCATCGTCATCAGCTTGATCCGGTGCCGTCACTGGCACTTTGGGTCGTGTGCAGGGACTAATCAGTCCATCTCCATTGTGTATCAACATTCTTCTTTACTTAGTGCAATATTCTTCCTTCATCTTCTGTTCTGTGTGTGTGTGTGTGTGTGTGTGTGTGTATGTGCACGCGCTCTTCTCTTTGTGTTTGTGTTTCTCTTCCGTTGCACTCTCTCACAAAAGTATCCTTAGTGCAAGTCACTCATAACCCAAGGTTGTGACCAATGTTGTAGTAGACACCCATCCTAGATATCAAGGATGTAACACTTCCCCCCTTATGAATTATTGTTGTGCTCAGCAATATACTCAAGGATGAAGTAAGAAAAGCAATTGTTCAATGAATTTAATGTCGTGAGTACAGCTTGTGTTGCATTTTGTGTGCACGTTAACTACCTTACTGAGATATTTGGATTGTCATGTCAGCATAGCTTACCTCAAAGCATAGTGACAAGGCATAGTTTGAGATGAGGACAAGAACAAGGATGGGGAGAGAAATTATTGTCCCTTGTTACCATAAAAGGGCCTCTAACATGGGCCAAAACTAGGGCACTACAAGGGTGGAATGGAACTATGACAAGAAGCTAGAGAATGTCGTCCCATAAAACTATGCCTTAGAGCAACAAGTAGTCCTCCTTTTAATGAGCATTGAGAAAAAAACTCATTTATTGTAGTACAATGATGGTGATTCCCTCCTCTATTGAGCATCGAGCAAAAACTCATTTATTGTAGTATGGCTATGGCCACCTCTCTCCTTCCTTTTATCGAGCATGAAGCAAAAGCTCCTTTATTGTAGCAGACTATGACAATGGTCCCCCCCCCCCCCCCCAAAAAAAAAAACAAATGGAATATGGCAATGATGTACTAGCCATACTCCATTTGTTGATGTACAAGGCTACTCATAGCAATGTGTTTCTTGTCAATTTTAGATCTTTGTCTAGACCTTGTTGCTATTCTTGCCATAAGAAGAGTAAGCAAATATAAATTCTTTTGAAAAAGGTAAAGCTTTGATCTTTTACCTTTAGTAAATTAAGTTAAGTGTTTTTTCTTCATGTTTTGCCTTCACATTTTTATAAGACATGCGAACTTGCAAAGCCATAGAGGGAGGTGTAACCTATAAATAAGTACCTCATAAGTCAATCTAGAGATGACAGCAAACAAGAGAACAAACAATGAGAAGGTGTAATCAAGAGGATAAGTTTATTGACCTGAAGTTAATACAAGCTCGCACAAGGTTTTCTTTGCTTGTATCATGGAGTGAATGAGAAGTGTGTCCATGTGTTTGCATATTTACTACCTTATATTTGAGAGTGGTGGAGTTGAGTTCACGAGTGTTCGAGGTAGGTTTGAGCTAGAATTGCCCATCTAGTCTTTTGAGTGTGCTGGAGTTGAGTTCACGAGTGTTTAAGGTTGGTTTGAGCTAGATTTGAGTTTTTAGAATGGCTAGAGATGCTTGAAGGTTCTCGTAGAGGCTTGTCAGCTTTCTTCAGCTTTAATTGCTACAGCTTACAAAGATTTTGAAGATAGCTACAAAGGAAGTGTGTCATTTGGTCCTTCTTTTCTCCTCCCAATGTTAAGCAAGCCATTGATGATCAGATTGCCGCCCTCTCGGCAACATGTAGCATTCTGGAGTACCAAATTGCAGTAAAATAAAAACACTGCAAATTTAATAACAGTTTGTCTTTCAAAGGTATGTGAACTGGGTTTAGAATGTCATAGCTCATGCCCGTATTCAGTGCAGGCATTAAAGCAAATACACCTTTTATTTTATGCCGGTCTAATGAATGAAAGAAATGCATGTCTGGAAAAAACAATACTCTTGTACAGCCAACAATTCTTCTTATTCGAAATCTATGCTAGCAAGGTATTAACCTTCATCACAATCAATTCTTCTTAATCAAAGTCTATGCTAGCAAGGTATTAACCTTCATCACCCTACATCTAGTGTGTCATGTGTGATCTGAGTATTACCATCAAGTCTTTAGTCTTTAAGGTGTTTGCTGTAACAATTGTTAAAACTAATGTTGAGGAGACTACATATACACTCGCATCATGCACCTCTCAATAACAAGCTCATAGAAACAAGCAATTGAATGCAAGTCTATGATATTCAAAGCAACCACAACTTCATGTATATAAAGCGACCACCCTTAATTGTCCTATCTTGTAACCAAGCTTCCACAGGCAAAGAGAAAAGATAAAGAAAACCATGAAAGAAATAAATAAGCACGCACACGATGAGCATGACAAGTATAACTGTTACCACCATAAAACCCTTCTTATAGTACCTTGTCAAACATGGATGTTCCCTTCTTGGTCTCTCTTTTCTCTAACCTGCCTTGTGCATTTAATTTTTGAATCACCAAATGATCAAGAACCTGCAGATCCTTTGAGGATGAGAATCCTTATTCCAGACGCTTTTACCTTTTCATAACTAAGTAAATTATCACTAGGCTTCTTACCATCTTCTTTTTTGCACGTTCCAAAATGTCTTCCTCCACACTTTTACTGGTTACAAATCTGTAGATATTCACAACCTCTTGCTGCCCAATTCGATGTGCTCGACTCATTGCCTGCAATAACATGTAAACAGTTTATTTATAGAATGAGATCTCCAAGACACTATTCCAACCTTGAAAAAAATTAATCTGAGTCCATTGTTTAAAAAACAAGAGAAAAGAAGCTTTCAGGACCAAGACAGTTCATAAAAAATCAACATTGGTAAACTATGCTTCTGTTTTAGAAGGAAGACTAAGCAATCACCTGAAGATCATTTTGAGGATTCCAGTCAGAATCGAATATTATCACAGTATCAGCCGTTGCAAGGTTTATACCCAGTCCACCAGCCCGAGTAGAGAGGAGAAAACAAAAATCATCACTTCCAGGAGCATTGAAGTGTTCCATTGCTTGGTGCCGCAAATCAGCCCGTGTGCTGCCATCCAACCGTTGAAATTGAAACCCCCTTAGGCTCAGATAGTCGGCTAAGATGTCTAGCATTTTAACCATCTGAAACGCAGCAAAACATGTCAGGCAATGACCCAACTTATTAAGCTTTAGAGCACAGCATGTGGGAATTACAAAAATCATTTCAGTAGGTCTAGAATTATACCTAATATACAAATATAAGCTTCCATCAGTGCTATTCATGCTAACATTGTAAAGCAATTAAAATGCACCTGTGAGAAAATAAGAACTCGATGTCTGGTCTCCCGTAATCGTAATAGTAACTTGTCAAGGATTACCAGCTTCCCACTGCTCAAGACCAAACGCTGAACCTTGCTGTTGTCATTCATGGATGCATCCCCTCCATATCCATAATCAGCGCTTTCAAAAAGGAAAGGATGATTGCAGCATTTTTTCAGCTCAACAACAATATTCAGAAGAGAAACCTGCAAATATTTCAGCTTAGAAGCTGTTCCAGGCATGGTATAGACATAACGTTCCAACCACAGTACAGAAAATAAAGAAAGGAGACATTTTCAACTTTTGATGTTGCAAGCTCTTCATTGCATTGATTGGAGTGGACTTACTAAGAGTATCTCAGGTGAAAAAATATAAACAGCCCCTCAGTGCCCCATCTCTAAACTGGAAAAGTGCTTGCTGGTAGAACCACCTACCAGAGAATACAACATTGTTGCTGCTACTGATGTTAACAAACATACTGTGCACTCAAAAGCTACATTGGCACTTGCAAAAGCCTGCTCTCCTCTCCTCCTAGGACCCTCACACCAAATCTCCTGAGTGATGGAGCTGGCCAGTGTAGCCAATACCTTTCTGAGACATTCTTTTGCTCACTGTGCGGTGCCACTGGCAGGATAACTTCAAAATCCAGCTCAATGTTGATTGTGGATTTTCTTTTAAGTTTATGGACTTGAAAAGATTATAAGCAATTTGAGGCACCAAAATAAATAGCCTCTAGCCCCCAATCAAAACTGCAAAAACCCTCTTTGGAGCCATTAGAAGAAATAGCCCCATGCTTCAAACTCTGGACCAAAAATACAAAGTCTAAATAATCATAAGTGGACAGGTGTCTGAAATGTGCACCTCTGACAAGAGATTACCATACTGTTCAGACTCTAAATGCAAACCCAAGAAGGTTTAAAGTGAAGCAAAAGTATGTAATACCACCTATGGGTGCTCCCACATCTACCAGAGATCGCTACAGAGGCTGCCTATGTAGTAATTTAACTCCATCTTGTAGAGGCTTTAAGTACAGAGAAAAACTTAATGCCAAAACTATTCCTTTGAAAACAGCACCAGCTAATACAAAACTTAGTCTAACTTTCAAAAATTCTCGTTAGGCAGTCATATACCCACCCAACTTTACAAAAAGGGAGTCAACATCCCACATGATTCCACTATTCCATACATGAAAGATCATCCTACCCACATCTGCAACCAACCCCTCCCCACAGTCTCTTGCTGTACATATCATCTCCTACTGCTAAAAGGATTGCTTCTACCTGTCCATAATCACCACATCAACAAGTATATCAGCAGCTGGTGGACCGATTTTAGTTTAAGTTTCAAGTTCTCACCAGGCAGTCATATACCTGCCAGACAATAACAAAAGGGGCCAAAATCAATTCATCATCCCGCATGATCCCATTATCCATGCATGCGGGATCATCCTGCTCACATGAATGACCAACCTCTACAACTGCTTGCTCCAAACACATGCAACTCCCCAGCATAATGCAACAGGATACTGCCCATGTTCAGATGATTGTGAGGAAGCCAGGATGAGCCAATAGCCTGTGTAGTTGTACACACTCTTGTGCTATGTTATATGGTTCTCTTTCCTGAGTTCATTATTTATGAGTTCATGTGTTTTTGTTCTTTTGTACAGTTCTCTATGTATACAGCAGCTTCATTACTTTGCTTCCATTACTCCACACCTATTTGGCATACATATTCCTATTGCTAACTATTATTCATCCCCATGTGTGAACACACAATATTGTTTGTAAGAGTGCGTGTAGTTGCCAATAGCCTGTGTAGTTGTACACACTCTTGTGCTTTGTTATATGGATCTCTTTCCTGAGTTCATTATTTATAAGTTCAAGTGTTTTTGCTCTTTTGTACAGGTCTCTGTGTATACAGCAGCTTCATTACTTTCCTTCCATCGCTCCACACTTACTTGACATACAGATCCCTATTATTCATCCCCATGTGTGAACACACATTATTGTTTGTAAGAGTGCGTGTTTAGGTGTGACCATCCTTTACACCACTTGGCATTAAATAAGGGTCAAAGGGTTAGGTACACAGCTTAGCCTATACATGCAAGCCCTATCACTTTTACTTGCATCTCACATATTATTATCAATCTATATTTCAGTTTGTGTGTACTTGCAAATGTTCTCTCTCTCTCTCTCTCTCTCTCTCTCTCTCTCTCTCTCTCTCTCTCCAAGGGTACATTGTTTCTAGAGTCATATTGATCGGGGTAGGATCATCAAGAGATCATTTTGTACATGATGGTTGCCTATACTTGCAATAGTCATAGTTAATCCTTTTCACTTCCATTGTTGTTCTCCAATCAAGATAATGTACTCATTTCTTTGTCGCATAGGCCATCTTGGCCTTTTGGGGACGTAAACACACACCTCTCTCTCTCTCTCTCTCTCTCTCAAATGGAGTTCCATCTGCCATAGTCTGCTGGTCACACACACAAGCTCCATACCCAACAATGGCATCAGAGCAAGCAATCTGATCTGTCCCTAAGGAGTGAACAAACAGCCCACATGCACATCCCATGACCTGCTATTCATGATACAGCAGCAGCAACAACTAAAGAGGAAGTTGAAACCTGAGGAAGAGGAGGGAGAAAAAGTAGTAGTAGTAGTAGTAGTTGAAGAAGAAAGGCATGTACCCTGGTTCTGCTCTTCCTACCAAGCTTGCACTCCCACTTCATCCCATTGCACTACCAGACCTGCATTGTGATTGCTCTTGCCAGGCAGTGCCTGTCCCATCACCATGTCAACAACATCTCCTTCACCTCCCTACCATTTCTCTCACCCAGTCACCTCCAGGCTGCATGAACCAGCAGTCATTATTAGTCATCGTGTCCTCTCGCACTGGTCAACATGACGGTTGTCGTCACCTGCCTATTGTGCATATCACCGCCCGTTCCACGACATCTGCTAAGTCTGATCCAGCCTCAGCCACATCATGACCTGGCAGCAAGTCTTCCTGCCTGCATTGCTGTCCGATTGACCAATCGAGCTCTCCATCAGCCCACGGCTTTGTAATCATAGGGCTAAGGTTTTTAATCAAACCTTAGTCAATTAATGTTTAAGCATTGGTTGTAAGGGGCTGTACACACGCATTTGGAGATTTTCAAATCTGAGCCCGGTTTCTTCAAATTTGTCCATCAAAATTTGGGGCTTTTTGCCTTGGAGCCCTCTAGCATCAAATGAAGAACTCTAGCAACACATTGAAGATCACCCAAGCGCTCACATTTGACATCACGAAACAAAATGACCCACCACGCATCCACTACTTGATTAATTGCCGCAAAAAATATCAATTAACATGATCAAATGCCTTCTCAATATCAAGTTGAAGCATAACAACCTGTTGGCCTGAAGCTTTGTCATAGTCAATTCCCTATTGAACATTCAAAATGTTGTGCAATATATTCCAACCTTTAATGACACCGTATTGACGTGGAAGAACCAAGTGCGCAAATACTTTTTGCAATTTGTTGGCAATGATTTTGGAGAAGATTTTATATAAAGAACACATGACAAAAATGGGTCTCCATTGTTTCAAAGAGGTTGGAGAAGGAGCCTTGGGCAACAACCGAATGACAGCAATCTTCCCGTTTGAAGGCATCTTACCAGAATTCCATACTTGTTGACACACACGAGTTAAAGGGTCCTTAAGCTGCTCCACATGGGCTGAAAACAACTCATTAGGAAGCCTATCCCAACCAGGACTTTTCCTTCAAGGTAAGTGACACAGCACTTCTTCCACTTCATCTTCAGAAATATCAACCTCCATTAAATCCATCCATTCCGGTTTGACCTAATTACTAACCAAGTCAAGACTTTTCCTTCGAGGTTAGGCGGAATTTGTCTCCTCAGGAGGATTCTTGGGTTTCTGTGGTTAGACGTAATGACTGATAGGATTCTCATTTGACTCCTGCCCACCCACCGCCACACCCAATCACTCAAGACCTTTCGACGCAAAGGTAGGGGGTTTTACATGAAACCTCGATCTTCACGTGCACTGACAGTGGATGATAAAAGGCCTTCTGATTCTGCTTTGCGCTTTGATGCGCATGGGAGGCTTTTGCCTCCTCGGGATGTTTTCTGTTCACAACAACAGCAATTTCCTTCTCGTGCTTCAATTGCTAGTTTGTAAAGGGAAAATCTTGTCAATGTAACCAAAATGAGATGGAGAGATTCCAATCAACTAAAGCTATGGATGTAAAAAGGAAAGGGAAAGGGAAAGTGGTGGTTCAGTTGTTTTTCTCATTTGTGATTTATTATGAGAATTGCTTTGTGGAATGTGAAATGTAGTTCTTCGGGCAATAAGCAATATCAGTTGTGGAAAGTTGTGTTAGCTGGAAATTGGGATGTTTTTTGTGTTGTGGAGCATAAACAACACGCTTTGGCCGAATCTACTTATGTCAATAAGGATTATGCAGTTTTTTTAATGGTCGAGCTCCACATGAATCTGGAGTTATGTTGGTTGTCAAATCCTCCCTATAACCATCGTTGGTGTCTTAGGACTCTCAAGGCCGATTTATAATTCTGGAAATACTATATGAGGGAGAGGTTTTGTGGCTGGTGGGCGTGTAAGCTCCTTCTACTACACAAAAACATCGTCAGCTTTGGAATGACCTACATTGCCTTGCCATGGCTCGTCAAGGCTTTGTCATGGGTGATTCTCCCTCCCTCCCTCCCTCTCTCTCCACATGGAGTTCCATTCGCCATTGTCTACTAGTCACACATGCGAGCTCCATACCCAACATGTTGTAATTGTTACAATAAAAATTTGAAGATCTCTTCCACCTTTTTGGGTTCTCTCATTTTCTCTTGAGTTGTGCAAATTAGGGTTCAATGTCTTACAATTAGTATCCAAAATAACTCTCTATGAGAGGCAAGGAGCAATTGGATTGGAGGGTTCCAAATTTTTTTATTTTTCTCTACAATAATTTACAAGGTTTTTCTTTTTCTAATCATGGAGGTCTTACCTAAAGAGCTCATGCTACTCTTAAGAGAGGCAACACTCACAAAGTGCAAGTGGCACACATGGGAAGCAACAATGCTATTGCACAAACTCACTCTTCTCCAAAGTGCACATGTTAGCATAGCATGCACGATCATTTGAAGATCTCTTCCACCTTTTTGGGTTCTCTCATTTTCTCGAGTTGTGCAAATTAGGGTTCAATGTCTTACAATTAGTATCCAACATAACTCTCTATGACAGGCAAGGAGCAATTGGATTGGAGGGTTCCAAATTTTTTGATTTTTCTCTAAAATAATTTAGAAGGTTTTTCTTTTTCTAATCATGGAGGTCTTACCTAAAGAGCTCATGCTACTCTTAAGAGAGGCCACACTCACAAAGTGCAAGTGGCACACATGGGAGGCAACAATGCTATTGCACAAACTCACTCTTCTCCAAAGTGCACATGTTAGCATAGCATGCACGATCATTTGAAGATCTCTTCCACCTTTTTGGGTTCTCTCATTTTCTCTTGAGTTGTGCAAATTAGGGTTCAATGTCTTACAATTAGTATCCAACATAACTCTCTAAGACAGGCAAGGAGCAATTGGATTGAGGGTTCCAAATTTTTTGATTTTTCTCTACAATAATTTACAATGTTTTTCTTTTTCTAATCATGGAGGTCTTACCTAAAGAGCTCATGCTACTCTTAAGAGAGGCAACACTCACAAAGTGCAAGTGGCACACATGGGAAGCAACAATGCTATTGCACAAACTCACTCTTCTCCAAAGTGCACATGTCAGCATAGCATGCACGATCATTGGTGCCAGCTTGAGGGCGGCACCAAGCATTGACAGGGCCACTAGCATAGTTCGAGGAGCCCACCCCCCCCCCCCCCCTTTTTCCTAGCATGAAGGAACATGCAGAAGTCCTCACCAAATCCTTTGCGTGTTTCACTCTCTTTTATCCTTATACCCTCTCATTTGCCTCACAATTGTCCAAGATCTCTTGATCACGAAAGATACATTTTCTCAAGGGCACGTAGGCGGCGGTCTCAAGCGGCCACCTTAGGCATTTAGGATCTTAACGCCTTTTATTTAGGATTGCTCATACAATTTGGTACTACTAGCTACTAGCTAGCCTTTTTGTTAGCCATTGTACTAGAAGGCAGTCTCGCTTGAGAGCAACCACCTTGTGCTTATAATACTTCATGTACATGGACTTGTAACTCTTTCTTCAACGAGGATGTACTCAGTTCCTGACATGGCATTTCCACTCTGTAAAAGTTTTGCATTTCCTAGCTATGATTCCCATCCATTAGTCATCCCTTTTCTGTTGTAGCATTTACTTTGGCATAGGAATTCTTGCATATTAGGATGGGTTTTAGCAATCCCAACTTGATGTTCAAACTCCTTAGATGTGAAGAGATAGTATATTAAACATATGAAAGAAATATGTTTGCAAATACAAAGTCAGTGGCTAAGCCAGTGTCTTAGCTTAGTGAGGTCCCTTTGACTAATTTTCCTGCTAGAGCTAAGCATACTAACATACCACCAAACTCTATGGTGAAATCTGATAAAAACATATCGACAAAAATTTCAAAGTGCTTGTCGATTGAAACCCCCATCAATTGCAGCCAATACAAAACGTCCTATCAAATTCAAAATCCCATTAGTGTAGAAAAGTTAATCGTTTGTTCAATGCAGTCAAGAAAGACTTAACATGAACCTGCCAACCAATGTAGATTTGATGGGTTTCTTTGTTGAGACTTGCAATATCCCTAGGCCAAATAAAGATAAGAAAAGACCTTGCTGTGACACTGGCACAGCTATCATTATAACAAAATCATAAATAGCCAGGCCTATATAACTGACCTGATTCCCACGAACCCCTTTGTTAAGGTCTTGAAAATTTCTCTCCAGAATCCATTTGTAATACCTTCAGTACAGAGACATTGCATTTATTAAATAAACACTACAGTCAAATTATTAGCACATTAACAACTGACGATAGTTGAAAGCCACAACTATATGTTGAGCAATCTCAACTGCTTTTGAAGCGGAGACATCCCCACACGCAAGATGCGTTCTATCTTTGGTGGCAAAGATTTTTCTACATCTTTAATAACTCTTCTTAAAAGATGCGGTCGAAGCTCCTTGTGCAAGTTTGCAAGCTGTAAATTAAAAAGCAAAACGCAAGCAAAACGGATCCTCAGGACACTCCAAACTCTCTCACAGCATGATGGAATATTAGATAAAAGGTGTAGAGCAACCTCCACTTCATCAAAACTATTCAAATTCTTGTATCTCTC
Source organism: Lygodium microphyllum (assembly GCF_053477565.2). Taxonomy (NCBI): domain Eukaryota; kingdom Viridiplantae; phylum Streptophyta; class Polypodiopsida; order Schizaeales; family Lygodiaceae; genus Lygodium; species Lygodium microphyllum. The sequence goes on along the minus strand of NC_141158.1, from coordinate 19,939,707 downwards.
CACAAACTCCTCCTTGTTCCCAAACTTTTCAGCATCTAAGAAATGCAAAAGAGCCCTACATATAGCCACAATTGTAGCATGAAAAAAGAGATCAAAGGTATCGTAACTGTTTCAACATGCATAGCAGTTGTTTAACAAAAAAGAAAAGCAAACCATAGCTCCTCGACACTGTTCTGCAAAGGTGTTCCCGTAATAAGAACCTTGTTTTTAGTACTGAACTCCTGCATAATACATCAGATAAGTCAACAACAGCTGGAAACATATAAAACGACAGCAGTAGGCAATTGTACTTACAGACAATGATGTGTACAAAGCTGCCTCACTATTCTTCAATCGGTGGGCTTCATCCACCATCAAATATACCCACTTTATTTTGGATAAAACCACTTTGTCCTTTAGTATCACCTCGTAGGTAGTCAGTAGTGTGTTAAATTTGATAGGATGGCCGCTTTTCTTGTGAGTATAGAACTCATAATTCTGGCATACCTGCATACCAATACTAAGCCTGAAATGAAAATCCACACACGGTACTTAAAGAGTACCAAGCTAAAATCTGCAGAAATAGTCCTCAGCACACCATCACCAACATTAACATAAGTCTGAAAACAGAATAAAAGTGCCTAATTTGTGCTATATAGAACGCTGAGATTTCTAAATATCATTCTACAACCTGTCTATACATTAGAATTAATAGACTGTCTTCATGAAACTACACTGTGCACTTTAACGGTGTTATTTTAGGCTATTTATTTTTTTAGCATTGCATGTAGAAAGCTGATCCACAGACTAGAAACTTTAACAGTCACTATACCATTTATTAAATGAAATAGCTCCTCAAACAGAAAACAACTGCCCTATTCACTTAAACTGGTTTTACATATATGATGTAGTCATATCTTATTTTTGAAAACATGTTGTCCTCCAGGTCAAGCTATAGCAAATACACCTATTACACTGGTGAAACTACCTCCCAGAAATACCTCGCGACTTGCACGATTGCCAACATAAACAACAACATTCATGTCTGGAAGCCATTTCCTAAACTCTTTTGCCCAATTTGCAATAGTAGAGAGAGGAACCACCACAAGAAAGGGACCAGGTATTTGCTGTGAATTCTGCAAAGAGAAAGACAGCATATCAGCTTTCCCTTGTTATGCCCCTACCTGAACCAGCAATTTTGAATGCCAAATAAAGACTGGAGACATGAATATAATTAAATTGCCAACAGTCAATAAACTCAAATCTTCAGAGGGAAACATTTAGTGCATGTGCCATGTTTTAGGGAACATTGACCAAAATGCCGACCATCCTTCAACTTCTAAAGATGGCAATGTGTTTAGATTCATTCTCTAGAGCTGCTGGGTGTCATTTCAAATCCTTGTACATTAGCATTCCATGAAAAAACAAGAATCAACCTTCTTTTTATCCTAGAATACTAGGATACACTAATTTTAAGAAAGGACATTACAAGCATGAAACGGATCTTCAAAAGGATGGAGAAACAAGAGCCGAATGGCTAGAATACTAGCATTGAAAGATAGAGCTGTTACACAGACTTGAATGTGTTTGTTAAAAGATTTTGGTGCACCTCGTCAAGGTTCTATGATATCACCTCCTAATACCAGGAAAGATCTTGTTTGATTGAAGAGAATCCTAAGCTACAACAATCAGCACAGTATGCCGTCAGTTACCATTGCAAATCACTTGCAATCATTGAAGCTTTGTTGTTCTACAAGTTCATTTATTAATCCTACATGTAGTTTGCGTAACTCCCACTCTATTGTACTATGGATCACTCAGAAGCCCATTAGTTTCTTGACTTGGTAACATTGCACTCAAGTTTTCTCTACTAGACCATATGATGGAGCCCTTGCACCATCTGTCACACATTTTTCAAGAATGCAAGTCTTTTCTTAGTCCACTGAACTGAAAAAACTGTTTGTTTATCCACCCATGTCTAGAATCACATGATGGTCTTAATAATCACGACCATGGTAATGAACATATTGACCATATTATTAATCATCATCCAGACACATATTGTGAGACTTTTAGGGCAAACAATAATAGGAGGAAAGGATAAAGCATAAACAACTTGCCTGTAAAAACCCAACCATAGAAACTGATTGAACAGTCTTCCCGAGACCCATCTCATCAGCAAGTATAACATTTGTATCATTTTTCCAGCTGGTCAAGACAGCAGGAAAACCACAGAAACAGAGGAGTAATTAGCTATCTCCCAGTGCACCTACTTTCATAGAATCTACTCAACTTTGTGTCACAAATCTAGACCTGTTCATCAAGAAGTTAAGGCCCTCCAGTTGATAATCACGCAGATTGCCACCTTTCAACCATTCCGGTTGCTCTTCAAACTTTCTCAGAGTAACTAAAAGAAGTTGCAGTGGTGAGCATATGTCAAGACTCTTATCCAAATCTGTATCTTCCAGAGAAAGAATGGCATACTGAAAACCCTTTACCTTTCCCTTTCTTTCTTTGAGACTCCACTGTTTTCCCTTGAACCAAGGTTGCAACTTCACGAGCCTGTCAATAAAACATGTCACACACAAAAACAAATTTAAAAACAGGAGGCATATCAGGAACAATAAGTGTTTTTCAAAAGCCAAATTGTAAAGCTCTTAAAATGAGTAGTGAAAGCCAGAAAAATACCTTGTACTCATCAATTGCATCTTGAGCAAAAGCAATATCTGTGTCTTTTTCCCTGGCTCAAAATAAAAGCAGCTAACTCATGCTGTGATTGAAGAGTATAAAGAGGAACAGAAGCGCAATCAACTGTCCCAAAACTGATTTCAAAACATGAGATATCAGGATTGCTGAGCACCAAAGTCGAAGCTAGCATCAACAATTAATTTTCATCCATTTATGCCTAATTTTGCTCCTTAAATCAGCCCCAAAAGGCTTTATTTAAGTAAGAAGGATTTTATTTTTTGCACAGCAGGATAAATACCCAAAGATCCCCTATAAAAGGCCATGTTATGGGCATTCCATGGTCACTCTCTATGAACACCCATGGCTTCACTCATTCTTCCAACCACTCTCCCTCTTCTCAGAGTGCTGTCCCCTTCCTCCCATAGGCACTCTATGGATGCTATCACATCTGAGCTCCTGCCACGCCCTATTCGGAGCATTCTGAAGTTGTCACCATCTTAGTCTTAGTTTGGTTGTTACGTAGTGAAACATCCCCCTAGGATCCAACCTGCACATGAGTAAAACGGAATGGACATCAGACTCACCTCCCAGCCATAGAGCCAAACAGGTTCACCCTTGAGCCTGGGAGCTAGCAGCACTCCTGGCCGCAACCACATCCCAAGGGTTGGCATCCCATACCACCAGCCCACACCATCCCATTGTACGGATGCATCAACCAATGGGTCAAAAGTCCAATAGCAATGATCACACAATGAATATGCACAATAGGGCCTTGAGTCATTTTTATAGGACTCAACTACCCTAACCCCAAAGTGTCCTTATTTCATTCACACTAAGTCACTTCGTAACCACCATGACCAATGCCACTAGCGCCCATCCGGATGTCCAAGGACATAACACTTGCCCCCTTATGAATGATTGTTGTCCTCAGCATTATCTTCAAGGATGAAGTGAGGAAAACGATACTTCAATTAGCATATCAACTCCCAAGTAGAGTTCGCCTCTAGGCGGTTTTCGCACTTGACCAAATACTCGAGATAAATGGTCCAACAGCATCATTTAGTCCTAAGGTCAAGAACCTATTCAAGTTCGAGTGGAACATAACGAGCAATATCCTCAAGCCGTAGGACTTCCTCAATCACGACAACTTGCTCACCTTGTCCCAATTGTTCTTTCAAACGACTTACATGGAACACAAAGTGAACTCGGATCTCCAAAGGTAACTCCAACTCATAGGATATGCTACTAATCTTCTTGGTAATTTGGAAAGGACCGCAATACCTTGAAGACAATTTATAGCACTTGTCAGTAGTCATGGAATTGGAGTGCTTTGGGACTTTAAAGTAAACCCACATGCTTTTCTGGAGCTTCCTGGGAGTACAATGTTGGTTAGCATAAAACGTGGCACGATCCTGCGCTGCTTTAATCCTTTTCGTTGCAATCATCAGCATATCATGCAGAAATTCGACTATGGACTGCATTTTCACCCTCCCCAAGCTATGTGGCAATCGGTAGTTTCAGCTCAAAACCTTACATAAGCATAAACAGACTATAACCAATAGTCGAATGCTCAGCAGTGTTATAAGCAAACTCAATCTGAGAGAGAGAACGCTCCCAATCAGATTGTCTACGAGAGACATATGTAAGAAGCATGTCCTCCATGGTTTAATTCATTCGTTTGGTCTGCCCATTAGTTCCTGGATGTTCATAGGACAACATGGACAATCGAGTTTCCAATTTTTGGAAGACTATTTACTAGAAATGGTCAATGAACTTGGGATGTGATCATGGCCCAGATTGTTGCTAGCTCCCAAGTGATTCCATCTGGCTCTACGACTGGGAGCTGAGTCTGATGTCTAGTCCCTTTTATATTGAGTTTTGCTTGCATCGTGTCTCATGTGCAAGTTGGATCCTAGGGGGCTGTTTCATTAGTATCAAAGCCAGGTTTCAAGTTTCATATTGAGTTTTGCTTGCATTGTATCTCATGTGTAGATTGGATCCTAGGGGGACATTTCATTGGTATCAGAGCCAAGTTTTGAGGAACATTTCATTGGTATCAGAGTGAGGTTTCGAGTCTTGGATCCTTGGGGAACATTCCATTGGTATCAAAACCAAGTTTCGAGGAATGTTTCAATGGTATCAAAGCCAGGTTTCGAGTCTCAAAACCTAGTTCTAATACCAATGAAACATCCCCCTAGGATCCAACCTGCACACGAGACACAACACAAGCAAAACTCAATATAAAAGAGACTGGACATCAAACTCACCTCCCAGCCATAGAGCCAAACCGGCTCACCCTCGAGCCTCTGAGCTAGAAGCACTCCGAGCCACAACCACATCCCAAGGGTTGGTGTCCCAAACCACCAACCCACACCATCTCGATGTACGAATACGTCAGCCAACAAGCCAAGAGTCCAAGAGTGATGATCACACAATGAATGTGCACAATAGGGCCTTCAGTCCTTTTTATAAGACTTGACTACCCTAAACCCAAAGTGTCCTTATTCCATTCCTACTAAGTCACTTCATACCAACCGTGACCAATGCTACTAGCACCAATCCAGATGTCTAGGGATATAACAACTCAGCAACTACCCATGTTAGGGCACCTACTACTCACTTGAACTCTTCATCCAAAGGCTCCAAAGGTCTTCAACTGTTGTGTTTGTGCTTGCTGGTCCTTCCAAAGATTGAGCACTCAGCAGCCTTACTCAACCTGATTTCTATAGCCACCATCACCTTTCAATGGCTAGCCCTTGCATTTTGCTGAATCCACCCACTTGGAGGGAGGCAAGCATATCATTAGGACTTGTTGTCTTCATCATACAGCCGTCGCCTATCAACCATAGCAGGTATCCTTTCCTAGAGGCCACTATCATTGCCATCTCAGGGCTGCATTTGTGTCTATCTCTCGCTCTTGCTACTACAATCAGTGGCACATCTGGTACAACAGCCGCTCTACTTCTGGGAGGCCCTACCCATCAGCAAACATTTGCATGTTTGTTGCTACACGTCTTTCCATAAGCAAACACTTTCACTTTTGCTGCTACAGCCCCAAGAAGTCATGTTTGTCATCACCTACAGCTATGGAGGATATTTTTAGCTCCCTTCGCTGCTGGCCACATTCATCCAATATGTCCTCTCGCATCCCCCATACAACGGACTCTATTTCACTCTCTCCACATAGAAGCCTCCTTCGAGGTTCATGCTTGAACCTTGATCCCAAGACACCAAGGCCAAGGATCCCCATTTTATAATCATTGGTTTTTATTCATCATTTGTTCATGCTCTTATTTCTAATTCATTCACTACTTGTGTTTGTTGTGCATTTTTTCATCTCCACTTTAAACCCTACCACTTCTTCACAGGCTCTCAAAGTGGTCCAAGGTGGTTTCATGTGATTCGTATGATACATTCAATATGTGAATATGTATAGCATGGAATGTGTACACAATTTTTAAGAATAAAATACGTTTTTCCGTACATTCATTAACAAATACAAACTTTCACACACATAAAATATGCAACTTAACGATAGATCATGGAAAGGGAGGAGAGGAAGTGTGGATGAAAGTGAGAGGGGGGAGGGGGGAGAGGGGAGGGAGAGGGAGAGGGAGAGGAAGAGAAGGTGTGGATGAAAGTGGAAGATGGAGGGAAAGCAGTAGAGGAAGAGTAGGTTAAAGTGTCGATGAAGCTTGAACAAAAGGTGGATGAGGCTTGAGCCCAAGAGAGCGAGATTAAAGAAGATGAAGGTTGATTTGTGATGATCAGATGAGAGGAAGAGCTGCCCTTTTATGAGGCTGAGGTGAGGAGAAGAGTAGAACTTTGAATGAGAAGTGGAACTTGGAAGATGGAAGTTTGGAAGAGGAGGAGTGGGTAGGAGGAAGAGAAATAATGGCTAAATGACTATGATGCAAGGCTAGTTGAATAAGACCGTGTTCAAATGTAGGTTTTTCTTTGGAGACAGGTCTTTCTTTGGAGACTACTGATTGCCAAACCTCCCCTCGCCTCAACTCTCTCAAAGTGTCAAATCTTAAACAACAATCGTTTTCTACCAGTGTGGAATAATGCAAACTCATCTAGGACTCCCCCATTAAGGGCCACATGTGCCATTGCATCCCGCTTGATAATGTCAATAAGAGACTCATACCGAGACCTGGTAGCTATCGATTGCCTCATGAAAGACCAGTTCGCTGATCAAATGCCTGTACAAAACCATACAGAATGAACCTATGGAACAGTACCATACAAAGTAATGTTACGTACACACACGGAATGCAACCTTGGAGTCTTAGGGTTTTGCTTGTTCTTTCTTCACAAGGATCGCATAGGATACTCTTGAAGCCTCTTGTCATGAAGGACCATGTTGTGAACGATTAATCTATAGACAATATCTAGTTTGTCATAGTCACGAAACACATGAAAAAGATGAGTTAACAGAGAGATACTGGCATCTAAAGAACTTTCAAGGGACAAGAATAAAGGCAGTTATCTTACACACTTTGCAAGAAACGTGATTCAACTTACAGGAATAAGTAAAATAACAGTTTAATGGCAGCCAACTTGCATTATGTGTTAGAGATAGAACCTACTCAATCCAGTCCAACTGGATGCATAGTAGCTAACCCTGATTAGAGAGTTTGTACTAACAGAGAACCTACCATACTTCTCTTATGCTTGTCAATCTGATTTTATGTGGCCGACCCGGCCAGTTTTAAAATTTCTCCATTTTCTGCCTTTAAAAAAGCATCCTTCCTTGGCACTCTAACACATTGCATCAAACATTCTAGATAATATACACACTCTGTTGAGCTAGAGTGCTGACAGCATGCGAGACTGGAATGAGCAATGATGGAGCTGAGAGCTAAGAGAATGGAGTAAGAGTGTACCAATGTATTGCACGGTACACAAAGAATTAAAATGTGTCTATATATCAGGGTACAAGTAAAGGGTGTGTTCACACCCGTAAGTTTATACACACGCGATAATGGGAGTTTACACCCAAAGGGGCTCTACACCCAACAACCTCCCACTTAAAGGCCTGAAGTGGTGCCTTTAAACTATCCAACTCCCACTAGTCGAATGCAATGCTCATGTGAGCTTTGCAAGGCTTTTAGTGAGAGCATCTACAAGGTTATCTTGGGCTTTGACCTTAGTCAGTGTGACAAGGCCATCATCCAAGACCTATCGAATGAAATGATACCGAACATCTATGTGTTTGGTACGTGCATGAAACATGGCATTTTTAGCCAAACATACTGCACTCTTGCTATCACAACCAAGCACTGGAGTACGTGAAGAAAGACCAAAATCCTTGTCTGAATGGCCAAGCCAAATAGCTTTCTTAGAAGCTTTTGTGGCTGAGATATATTCAGCCTCTATAGCACTCAATGCTACAATTTTCTGCAACCTTGAACACCAAGAAATAGCTCCACTAGCCAAAGTAAAGACATACCCATTGGTAGACTTTCTAGTGTCAAGATCTCCCGCCATGTCCAAATCACAAAACCCCTACAGCTCTAGTTTACCCTTTCCATAGCATATACACTTGTCTTGTGTATCTTTTGAGTATCTAAAGATATATTTCACTACTTCCCAATGTGGTTTGCTAGGGTTAGACATAAATCTACTAACAACTCCCACTACATGAGCAATGTCTGGACAAGTTGCAACCATGGCATACATCAAAGAAGTTAAGAACCACCAGCTGATGCATAACGTATGCCTTTCATCCCACTAGCAACTGCGTCATCTTTTGGGCAATCAACTTTGCTAAGCTTTGTATATGGTGGTAAAGGCACACCAAGAGGCTTAGCATCAGCCATATTAAATCTGTCAAGTACTTTGCTGATGTACTTGTCCTGTGAGAGAAATAACAAGTGCTGCCCTCTATCTCTTTTAATGCACATGCCCAAAATGTGTTCAGCTGCCTTCAATCTTTCATCGAGAAGATTGAACTCGGCTATCTTTTGAGAGCATTCAAAGTACTCTTATGCTTCCCTGCAATCAACATGTCATCCACATATAAGACCAACACAATAAGGCTTCCATCATCAACCTTTTGAGTGTATAAGCAATGATCTACATAACCACATTTAAATCCATGACTGAGCATGAAGATATCTGTCACCAGGTGGTGATACTTTTTGCAGTTGCTTTTCTTATTTACTTATATAAATGTTTTATTTTTCTTTTCTTTAGTTGTTGTTGCTTTTTACCCCCAAAGTTCTCTTGGATTAAGCCGAGATCTTTGCATGGCCAGAAGAGACAGCCATTTGGACAAATTAGACTAGTGGTTTGTCTGAGCCTTGGGACCAGTTCCATATTGAATGGGCACTAAAGAATAGATTGACAATGGTTTGGGATTGTGTGCTTAACCACTGGAGATGGTGCATGACAATGAGCCTCTGGCCAAGATAGAAGATGCACATGTGAGAATGTTCACGGAATAAAAGTCACCGTAATGGAACCACAATACACTTTTTGATGTGGTTGCAATGATAAAAGTTGCTCAAAACAACTCGAGGAATGCAGAGATCACCATCCCTAAAAGTTAGAAAGTTACTATTTTTGAGCCCCAGAATTTGTTCACGACATTATCTTCGTTTTTGCACGAGAATTAATTCTCTCGTTGTGTCGATGTCGAGTTTTGCACCGATCATGTAGAATTTTAGATCGGAAGGTTTAAACGGGAAAATTGTTACATGTATGCCATGTGTCACAATTCGGGCATAAATTCCCAAAAGAGACAAAGAGCATTTTTAAAAAACGTAATAGGCAAGAGGGGCAAATCTGAGCGTGAAGTTTTCAAGGGCTGAGGGCAAATTGCTGCAAGTACATCAGCTATGGAGAGTACTTCTTCGTCTCTAACTCATGTATGAGGTAGAGTTCACTCCCTCTGGTCAACTCTCTCTCTCTATTCTCAGAGGAAATACTCTGCATGATGGGCTGATTCCACCAAATGTACAATTCTGTGTTTTCTTTGCACTTTTGCTGAGGCAAGAGCCTCACTATCCAGGTCCAGGAGTAGCTGATTGCTTCTCCAATGCAGGAACTAAAAAAAGTGATGACCGTGCCACACAGAGACAATGTTTTCAGTTTTCATTTAGTGTTGTTTGTGGGACTATTTTATTGTTGAAATGATGCCAAGGTCAAAGGATTTGTAGTCCAACTAGTATGTAGCAGATCTGGAATGGAATAAGGCTGAGAACAGGTCAAGAGACAGGTGAAAAACAATAAATACAAAGTTTTGCAGATTGCAATTTTGCACTTGAGTTATTGAGTTATGGTCACAGAAAGTGTTTTCCTACTTGGGATGTTGTTCTGGATATGCTGGATAGTAAAAACAGTAAATACAGAGTTCTGCGGATTGCAATTCTGCACTTGAATTATTGTGTTATGGTCACAGAAAGTGTTTTCCTACTTGGGATGTTGTTTTGGGTATGTTGTACTGTCCTTATGCAGCTGAAATTTGCTCAAAAAATATGAAAGCCAACTGTTCACAAGTTTTGTACTTTGGAACATTTCATTTTTGTAACTTTTCATCTTTTAATTGATAAGAAATACCGAAAGGGGGGCCGAACTTCAGGGCCAATCTGGTGTTGAGCGAGGGAGTGAGGTCTCTGTTTATGTGTGTATGTGAAAAAGACCAGGTATTAATTGAAAGAACTACCGCTTTATGTAAGTCATAGACCAATTCTAGTATCAAACTTTTTATACCACAGTCTAGGGGTCTGCTTCAATCCATATAAGTTGTGTTTCGGCTTACAAACTAAATGTTCTTTCCCTAGAATAGCAAAACCTTCGGGCTGTTTCATGTACATCTCTTCATCCAGGTCACCATGAAAAAAAGCAGTCTTCATATCCATCTAATCCAACTCTAAATCCAAGGATGCAGTAAGAGCAAACAAAACACGGATCATCACCATCTTCACCACTGGTAAAAAGACCTCCTGGAAGTCTACACCTTCATTTCTATGTATAGCCCTTAGCAAACAAACGTGCCTTGTATTTGGGCTTCCCATCAATATTTTTCACCTCATAAACCCATTTATTGGGAATAGCTTTCCTATCCTTGGGCAAAGGTACAAGCTTCCATGTGTTATTTGCATACAGAGACTTCATCTCTTCCTGCATAGCAAGCTCCCACTTTCTCTTGTTTTCACATGATTGTGCCTCTTTAAATGTCAAAAGCTCATCTTCATCAATCAATAAATGCAATCCAAAGATATTTGAAACCTCTGTGGCTACCTTCTGACACGTGTAGACCTTCTTACCCAATAATTTGTATTGATAAGCAATGGGCCTACATCCTCAAGTATGTGCACACAATCATCTGGTGGCTGGTTTTCAGCATATTTTCTTACTGCTGTAACTTGTTTTCAGCATGTTCTTGTTGCTGTCCTATTCCATCATGTGCATCAACTTGCTGTCCATTATCTTCTGGTTGTAGCACACTAGGTTGCTGCTCATTTTCAGCTTCAAAAGGGACAGAATCTTCAACTAAAGGTGGCTGAATGGCTAGCTGTTCATGCTGAAACTCGACCTTCTTCTTGTCAAGGTCACCATGTGTAGCATTTTTCAGCAACTTTGCTTCATTAAATACTACGTCTCGGTTGCGTTCTATCTTCCTATCCTCAGGAAGCCAAACTCTATAGCCTCTCTCTCCCTCATCTCCATATCTAATGAAGATGCCCTTGATGGATTTCATGTCTAGTTTAGTCCTCTAATTAACATGAATATGCACAAAAGAATCGCAACCAAAGACATGAAAATGGTCATATGAAGCAGATTTGCCAAACCAAACCTCTTCAAAAATGCCATTTTCCAATGCACAATTGAGAGAGTGATTGCAAACATGAACAATAGTTTTAAGAGCCTCTCCCTAGAACTATTGCGGGAGATTAGTTGTGGACAGCATGCATCTAACTCTCTCACAAAGTGTACGATTATACCTTTCAGCCACGCCATTTGATACAGGATTGTAAGGGGCTGTCAACTCCCTCTTAATGCCATGCATCTCACAAAACCTTTTGAACTCATTAGAAATATATTCGCCCCCATTATCCGTTCTTATAGCTTTTAACTTAAGCCCTTTCTGTGTGGTAGCAAAAGCATGAAACTTTTTAAAAGCATCCAACACTTCATTTTTGCTCTTTAATACATACACCCATGACTTTCTACCAAAATTATCAATAAAAGTGACAAAGTACCATGCACTCCCATGTGAATTAACAAGCATAGTGCACACATCTAAATGTACTAAGTCAAGAGCATTCAACTTCTTAACAACACCAGAGTAATAAGGAGACTTCACATGTTTTCCATATATGCAATCATTACAAAAGTGGAGACCAAAGCCTTTTACATCAAATCTCCTTGAAGAGGAGAAAACCTGAAGGCATTTCTAGCTCATATGACCAAGTCTTTTGTGCCAAAGTTCCATCTGTGAATGAACTTTAGCCACAGCTAAAAACTTGTCGAGTAATGCTTTACAATGCAAATAATAAAAAGTCCCCCTTTTGCTGCCTTAACAATCAACATAGAGCCCTTGTGGACCTTCCAAGATCCACCACCAAAGGTAGTAAAATACCCTCTTGCCCAACTGATAGTAGACTTTTCTTTATGCCAAGTACATGTCTGACACCATGCAAAATCAACTCTTGGCCATTTTCAAGGGCCAAGTGAATGGTACCTACACCCTCTATTTCACATGCATAATTGTTGCCCAAGTAAACCTTGCCAAGGCAACCTGAAGTGTATTCAAAAAATGACTACAAAGAGGTAGTGACATGAAAAGAGGTACCGATGTCCACTATCCATGATTGAGACAGTCCATCATGACCTCAAAGTAAGGCAGCAACCACCTCCTTTTTAGTGATGTGCATATCACCTACTATTGCCATAACATTTGCATCATTACATGAGGCTACAACAAGTATCTCTCCAGTGTTAGAGATCTCTTCAATAACCACACTAGATACAACATTTGTCTTTGTAACTTCTTTTGAGGGAGAGTTGTCATCATCTTTCTTGTCATCCTTCTTTTTCTTTCATTACTACTTCTTTATTTTTTGCTCTTTCTTGTAGTAGCGACAATCGGGCTTTTTATACCCTTTATGTCCACATTTATAGCACGTGACATCCTGCTGTTTGCCCTTGCTTTTACTCCTGCTTTTGCCTTTATTTCTTGCATTACACCTCTTTTCTAACCTGCCTCTAAGATAATAAGCAGAACCACTGCTTTCTCTACTCGACTTTCTTCTAATCTCCTCATTGTGAATAGAGCCCCTAACACCATCGAAGGTTAAAGCAAGGTTATTGCTCAATGAGGCAACCAAAGACTCCCAGCTATTAGGCAAAGTCATCAACCAACAAGAAAATGGCCTTCAATGATAAATTGAAGGGCTACAAACCCGAGTCTTGCAACTGGCTCAAAATCCCTATGAAAGCACTCAAATGCTCCGATGTTGGCTTAGACTCATCCAATTCCATGTTTACAAGCTAGCGCATGAGATGCATTTGATTTACCGGAGTTGTATTTTCATAAGTGTCCGTCAACATTTTCCACATGGCATAAGCTGTATCAAGACGCTTAATGTCCATAAGTACATCATCAGATACAACCATTTTAATGTATGCAATGGCCTTCTTGTTGAGTCTAGCCTAATCATCATCTATCATAGTTGCAGGCTTGACTTCCAAAAGAGCATCATCACAATCCTTGAGAAACAAAATGCATTGCATCCTCTCCTTCCCCAAGTTGAAACCAATGCCATCAAATCTCTTGATTTGAAGAAGAAATTTAGTAGCACTACTGCTTGAAGCATTTGCAGCCATTTTTCAGCAATGTACCCAAAGAACAATACTGCAATTTATAACAGTGAAAAATGAGCTGAATATTCAGTTAATATCAGCCCAAATTTTCAGTCAATGAGAGCAAGGTTTAATTCTAGTACATGTACAACAGTAGAACTGATGACTTTCAGCAATATAACCGAAATTTAAGTATATACTCAAAGCATACATCACTGCTAGGTGACTCCCACTTCAACAGCATCACCAAAAGTACATCTGCATTCCCAGATCTGCAAATGATCACTAAGACTATTGCAAAATGACTGTTCAATAATATATCAACTCAATGGGAGCTGCCCAACATATGTACTGCATACATATGTGACCAAGTACTTCTGACAACCAAGATTCTCTGCAATTTCTTCAATATTTCACAAGTGCGAGATGAATCTCACTGCTTACAACACCAAGATTGCATCAGCAATGTTTCCAATGTACATTTTAGACATCATTTTTTCCAAAATTCTCAAATTTTAGCAAAAGCCCCAAAATTTTACTGACAAAGCTACACCGATCGCATCAATACATAAACCTGAGACCATAAAACATGCGAAATTGGCAAAGTTTGCCAAAATCTTGCAAAAGCCCCAAAAAATCTCAGGTCAATTGTGCATCAATGTCAACAAATTTGACTTTGCAAAGCAAAATTTCATTGATATGAGAAAAGCCCTGAAATTTTTGGAACCAATGTGTGCAATTTCTGCAAATTTCTGGTCAAATTGTCTTGTTATATATTACCAACATCAGATTTGGGAAAACCCCCAAATTTCCAAGCATAAGGATGCACTAGTCTGAAAACTGTGCTTGCACATGCGAACAAGGGCTTAAAATAAGCCACTTCACAACAAAAAATAAAGAATTATCTGCTAGTCTCGCCCGTGTGCTCACGTTGACCTGACACGTGACGTCAATGCCTCTGCCTGACCCCGTCAACTATCGACCCGTATCACGTGTGTCAAACCTGGTCACCCACTGGCAAACCTGATGTCCAGTGGTACACTTGATGCCCGCTGGTCGCCTTTTTCTTCAGCTCGACCTGTGCCACCTGTGCTGGTCGCTTCTTCCTCAGCTCAACCTATGCGACCTGTGCCGGTCGCTTCTTCCTCAGCTCGACCTGCTGCACGCTATCCTGATCTGCCACACTTGTCGAGTGTTGTCTGTCGACTAGATCCTGTCCCACGACTTGTGACACTCTAGGGAAGCGCGAACGTTGCAACCAACTGCTCTAATACCAGTTTGTTGAGCTGGAGTGCTGACAGAATGCGAGACTGGAATGAGCGGCGATAGAGCTGAGAGCTAAGAGAATTGAGTAAGAGTGTACGAGTGTATTGCACGGTACACAAAGAATAAAAATGCATTTATATGTTAGGGTACAAGTAAAGGGTGTGTTCACACCGTAAGTTTATATACACGGGATAAATGGGAGTTTACACCCAAAGGGGCTTTACACCCAACACACTCCATCCTTGCTTTTTTGCTAGACACTTGCACCACTCAGTCTGCACTTGCTAGACCTAGCTTTCTGTGATCACACCAAATTGCAACAGCATCGGTATTCCTTAAAACCTGTAGGTGCACTGACCATTGAAAATCACGGGAGTTGGAATTATAATTAATGGCTCTTATTTCTAAGCAGTGCATTGCTATCACAACAAAGCTACAGTCCCACGTGGACACTTGGAAGTAAAGTCCACGGTTACAACCACTCCCCAAACCAATACTTCCCCTTTCTGAATCTGCTACAAATATACATAATTTTTAACATCCGCAAAACAAACACACACATACAAGTTGTGGTATGTCTCAAGAATGTTTGGCTGCTTTGGGCTGAAGCATGGCCTTACATCTGGTAGGCATGATTCAATAGTTTTACGTAACAACCAGTAGCAATGCAGCTGCAATGAAAACTTCCATTTCTTGTATCAGTAAGTATAAAGCCTCAGCAAAGGCAAAGCTTCAGCAGAGGCTAAACAGCTAGACAAACACCTCTTTCCATATAGGCACAACAATTTTTAAGCAACGAAACCCCCCCAAAAAAAAACAAACAAAAACAACAAGCATGTTTGGGCCAAACATTCTTCAGCTTTTCAAAATGTTTGCAAGGCATATCATACAAGTAACCAAAACTGGAACAGCAAATCCAGTCTTCCTCAAGTGTGTAGATCAAGTAAATCTTCAAAGTAACAGGTGCTAGCAATATAATTCTAGGCCCGTGAAAACCTTAGGCCCCCTTCCAATTTGTGTAAAAGTTGGCCAAAAACTAATGTAAATATGCATTAAATCTTTCATGCCTGTCTAAATGGTGCAAGTTCTGTTGATGGTATGGCAGAGCCCTAATATGTTTATGTTTTGCAATTCATTGTCCGCATACAAATATATGGATAAACAATTCAAATCTGTTGCACAAGCAGACTGCTTACCATGTTGACTCTGCATACGAAAGGCCCTTCCACTTTACTAGATATTCCTGGACCTCCTCCCCAGAATCAGACTTGGAGCTCCTGTCAGCAAATACTCTTTCAACCTACAAAATGATTCTGTAAGCAGAGTCAGGTATTGATAGGATATCGCAAACACAGCAACCTCACTGAAGCAAACTGATCAACAAGTAGACATTTTCGAGACATACAATGCAATGACACATTTGACAAGATATAGACACTCCTCAGATTAGTGTTCCATGTTTAAAAAAAAAGGGAACACATAACTATACAGACAGTAGAGAATACTGCATTATGCAGAAATGAACAGATTACAACTCCATGTGCTGAATAAAACTTGAGAAATATAACACAGACAACAGATAACACTACAAACCAAGGATAGACAAAGGTGCATTCAAGTAAACAGGAAGTAGATAAGTTGAAACATGGACCTGTCGGTATTGCTTTAATAGCTCTAGCTCCATTTCCTTGCTAACATCATGCAACTCTGCCTGTACAACCATGTAAATTATTAGACTATCACAATCTGCAAGGAACAAATTCC
This sequence comes from Lygodium microphyllum, assembly GCF_053477565.2. Classification (NCBI taxonomy): domain Eukaryota; kingdom Viridiplantae; phylum Streptophyta; class Polypodiopsida; order Schizaeales; family Lygodiaceae; genus Lygodium; species Lygodium microphyllum. The sequence continues at coordinate 19,923,195 of NC_141158.1, read as the reverse complement.
ACCAAGTATAAAGCAACAAGCATAATATCCGTTACTGCTCGGGAATGCAAACATAATGAGCCGGATGATTTTAGGGGAATCATATTAAGCAAAACCAAGAAACAGGAACCAGCATGTTGATCTGAATGTTTGTGAAATACCCCAGGAGAGCATGCATACACAAGATTCAAAAGGAAATTTTGAAAAGGCAGCAGACAAAGAAAAGAAGCAAGAGAAACAAGGAAGAGAAGTAAAGTCAAAGGCAAACACCTAAATGCCCTTCGTCAAAGACTTAGTGGTAGAAACAAGTCAGGACTCAAAGCAATCCTCGCAAAGGTAGTTAAGGCAAAAGAATGATTGGAAAGCAATAACTTCTAGAAACATGATATGTCAAGACTGACTTTGCTGACTTTGTTCAGTAGTCTTAAAGTCCTTGAAGCCATGTGATCACAAATACAAAGCTTAAAAACCTGTTGAAATGTCTCTTAAAAACCTGTTGAAATGCAGTGCAAGCATCAGCCTTCACAAATTGTCATGAGCAGCCTGAAAAGGCAGAAACTTGCATAGTCTCTCATTACAGTTAACATTGAGAAAAGACCTCTGACTGCAATTAACATCTAAGTATCCAGAAATGATACAAAGAGGACAGTTCTTGGATGCAGAAGCACACTTCATGCTTAACAGACCACTGAAATTGGTGAAACGTTTAATCAGATATGCTTGTTTACATTCCATACCGGTGAAGAAAAATATTACAAGTCTCCACATAGCTTGTTTCTTTAAGTAATTCAGCTTTAAAAGTTAAATCCAAGTTGCATATGAAATCACCTCTTCACGAGAAAGCGCTCGCCTCTTACTCCTTTCTTCCTCAACTTTCTTTGTATAATTAATGACCTTCTTATACCCGCTCAACTGCAGAAAAATGAACAAATCTCTCTCTCTCTCTCTCTCTCTCTCTCTCTCTCTCTCTCTCTCTCTCTCTCTCTCTCTCTCTCTCTCTCTCTCTCTCTCTCTCTCTCTCTCTCTCTGTGTGAAAGCCCTGATAATATTTGCCATCGGCAACACAAATAGGATTGGAGGATTATGGTTGGTTGTGTACCTGGAAAAGGTCTGACAATGTTTGCCATTGGCAATGCAAGTAGGATTGGCCTTTCCATTTGATGTAAAATTCCTGATCCTCCCAATTCAGATCTGCAAAAGGATCTGAATCCAGTAAGGATGGTTCAGGCTGTCTAGATTCGCCGGTGGTGGAGATCCCCTTGGCTTGATGCCACAATACTCTTTCTATTGCATCAGCATCTTCTTCTTCTATATCATCAAGTGAAGCCTGCATATGAAGAGATTAACCCCAATGGGTAGGACTAACAAGGTTAATTCTCCATGAACAAACCTAATTAAACTGCAAAGTATGCAAACATCCTACACCTGATATGTTAAGAGCACTCAATTGCAGGTTTTACAGGAAAAAAGTTCCAAGATGAGACACTTCAAATGTCAGAAAAATAGCATCACGTTTATCTAATATGGTTATATTATATACTGATGTGCTTACATTATACAAACTATATAAAATACATGTTATTTGTTTAAATTATACTGAAACAAAGAACACTGACAACTCTAAGACAGACAGAATCCAAAATCTTTTTAAAATACATGCAATCAACATACATGTCCTTTCAAGTAAGAAAAGCAACCAGCAACAAGGTAGATTCTTAGCACTTAATCTTGGACAGCCGACACCTGATTGGCGCCAACAACTAGCACCCCCTGCAGTATTTCTTGAATTTGTATTGCCAAAGGTTGAACTACATTGAGATATGGACCAATCTCCTTCAATATGGCTGTCAAAAGTGACCGGCAACTCTTGAAGTTAATTTGCCCCTTGATTGTCCCACAATCCAAGCACAATTGGGTCTTCAATCTCTTGCATGCAGGCCACAATAAATGGAAAATGGGCTCATGCCTTGGATCAGCTGCAAATTATTTGTCTTCAGCTGCTACATTGAGTGTGGCATCTTCAATAATTGGGCACAAATCCCAAGGTGGCCAAGAAACCCTAATTGCTCTGTACTTGGCATTTCAACAGCAACTTCTTCACTTCATACCTTCTGGAGCAGGAAATGGCTGAGGACTCCAGAGGGATTGATTGTTGATGAGAAAGAAGGCTGGGGAGAGAGAAATTGCTCGATTTTATCACAGGATAATGCCCCAAATTTGCTGTCACCTGATTTGTGACAGGAAAAATGCTGTCACCAGCTGGTCCGCACCTCCGGTAAACCTGTCACCTGCAGCCCCTAAGCCTGGTACAGCAGTTCCCTACAGCCTGATGACCTTCTAATCTAGTTGCCAGCTGCTGATGGACCTCCTGGTGGCTGGAAACCTTCCTTGCAGCAAGCAGCAAGCAGCAACAGCATCTACCTCTCTCCCATCTCTCTCAGCCTCCACACTGCACAAAATGGCTGGAATTAGACTCAGCCAGCCCCAACACCCCTCTCTCAGCCTTGGAAGGGCAAGTTTGCCACTTGATAGCCTTCTAATTGCAATTTCCAGCATTAATTACTCAACTTTCAGAATTTAATTTTTGAAAATTACTTAATTGTTCATTTGTCCTTATCCAAGAACAGGCCGGTGCCAATTCACCTTTCCAAAATCACCACTCTTTAATGGCCCAACTAACAACCTACTTGGGCCATCACCATGACTTAACTAACTTGCACTTCACATGTGCACAACTTAATAATGCCAAAGCTAAGCATTAAAAATACATGTCACCATGACAACCATAGCCTATACAGAAGCAAGAAGTAGGACACTTGCTACAAACCATTAATGATAGGCTACAAACTTGAATGTTGAGGTACCAACTTATGCTACATTGTATACGACATCCATAGAAACGGCATGAACCTTTTTCCATATTCATTTAGATAACTCGTAGAAAACTCCGCCCAATTGTGCGAATAGGAAAACTACAAACCCCTTTGCAAAGAAGAATTGTTAGCAAGATAGGAAGTTGAATGGCCTACAACAAGCAATGCACAAGTAGGCACCAAAAGCCTGACCTATTGCACAGGCCTTTCATGCTGTTAATAACCCTTGATAAATAGTGTCCCAGTTGTTCTTGAGAAAACCTAATAACATGGAGTGTCTACCAATGTGAGACATCTTAAGCCTTCATTTGTCAAACAAACAAATTGAGAGGCTTCTATACGATCTAATGCTTCAAAATTCTATAGCGAGAAATGTCTCCAAGAGGGCATCAAAAGTAACCTCAACCTACTAGTCTAAGTAGAACTATTCAAGTGCACACTACATTGACACATGCATGTACACTCAAAACCAGCCTTCCTTCTCGGAGAGGGTGGTATGACCTGATTAATCAACAACTGCAGCAAGTAATTAATCACATAAAACTGAAATGAACAATTTGCCACTCAATCTTGGACAATGGACAGCCTGTTTTCCCCAAAACTAGCGAACCTTGTGGTATCTCTTTAACTTGTATTGCAATCTGAAGGAAATACACTGAGATTCCTTGAATCTTTTACACTCTCCAATCTCCTCTTGCTGTCAAAAAATGACCAGCAACCCTTCAAACCAATTTGCCCCTTTGTTTGCTTGAAGTTTGGCCTTTAATTATGCCTGATTTTGCTGGAAATTCCTGAGGAATAATGGGGATAGGTTGGAGGATGAGAGGAAAATACTGAGGAGAGGGAAATTTCTGAATTTTGTTGAGGGTAAATCAAGAAAATCAGTTGCTGCCCTGTTTAGACAGCCATGGAAATTGTCATAGACTACCACTCAAGACCTCCCGAAACTGTCATCACCCATAGTCAAATGACAATCGCTTGGTCTAGAAGCCTGCCCTCATGGCTGCAAATGGTCTCCAACAGCAAGTAACCTTATCACATAGCCTCTCTCCAACTAGTGCATTGCAAAATGACTCTCTTCACTTGCATGGGCAAGTTTTCCCAAGTAACAACCTACCGAAAACAATTTCCAACATTATCCAACTTTATTAAATTAATTTTCAAAACATCAATTTTGAAAATTAATTTAATAATTATTTATGGCTCAAAAAAATAATATGACTCACCAATACTCATACTTAGGGCTAATTAAATGGTCTAGGCCAAATTTTGACACCGAGTAGTACTATCTAGTACCTATCCAACATCCAAATGCTACACTCCACATGTGAAAGTCACATTTGTCAAATTAAATGATCAGTTATAACTAACCTACACTTCACATGTGCAAGTCACATCTGCACATTTGATTAACTTTTAATCAAATGCTAAGCAAAGTATCAAAATTTCACATCCTTGTGACCATGCTTACATGTTTTTATGAAACCACACTTCATTTACTCAAGATAATAGTTATCAAAGCAAGGATATTTTAGAAAATGTCAAGAGAAGTGTGCATATTAATTGTCGGAAAGCGAACCCAAGCTTCCTTCTCGGATGGGGTGGTAGTTGACCTAATTTAACAAAATTTCCAGCAAGCATAACATTCACTAAACTGAAATAAATACATTATCAAATTAACCTCGGACAGAAAAATCCCGATCTCCTCCAAAACTAGTGCCCCTTGCAGTGTTTCTTTAAATTGTTTAATTGATTTTGTAGTGCACTAAGATAAGGACAAATCTCTCTACAAATTCCAATATATTAGGCTTTTATCAATGACCACCTGCATCAAGATCCAATATGATTCTGAAACAGGTTGGGCATAAATTGAATATAATACACTTGCATGCGGGTCAACTTCGATGTGGATATCCAATCTTCATCGGGGATCTACTCTAAATACTTCATGTCCAGCATCTGATCTTTGGGCTTCTGTTTAATAGACACACACTTTGAGGTGGCTAAGAAATCCTAATTTCTGCTCTTAGATTAGGGTTTCATAGCAAAAGCATTGCCATCACCTTTCACATAGCTGAGCAAAACTGTGAATGGCTGGGAAGGCCTGATAGATTGTCAAAGGATAGAGAATGTCTCTTGAGGAGAAAGAAAATATAATGATTCAACCCTCAAACAGTGATCAGCATCAAAATCCCCAAATTTGCCCCTTGATTTGAAGCAGATGTAAGCACAAATTAGGTCTTCTACACTTGCACGCGAGTCACCCTTGCTGTAGATGAGGAATCCTTCTCAAATCTACTGTAATTTCTCAAATTTCCATCAAATCCCCTTGTTGCATGGCTGAGATTTGATGGCACACTTCTCAAGACAGCTAAGAAACCCTAATTTCTAAAAATATTCAGAGCTACATCAGCAAATTAGTGCTGAGAAATATCAAATCTGCTCAAGAAGAAGAGAGGAGCAGCAAATTAGACAAAATTCTCCGAATTTATTGGGACAAAAATGCCTGCACAACAGTTGCCCTACAGTTCAAGCCCTAGAAAATATTATAGATCAGGTCTCTTTGCTGACCCTGATGGCTCAAATGCTGTCTCTTTGACCAGAATGAGAGAAGAACAGCCCAACATGGAAGCTACACTCGCATGCAGCTGTCCAAAACTGACCCAAACTTGACATTTGGCAAATTTCCATATTCACTAGGTCCTCCCTATGCAAAAACAAGCTACATAGAACATTCAATGTTGCTCTACCTCAATTTTAATTTTGTAACCTCTTTGAACTTGAAAGTGTTGAAACTTTTCACAAACCTTGGTCTAGGACATTAAATCATTTAAATCTCTAACCCCCATGATACCAAACGTTACTTCCAAGGGAAATTCAATGTCCTTGACCACGGCTGCATTTAATGCAGCCGACCTACATTATTTTTGGCATTTCTTTTGGGCTATTTATTTTGCCCAACCTCCACACACTTTTAGTTATTCTGATCACACGTTTTCGAATAGCTGATCGTAGAGACTACTTCGAGGTTCACAGATTGTGAGATCTTCAAGGTGGAGACATACACGGACATACACTCTGCAGCCGTGTATGTATCTACTCCCTTATACAACATTCTTCATTGCAGAATTTGTGTTCCTGTGTGTGTGTGTGTGTGTGTGTGTGTGTGTGTGTGTGTGTGTTCACTCTCTCTCTTGGTCATACGCTTCCGCAACATATCACTTTGACATCGTATCAAAGCATTGAAGGATAGACTAAGGGTGGTGGACCTACATGAATGTGGGCGTAGGTGCGCGAGAAAGGAGCAGAGTTGCTGAAGCTGATGCTGATTGTTGCTGTTTGAGAAGGAAGAAGGCTGTGTTTTGGGTCTTCAAGTGCAGATTTTACCTTTTCATCACCTCCTATAGGTGAAGAAGGAGCGAGATGAGTCGAGAAGAGCCCTAGCAGGCTGCATTACAATAGCCAAAGGGGGCTGCTTTTTGTGTTTTGTGCAAGCATTTTAGGTGACAATGTCTTTTGAGGCCGAGAGACAGTTTCAAGCGATCATGGACCGCAAGGTGCCCGTGTTACTGCCTCTTCCATCAAATCAAAAGCTCGATGGCAAGAACTATTGTATCAAAAGCCATTTTGGAGTTCTATGATTTGGCGGAGCTTGTTACAGAGGCTATCCACCGTCCTTCTTCGAGAGTCAAGTCCAAACTCTCTACAAGTGATAAGTTGGAGTTGGCAAAGGCTCGGGCGCATTGAGACAAACTAAATGCTCACATCCGCTCGTTTTTATTTCTCTCATACAACAGCTGTGATCTCCCATATAGAGCATTTGACAGTGGCCCGGGAGATATGGTTGGAGCTTGATTAGATGTATAATCGCATAACCATCATGAAACAAGTTTCTTTGAAAGTGCAGATGAGGACCATGAGTGTCAACAAATCATCTTCTATGCAAAAGCATATCATCAAGTTGAGACAGCTTCAAATGCAAGTGTAGAACACAGGAAAGGTGATCACTTCTGAAGCCATGGCGATAACTCTTCTTTCACAGTTTTCGCCTCATTTCAGTGATTTTTATTCTGCCTTGATTGCCTCAGGGCGATCAGAGACTCTTCGTTGGGAGAAGTTGGTTCCTATGGTCTTGGACCAAGAGGAGCAATTGAAAGGGACCAGTGCTTCTAAATCAGAGGCATTGATAGGTCAGCCCCCTCAGAAGAAGGGAAATGACCAAAAGAAGAACAAGGAAAAGGAAAAGAAATCCACTTGCCACATCTGTGGCAAGACATGTCACTAGAAGAAGGACTGCCCCAACAAGGAGGAGGAGGAGGAATCTTTGAAGGATTCCTAAGCGGTGGCTACTCCCTCATCAGCTACTTTCCTCCACTTGGAGGTGGTTAAGGCATCAAACTTGAAGGTCTCTAATGCTCCAATGACATCCCCATGCACTAAGGAGTGGATTGTTGACAATGGTGCTTCCTGACACATGACTCCTACAGCAAGTGTTGCTCATTTGCAGCCTTCGCATGGACACATTCTCATCGGTGATAGTTCTTCTATCCCTATTCAAGGACAGGGTAATATGCATCTTATTCGAGATGGGCAAGATGGTGCCCATACATTTGAGGTGCTTTATATCCAGCCTTGGGATACCATTTGCTTTCAATACACAAGCTTTGTGCCCTCAGTCTCTTAGTCGAGTTTGATGTGGATTCCTTTCGGACTCTTGATGGTGGATCAAGACAGGTCCTTGCTTCAAGTTATGAGGAGAATGGAATCTACGAGTTGCAGTCTTCTTCTGCCACTTCTGCCTTGACTTCTCTTCTTCTTACCTCTCAAACACAATCTGAGCTTTGGCATGCTCAGTTTGGCCGTCTCAACTATGATTACCTACGGAAGGCATCTAAGGGACAGCTTCTTTGAGGTTTTTCAGATATTGTGGTAAGCCAGCAACCGTGTGTATCCTGCATTTGTGGGAAGATGTTCCCAGTAAGGCTTCAAGGCAGTCTTTAGCACCCCTAGAGCTTGTTTCTACTGATCTTTGTGGACCAATGAGGACCGAGTCCCTTAAAGGGAGCTTGTATTTCATGCTAATTGTGGATGATTACAATAGGATGACATGGGATTATTTATTGAAGCTGAATTCGAAGACTTTCTCCAATTGACGGATTGGTTGCTCTTTAAGGAGAACCGATCGCACTGAAAACCAAAGATCTTATGATCGGATAAGGGAAGAGAATTTGTTTCTAATGAGCTTACTCATTTTTGTGCAAATCGTGGTATTCACCAGGAGATTGCCAGCACAAGCACCCCTTAGGAGAATGGCATATTGGAGCAAAGGAATCGTAGTGTGATCGAGATGGCCCGTACCATGATGGAGCATCGACAGACACCTCAATGTCTATGGGCTGAGACTATGGCTACTTCAGTTCACATTCTTAATCAATCGCAGTGTGATCGAGATCGACCCTACCATGATGGAGCATCGACAGACACCTCAATGTCTATGGGCTGAGACTATGGCTACTGCAGTTCACATCCTCAAACAACAGACACCTCAATGTCTATGGGCTAAGACTGTGGCTACTGCTAAGACACCTCAATGCGATGGAGTTGGAGCTAGAGTTGGAGTCGATTGAGAGGAACGGCACTTGGTACCTTGTGCCTAAGCCTTCTCATAAGAACGTAATTGGAGTCAAATGGGTCTTCAAGTCCAAGTACTGCAGTGATGGCACGTTGGACAAGCACAAGGCTCCCCTTATTACTAAAGGTTTTGCACAACGCCTAGACATTGATTTCCAAGATACTTTTGCCCCTACAGCTCGGATGGCTACTATTCGTGCAATTCTTGCCTTGGGTAGCCATAGAAGATGGCCGGTCTATCAGCTAGATGTGAAGTCTGCCTTCTTGAATGGGACGTTGAAAGAGGAGATTTATGTTGAGCAACCTCCAAGTTTTGGTTCTTTTGATGGTAAGCTATACAGGTTGTAGAAAGCCCTCTATGGCCTTAAGCAAGCTCCCCGTGCTTGGAATGAGAAGATTGACTCATTCCTCCAAAAGCACTTGGGGTATCAGCATTCAAGGCTGACACACAGCTTTATGTCCACACCTTAGGCGCAGGTCCTATGCTATTTGTCCTTTATGTGGATAACTTGATTGTGACGGGTAACCATGTCCAGATGGTCGAGCAAACAAAGGCAGCACTTCATGAGAAGTTTGAGATGAAGGATATGGGACTTCTTCACTTCTTTCTGGAGCTACGCCAACATAGAGACCACCTTCTACGGGTCCACGACCAAACAGCCGAGAACACACAGCAACGCACCCTCCAAGAGTTCTACAGACCCTCGGCCACCCCCTCTACAACAAAGACTACATCCAACCGATAGAGACCACCTTCTACGGGTCCGGGACCAAACAGCTGGGAACACACAGCAATGCACCCTCCAAGAGTTCTACAGACCCTCGGCCACCCTCTCTACAAAGAGGACTACACCCAACCGACCAATGGCCCCACCCTGAGAAGTCACCTTGGATAGAGCTACAAAGAGAGGCAGAGCTCGTTGCCCACACCCAGCAGACCCACGCCTCCGCAGGAGACATCACCTACAGATACAGCGGATGCTATAGTGCCATCAAGAAGCCATAATCCGCTGCTTCAACCTCTCCATGCTAGAGAGGCCCATGCGGGACATCTTAAGATAACCATGCTCCATGAGCAATTCCACACTGCACTTGAAGTGTATCTAGATTGTATCGAGTCTGTATACCATTTTGTACCTACTCACCTAGTTCACCATAACACTACCTGTAGAAAATTTCCAGCCACCATATACATGACATAAAACTAAAAATCAATCCAAAACTATTATTAGAAACTCTCATTGGATGCATCCATAACTCATGTTTCTCAATTGTTTTAACTATCAACCATAGAAAAGCATTAATTCAGCATAAAGCATGGCTGAAAGTATCAATGGCATTTACTAACATGATGTTGTCCATAGAACCAACTTTAAACCATTGAAAACTGAGCATAGTTTGATCATAAACTAATCACTTGCAGATCTGAGAATTGATCACAACTACTGCAAATGTAACCATAAACTGATCACAAACTCATTGCAAAAATTGACCAGCAATCGGTGCAAAAATTGATGCAAAATTGATTCTAAAAGTGAACATAAACATTTCTCAAACTGATCAAAAACCGAGCTAAACTTATCAAAAAATTTGTCTCAAAATTAAGGCAAAATTCATGTCGAATTGATTATAGGCTGATACAAAAGTATAGTTCTAGTGACTAGGTAAAACTTATACTCATCTGCATACATCTCACACTAACTAGTACACTAAGTAGTGACCTCATGGCAAAGATACTGTCAGCACAATACCTTGGATGCATGCTAAATACATCCGAGATCCACTACATACGAGAGTTGTCCATAACTAGTAGAGTGGAAGTGCTACCTCCCCCTTGAGCATCAGACAATACTTCGAACCTCTACTCTACTGAACTTGATTGAGCCCGAACTAAAGTCAACTCTAACTGAAAGGCATCCAGGTAAAACTTAAACAACGGATGATGGTCTTCCAAGTCATCCTCTTCCATCCATTTGGCATCCATTGGTGAATAATTCTGAAATTTTACCAATTATCTTCTGGAAACTTTACCTTTAACCTTTCTTTCCTTATGTGTCAAAAATCTACTCGAGCATCAAAATACAGCTCCTTCATTCATTCAGCTCCTTAACCTCAAGCTGAATTTTAGCAAACATATCCTCTAACACATCACCATAAAAAGGCCTTAACAAACTAATATGAAAGGCATTGTGTATCCATCAATGTGAAGGTAATTTCAGACCGTCGCATCTCTGATCTTCTCCAAAACTTGGAAGAGCCCATAATATCTCATACCCAACTTCACATACAATCTTACTCCTCCTTCCATCTTTTTCAGCCTTGCCTTTTCAAAACACAGCAATATATAATCGCTCTTTGTAAATTGCAAAGCACGTCTATGATGATGAGCTACCCTATTTTACTTTTCCTGTGATCTCTGATGTGCATACTTTATCTTTGCATAGGCTGCATCCAAGTTTTCCACATAACAATCAACCTCAAAGATCTGATCCTTAGTTTGCAAGATAGGTGGTACCTTGTTGCCACCCTCAACCACCTCAAATGAAGCTTTGCTAGTGAAACTATGCACTGTGTTGTTGTAAGCAAACTCAACCAAGGGAAAATACTGCTCTTACTATGTCTTGTGGTCTAAAACATAGCATCTCAAAAGATCTAACACCGTGAAATTTGCTTCTTGAGACTAAAAGCATCTGCCTACGGATGGAAGGATTATGAGAATTTCAACGTTGTTCCCACATTCTCAAACAAAGCCCTTCCAAAATAAACTAGTCATCCGAGGGTCTCATTGCTCAAAAACTAATGATCGACTCTGGCATATCATGATACTTAAAGATATGCTACAAAAACAATTGTGCCATATGATCAACCTGTATTTTCTTCTTCACCGGAATGAAATGGGCTTGTTTGCTAAACCTACAAATGATAGTCCATATCTCATTATTCCATGTAGGTGTCCTAGAAAGCTCAAAAATAAAGTCCATTGCAATGCTCTGCCAAAGCCTATTTGTAATAGGCAAGGGCTGCAATCAACCCAGCATCTTTTATTTATCATGCTTTACCTTCTGACATATGATGCATGTCCTAACAAACTGTTCTATATCATGCCACAAAGCTGGCTAATTAAAAAAATGCTCCACTGCATTAACCATGGCATTAATACCTCTGTGTCCTCCATACGGAGAAGCATGACTTTCAGTGATAACTCTTGCCCTTAATCGCTTTGTGACACACAGTCGTCCATGCATCATTAGAAATCCATCTCTTAGCACAAAGTACTCATGTCTCTGGCCATTACAAAGCTGATCATAAACATTAGCAAATTCTGAATCAACAACATATTAATCTCTCATGGCATCCAACTCAGTGTGATAAACCATGTTGACGACTGAAATTTGTGGCTTACGTGATAGTGTATCAACCTTAACATTCTTTTTACCATCAATATGTACAATCTGAAAATGAAACTTAGAGAGAAAATTTGCCCATCTCATATGCTTCTCTGAAAACTTTGTTTGCATCAAGAAATACCTCAAAGTCTGATTGTTTATGTACATTGTAAAATCAGTCTCCAACAAATAATGCTTCCATGTACACAATGTTAGAGATCACAGCCAGGCAAAGGCAGGTGTGCAGTCGGACAGGCAGTCGGACTGCCACATGGCAGTCCGACCAGTGCAGGCAGTCGGCTGCATTTAATGCAGCCAACAGGATATTTTTCTGCGCCCTATTTTGTCCAGATTCTGGCTATAAATAGCCGACATCTCCAGCAGTCTCCTACACTTCTCTGCTCGCAGATTACAGACCGGTGACGCGCAGATTCCATCTCTGTTCGCAGATTTCAGACAGGAGACAGTGCAGACTGCAGCGGACTTCGAGGTGAACAGCAGTTTGCATCGTCGAGGTGGAGACATGCAGTCCAACGCACTGCGCCCGTGTATATATCTGCATATCTTTGTATTCAGCACACTTTATACAGCAGATCTTCATCTTCCACTGTCTCTTTCTCTCTCTTCTCTTTTTGCGTTCTCTCTCTCTCAGTCCTACGCTTCCGCACCGCTGCACTCTGACATGGTATCAAAGCAGTGTTAGAGGGCTGACTGAGCGCAGAATCAACCTGAAGAGGAGTTTCTATCGCGACACAAATTTGCATTTTTTGCATTTAAGGGCAGACAAGAGGGCTGCACCTTGGAACAAGGCTGAAGCAAGTGTGGGCGCACAGGAAAGGAGTCCAGGTGGTGGATTTGCTGCTGTTTACTGCTGTTTGACGCGGAGGAAGTTTGAGTTTTCAGCCTACAAGTGCAGGTTTTGCTTTTTCATCGCCTCCGGCAGGTGAAGAAGGTTCAGGACGCGGAAGAGCCTTAGCAGGCTGAGTTTTCCCAGTCAGAGGGGGTTGCTTTTGCGTTTGTGAAGGCATTACAGGTGAAGATGTCTACAGAGATTGACTTGGAGTTCCAGTCGATTATGGACCGGAAGGTGCCTGTCTTACCGGCTCTTCCTGCAGATCAGAAGCTCGACGGCGACAATTACCGCATTTGGCGCGTCATGATGTTGGAAGGCTCAGTCTCATTGGGACAAACTGAATGCCAGGATTCGTTCCTTTCTCTTTCTATCTTGTACTACAGCCGTGATCGCTCACATTGAGCACTTGATGGTGGCTCGGGAGATATGGCTGGAGCTTGATCAGATGTACAATCGGATGACCCTTATGAAGCGGGTTTCTTTGGAGGCACAGATGCGGACCTTGTCCGTAAACAAGTCTTCTTCGCTCCGGGAGCACATTAACAAGCTAAGGCAGCTTCAGATGCAGGTTCAGAAATGCGGGGAAGCCGATTTCCTCCGAAGACATGGCGATCACACTTTTGTCCCAGTTGCCGCCACGATTCGGTACATTTTACTCTGCCCTTATTGCTTCGGGGCGAGAGTCTACTCTTCAGTGGGAAGAGTTGGTTCCTATGGTCTTGGACCAAGAGGAACAGTTAAAGGGACAGAATGCTTCCAAGTCGGAGGCGCTGACAAGTCAAGCCTCTCAGAAGAAGGGGAAGGACCAAAAGAAGAAGAAGGGGGATAACAAGTCCAAGAAGGACAAGGACAAAGACTCCACATGCCATATTTGTGGAAAGACTGGCCATTGGAAGAAGGATTGCCCTGACAAAGACAAGAAGGACACCAACAAGAAGGATACCAAGGATTCTGGAGCGGTGGCTGCACCCTCATCAGCTGCATTTCTTCATCTAACCGTCATTGAGGACGCTTCACCGAATGCTTCTGATGCTGCGATGACGGCCCCCCAGGCTTGAGAGTGGATCGTTGATAGTGGTGCCTCCTGGCACATGACTCCTTCATCAGATGGTGTTGCCCAGTTGCGACCCTCACGTGGGCAAATTCTCATTGGAGATAGCTCTTCCATATCTATTGCAGGTCGGGGTAAGATGCAGCTTATTCCAGATGGACGAGGTGGTACCCATACCTCTGAGGTTTTGCATGTACCAGGCTTAGGGTATCATCTCCTGTCAGTTCATAAGATTTGCTCCCTTGGCCTTTTGGTGGAGTTTGACAGTACTACGGTGCGGGTCCTTGATCGTGGATCGAGGAAGGTTCTATCATCCGGATATCAGGAGAACGGCATTTATAAATTGAAGTCTTCTACCGCCCTCTCTACTCTTCTTCTTACCTCTCAGTCACAGTCAGAGTTATGGCATACTCGATATGGTCACCTCAACTATGATTATCTTCGGAGGGCGTCACGTGGACAGCTTGTTCGAGGGTTGCCGGATATAGTGGTGAGCCAGCAGCCATGTGTCTCCTGCATTCGGGGGAAGCAGCATAGGGATGCCATTCCCCACACAGCTTCGCGGCGGTCTACTTCACCGATGGAGCTTGTATCTACGGATCTATGTGGCCCTATGAGGAATGAGTCCTTGCGCGGGAGCTCGTACTTCATGCTGATCGTAGATGACTACAGCAGGATGACATGGGCCTATTTTTTGGCATTAAAGTCAGAAGCTTTCTCACACTTCAAGGATTGGCTTCTCTTTGAGGAGAACAAATTGGGTCGGAAGTTGAAGACCTTGCGATCCGACAAGGGCGATGAATTTGTTTCTAATGAGTTTGCTCGGTTTTGTGCAGATAAAGGAATTCACCAGGAGTTTGCCAATACCAACACTCCTCAAGAAAATGGCATTCTTAAACGGAAGAACCGCAGTGTGATTGAGATGGCGCGCACCATGATGGAGCACCGACAGACCCCTCAGGTTCTGTGGGCCGAGGCTGTGGCTACTGCAGTCCACATCCTTAATCGATCCCCTACTTCGGCCGTTGAAGGGATGACCCCGTTTGAGGCTTACTTTGGGACCAAGCCAGATGTTTGTTACTTTAGGGTCTTTGGGTGTAATGCCTATGTTCACATTCCCAAGGCTCACAGGTGATAAATTTGAAGCAGCTTCCCAAAGACAAGTATTTGTTGGCTACAGCTCCCAGTCCCAAGGCTATCGATTGTATGATCCCGTCAAGCGGGATGTGTACACTAGCCGCGATGTGCGGTTTGTGGAGGATCCGGCCATATCAACGGGTGAGGAGCATCCCGTTCTTGGATATCCAGGGGAGAGTTGGGCTCCTTCTACGGTTCCACTGGAGCCCGTGCCTTTTGATTATGATTCTGTTTCTGACACAGGGTCTACTGTTCCACCGATCACCCCTGAGGAGTTACCACCGGTGGATATTCCAGTGTCTTCAGCTGATGGAGAGAGACGAGGGGAGGTTCGGCCTCCTCCTCGCTGGGCCCGTGACACACTCCGTGATTCAGGGATCGAGGGGGTTCCTGAGGAGTGGGGACCGCAGGATGGTTCGCGGCGGTCACGGCGGCACCAGGCACATTCGACGGAGCTTGTATGCTCTAACTATTGTTTGATGACCCGTGTTATGCACGATCGAGAGCCCACCTCCGTGAAGGAGGGGGTCTTCTCTTTTTGCGTTCTCTCTCTCTCAGTCCTACGCTTCCGCACCGCTGCACTCTGACACACAATGCATGAATTACAACCAAGAACTCTTTCTCATAGACCTGCAAATTCTTTTCTACACCATAGAGAATTCGGCTCTCATAAGCTACGACTCGGCCATCTATAAAAACAGACGCAACATTGTTACCACATGTATCACACTGAACTACAAATAACTTCCTTAGATCAAGCAACACAAGCAGAGGATCTAAAGTCATCTTTTCCTTTAACTTTTCAAATGCTGAAATTTCCACTATTATCCATCTAAATGGCACATCCTTCTTCTGCAAAGTATATAGTGGAGATTCAATTTCAACAGCCCGCATCATACTTCCTGTAGTAAGAATATAAACCCGAGAAGTTACGAATCTCATGCACATTTCTCAAAGATGGCCATGATCATATTGCGTTAATCTTCGCAAGGTCCATATGAGTACAATCAACCGATACAATACGCCCAAAAAGTGGATTTCATGCAAAAAGATTTCACTTTTCTTGTCATTGATAACTAGCCTATGCTCACGCAATTCATTGAACACACTGTCCAAGTGCCTTCTATGCTCTTCCTTGTTCTTTAAATAGACAATCATGTTATCAAAGAAAACACCCACAAATCCTCTATGTGGCCTAAAAATAGATCCATCATCCTATTGAAAGTGACGGGAGCATTTGTAACCCCAAAAGGCATGACAAGAAACTCAATATAACCCAAAAGATGTTCTGAAAGCTGTCTTAGGCACATCCTTCGATCTAATGTGCATCTGATGATACCCACTTTTCAAATCGATATGACTGAATATGGCTACCACCTATAATCTATCCATAGCATCATCGATCCAAGGAATCGAAAAGGATTCTTTATCGTGATTTTGTTTAGAGCACCATAATCAATGCACATATGCCATAAACTATTCTTTTTCTACACCAAATGCACTAGAGAACAAAAAGGAGATGAGCTGGGCTGAATCAACCCTTGTTCTAACAACTCATTCACCTGACTCATAATCTCCTCCTATTGAGTTGCACCAACTTTGTAGGGTGGCTTATTAGATAGGCTACTTCCAAGGATAAAACCTATGGCATGATCTTTTGAGCAATTAGCATACATTCTTGCTATCATATTTATCCTTAGTAAAAACCAAGTACGTTGAAAGATGATTTTTCAATACTTTAGAAATGGCAGCTACAGATACAACAGGGATAAATTCGCCTTTCAACTTTACGTCAAATGTAAGTGTCTTTCCATTATGCTGAATAGTGATCTTTTTGAGACGAGAATCAATCGTTATATCTTTTTTGCATGAGAATCAATCATTGCATGTACACGGTGACACCATGGCATGCCAAGCAATACATCACAACCCTCAAGTGAAGCAACAAAGAACTCTTCATTGTCCACATATCCCTATATATGCAATCGAAGCTTTCCAATTAGTGGTGTGACAAGCTCTGCATAGCCTTTACAAGTCATTCCAACTTTCCCCCGTGAATCCCATCTCATCCTCTCTAATACCCAGACGAGCTACCATATCGACAGAGATGAAGTTGGCTCATACAACATTATCAAAGAAAATCAATGCATGTTGATCCCTAAATTTGCCCTATCTATGCACAACTTAGTAGCATCATCATTAGGCTCATTATTAACAACATCGCACACCAATCCTACTGATGTTTTGGGCTTCTTTCTTTTAGAATCTCCCTGATTTTTTTATTTCCTAGCTTGCTGCCTAGCAATGTAATCCTCCTACTCACAAATAAAACATTTATCTCCAACCATCAATTCCCTTCGTTGTGCCAATGTTTTTGAGCCTTTTCTTTGCTGTTTTGGCCTCATTATAGGCTAATTTTCAGATCTGACCCTTTTCTCAGCCTTAACAACTTTTTATTCAGCCTCTCCCCGCTCTCTATGAATCCCGGATCCTTCTCATGAGCAAAGCATCAGCTATAGCATCAGTCTCTATGAGCTGAGACATGCTAGACATGGTGGATTTAATGCAAAAATCCTTGATTCCTTTAGGCAGGCCACAAACATATTTTTCCACTTGCTCATGAAGGAATATAGGGCAATAAGAAGTAATAGGCAGCAATGCATCCCAAACTTTTTATTGTATTGCTCCAAATTCTTACATTCCTTAGCATCCAGCAAGTTGTCATGATATCCACCTCAAAGATACTTGTCAATCAATTTGATGCAAACATTTACTAGAATTGTACCCACGGTGATGGCGCTCTTACCTTGCATCAAAAGAGTGGACCACCACTACAATGCATTCCCTTCAAGAAAGTGGCTGCCTTTCAAATCTTCAAGGACGTGGTGAAGCTCTCCCCTAAGAGGCTACATCAAACTACTGGATGAAATTCAAACCTTTCAACCTATCTTGGTGCACCACTAAAGGACTCAAACTTCACTGCTTTTCCACCCTCATCATAGTCTTTTGTTGCCCCTTTGGGTGTCAAGTTGCCATACACTAGCTACTGCAGAAAGGGTGCACTTGCTGAATTTACATCAAAACCAACACCAAATGGAGCATTTGCATGACCAACATTCATTCCTTGAGTCCCATAAGCATTTGGGAATACAAATGCATTACCAAACATGCTACTTTGTACCCCAAGCATCAACTCAATGCTGCCATACATAGAGTTTTGCATATTTCCAACCATACTCGAATACATTGGGCCTTGCATACCATGCATTGGCTATTGTATACCATGGGGATTTGTCCTATACATTCCCATATGCGGTCCCTGTCCAACCATAGCATGAAAAATTATGCTTCCAACAAAATATCGTAGCTGCCCCATCATAACATGCATGCCCAGCTGTCCAAAATCCATTGGATTGGCACTTCCATGATGGCCTTGCATTTGCGTTCCTTGCCCCATAGGTACCAATTATTTCGCTTCATTAGCATCTTTGGGAGCTTCAAATGAAGGCTTTGGCATTACCTTCGATGCACCTTGTTGTCCCAAAGGTGTAGAAGATGTCTTCTTCTTCTTGCCTTTACTGTCCTTCTTCCGAGCATTCAAAAATTGGGTGAATTGAGGATCCTTTGCCAATTCAACAAAGAGATTTGCTGCTATCCTCATCTAATTCTTGAACTGGTCATCAACTTCCTCTTCACTTTGCTGGTCATCAACCTCATTATGCCTTGAAGGCCCTGCAACTTGCCCAATAGCAACATTTTCGGCTTCATGTCCATGGTTTGAGCCTTGTCCGAGATCAGGCATTGCATTTTCTTCATTCCCATGTGAATCTTCATACTAAGAGGCATCACCACTACTTGATTGCATCTCAATGTATGAAAACATTGCTGTAATTTCTCAACTGAGAGCAAAAATCAACACTAGCACAAAGCTTTGGCTTTGCAATCAAGTGCCTCACACCCACTAAATCAAGGAATTGAGTGATATCCCAGAAATGGAACCATAAAACCAACCTTCCTTCTTGAAAAGGGTAATTTCTTAATTAAGCACTTAATTACAACAATCAACAAATAAACATAAATTGAAATACGCAATTTACCTTAACAATCTTAGACAATAAATACCCGGTTGGCCCCAAAACAGACACCCCTTTCAATATATCTTTAACTTTAATTGCTAATGAATTGAGTACAAGTTGCTCTCCTTTGCTATTCCAAAAGCTCATTGCTATACATACAATCAACAAGCAATTTAGGCTAATTGCCCCTTGACTTTCACCCAAGTATTACACAAATGAAACCACCAACTGGCCAAATGTTGCCCCAATTCACAATGGATGGTCTGGCATTTGAAATCCCTATCCATTCCATGAATTTTAGGTACTGATTTCAATGTACGATGCTTTCTCTTGTTGGAATAGATCCCGAGGTGGCTGCTAAACCCTAATTTCTATAGAAATTTAGGGTTTACAACACTGATCTCTCTGCTGGCCACCAAAATTGGCTAAGGTTTACTCAAAATGACTGAGAAATGCTGAGATCTCCTGCAAATGGGTTGGAGAAGGTGAAAGAAAGCCAAGATAAGAGAGAAATTTGATTTTAGGGTTTCCAGCAGTGATCTCTCTATCCACCAAATTTGGCTGAGATTTGCTCAAAATGACTGAGAAATGCTGAGATCTCCTAGGAGCAAATGGGTTGGAGAAGGTAAAAGAAAGTCAACATGAGAGAGAAATCTGATTTTCTTCATGAGAAAACCCTAATTTTTACCTAGTGCCTACTCTAGCCTACATTTAATGCAGTCACCTATTGGCAAGCATCTCCAAAGTGTTGTCACCTGATTAACAATGCTCTTGCCAGCCCTTGGAAGGTGACTCCTTACTGTCCTCTGTTTGTTCAAGTCCCCCAGATGACTATCTTCTGTAGCAAATTGCTATTCTCTAATCAAAAAATGGACGCTAGCTCTCTCTTGCTCTCGCTCTCTCTACCCCCACCCCCTTCCGAGCTACAAACTGACTGAATGGCTGAGACCCAGCCCCTAAAACGTTTTCTCAATTTACATAGCCATTTTTGCCATGTAGCATCTTTCTAAACCCATTTTTCAGCATTATCCAACCATTTAATTAATTTTCAAAATTAACTAACCTTGAAAATTAGTTTCAGCCCTTCTAACCCTACCCAAAATTAAATGTGCCTATCCATAATATACTTGGCTAGGCCATTTGCAACTTGGAGTGGTCCCCAACCTCTTTTGACCCTAAGATTGGAATTAATTAATTAATTAATGCTAGTCGCTCGTGTCACCACGGACACTTATTGGCCAAATAACTGTCCTGAGGTCAAAACCGACACCAACAACTAAACCCCAAAGCCTAGCTTGCATAACTTATCACAACTTTTTGTTAGAGATTGTCATTTCCTGGACAGCTAGGAGTGTTACATTGTGCAGAGCAGGTCAGAGCAGCAAACAGGCAGATGCCACGTCAGCAGCCACATCATCACTGCCAGGGCAAATGCCACATGGCAGTCTGGACAAGTGCAATCGGCCAATCCAATCGGATAGTTCTGCACCAGTCGGCTGCATTTAATGCACCCGACCTGGTCATTATTTGGCATTTCTTTCTGCTACTTATTACAGCCCTCCAGCACATTGTCTATCACTTGTATCTGACAGATTACAGCCTGTTGATGACAGAGATAGCACTCGGGCTGACGGAGATCAAGGTCCTCAAGGCAGAGACATACGCAAATATTCTCTCTGCACCTATGTATAATTATGCATTCTTATACAGCATTCTTCACTGCAGATTTCTTGCGTTTCACTCTCTTTCTCTCTCTCCGTTCACTCTTTGTCACGATCATTCACTTCTGCATTGCTTCACTTTGACATGGTATCAAAGCATTGGACCTATCTGAAGAGGAGTTTTCAGCACGACACAAGGCTGCGTTTTCAATCTTCAAGTGCGAGCAGGTGGGCTGCACATCAGAACAAGGCTGAGGCGACCATGTGTGTGCGAAAAAAAGAGAAGATTTGCTGAAGTCACTGCTGTTTTTCTGCTGTTAGAGAAGATAGAAGGCTGTGTTTTTGGCCTTCAAGTGCAGATTTTACCTTTTCATCATCTTCGATGGCTAAAGAAGGTTTGGGAATCGGAGACAAGAGCCCTAGCAAGCTGTGTTTTCACAATCAAAGGGGGCTTCTTTTGCATTTGTGCAAGCATTGCAAGTGAAGATGTCTATAGAGACTGACATGGAGTTCTAGGCGATCATGAACCGGAAGGTGCCTCTCTTACCGGCTCTTCCATCAAATCAAAAGCTTGATGGCAACAATTACCGTATCTGGCAAGTGATGATGTTGGCCATATTGGAGTCTTATGATTTGGCAAAGACTGTGATGGAGAAGATCAACCGGCCCTCGGTGAGAGATGAGTCCAAACTCTCATCTAGTGCTCGTGCGGAGTTGACCAAAGCCCAGTGTCATTGGGACAAACTGAATGCCAAGATTTGTTCTTTTCTTTTTTTGTCTTATACTATAGCCGTGATAGCTCACATCAAGCACTTGACGGTGGCTCGAGAGATACGGTTGGAGCTCGACTAGATGTACAACCGGATGACCCTGATGAAGAGGGTTTCTTTGGAGGTGCAAATGCGAACCCTGTCTGTGAACAAGTCTTCTTCACTGCGAGAGCACATCAACAAGCTGAGATAGCTTCAGATGCAGGTTCAAAATGCGGGGAAGCCCATTTCCTCCAAAGACATGGCGATCACTCTATTGTTCCAATTGCCGCAACAATTTGGTACTTTTTATTCCACTCTTATTGCTTCAGGGCGAGAGTCGACTCTTTGATGGGAAGAGTTGGTTCCTATGGTCTTGGACCAAGAGAAGCCATTGAAGGGACAGAATGCTTCCAAGTAGCAAGCATTGATAAGTCAAGCCTCTCACAAGAAGGTGAATGACCAAAAGAAGAAGGAGGAGGACAACAAACCAAAGAAGGACAAGGAGAAAGGATCGACATGCCATATTTGTGGTAAGACCGGCCATTTGAAGGAGGATTGCCCTGACAAGGACAAGAAGTACACTAAGAAGAAGGACACAAAGGATTCTAAAGCGATGGTTGCATCCTCATCAGCTGCTTTTCTACACTTAGCAGCCATTGAGAACCCTACATCGAAGACCTGTGATGCTGCAATGACAACTCCCCAGGTTCGAGAGTGTATCGTGGACAATGATGGCTCATGACAAATGACTCTTTCGACAATTGGTGTTACCCATTTGCGACCGTTGCGTGGGCACATTCTCATAGGAGACAGCTCTTCTGTGTCTATTGCTACACGGGATGAGATGCAGCTAATTCCAAATGGATGTGGTAGTACCCACACTTTCGAGGTGTTCCATGTGTCAAGTTTAGGGTATCATTTGCTTTTGGTCCATAAGATTTGTTCTCTTGGTCTCTTGGTGGAGTTTAACAATGATGCTGTTCTAGTTCTTGATCGTGTATCGAGAAAGGTTCTCTCTTCAAGGTATGAGGAGAATGGCATCTACAAATTAAAGTCTTCTACCACTCTTACCTCTCAAACATAGTCCAAGCTATGGCATGCTCGATTTGGCCACTTGAACTATAAGTACCTTCGAAAGGCGACGTGAGGATCGCTTGTTCGAGGTTTGCCAGACATAGTGGTGAGCCAACAACCATATGTCTCCTGCATTAGTGGAAAACAGCATCGAGATACGATTCCCAACAAATCTTCGAGGCGGTCTACTTCACCTATGGAGCTTGTATCTACGAATCGTTGTGGCCCGGGTGAGGACCGGGTCCCTAAAGGGAAGCTTGTACTTCATGTTGATCGTAGATGACTACAGCGAGATGACATGGGCCTACTTATTGACGTTGAAGTTGAAGGCTTTCTCCCACTTCAAGGATTGGCTTCTCTTTGAGGAGAACCGATCAGGCCGGAGATTGAAGACCTTGCGATCAGACGAGGGTAGTGAATTTGTTTCTAATGAGTTTTCTCATTTTTGTGCAGATAGGGGCATTCACCAGGAGATTGCTAATACCAACACTCCTCAAGAGAGTGGCATTTTAGGGTGGAAGAACCGAAGTGTGATCGAGATGGCGTGCACCATCATGGAGCACCTACAGACACCTCAGTTTCTGTAGGCCGAGTCAGTGGCTACGGTAGTCCACATCCTAAATCAATCTCCCACTTCGGCCCTTGACAGGATGACACCTTTTGAGGCTTACTTTGGGGCTAAGCCTGATGTCTCTTGTTTCCGGGTCTTTGGGTGTGACGCCTATGTGCACATCCCGAAGATGCAACGTGACAAGTTTGAGGCAACTTCCCGAAGACACGTATTTGTTGGCTACAACTCCCAGTCCCAAGGTTATCGCTTGTTTGATCCCATCAAGCGAGATGTCTATACGAGCATGGAAGTTCCGGCCACAAAAGGGGGTAAGGAGCATCCCGTACTTGGAGATCCAAGGGAGACTTGGGCTCCAGAGACAGTTCCTTTGGAGCCCAAGTCTCTTGATGATGATTCTGCTTCAAATACAGTGTCTTCTCTTCCACCGCCCACCCCAGTGGAGCTTCCGTCGGCGGATGTACCCGAGTCTTCAGCAAATGCACAGCGACGAGGAGAGATCTAGCCTCCTTCTTGGGCCCATGACACACTCCGAGATTCAAGGATCGAGGGGGTTCCTGAGAAGTGGGAACTGCAAGATGAAGCGCAGAGATTACGGAGGCACCAGGCACATTCTTCGGAGCTTCTTTGCTCTAACTATTCTTTGATGACCCGTGTTATGCAAGATGGAGAGCCCACCTCCGTGAAGAAGGCTTTGTAGTCCGACCATTGGCGGAAAGCTATGCAAGCCGAGTTGGAGGCTATTGAGAAAAATGGTGCTTGGTACCTCGTGCCTCGTCCCTCTTACAAGAAGGTGATTGGCATCAAGTGGATCTTTAAGACCAAGTACCTTAGTGATGGTTCTTTGGACAAGCACAAGGCCCCCTTGCTGCTTAAGGTTTTGCTCAGCACCTAGGCATTGACTTCCATGATACTTTTGCCCCCACTGCTCGTATGGCGACTATTAGAGTTGTTCTTGCCTTGGCTGGCCATAGGAGATGGCCTATCTACCAGTTGGATGTGAAGTCGGCCTTCCTCAATGGTGACTTGAAGGAGGAGATCTATGTGGAGTAGTCTCCTAGCTTTGGATCCTCAAATGGGAAAGTATACAGGTTGAAGAAGGCCTTGTATGGCCTAAAGGATTCTCCGCGTGCATGGAACGAGAAGATTAACTCATTCCTTCAGTCAAAGTTGGATTATCGAGGTTCCAGGCCGATCCGCAACTTTATGTACATACTTCCAAGGTTGGTCGTGTATTGTTTGTGTTGTATGTTGATGATTTGATTCTTATAGGTGACCATGCACAGAAGGTCAAAGAGAGAAAGACAACTTTACATCAGACGTTCAAGATACAAACTTGGAGCTTCTTCATTTCTTCTTGGGTCACGAGGCTTATCAGTCTCATAGGGGGATTTTCATCTCTCAGCAGAGATACATTCAAGAGCTCTTGGTGACTTTTGAGATGAAGACTTGTCGAACCATTTCTACTCCTATGGATCCGAACTGGAAGGCCACTTCACACTCAGATTCTCCCTTGACGAATGCTTCCCGCTACCCTCAACTCATTAGATCATTGATTTGGCTCCTCAACACTCATGTTTAGTATTTGAGGGGAACCTCTAACCTAGGAATTTCTTATCCAGCACGTACACGTGCTTCAGATCTTGTTCTTGCAGGTTGGAGCTACTCGGATTGGGTTGGCAATGTGGACCACTGGCAATGTACTACATGCTATTGTTTTACCTTGGGTACAGGTGTTATCTCATGGAGTAGCAAGAAGCAGCCCACAGTAGCCCTTTCTTCTACTGAGGCGGAGTATTGGGCTGCGTCTTCCACATGTAAGGTTGTGTGGCTTCAGAGATTATTGGAGGAGCTTGGCTGCTCCTAGACTCGTCCTACTCTTCTGCGGTGCGACAAGAGATCCAGTACCACTATCAAGGAGAAGCTTTTGGATGCGACCATTGATGTGGAGTATTGCAAGATGGAGGATAATCTTGCAAATTTGTTTATGAAAGCGCTTCCTCAAGCTCTTCTTCGAAGCCATGCCAGATCCCTCAATCTTATGACCTGTCCAGGATCTGAGAGGGGGTGTTAGATATTGTCATTCCCTGGACAGCTAGGAGTGTTACAATGTGCAGAGCAGGTCAGAGCAACAGACACGCAAGTGCCACGTCAGCAGCCACGTCATCGCTGCCAAGGTAGATGCCACGTGGCAATCTGGAAAGGGTGCAGTCGACCAATCCAATCAGACAGTTCCACACCAGTTGGCTGCATTTAATGCAGCCGACCTGGTCATTATTTGGCATTTCTTTCTGCTACTTATTACAGCCCTCCAGCACATTGTCTATCAATTGTATCTGACAGATTACAGCTTGCTGCTGACAAAGACAGCACTCGGGCTGACGGAGATCGAGGTCCTCAAGGCAAAGACATACGCTGATATTCTCTTTGCACCCGTATATAATTCTGCATTCTTATACAGCATTCTTCACTGCAGATTTCTTGTGTTTCACTGTCTCTTTCTCTCTCTCTCTTCTCTCTTTGTCACGGTCATTCGCTTCCGCATTGCTTCACCCTGACACTCTTGCCTTAGACACCCACTGCATCCTCGAGATCCTTGACTTATTACCAACCATGAAATAACTACCATGTGCATCACATGTGCTAAACGATCTTGCACATTTGATTAATAACTTAATCAAATGGTATCAACAAGATTAAAGCATCTAAAAATTTCACATCCTTGTGACGGATGGCCCCTATTCAGATGGCTCTTGCCCTTGCTAACCATAGGTCATGGCCAATTTACCAACTCAATATCAAGTCAACCTTTTTGAATGGAGATTTGAAGAAAAAAATCTATGTTCAGCAGCCTCCTAGGTTCTCATCCTTAGATGGCAAGGTATATTAATTAAAGAAGACCCTCTATGGTCTTAAACAAGCCTTGTATACATGGAATGTGAAGATCGATTATTTCCTTCAAGAAAAGTTGGAATATTGGAGGTCTACTTTCAACCCAAATTTATAAAT
This sequence comes from Lygodium microphyllum, assembly GCF_053477565.2. NCBI lineage: Eukaryota > Viridiplantae > Streptophyta > Polypodiopsida > Schizaeales > Lygodiaceae > Lygodium > Lygodium microphyllum. Next base: position 19,897,145 of record NC_141158.1, on the reverse strand, counting down.
CCACTATTCAGTCGAAGGGCACATATTGTTCGTGCTTTATGTGCACGATCTCATTTTGATAGGTGATCATGCCCAAATGATCAAGCAAACTAAGAATGTGCTTCATGAAAAGTTGATTGGCATTGGTCTTTTTCGTTTCTTTCTAGGTCATGAGATATAGAAGCCCATGAGGGGGATCTTTCCCTTCCTACAACAATACCTATAAGAACTTTTGTGCACCTTTCAAATGACCGATTGTCAGCTGATCTCTACTCCTATGGATCCAAATTGAAAGGTTGTAACCCATGTTGATTTGCCAACCACATTGCTGATACTTCCCACTATCAACAATTAATTGGATCCTTGATATGGCTCCTTAATAGTCGGATTGATCTTTACTTCTAGTTGGTCTATTTGCAAGGTTCATGAGTGTGTCAAAAGTGGTGCAGCAATGGAAGCATAAACATGTGCTGAAATAAATTGTTGAACACAAGACAAAAGAAAAGAAGAGAAAACACAATACAAATGAAACTCGGATGTATACTCAAGAAACGAAATCCATATACCAAGACATGAGATAGTACAAAAGCAATGTGAGTCACCGGCTATGGAGGCACTAGCACATGCTCCCTCTCCCCAAGAACTGTCAAGTGATGAATGAATGAGGGGCATGGAGCCTGAGAATATAAAGGCCAAATAAATGTCATAAAATATGACTGGTCATCCAGCATTAAATGCAAGCCGACTGGCTGGGCAAATAATGTCAAATCCCCATAAATACTGACAAATAAAATGCCTAAAATATCTCTAGTGCCCAACCTGTTGTACCACATGTACAAACTAATCCACTCACACCCTCTTTCAAATCATAGGTGATCTGATACAATACAATGTATAATGATAATGTCTCATCATAGTACATACAACAATGTCCATCAGAGTAGAACCATGGATACCCAAGTAGTGGGTGCGCAAGCCACCACCAAGGTGCCTCGAAGAGAACCTGAGGTCGATATCGATCATACCAGCTCCTCAAAATAGAGAAGAAGTATAGTAGCTCTCATGTCCGTCAATGATGCCTCTGATGTAGCACACATGATTACCCTCTCACCAATACCACAGCGCATAAATGACCATGAATTCCCGTCCTTTAGCCAAACCGCCAAAGTGTCCCCTCATGTGAGCTCTAGACGAAAGCCACCCACTCTCTGTCAAATAACCAGCCCATCATGAACCTAGATGTCAATCCCAACTCCAGAATTTGTACCTGCCTGACTTCGATCGATGTGTCAAGGATGTCTCTCTTTGGATCCCGTGCATCTGTATAGAAATATAGATAAGGCACGGTTGCCACATCTTACCACCCTCTCACTCTCTCTCTCTGGCACTGGAGAGTCGTAAGGGATGACCACATCACCACCACTAGAAAGCGGCTGAGGAAGGGACCACTAAGCCCTTCCCACGATCCGAAGAAGAAAATCCCTTCTAAGCCTTGGACTTCACCTTGGCCAGAGAATCTAAGTCAAAATTTGAGGCAAATGATGACTCATTGAAGGAGTCCGCATCCCGCTTCGTCTTTTGCTCCTTTTTCCTCTTGGAAGCCGCTAACGCTTTGCAGTCCTTCTGCAAATGGCCCTTCTTGCCACAGTGATAACACTGGGCCTTCAACTTCTTTGACTTCGAACCCCTCTCTGAAGCGGCAAGAGCCTCACTAGAACCTGACAAAAGCCTCCCCTATAATTGCAACTATATACACCAAGCCTTCATCACAACACTCCATGTAAGATAATTAGATCCATGGAGCTTGTCATCAGTGGATGTGCAAGGAGCAGCCATCTATAGAGGATTTAGAAGAGAAGTAGAAAAAAGAAGGCATTTGCACAAGCACAGACTACAAAAAAACAAAAATTCACATACATATAACCCAAAATCTGACCAAAATAAGCCAAAAGTTGCTGCAAAAGGTCAAAAAATCAGTCAAAAACTGTCAAAAACAACAAAAACGGCTTGATAATGCAAGCACCTAGCCAAGAGGAGATGCAGAGGCACCAAAACGTAGGCTATACAGATGTTGACATCGGCAAAAAACGCAGGTAAAACACGTCGCCTGGTTGGAGCAGTAGTCGCCTGATCAACGAGGGTGAAAACAGTCCTAAACCAGCAAAATACAGCAGGAGCACTAATCCTGAGCTCTGATACCATGTCAGAAGTGATGCAGCAATGAAAGCATTAACATGTGCTGAAATAAACTGTTGAACACAAGACAAAAGAAAAGAGAGAACACAATACAAATGAGAACTCAGATGTATGCTCAGGAAATGGAATCCATATACCAAGACATGAGACAGTACAGAAGCAATGTGAGTCACCGGCTGTGGAGGCACTCGCACATGCTGCCTCTCCCCAAGAACTGTCAAGTGATGAATGAATGAGGAGGAGGGAGCCTGAGAATATATAGGCCAAATAAATGCCATAAAATATGACTGGTCGGCAACTGGCTGCAAATAATGCCAAATCCCCATAAATACTAACAAATAAAATGCCTAAAATATCTCTAGTGCCCGGCCTGCTATACCACATGTACAAACTCAGCCATGAACTAACTAATCTGCTAACAGAGTGAGCCCAAGAAGGTTCAATGGCAAGCTGCCTTGCGAGTTCTTTGCTTTCTAGAAGGAACCCTTGACCTTGGTCCTTTCTATCTAGCAAGTTCGCATGATACCCGTCTAGTGTTATGAAGCTGGATAGATTTGAAGTGGGCTGGTTTCATGTGCAAACAAAGCACATAGAGATCCATGTATCACTTTATCTAACCATTGATGTGGAGTACTACAAGATAGAAGATAATTTGGTGGATCTATTTACCAAAGCTCTTGCACAGGCCAACACAATCACCAGCAGATAATGGACAGGCAGTAGGCACATGGGTAGGACAAGAGGGGATAGTCAACGCCGGTAGGAGGGACCAGACAGCCTGCCACATGGCAGCTAACCTAGGTAGATGCTGCCCATTGCAGCAGTCAGCAATTTATTGCTGCCTCACTGCCCTTTTTTCCTCTCTCCTCCTTGACCCAAATCCGCATTTGTGGATGCCATACACATTTGGAGGCTGCCTGCTATGTTTTAGGATCCGTACAGAGTACGACACTCTCTCCAACTCATACCCTCTACCTCGATCCTTCAGAGAGAAAAGTTCGAGATTCGGTATTCACCTTGCATAGTGTGTTTATTGCATTGAGCATTGTATCTATTCATTCATCATTCATTTATCTTTAGACTTTTGTGTTCATTGTCTATAAGTTACCCCAACCCTACTATGTTCTTTTATCAATTTGTGCTTTATCATATGATTGTGTTTGTATCCTATATTCGAGTAATTTCTTTACATCACCATCTCTCTCTACAACTGCAAAATCCCAAACATGCAAAGCGCCACCTGTAGACTGCAACCCCCCTATAGCTACACGACCCAAGCCTCCATAATAGCAATTCAAGCCCTTTCGACTCCTCGTCAGTAGAATACAAAGGTGCCATGAGAGTGAATGCAAATAGAAGTTAGAGAGAGATATCTGGGGCACTTAAGGTCGAAAGAGCTCAATCGAGAGTTTAGTAGATCACACACACGAGTAGTCAAGAACGCTAAGAATCAAGCGACAATGAAGTGAAGATAGTGAAGTGTCACAACAACAATACACATACAAGGCCCTCTTCGAAGGTGGAAAAGCAAAAACACAAGTGTTGAAACAATAAAATTTGGAGGCATGAGATAAATTTTGGGAGAAGCATTGCTTAGGCTTAGTGGCTCTTTGGCTATGATGAGTCCTATGGACATTATATTGGTCCTTGAGAAGTACCATAACTAACCATACAGGATCGGAAACTCATGATCGATGTTGGCCCTTGGCCTTACATGGTTTCAATTTGGTCTTGATACAATACTTGACGGTTGGTTATTCCTTCATCACAATGTGAATCAAACCATTGCATAAAATTTCCGTTGATCGCTTACACAACATTGTGTGCTTGGCACCTTTGCTTGGTGAGCTCATTTGGCTTGGAGTGTTCACAAAGGCAATAAATGACTTTTCCTTGCTTTTAAGATTTCTTGACCATAAAGGACAAACCTAAAAAATAGAAAAATCCTAATTGTGCTCCCTTCTATTTCTTCGGCTTGACCCCAATGGGAGACTGCTAGTACCTCATACGGATCTCCAACCGTGACACTTTTCACGGAGGAAACTCAGATTCTCCAAGGAAATAAAAAAAATTTGCCCAATATTGCTGCTCAAACTGTATGACCAACTGCCCCAACATCAACGTTGTGTCTATCATATGGGGCCATTGATCACATAGTTGCTTGTTTTCTTCTAAGCTACTAAGCTCCAAAGAGAATGAAATGTGCTAGCTGTAGTAACCGAAAGAGCAGTCATTTAGGGATCTCTTCATGACCCCAAAGGTCAGCCCACAATCACAACTTACCTCCCTAAGCATGGTAATTACATCACTTGAATCCTAAGGTTCTACCAAACAATTATTTCATCTAGCTAACCCTAATCTACCCTTGCATTGTCAACACATATTGGAGATAGTAATTAACCTCATTCTGCTATCATTCAAACTCACACTAGTTATGAATACATAATACAAGATAGGCACAAGTAACCTGACTATCACCATACTCCAAATGCCATCATAGACACCCTAATCAGTGTCTCCAACCCATAACAGCTCCAATGGAGTTTACCTAGAGGCACTAATCCAAGCAAGCCCCCAGTTTGAGTATGCCTCAATCTAGAACTCCTAATTATATAGCAACTATATTTGTAGCCATGGACTTCAAAGGCCTACACAAATCAATAAATCCATGGTCTCTAGAGCTTCCGCTGCAAGGCATAAAGTTCACAGGTACCAAAAGCGCAGGATTTCAATCACCCCATCTAATATTAAATTTAATACACAGATATTGAACAACCCATAGTACATACTCATGCACACAATCATTCTTATAGATTTGCTGTATGAGGAGAGGTGCCACACAAAACAGTGCACTAGACTGAGCACAAGGCTGAGTGAACATAATATAGTAGAAAGCAAGTATGCAACTGCAGAGAAGGTTGTCCCGTTTTTCAATGCACCAGATGTGCCACCAATGAACCTCCAGTGAGGGCATGTTTCAGCCATAGGGCTTCTTGTCCAAATCCATGATTCAAGCACCAAGTGGCCAATTGCTGAACAACCTGGTCTTGGCCCACCTATGCCTTTGGTACCCAACCAAGGCTGCATTGGCCTTTGTGACTCCTTGTGGCACATCACAGCAGTGATATCCTCAGCCTAAACATGTATCCCTGTCATATCTACACATTTACATGGCTGTTATCAAAGACTTGAGTTTCCACTAAACTGATGCTAGTTCCTAAATCTTTGAAAATTTTAATTTCAAAGGGCTTAAAGCTAAACATGAAACCAGACCCAGTCACAGCAATTTATAATGATGCAGAGGGACGAAACATTTGCACTACATGATACAGATATAATCCAAAATCCTACTGATATATCTAAAATCCTACTGATTCCTACGGATGTATATTCTGTACCTTAGACTGCTTCTTGGATTTCTGTGTTTCCTCATCATCACTTTCCTCTGCTTCAGCATAAGATTTCCTTGGAACAGACCTGCTTGATGTTCTCGTCTCTCTTGAGATTGAATCTTTGCCTTTCCTTTTTACAACCATAGCCATGTAACGACCGCCTTTTCCTCCAGACTTCTTCTTCGTGCCTACAAAATCGTCATCCTCGCTATCCTCATCTGCATCCTTTACTGATAAATCCGCTTCCTGGTCATCATCTTCTTCAAGGTCAGAAAAATATTTTGCCCTTTTTGTCCGCCCACTCCTACCAGTGCTTTTGCTGTTGGAGGATTTGCGAGTCCTAGTTTGTCTGTGGCTTGTTTTGGGCTTTGAGGATACAAAGTCATAATCACTTTCATCTGACAGCTGCAAACCATCCTCTGCTTCTTCTTCATCATCCAGCTCATCTTCACTTTCTTCATAATCATTGTCAACCTGCCAAAATTCAAATCAAAAGCAAAATTCACCAACATGGCATAACACATCCAAATGAAAAGCTATCAATGGCGATTCCTGCTCAGGCATTTTTGACCTGAAGATGGCTACACGTATAATCTTTTGCAGACTGCAAGCTTTATATGTCGTGACAATCTTTTAGGTCATTAACACTCACTATTCCAATAATCACTGCCAATGTTCCGCATATCATGCAATATCAGATAGATATAGGACCAGTACATTTTACAACCAGGGCCCAGCTCTGACAAGTATTATCCTTACTCATTGTCATGGTTGATTGAAAAGAAGGCATTGCAACAAGAAAATTGACACTAAAAGTTCAGACAGATATCAGCAAAACAAATATACCAAACCACCACTGCTAGCAGATGCAAAGGTGTACCTTCCGTGAGCGGTGAGCAGCTCCAGCAAATGAGGTGTCTTCCGGATTGAAGTCTTCATCTGCTGGATCATCATCTGCCATTTGAACTTTACTAGCTATAAGTAATGCATAAATCGACTATTTCAGACTGGATCGTTCAAGGACAAACTTGCTTACCTTCCTCCTCTTCGACATCATCCTCTTCTTCATAGATATCAGCATCAAACTGTACATGTGGGTTGGGACGAAGGCTAGAACCCCTACTTAGATTTGTCCTAACCCCTTGTACAGACCTTTTGCCTCTTGCTTTAACAGACCTGGCAGACATAAAAGGGCCCTTAAATCTACCACTGGCCGTAGCTTCATTCAACTCCTCATCCGACTCACAGAAATCTTCTTCTCCATTAGACTCAACCCTGTAATCTTCGTCCTCTGCATCATTTTCACCCTCATTGTCCAAATATTCTTTATCTGAAAAACTGTCCTTGTCATTGTCAACATATGACTGACCTCTTCTTGAACGTGAAATGTCATAGCTGACATTTTGCTCCTCAGCTGCAAAATCTGAGTCTGATCCTTTCAAGTCTTCCACTTCATCATAACCAGGGGAGTTCTGTTCATGCACATGATTGTTCATTGAATACCTTGATAACTGTTCAGAGTTGTGAATAGCATGATTGTCATTGTCTCGCTCACATCCACTGGCTCCACTGTCTTCCTCACTGCTTCTAGCTACATACTTTGAGCTCATCCCTCTTCCATTGTGTTCATTTGAGCTGCACTCAAGGCCACCCATGTTTTTGTCTGTGCCCCTAGGTTTTGTCAAATTGTGGTTAGCCTGTGCAAGTGTCAAACTGTCATCTTCATCAGCAGAGCTTTCTTCTTCATAAAAAGCCATTCGTTGCCACAACCCTAGCTACACCTCAAACTGATTGAGATCAGTATCAGCTCCAGGATAGCAACCAGTGCCTGCACGCACACTCAGAATCAAATTGAGAATAATGAGATTTCAGAAGAGGACGCGCTTGCTGAATTATCAAACATACAGTAAATTGTCAAGAAGGGCTGCATTGATGTCTTGGTTTAAAAGATTTTTGTTGCTGAAGAACCAGACAACAATTGAGCTAGTTAGACCCCTAGCTTTTGCTGGAAAAGAGAATCAAAACATGATTACAGCAAGAGTCCAATTCATAGAGCACTGGGGATGGAAGTCCTAACAGAGGGGAAGCATCCCATCCAGTTGCCAGCAGCATAAGTAAAGGTATACCTGTGCTGGAATTTCAAGCTAGCCACCAGACTAGATCATCAGCATCCAGTCAGAAACATCGAGATACTTGTAATGAAAAAACAAAGGACCGATCAGAGTATTGGATTGATGAGAATAGAGGAAGAACCTGAGGTAAATTCACAAGAGACGGCTAGTGGACAATACACAAAACGACACCAACAATCATCCGTTCATGGCAGGGAAAGCTCAAAGGATTGCCCATGAGGATGCCAGGCTGGCAGCGCAAGCAAAACGCTAAAGGCGGTGATTCTGCGTTCTAAGTCCAATCCAGATTGGATCGACTAGAAGCAATAGCTCCTACTGTAATTTGCAGGATTCCATTGCTCGGCGAGGTGGTGAACCTTTGAAGCACTAGAGAAAGCCTGATAGATCAGAATATTTCTTCAGAATGAACCTCGGCATAATAGTTCTAATGAGAACATGGCAATTCCAAATGCTTCCGGTCATGCCACCTTACAGGCCGGGGACAAATGGAGCAAACCGCTGAGTAAAGTTGGCAACACAAAAAGACGATGAAGAATACATGGAGATTGACCGAAGCGAGAGCGAGAATGGATCGATGGAGACCAAAAAGGGATGCAGCAGAGAAACGAACGAGAGCTGGAGTGATCGAGAGACTTACCTGGTGGAGAAAGAGAGAAGTGTTCACGCCGAGAGAGAGCAACACCTGCAATATGGAGAAGGAAATAAAAAATAAAAAAGAAAGAAACACCGAGCCCTGCGATAGAAGGACGATGAGAGAGTGGAAAAAGCGCAAAGAAGGGGGGCCGATGAAATGGATAGACGGTATGTAAGGCAAGGGATAAAGATCAGCGACAGTGGCCAAGGCAGGAGGATCTGCCTGCGATAGAGGCGATGGCGAGGCGAGCGGGGGCAAGGGAGAGGCGAGGGAGGGGCGGGGTGGCGGAGGGAAGGGGGAGCAGGTTAGGGTTTCTGCGATGGCAGCGCAGAAGCTCGCTTCCTGTCGTTTTTTTTTTCTCGCCTTGTTGTTGCTGTTGTTGTTGTTGGCCTTTGCGAGAGAGAGAGAGAGAGAGAGAGAGAAGGAATGAGAGAGAGAAGGGGGGACGGATGCCTGCAGGTGGAAAACCAAAAGTAATAAAACGCACCAAAACAAAGGAAGGAGAGAGGAGGACGATCGATTTAATAGACTCCTTTTGGCCTCTTAGTCGTGTTATATAATTATATTAACCTGGCGGGATTAAATTTGTCGGATTACACCCCTCCCCCCCCAATCCTCCCGTTTTCCTCCCTCGTTGCCATCTCGTTCAACCCCACCCTATGTCCGACTGCCACGTGTCAGCTCGTCCACCGCTTTTTGTGTAAACCTAGTGCCTCTCATCAACGCAAAGCGTAAGCACGCAGTTGCAATAACAACAATAACATCTTCTTGCATGATGGTGAGGGTAGGGCGTCTTCACTAGTAACCACTGCAGCATCGAGACATTGAGCTTTGATGTGGTGAATCTCTTCGTTGAAAGGTTGGCAAGGGATGAGTTAAGAAATTACTGGAAGCAATGGAGTTTTTGGTCATTGCCACTATTGAAAAATGCAGACATGGTCTTTAAAAAACAAAGTGTTTGCCTGTGACAATGGGGGACCAAAAGAAGAGCAAAAGAAGCTGATCCTACTATCCAGTAGCAAGGCTTTCATTTCTATATCATCCACCCCACCTAGTATCCCCCACAACCACATCCACGCGCATGCATGTGGACACTTTTAATGTCACCTAGTTGAGCATACTACTCAAGTAATTCACCAGAGTCATAAACTATGATAAGAGACCTCCTCTTTAGCTCCCTATGGGTAATGAGCTAAGATTAAATAGTCAATTTGACCTCTCTTCCTTCATTTCTCCATTACCATTACCATACCATTCATGCTACCAAATATCTGTCTATCATGTGTGCTTGTACGCAACTCACGCTACCTTTGATGTGACCTAGTCCAACATACCACTCTTCACTATTCAATTCGTTAGAAAGCTTAATAATAAAATCCAAACTAACGACATAAACCTTATTTTGCCCTCTTAATGATTATCAATTGAGACATAATTGTTGGATCAACCCCCATTCTTCACTTCTTAATCACCATTGCCATGTCTTTTACCCCACAATACTCAACTACAACATGTGCATGCATCCACTTGGACTACTTTTGTGACACCTATGGCTACCACACTAGGCTCAAAGCTCAATGGCACAAAGTCCTAAAACCCCTCGTTCTTAAATAGAGGGACCAAAAGCATTTTGAGAATAGTGCACTATCAAATGTGACAAAAATAATGCAAAGCTATGGGATCTATCTCTCACACAAATTACCTACTTCAACACTGGATGTTCTTGCCCTTGTATGTGGATCATTGGATGGATGTCTAACTAATTCGAGAAGTAACACAATTGACTCTCGCATAGCAATTTAAAGAGAGAGATGATTACTTATTATGAGTTTAGAAGGTAGTCTTATTTTTATCAAAGGTGGGGATATAGGCTTCTTAGAGCTTCAAGATAAGAACACTTGCTGTCTAGCATTATGGTGACCACCAATATGACACCAAACTTATTGTCATATCTAGTAAGAAATTGCGAAGGTGTTACTACTTAGTTCAAACATGGGGAAGGTGGTGTGCTACATGCATGGTGGAGTCATTTGGTTAAGGAATGTTGGGAAGGTGGAGTGTGATTGCAATTGGCCACTTTTTTTACTTTTTTAATTATGAATAAGTAGTTTCCCTATAAGGACTTGGCAAATGTGATTGTATTTGAAAAACTCTAATTAAAGTTTTCTAATTATATGTTAAATCTTCAAAACAAGACAAAATATTATTGTGAGTGGGCTTGAAATATGATGATTGTAATAAAGCAAAACCCAAATTGTGAGTGCAAGAGGGAAATCACAAAAATGATTTGATTTCAAATTTGCAATGCAAACCATGCTAGCATATGATGTGTTGAGCAAAGTGGGGATTTAGTAGACACATGGTCAATGGACTTATCGATGGACCAAAATCATAATTGAGATCTGTAGGCTTTTGGTCAATTGAAATCTTGACAAGTTTAATGGATTTGTCCTCAATGACCTCTCTAACAAAGTGGTAATGCACCCTCAATGTGCTTCATCTTCACATGGAAGACCGGATTCTTGACCAACTAAATAGTACTCATAGAATCCAAATGCAGTGTAGGGACCTCATCAGTAATGCCAAGGTCTACCATTGAACGACCTAACTAGACAACCTCCTTCCAAGCCTCAGTGGCTGCAACATACTCTACCTCCATATAATAGATAGGGCCATGCATTTTTACACCTTGGACATCTAAGAAATAGCACCTCCAACAAAGGTGAAGACATAGCCAAAGGTGGACATAATCAGAATGAGTGTACCCCATGACTTCTATATCCTGGCCACCATAATAGATGCACATAACTGTTGTGCCCTTTAGGTACTTCATGATATCCTGGACGGCATCCCAATGTCAATCAACCAAGTGTAGCCACATAGGATGCCACAACTTTCATTGCAAATGCTATGACAGGACAAGTGGCTATCATGGCATACATCAAATTGCCCACTGTAGATGGATAAGGGATCTTGGCCATCTCAGCCTTTTGCTCATTAGATTGTGGACAATTAGCTTGACTGACCTTCATCTAAGAAGGTAAAGGACAACTGATAGGCTTAACATTCAATAGATGAAACCACTCAAGGACCTTCTGGATATACTCCTTCTATAACAAGTAAAGGAGCCCCTTAGAGTGATCACGCATAATGCGCATCCCAATAATACGTGAACCTTGTCCCATGCCATTCATCTCAAAGCTTTTCTTAAGTTGACCTTTCAAGGCATCCAACTCATCATGAGCACTCCCAACAATTAACACATCATCCACATAGAAGATCAAAATCATAAGGTTGCCAGCATGAGCCTTCTCTTATATAAACACGAATCCATATCACTATGGAAATATCCCTGTGAATACATAAAAGCATCAATTTTTTTGTGGCATTCCCTATGTGCCTCCTACCGTAAAGGCTCTTTCTCAATCTGAATACTAAGTGGTCTTTACTAGGCAAGCCCTTAAGCTACTCCATGTAGATCTCATCGTGCAAGTCCCCATGAAGAAAATTCATATTTACATCCATTTGATAAAGATCCAAGTCAAGTTGAGTAACCAAAGCCAATACCAAGAGTACAGTCAGAAAGACTTCATCAAAGTTCGCACTATGTTCATGCTTGAAGCCCTTAGCAACCAATTTGGCCTTGTATGCCAACTTGGGACGTCTAGGGATACTTTTCAACTTGTACACCCACTTGCATGGCACTTTCCACTAGGCAAAAGAAGCAAATCCCATTTATGATTTTTCTGCATTGAGTCATACCTTAGCCTAAAAATGCTGTGATAAGCCTATATGGCTAAGCATATTGCAAACTTGCTCCTGAATTGTCATATTTATGTGCTCAGTCATACCATTTTGGGGGAGTTACGAGGCAGTCAACTCACACTTAATACCTCTCTCATCACAAAACTACTCAAAGGCTTTAGAGACAATCACCCCCATTATCCAACCTTAGGTATTTTAGTCTATACCTAGACTAGTTCTCGACCGAAGCAAACCAATGCTAAAATGTAGACAAGACTTATGATTTTTTCTTAATAGGGTATGTCCAAACAAGGTAAAGGAATACTTCACGCCACCTAACGACTTGCAAGGCATGGGACCACATACGTCAAAATGAACAAGAGCCAAAGACTCACCCATGCGTGTCATACCAAACTTTTTATGCATATTACATGTCTGCTTGCCATATAAACAATGATCACAAGACTCAAAACACTTATAGTCTAGGGGCGGAAGATACTACAAACATGTAAGAATTTTCATTCCTTTCAAGGATATGTATCCAAGGCAACAATACTAAAGAGATACATGTGGAACTGCATCCACTACCAAAACATAGTCAACAAATTCAAATACAAGCAAGGGGTGAAGAGTATAGAACTTAACACCACGTGTAGTGACAAGATTCCCACGAGTAATCTTCCATAAGGAATCACCAAAAGAAACAACATAGCTTGCAACATCCAAAGTGCCACCAGAGATAAGGCTCTTTGTGAGAGTGAATGTGCTATCTAAACCAAATTGTAGTTGGACATCGCTAATATCAACGATCTCTCCAATCAAATTGTGATAGGAGTAAAACCACTCTCTACGAGAGGTTATATGAAAGAAAGCCCCTAAATTTATCAACCACATTGAGTATATCTTGACAAAGTGTCAATCAGCTATGAAGTATCAAGAGAATAAGTTGCAAGTATGAAATCATCATCGAAATCAGACAGCACAACATTAATCTCTTCAATCTTAACATTGGACTTGCTAAGGACAATGTTACGATCATCATTTTTGTCCTATACTTTAATCCTTGCATATTTTATGGCACTATGACTGAATATATCTTGCTTTCCCACAGTAATAACAAGTCAATGAGGACTTATGGCCACAAGACCTACTGTGAGACTGTCCACATGATTGAGAACGAGACTGCTAAGAGTCTCTCACACGGCGGTCATTACAGCTCCTACCATTATTGTCTCTAACTATTAAAGCATGAGAGGTGCAGGAAGCATCGGCATTCTTTTTGTTAATCTCTTCATTTAAGAGTGCACCCTCTACATCCTATAACTTTACCCCATCATTAAGTATGTTTACACACATAGCAGTATAAAATATATCCCATGATTCAGGCAGTTTAACCAAGAGGAACAAAGGGGAAAGATTATCCTTGAATGCAATCCCTTGCAAAGACAAGTGGTTGAGAATGGAATGAAACTCATTTAAGTGAGCTAATATGGAAGTGCCCTCCTACAAGAGAAGGTCTACGAGTTGCTTCAGCCAATACATATGCTAAGTGGGGCTAGACATTGCGAATCTTATCCCATAAGTCCCATGTGGATTGCCCATTAGAGACAACATTATAGAAGATTTGCTTAGAGAGGGATAAAATGACGGTGGACTTGCATAGCTCATCCAATTTATCCCAATCATCTACATCAATATGTTTTGACTTGACATCTTCATGTTTCAAAGGCTTAACCTAAATTTTTTGCATTAAAACTTGCAAGACTTGGCCTTTCAATAATTATAGTTGGTGTCATCCAACTTGTCAACATTAAAGATAGCACAATCATTAGAACCACGAGTAATGAGATCAAGAAAATGCACAAAAGGGCAAAACATGTTGCTCTAATAACTTGTGAATCAGTCCCAAAACCACTTTGGATCAAGCTAAAAATAAGGCGTGCTGACCAAGTAATGAGCTATCCACAAACTCAATGCAAAATACTGTCAAATGGAGGTGACTGCTCGCATAAACAATGCAATAAACTACAACTACAACATGCTAAAAATGAAGTACAATAGTAAGAAATCAATGGCCAAAGAGGGCAATCACACTAATACAATATAAATTGCAACTACCAGGGAATAGGTACAACGAGTAGTGAGAGTGAATATGCAACTAGCACCAAGAACTATCAAAGGATAAATGTGTCAAATTGAGATACATCACATAGGCATAACCATCATGCATAGAGTAGGTATCACTGGTAACAGAAGAGACTACTCAAAGGCACAATTGACTAAGCAATGTAACAAAAGCTAAGTATATAGACAACCAAGATGTATATATCATTGACAACAACATGGCAGAGATAGGTGCCAGCTCAAAAGCAATGTGAGATCAGCCTAGTAAGTATCAGTTGTGTACGTAAAGCATGACGAGAGCATGTACATGCCACCAAGTCCCATAATCTCACTATAAGACCCTCAAGCTCAACTATATAACCAAATGCTCAATGTAACATCCAAGTGTTAACTGGGTTTAATACATAAATCCCACTAGTCAAATCTCCAATCTCAGCTCAAGAGCATGTAAAGAGCATAACCAAGCATATAAGATCAATGGTATACCGTAGTGTAGCATCCAAAGTGCTCAAGAAGCATCCAATGGCAATAGGCATACAATATCCTTGATAAAATAGTACGTTGTCCTTTACGTAATCAAGCTTGCAGTAAGCCAAGACTTCAAGATGAAGCATAGGTAATGGTTGCTCTTGTAAATGACATGTTGAGCTAAAAATGAGCTCTACCCAAGCCTATTGATCCCTTGACCAAGCTCCAACAAGCCCTAATGAGTGCCAAAGCAATGGATGACCAATACTAAACCTCGAATGTGAAGAAATGACTACTAATGTTGAAACCTGCTATAGGCAGCTCAAATGAAAGTTAAAGCAATGCCACTAGACTAAGGTCACAGAGAGGGAGGATCTAATACTAGTTGAAGGGAGTGAGCCTTAAAGTGGAAGCAAGAGCCATGGTGGAAGTAGCAAGAGAGAGAGAGAGAGAGTAGATGTGGGAACTCCAATAGTCACAATGTGTGACTGCCCTTGCCTTTATTCAAATAGCACTAGAAGAATAAAGAATGAAGTGATAGTGATGAGTGCCCGTCACTTGTAGTGTACACGTGTGTGGGTAACTAATACAGGGTGCGGGTATCGTTAGTGTAACTGATACATGAGAAACTAGGGGCACACACCTTTAACCCCAATAAAAAATAGTAATTCAATGTGCAAAAACATTGGGTATTTATACAATATAGAACTCAAGGAAAGAATCTAGCAACTTTTACATCACATACAACTTATATCTAATCATTATCCTTCAAAGTCTTACTAACCTTCTCTAGCTGACCCATCAAATCAAAGAACTATTGTACATACTCCATGAGATTTGTCCCTTCCAACTTAAACTTGCCAAATTGCTTTTCAATAGCAAAGTTTATCCATTCTAGTTCATGTAGTCTTCACATAGGTCCAAAGAGAACATGCAATCTTGTGTTTCCTTGCAATATATTTTGCCTCTTAATTACAAATGTTTTGATTCTTGTGATTATTGTCTTTATAGCATGCACACATGCAATTCTCATAAGAACTCTAGCATTATGGGCATAGGTGAGCCATTGGCTCTTATGCATTCTCATGTATGTGATCCCATGCCTTGTCAATCATTGGACGGTGCGAAGTACTTTTTTACATTCATTGATGATCATTCATATAAGGTTGGGGCATATCCTATTAAGTACAAATCATATGTATTATCTACCTTTCAATGTTGGCCATGGTATCCACAAGCCTAGAAGGTTATCCATAGCCATGATGTTGCTTTCCATGATGAGGAGAAGAAACATAAGCAGCCTAAGTAGCAGCTAAGATACTTAGGGTGATATTTTAAGAGGAGCCTCATGTTACAATACAACCAGTTAGACAGCTTGTTGGATAGGATGTACAAGTCCCACGGTCTATTTTGAGGTGGTCTGCTTGAGATAAATGTCAACCTAATCGATTTGAGCCCTCCATGATGGTGATGGATTCTAGTGAGCCCCTCAGTTAAGAGGCCATGTGTAGAGGTGGTAGTTACTCTTTGAAGAGGGCCATGTAGTGTAAGTTTGATTCACCACAAAAAAAACATACATGGGAATTGATTCCTTTGCCCATTGGAAAATATTCATTGCCATGCAAGTGGATGTACAAGTCGAAGAGTACCCCTAGATGCCCCAAGCTAGCATATAAGGCCAGATTGGTTGCTAAGGGTTTTAAGTAGGACAATGGTGTTGACTTTGATTAAGTATTTTCTTGTGGAGTCAATATGACTACCCTACGCTTGGTTTTGGCCTTGGTTAAGTAGTTAGATCTAGACCTTTATCATATGGATATAAAAAATGGCTTTTGCATGGGGACTTCCATGATGATATCTATATGTAGTAGCCTAAGGGCTTTATGGAAAAAGGCAAGGAACACCTAGTGTTCAGGTTGAGAGAGAGTCTTTATGGTCTTAAGCAAGTACCTAAGAAATGATACCATAAGTTGAATGCTTTTATGCATTCACATGGATATACTCATAATGATATGAATCCATATTTTTACATGAAGAAGGCATGTGATAGTAGTCTCATTATCTTAGTGCTTTATATTGATGATATGTTGATTGCTAGGAGAGCTCGTGATGAGATGGATACTTTAAAGACTTAGCTCAAGAAGAGCTTTAAGACGAAGGACATAAGCCTCACAAATTCTTGGTATATGTATCATGCATGATCGTTCTTAGGGGCTACTTTACATGTCACGGTAGGTGTACATACAAAAGATGCTTGAGCAATTCCATATGCAAGATGTTAAGCCTATTGGCCATCCTTTACCTTCCTATGTGAAGGTCAGCCAAGCCAATTGTCCCTAGTTAGATGAGCAAAAGGCAGAGATGGCCAAGATCCCTTATGCATCAGTAATGAGAAATTTGATATATGCCATGATAGCCACTCACCCTGGCATAGCATTTGTAGTGAGAGTGGCATGTTATATGGCTACACCTGGCCGGTGACTTTGGGATGCCGTGGTATCATGAGATACCAAAGGGCACTACAAATATGTGCATTTGTTATGGTGGCCATGATACTACAGTCTTGGGTTATACTGATTTCAACTATGCATAACATGCAGATAGTAGAAAGTCCACTTCTGGGTATATCTTCACTTTTGTTGGATGTGTTGGTATTACTATTACCCCTACATTGTATTTAGATTCTATGAGTGCTATTCAATTGTCGATCTTCCATGTGAATATAAAGCACATCAAGGTGAGCTATCAATTCATTAGAAAGGTGGTAGAGGACAAGTAGGTTGAGCTTGTTCAAGATCTCAAAACTGATGAGAATCTTGTAGATCTGCTTAAAGTCTCTTAGCAAAACATTTTGCCTTCCTTAAGAAGATGGGTGTAGGATGAGATGATATCTATTCCTCATCCTATTGTACTTTATGTACATTTTTACCTTGTCACTTTTTTCTTATTCTCTCCTCACTTGAGGTACATTTGCCTTCGAGTGGGAGGTTGTTGGGGGTAAAGGTGCCTATGTGTCCATCGCCCTATATTTAGTACACACATCGTGACCGCATACTTGTACATTGCAAATGGTAGGCACCCATCACTGTCACTTTATTCTTTATTCTTTTAGTGACTATTGAATAAGAAAAGGTCGGTCACACATTGTGCCTATTGGAGTTCCCATATATTCTCTCTCTCTCTCTCTCTCTCTCTCTCTCTCTCTCTCTCTCTCCATTTGCCATAGCTTGCATCTCTCTTACCTTTGCTTGCTTGTGCTTTCACTCGAGCTCCAAACCTTTTAGAAATCACAATCAGAGAAAGAAACCATGGCTATGGTTTTGAAATAACACTCACAAGATTCAACTATAACTACAATCTTCTATAGACAAAAATAAGAAACTTAGAGTATGTATAATAGTGTTTGTATGCAAAAAAGAAAGCTTCCCTATACATTAGTATATGTAAGGACCTATGCTAACCACTTGTGGTTAAGTGCCACTAAGCATTGGCTATATGATCTTGGGTTCTACTTCATCAACACATTCACTTATCATGGGCTTTCAAGAAATCATTTTCATTTCTTTTTCCATTATTTTTTCAAATTTCAAAGAGAGGGTATAGGACACTCGTGCCCTACTTGAGATAGAGTTGTGTAACAATGTCTTGCACCTAAAATGTTGTCTAAATCTACTTGTGGTGTCAAATGTTTGTTTTTTTGTGCCATTGGCATAGTGCGCAATTCAAAAATAAGGTTTAAAGCTAATTAAACACAACTCAAGCCCTTTCAATGTTGTACCAACTGGGTTGGATGCCAAGGTTGGAATGATGCATTGAGCTTTCACCACTAGTGCTACACGATGTTGATTTTATGCACAAAAGGTTGCAATAAATTTGTTTCGATTATAGGGTGTGATATCAGTGTTAACTATTGGAAATGCAATCCACACTTCCCAAGGAAAACCAACTTGCTATTAGTGTAGCGACAATGGGTTGAGATTGGGTTTGAATCCTAGGCATTTTCATAATTGGATAAATCAACTGTCATCCATCACCTTAAGGTTTTGGGCTCTTGATGGCTAGTCCATTTTGTGGGAATATTCCAATTAAGCACGCACTTGTGTGATGACCTCTCGAGAAGGGAAAGCATCACTTCCCCCCACCTAGTTTCTATTATTACTATCTCAAGAACCACCTCCTCTTCAAGTTTTAATGAGGCAACTTCACATTTCTCCCCAAGGTGAGGATGGGTGGTAGTTTCTAAGTAGCTCATACTTAGTCATTGTTTCCATGTTGTCTTTCTTTTTTTCTACAACATATCATAAGAGTGAACCTATATCAATACCCTAGAAAAGCAAGTAACTCATTCAAAAGATGTGATTTAGTCTGCTTAGTTGTTAGTGGCACCTTGCTTTTAGTTTGCTTAGGTCAAGTAGTAGTGGTGTCATTAGGAGAGTAGATTTGGCTTTGAGCCACATTAACTATATGGAGGCAACTCTTGTAAAAAAAAAAGCTCTATGGAGGCAACTACCTCTTCAACAATGTTGAATTCAAGGTATGAAAATTCGAATGATGTGAAGAGTATAGGTCCTGTCAATTTCTATGGTTGCATTGGGATGCTTCCCTAGCCATGCAAACCAAGTTCCATATTTAGAAATCAAGTTTGATTTTATTTAAGAATAAGTCACAAATTTGGTAAGACCATGAAAAACTTGGTTGAACAACTTGGTGACTTCTATGCAATTTTGGTTGAGTAAAGTGGCATGGTCATACAACAAAATGTGGCATGATGCTAATTGTGTAACAATTTGATTTCTCTACTTTAGTTCTAGTAGTTTCATGTATGAACATATGACTATACCTATGTACAAGTAGCTAGAAAGTTGTAATGTTTGGTAATTGTGTTGCACTAAGCTAAGCTTGTCCATTCTAAATGAGAAGAACAAGGTGTTTTAAGTCATAATTTGCAAACAATTAAGATAGATTTGCCCTACTTTCTCTCAATGTAAAGTGAACATTTAGGATTGGTTGATTGAGATGACATTGGATAATAACTTAACCATGGTGGTAAAATCAATTGACTTACTTAACCTTGGAATAAAGGAGCGATGATTAAGAAAATAATCTAATTTACTTAAACCAAGTTTCTTTTATATTAATGGAAAACTAAATAAATTATAGTCTTAGTTTTTCCATAGGGTAAAGCAAAAGTAGTGTACTATACCTATTTTAATTATTCAATATCGTCATGCATGTAAGCCATGATTATAGATTTTAATGTGTAAAGTAGCTGTTACGTGAGTGCCTAGTCATAGATAGGGTGCAAATCTTAGCATAGATCATAATTTCTCAATGACATGTAGGATTTGTTGAACAACTAATGTAGGTTTGTATGTATATAGGATTTTATTGACATTGATGTCAATTTCAAAATATAAACATATAAAGGAATCACTCACTTGACTATTTTCCAAACATGAAATATTAGTTCGCTATCCTACATGCAAAAGTGATTGGTTGCTTATATGCTTGCCAATTGTAAATTGCCACAAGAATGTTAATGTCTAGATAGTCATCCAATGGTAGACAAGAAAGATCCAATGATCAATTTACGAAGTAAGGATCTTTATGCTTTTAGATCAACACTAATACAATTGTTGATATCTCATGAGTATATTCTCTATGTATGGTCAATTAGAAGCAACCTTCAACTAGACCAAAACCAAATGTGTCGTTGCAACCATGTCCACACAAGATCCATATATAGAGAGGTGACAGCAACAACATTGGGTCTGTTGTGTGGCAATACTAGTAATGTGTGTTTATTGTTTTTTTTTTTTGGGTTTCACCTCCTTTTCCTCTCTCTCTCTCTCTCTCTCTACACACACACACACACACACATGCACACATACACACACACCCCCCTTGTTTGTACCACCTCTGCCCCTCCCATAGCTCACAAAAATGCTTATGCACACACGAATGAATTGGATAAAACAAGGGCTAGTTACTATTGTGAGCATAGATGCCAAGCTAGACACCCTTGAGAAGGTGTTAAACATTAATTACTAATACTTGGAAAATTTTTAGACAATAGCAATAACTAGGTGTAGCGCAACCTATGAGACAAGATTGCAAAATTAGGGAAGAGGAGCTGACGAGTGTGTAGAAACGAGAAGACAATCATGA
Organism: Lygodium microphyllum; assembly: GCF_053477565.2. Lineage (NCBI taxonomy): Eukaryota > Viridiplantae > Streptophyta > Polypodiopsida > Schizaeales > Lygodiaceae > Lygodium > Lygodium microphyllum. The sequence continues at coordinate 19,876,308 of NC_141158.1, read as the reverse complement.
TACAAAGATTCAATAACTAAAGGATGATATTGTGGTATTGAAAGCACTTGTCCGGAGGAAGGGGGAAGAAATCTCCAAGGTGATGAATGTCAAGCTTGAGGCCACACAACAGGGAGAGATCTAGGAAAACACAATCACCACCATAAAATAAGAAATCTCCAAGGTGATGGACATCAATCTTAAGGCCATGTAACAAGGGTGATAGAGTTTACTACTATAAATTGTCGGTCATAGTGACGTCAACTTTTGTCACATAAAATATGCATAGTGCTATCTCTACAGATATCGCTTTTTTAACATGGCTTAAGTGACATCCATAGCAACATGTGGCTTCTACGATGGTGGGCATCCCATAAGCAACATATGTTTCCCAAGTATTCCAAGTGAGGCATTTGGCCAAGCATCTCATAAGTGACACATTTGGATCCTATCCTAGCATTACTCTCTCATACACAATTATATATATATATATATATATATATATCACACACACACACACACACCCCAACCATACACTCTCTGTAGAGGCGAGCTCAAGCTCAACCACCATGACCCATGGACTGCTTATTGTTCAAGCGTTCCAAGCCGAGCACTAATGGCTACCTCTCACATAGCTGATGTGCTATCTATCTCTACGAGTGTAGTGAGCTTACCTCCATACCCGATAGAGTTGCCTCCTCTCCCGAGCACTCCAATAGCTCCACGATCCAAGTGCAAGCTTCAAGTAAGCTTCATCCTCAAGCTCCACGCTCCAAGCTCCATTGCCCCGAGAAAGAGAAAAGAAGAGAAGAAAACAGGAGAAGATGGAGAGTTTCTTCACCACGGTCCTTCACCCTCACACATTCACTCCCTCACACACTCACACTCCCTCTCTCAAGCACAAGCTCAAGCAAGCAAGAAGAAGAAGAAGAAGAAGAAGAAGAAGGAGAAGAAGAAGAAGAAGAAGAAGAAGAAGGAGAAGAAGAAGAAGAAGAAGAAGAAGAGGAGGAGGAGGAGGAGAGCTACTTTTAGCCACACACAAGAATGAGCTTCTCATTCACTTTTCAACTTTATATACAAAACCCTAAATCCCTTTTGGGCGGTCATCCCCTTATCCCCTTTTTTACATGGGCGACCATGGCCTAGGCCCTTTTACCCATTGTCCTCCTATCTTCTTAGCTTCCTTCCTACTGTCCATCAACCTTTACAATTTGCATAGGTAAGAGCCCGATGCTCTTAAAATAAATCATGATGCGCCTTGCACTCTTTTACAAAAGTATTGACTTGCGCTTTCTCTTGTGCGCCTTTCTTCTTGATTTAGGACTTTTCTACACTTCTTGTGTTTCCATATTTTTCTTGGCGTGCCTTCATCTTCCGTTTCACTTTTGCCTTGTCCTTGTCTTTTGCTTTATATTTTTCGGATTTTCCAATTTGTTCATCTGAGGGTTAACATTACTCCCCTCCCTGATGAGTGCCAATCCCATGGCACTCACCGTCATAAGCAATAGGCTTTGGCATGCACCGAATACATGGGTGGAAGGGACTATTGTAGTTTGATGTGGAGGAGTTTCGGTGGTGGTGCAGATGAAGGTCATCGGGGGCACTTTGTTGGCATGATTGGTTGGTGATAGGGTTGTTAAAGTTGGTGATAGGGATGGTTTTTGTTGGCAGTTGCACTCAAGGGTTGGCATAGCTGTTGATATTCTTGGGATTCTGTGGGTGACGATTCTTTGGTGGGCTTGTAGGATGATAAAGGATAATAATTCAGCGTTGAGTGTTGACGAAGAGCCGACGATACTTTCATTGGAGTCTTTAATACCTACAATTGAAAAACCTCTCATATGTGGTCTCTCCTTGGGGGTAGTGTTAGCCTTCTTATTGTGCACAAGACATAGTCTGATTAGTTTGGAAGACAGGTCGAACTCTAAGCAAGATGAGAGTATTGTCCTACACTTGAGAACCTAAATTGTGTATAGATTATTGTGCAAATATTGTGTGAGTGCACGTGCATACTTAGATATTACGTAGTTAGAAGACTGCTAGTCCGGTTCCTCATAGCAATGTGTGGATGAAGTGAGGGATCAATGGGGTGGAAAAAATTGTCGATGCTGAGGAGAAGTACACTTGAAGGCTTCTGGAGACATCATTTGTGATTTTGACAACACAATGTAGCATAATTGAGCTCATTGATGCCTTAGCTTTTGGTAGCTAGTGGCTACTTGTAGTGTTCGAAGAGTGCGATGTACTTTCCATGATCTTTTGTGCCTTGCTTACCATTATTGATTGCAATGGTACTACTGAGATGGAGTGTGAAAAAAGATTATGCAAATGGTTCAGGGTGACAAGTCTAACCATAGGAGAGACAAGCTCCCTAGGTATGTCCCACCCTTGATGTGCCCTGAACAATTATGGGGGATGTGTAAAGGGCTAGGGGACTAGGGACGTAGCCAGTCAACCAAGGTCACTGGATGTACCTAATTTGAGGACTCCTAAGTGTTGTGCTGTGATCATGAGTGCTTTTTTTTTTCCTTTCTTTATTTCTTTTCTATTCTTTACTTTACTTTACTTTTTCTTCTCTGTCTCTTTTTTTGGTTTTTTTTGGATAAAATGAATACAACCAATGCAATATATTGAGGCTATCAACCTTTCATTTGGATTGAGAAATATCGAGATCCAAAGGCTATGAAAAATGGTTATTACAAAGATGATTGTGTTACTAGCCTCGATGCTAGAGGAATAACTGTTGAGATGGAGAGATACACTTGAGATTTTGCAAACCTCTTTGTAACATGAGAGATATCGGTACAATTGAGCTAGCAATTGGAGTGAGCTATGCATAGACAAGAAATAGAGCATCTGGTGAATTGAATCGTGGTTGATGAAGAAACGTTTGTCATTGCTGAGAGTGTGGCTCCTACCCCAATGTAGAGTTTGGCAAAGAAAGAGAGAGTAGCCAATGACTATGCTTTGGCCCATGCTCAAATGCAATGTGTGCTTTCAGCAGGGGTGATCTTCTCTTCCTGTGGGGATTCTATCATGGCTCTTTGTTCTTGGTATTTCTATCACTTTCTCCATAATGTTTCTTTGCGGGGTTGGTGGTCTTTGGTGACTTGGACATTGAATACTTTCATATAGAGACCTGTGTCATCCTGCATTCACTTGGCAACTCGCGAGAGTACATGCAAGTCCTATGTTTCAATCATAATGAACAGGGGCATTTCAAAGAGGCATCACTTATCTGAATCCCATGGTGTTTACTTTGATGCATATCACTTGTGCTTGGTTATCATTGCTTGTGTATATGCTGGCCTTGTTTTTTTGGCATTATTTATACATAGTCACAAAACACATTGTTTATTTATATACATATTTATAAATCCATATCACTTCATGAGGATAAAAACCAATTGTAAAACTCAGGATTGTACTGGAGTGTGGCACATGTATCTAGTACTCGTGGCAGCCTACTCAATAACAATAAATGTTTTGCAACATCGAGTAGCATGGTACCTTGTATGAGTCTACTAGCAACATGTAGCTCCTCCTCAATGAGAATTTTATCAACCAGAGAGTTTTCTTGGCTAGTTCCGGCTAAGTCCATACCCCAAACGGTAGTCGGTACTCAAAAGGAAGTTGGCACCACATAGGTTGGGTCTCTTTGAAACTATTTGGCCAGTCGCTCCTCTGAGACTGTCATAATCTATGCTCCAAGTTCGGCCATTGTAATGCAGTTTTCTATGTTTTTCAAATTGACTTCGACCCTTTGATTGTCGCTTTAGTTGCTCTATCTCAAAGAGGTTTGGTTGGCAAAGCACTTCATTGAATGTCACAATTAAGTGCAGTTCGTCGGCCTCCTCGCATCAGAGATGAGTTGCATGCGTTCATGTAGGAGGTTGTCATAGTGCTCATTAAGATATTCTTACTCTTCCCAAGATAGAGTATATGGCAAGTATTCCTCAAGATGCTCCCTAGGGAATGTGCCCATGTTTGCAAGGATGTAGACATGTGCAAATAATTTGAGTTTAGCATCCAACTCAATCAAGCACTATGTGACACTTCTATGTTCTATGAAGGCTTGCTCAGTTGCTATCTCATGCAAGGTTCTGGGAGTTTTCCTAGGCTTTAGTATAGATGGGGGCTTAGGCATAGATGAGAAAGATTGGTCAATGCTAGGATTGCTTATGTCCTCAGGCTTTTCATGTTTCTCCTGAGGCTTTGCTACTATTGCATCATGGTTCTCCTCAGATGTGATTGGTATAGTTTTGCCAACCTGTTGTGATAGTGTTGTATCCACCCTTGATTGGTCAATGCAAGTTCTGTTGTCCCTGGATTGAGTGTTGCAAGCAACTGTTGATAGTAATGGTTGCTTTGACTTATCAGAACAGATGGATGTGTCCGAGGTTTCATCGATGTTAGGAGAGATGGCAATGGGTTCATTCGTCAGTGGACTTGATGCTTTATTCCTCAGCTCTTCAGCACTCTTGGTCTCAATCTTCCTTGTGTCTACAACCACTTGCGATTGCTGTTGTTTTTGTTGTTTCCTCCTCTTTTTCTTGGGCAATTGAGGTGTATCCCTTGAAGAATCGGGACCTTGAACTAGATCAGTTGTTGATGTGCTTGGTCGAGCCTCAACATTCTCTGTTTCTGGTGTGTCCTCATGGGACATAGCCACGACCTACTGGACAGCCTTGCTAGGTTCTGAGGGTTCAACTACCTCTCTTTTTGGAGAGTCTAGCTCTTCAGCTAATTCCCCTGTGTTTAGCCCCTCATTCAATTGCATTGGCAGTTGCTCCTGGTCAGGCATTTGCTTTAGACTCTTGTCCTTACCCACCATTGGAACATGTTTCCATTGCTTCTTATCAGAGTGAGTGTTGTGTTTAGAGTTGTTTTTCTCTTGCTCTGGAGGTTCGAGTGACTCTAATGTAGAACCAAGAGATAGTTTAGGATTCCTGTCATGTAAGCTTGGACGAAACTAGTTGAAGAAGTCAGGGTTGTATTGATGGGAAGCATAGAGATCTAGGATTGCAGGGACTTGAGTGAGGTAGAAGACATATGCGCTAACATCAAGTACCATGATCCCTACTCCTAGCCTGCTAGCCACGTGAAGATCTCCTTCTAGAAGCAGTTTATCATATAAGGGATGTTTTTGGACAGTGGCAGAAAGCTGGACCTCATGGCTTCTAACACTCGTAATGAGGTTGGGGCAACGTACGTGGGATCATGTATTGATGTCCAAAGGGCTTTCCTTTGCTCAACGAGTGTCATTAGTCAGTGGCCAATTTTGGCTACCATACTTTGGTTGGAGTACCATTTTTGCACAAAGTCACATTGTCCTTTCCCTTTTCATTTGATTGCTTCGAGATTTTCCTTGTCTGTCACACATTGAGCAGCATAGAGTGAGGGTATCAAGCGCAATTATCTAGCTATGGCTTTTGGGATGTCCTTTATGACTTCTTCAGTGATAGCTACATAGCAGGAGCAAACATGTTGTTGCTCATCCCAAGTTAGGGGTTTGGCTATGAGCTTTGTGTGCTCTGGTGTTGGCCTTTCAATTTCCACATGGACGTACACACGTGTGATGGCTGTCAGCTTATGATGAAGCTTCATTAGCCACTTCATCTCTGGTTCATTGGTCAGATATGCCATCTCCTTGGCCAAATCTTCGAGAGATTTCTCATCAAGCCTAGGCTTTAGGTGCTTCGGAAGTGTTGGAGGTGTCAAGGATGTTGGTTGTGATACCTCTTCCATAGGTGAATTGCTAAGTACATGTTCCTCAAGGGGCATTGTCACGACCAAAGGCTGTGATTGCTATGATTCTTGATTGGAAGTAGTAGCAGCTAGCTCAGTACTGACCACTATTCGTAGATTGCGGTGTCAAGTCCTTAGGCAAATCGAAAATGGTTGTGTCTTTTGTTTTCCTGTGAGCATTTACTTGTGTAGATCGAACATCAGCTAGCCATGGTGGATTGCACATGCATATCCCTATGTTGAGAATTATGGGTGTTGTCATGTCCCACACCTTGGACATTTGGAAGCTTAGTTGAGAGTTGGGACTCCTAGGTGGACTTGGCACTGGCTGGAAATTTTGCTCATTACTATTTGACGATTTTGCAATTTTCTTTGTTGAGCAATCAACCTTATCATGAGCAACATTGCAACCATGGTGCTCATCATCCTCTTGGAAAGTCAAAGGCTCCTTGGGCACTAGTGGTCCACGTGCAGACCCGACAATTACATCTGATATCTACTTGTTAAGCATGGTAGGCTGAGAATCTACCTTTCGAGCAATCATGTTTGATTTCTTGACTTCAATTGTGAGGGGCCCAGTCACTTTGATGTTGTTGACTCGAGGCTGAAATTGTCGTTTAGATTTCCTTCTTCGCTTCTTTGCTTTTGATATGATCTAGCCTTTAGCTAATAGAGGTGGTTTAGCAGGGGGACTTTGGTATCCAAATCCATTGGTTACCTATGCAATACCCTCTGTCCTTGGCATTGTCTCATGACCTTCTCGTTTTAAGCATGGCCTCGCTCACTGGTTCTCTCTGTTCAACATACGCTTGTATCAATTCTTTCAATAGGTCCTTGCTCTCGTTACTAGGCTTGTTTGGTATGTCAGAACATTCCTTGTTTTTCTCTCGAGGTTTAATGAGGTCACCCTTGCTAAAGGTTGTGATTATCCTCACACCCAATAGTGTCAACTGTATCCTCTCTGCTACATAATCAACGTCACACTTTGTCGCCCTTTTGAAGGGTTTTCCTAGGAGGGTTTCCTTTCCACAATCAGTACTATTTGGGGGAACATGGAATAGGATAGGCAAGCTTTAAGTTTCAATAGTTATAAGGATTTCACACTTCCTTATAAGTGCTTTGTGGGTGTCCCTGTAAGGATTAAGGGTTGCATTAGTTTGTGTGAGCTCTGGTTGGCCTAGTCGAGTCCATGCTTCATAGGTCAATATATTGAAATCTACTCCTTTGTCGATGAGAGCATTGATACTATGCTCTGTTTTTGCGATGAGTTTGACCTTGAGACAAGCAGGCGGTACCATGTCTTCATCTTTCGGGTCTCGACTTATAAATTCAAGCCTTTTGATACATGCCCTTGAGTTCCCAACTGCACAACTAGATGTGGATTCTCTACTAATGTCTTGGGTCATCTGTGCAGTGTTGTTCAAGGTGCATCTATCATTAGGACTGTCATGTCTAGTCATCCTCGCAGTTGTAGCTTGATATTGTTGCATTCTGCTTTGACTAAATGCAATCCGAGCACAACCTACATGTTTTTGTGGCATGGCCTTTTACCCTTGTTGGCTAGATTGGCCCATTGAGGTTCTAGGGTCTCTGTTTGTCTTTGTTTGGGTGTGGGCTTTTGGTTGTTATTTTGCAAGTGAAAATCTATGCTTGTGCAGATCCATTACTACACTAGGATCTAATTTGGAGGACCTGTCCTCACGGCGTGCGTTTTCTCTCTAGCCTACTTCGGGGAGGTGTAGAGGATGTTGGGGTAAAAGGCCCTTGGGCCTGCCTGTGTACAGTGACCGCCCATATTCTTTATTCATATATATATGAAAGTGCAATAAGACTGTCATAACATTGTTGACAACACCTACATTGTGTGTGCTCTTCTCTCTCGCGTCTCCTACATCCCTTTCAACTAGTATCAGAGCCACTCCTTCGCAAGCTCTTCCCGGCATCTATACGAGGTATGAGATCTTGTTCTCTCTCATTCATTTCAGTCCACATAGGTACAGCAGGGTTTATAGGTTGGGATAGCCATTGATGAGCTTCCTCCTTGAATCTTGAAGCTTCCCCCCTTGAACTTGGCTTATTGAGGCTTGGTTTGGAGGCTTCTATTGGCTTCCTTGAGCCCCCTCTTCATAAAAAACATGATCAGCCCCCTCCCTACAGTTTGCGCCAATTTTTGGCACTTGAAAGCAACTCGTGATCCTCTTCCTTCAGCTCCCCTCCTTGTTGGCACTCTTTAGCACTTCAAAATGGCTTCATGAGAGCCCCCGATACTTGGCATTTGATCTTGGCACTTGGCATTTCACTTGGCATTGACTTGTGGGCTGATTTACTTCAGTCCAAGATTGTTCACATACAGTTTACAACAGTGCTACATTAGCATTTTATGTTTGGGCCACATTGGCATTGACATTGGTCGCCCGGTTGGTCCCGAATGCTCCCTGAATGATGTGGGAATGTATGCCTATCATGTGAGATGGATTGGGAGCTGATCTTTCTCAACCATTGATTGGTTTACATAGTCAACAGGCAGCCCAAAATAGGGCAGCCCCCTGTCATTACATTTTATGCTCATGCTACATGGTCATTTGATGCTCGTTTATGCCTGGTTGGTGCCTACATGTCTGGGAATGTATGCCTATGAGTTGGCACTTGATTTGAGCTTGGTTTGAGCATTATTTTACTCAGTTTTGGACTATTATTTGCTGCTGGAAACTTCAGGGCTGAAGCTATTTATGCTACAATTGGGTTATGCCTATTGGTCACGGGGTGCTCCCGGCTACTCGGTATGATGTCAGGATGTATTTGGACTATGCCACATGTCTTGTTTATACTCTGGAGTGCTTTTGAGCTGAGATTAGAGCTTGATTTGGGTTTGACTGTCACTTCTTTGCAGCTGGCATTTCATGTATGACATGGTTTATGCCTACGCTACCCAGTACGGTTTATGATGTCTTGGTGAATGCTTTATACTTTGGATGTGGATATCAGTTTTTTGAGCTCGTCTCGACATTCATTTGAGTATTCCCTTGAGCAGTTGGACATTGACTTGGCTTTTTTTGTTACAACTTGGCTTTTTCCGTTACGACCTTGGATGCTATATGGGATTTGATGCTCTGATTATGGATCTTGGCTATTACTTGGATACACTTATAGGTATTGAGCAGTGAACTACTCCCTTGTTTTGGCAGTTGCCTATTGAGCCATGATTGCTCGTTTACATTTGATATGCGGGATACTTACTGATCAATGGACTTGGATAGTGCTTGGGATTTAAAGTTATGGCTGTCCTGCTTCTCTATTGTATGGCATCTATTCTGTTTGGGTTGCTATTGCCTGTGTATGTCAAGGAGCAGTTGATCTTTATGGCCACCCATGTATGCACATGGTCCACTACTATGTATTTTACATATCCTCTTACCTGGATGCTTACACAGATATTTGGGTTTTATTGGAGCTTGATTCTTGTAGGTTTATTTGCCACCTACCGTTGTTGGCTAGACATGTATGTCAGTACATGGTATGAGACACTACAAAGTTATGTATACTCCTATGTTTCGGGGATGCTTATGCATTTATGACTCCGAGGCATGCTTATGCTTTTATGACTATGAGCTATAGTGGTTGGATATATCATGCTTTTGTCTGCTAGGTTTGTCTGTATGGGAGCTTTTGCATCCGTGGTTGATGCCTTTGTGTTCTCCCCTTCTGGTTTGGATGAGTCCCCTTTGCAGTATGCTATGATGACTTCCAGCTCTTCTAGTCATGCAGAGAGTCCTCTTGATGAGCCTGTTCTCTCTGGTGAGAGTTCCCCTGATTCTTTGAGCTCCTTGGATGTATTGGACATCCCTACTCATGCTATTACAGAGCAGTTGTCCTCTTCTACAAGTTTTACAGGTTCTATTTGCTTTCATTGTGGAAAGATAGGGCATGTGAAGCGTAAATGCTTCAAGTGGATTAAAGAGCAGAAAAGATTGCGCTGCACTAGACATGAGAGTAGAGTCAGTGATACAGTAGGTGAGACCACTGTAGATTACTTGCTCAATGATACGGCGTATACCTTTGATTGGCTTTTAGATAGTATGGCATCTTGTCATGTTACTCCGCATAGAGCTTGGTTCTCTTCTTACAGGGAGGTTGACAGATGTATTTCTTTGGGCCTTGAGCAGGATTGTCATGTTATTGGTATAGGGGATATACACTTGGCTTTGCCAAATGGGTCTTCTCTTATGCTTCGTGATGTCTTGCATATACCTACACTCAGTAAGAGCCTGATCTTTGTCAGTCAGTTGCATGGTGCACAATATTATGTCTCTCTTGGGGATACTTCATGGAAAATCCGTCACGGTTGCTTGGTATTAGCCAGAGGTGCTAGATATGGTAGTGATTATGTAGTGCATGTCTCTCATGTGGGAGATTCTATAGTTGTAGTTATGCAGATACCACATGCATTGTTATGGCATTGCCACCTAGGCCATGTACGACACACTGAGATGGATGCTTTATGTGATATGGGCTTATTGCCTGCTCTTCCCCATGCTACTTGCCCTCCTTGTACTCATGGTCCGTGCAGAGCCTCTTTGGCTTATGGTGATCGTGTGAGGCATACTCCTCTAGATCTAGTCCATGTTGGAGTATATTGACATATGCCTTCCTAGTCACTTGGTGGAGCGTCGAATTTTGTGACCTTCATGGATCATGCTATCCACCGTGTTTGGGCTTACCCTTTGGTACGAATTGAGGATGTTGTTACTATGCTTGACAGGTTTATGGATTCTGCTGGTAGCAGGTCCAGATACTTGCAGATGGATTATGAGAGTCGTGCTATCTCTCCCAGCTTACGGATCTCTTGTCAGCAATATGGCATTGATTTCTTATGCCCACGGTATTATGGGATTGCTCATGGTATGTGCCTGACTTTACAAGCAAAGATTGCCCCTATGCTTACCATAGCTAGGTTGTCTTATGGCTTTTGGGCTAAGGCCCTTATGACGGTAGTCTACTTGGTTAATTGGATGCCATGTTTCTCTTTGGATGTTATTAGTCCGCATGAGTGATAGGACCTCAAATGTGCCGGCACTGGCTATGGCACTAGCCGGACCTCATGCTCATGACAGACAAATACACCCTCATGGCCTCGCAGATCAGGAGCGTCTATTTGCTGCTAAAGGACGAATTGTCCTAAAGCCTAATCTATGCATTTATAGTTTTGTAGTTTTGTAGTCCAACGTTTCCCTTTCTATAAACTCCACAGAGGGAGAACCCTTACATACTGGCAATAAATGCCACGATAATCACATATATGGGAGGCAACCTCTCGGTGGAAACACCGCAGCCCCACTGCAGCTCTCCTACATCGCAAGGATTGGCCCCTTGAGGCGCTGCTCAACATATAAAACAAACGAACAAACTCCAATCTTTCATTTCAAAAGTAATCCAGGAGATACCATGTTTCCTTACCAAATAATCCCCCAAGAAACGAATGTCTATCCTACGGCTTAGGATGCCTTTTCACACTCAAGCGTTGAAAGGTGAGAAGGATCGAAGCTTGCACACAAGCTATGGAGGGAGAGCAAGAGCAAGAAAGAGAGAGACAAGAAATGGAAACTCCACCAGTCACAATGTGTGACCGGGCCTTGCTTTATTTACTAGTCACTAAAATGAATGTAAAGAATAAAGTGACGTGACGGGGCGCCCACCACCTGCAGTGTGCAGTGGCAGGTATTGTCAGTGTAGTAATATAAGGGGCGGCACGACGGAGGCGCCTATACCCCAACAACCTCCCACTTAAAGGCGAATTTGCCCCAGTGAGAGAGAAAAGAAAGGAAAAAGACAGTACAACTGTACATAGGTACAAGGGATGAGGAAAGGCAACATCTCATCCAACGCCCATCAATCTCCTGAGGAAGGCAAAGTGCTCAGTAGTGAGGCTTTTCGTGAGCAGATCTGCAGGATTCTCGTCAGTGGAGATCTTGACAAGGTCAACAGACTTGTCCTCCATGACACCACGTATGAAGTGATACCTCACCTCAATGTGTTTCGTCTTCGCATGAAAGACCAGATTCTTAGCCAACTGAATGGCACTCATAGAATCCGAATGCAGTGTAGGTATAGCATCAATCCCAAGGTCAGCAACTAGATGGCCTAGCCATATGGCCTCCTTGCAAGCCTCAGTGGCTGCAACATACTCGGCCTCAGTGGTAGACAAAGCCGTACACTTCTGAACCCTGGACATCCAAGAGACAGCACCTCCAACATAGGTGAATACATAGCTAGAAGTGGACTTTCTACTATCTGCATGTCCTGCATAATCGGAGTCAGTGTACCCCACGACCCCTGTATCCTGGCTGCCATAGCAAATACACATATCTGTTGTGTCCTTCAGGTACCTCATTATACCCTTCACGACATCCCAATGTTTCCTGCTAGGTGTAGCCATATAGCGTGCCACAACACCAACTGCAAAGGCAATATCTGGACGAGTGGCTATCATGGCATACATCAAGCTGCCCACGACTGAAGCATAAGGGATCTGGGCCATCTTGGCCCTCTGCTCATTTGTCTGCGGACAATCGGCCTGTGATACCTTTACATAAGAAGGCAATGGATAGCCAATAGGCTTTACGTCCTGCATGCGGAAGCGCTCAAGGACTTTATGAATATACTCTCTCTGTGACAAGTAGAGGAGTCCCTGATGCCTGTTGCGTCTAATGTGCAAATCAAGTATGTGAGAGCCCTGTCCCAAATCCTTCATCTCAAAGCTCTTCTTCAGCTGAGATTTAAGAGCATCTAGCTCATCATGAGCTTTCCCTGCTATCAGCATATCATCCACATAGAGTACCAAAATAAGCAATGAACCATCACGCGCTTTCTTCGTGTAAAGACACGGATCCATAGCACTCCTGTTGTAGCCCTGTGACTGCATAAAGGCATCAAACTTATGATACCATTCCCTAGGTGCCTGCTTCAAGCCATAAAGACTTTTCTTCAACTTGCACACTAGGTGCTCCCTGCCAGGTCCTGCAAAGCCCTTAGGTTGCTCCATATAGATCTCATCATGCAAGTCCCCATGTAAGAAAGTCGTCTTGACATCCATCTGATATAGATCTAAGTCAAGCTGAGCAACCAAAGCCAAGACCAAGTGCAGGGCGGTCATCTTAACCACAGGAGAAAAGATCTCATCAAAGTCTACACCATGCTCCTGCTTAAAACCCTTTGCTACCAATCTAGCCTTGTATGCCGGCTTGGGGTGTCTAGGGGTACTTTTCAGCTTGTACACCCACTTGCATGGCAAAGCCTTCTTGCCCTTAGGCAAGGCAACCAAATTCCAAGTCTCATTCTTATGCAAGGAGTCGATCTCAGACTACATAGCCCTCTCCCAGGAGTGACTGTCACCCCTGTGCATAGCCTCATCATAAGTGAAAGGCTCTCCTGCATTTGTAACCAAAACATAATGCATAGAGGGTTGAAATCTATCAGGTGGACATCTGTCTCTAGCAGACCGTCTCACTGTAGGCTCTGATGCCTGCCCAGCTACCTGTCCAACACCCTGACCATGAGCATCTGCTGCAGCTGTAGGCTGTCCAACTGGCTGTGCAGGAGCTCTAGGCTCCTCCTGAAAGATCACTCTGCGGATCTCAACCACCTTCTCAGGCTGCCTGTGCATCTTGTCTTCATGGAAGACTACATCATGGCTGCGTACTATTTTTCGCGCTTGCGGATCCCATAGGCGATAGCCCATCTCTCCTGAATCACCATAACCAAGAAAGATGCATTTAATGCTATTTGGATCCAACTTACTCCTCTTGTCCTTGGGCACATAGCAGAATGCCTCACATCCAAAGACACGGAGATGCGCATAAGAGGGTGGCTTACCAGCCCAAACTTCCTTTGCAACCTGGAAATCCAATCCACTAGAAGGCGATCGGTTTATGACATGCACTGTCGTACTAACTGCCTCAGCCCAAAAGCTCTGTGGTAGGCCTGCATGGCTAAGCATAGAGCGGACACGCTCCTGAATAGTCCTGTTCATGCGCTCAGCCAAACCATTCTGGGGTGGGGTGTAAGGGGCGGTCAACTGACGCTTAATACCCTTGTCATCACAAAACTACTCAAAAGCACGTGAGACATATTCTCCCCCATTGTCAGTCCTAGGGCATTTCAGCCTATACCCAGTCTGGTTCTCAACAAGAGCAAGGCAACGCTGAAAGACTGCCAAGACATTGGACTTTTGCTTTATGGGATAAGCCCACACTTTCCTAGAGAAATCATCAATGAAGGTAACAAAGTACTTCGCGCCACCCATAGACATACATGACATGGGCCCACAAACATCTGAATGCACCAAAGCCAAGGGCTCACTCATGCATGGCCTACTCGATTTCTTATGCGTAGACCTATTCTGCTTACCATAAAGACAATGATCACACGAGTCAAAACATGCATAGTCCAAAGGCGGAAGATACTGCAACCCAGATAACATTTTCATTCCCTTCAAAGACATATGTCCCAAACGGGCATGCCAAAGTGATACATGTGGGATAGAACCCACTGCCAAAACATGGTCTACAGAAGACCCAGATATAACAAAAGGATAGAGGCTGCCAGCCTTGGCGCCTCTAGCAAGCACAAGTCTGCCTCTGGTAATCTTCCAGGCAGAATCCCCAAAACAGATATGAAACCCTGCATCATACAACTGTCCTGCAGTCATAAGACTGCGCGTAAGCGCAGGTACATGATGTACATCCCTGAGCAAAAAGGAACTGCTAGTGGAAAACTGCAACTGAATATCTCCACATCCCACAATATCAAGAGACCTGCCATCTCCAAGTCTGACTGATCCAGATACAGTACGGTAAGAGAGAAACCACTCATGGTAAGGCGTCACATGAAAGGGCGCACCTGAATCCAATAACCACCACTGTGCATACATACTAGGTGTCTCAATCAAGTGTGAGGCATCTTAAGAACTAGCTGCAAGTATGAACTCATCACCACCATTGGAATCCTCGGTCTACGTGACATTAATTTCCTCAATCTTGACGCTGGACTTCGCAGGTACTATGCTACGATCAGAGGACTTCTCCTGCACTTTCTCTTTTCCCTTATCCTTGCGCTTCTCATTGTGCAACTCATGACATTGTGGTCTGATATGGCCCTTTTTCCCACAATGATGACAAATGACATTAGTGTTGCGCCCACGCGACTTACTACGCGACTTTCCACGAGATTTAGAGCGACCCTTCTGCGAGTCACTGCCACGGCCATGACCACGATCATTCCTGTCATTCCAGCCTCTAACTGTCAAAGCATGTGAAACACGAGAGGCATCCAAGTTTTTGCGACTAACCTCTTCCTGCAAAAGAGCACTCTCAACATCATTCAATTTCACTAGAGGTACCTAGGGCAGTGCGGAATACATCCCATGACTCATTGAGAGTCCCAAGCAAGAAAGGGGGAGTTAGTTCCTCTCCAAAGGTGATATCCTGCGAAGTCAGGTTCTTTAGTATAGCGTGGAACTGGCTCAAGTGAGCAGACATAGTCGCATTATCCTTCATGCACAGATCCATAAGCTGCTTCAACCAGTACATCTAACTCGCTGGACTTTTCTTATCATAAAGATTCTTGATCTTATTCCATAGATCCCATGCAGTCTCTGCTTCCTCAAATACATTATAGTGTACCTATTCAGTGAGAGACAATACAATCGTGGACTTGCATAGCTCATCAAGTTCAAGCCAGTCGTCACTTATTGTTCATAGTTGCAGGCTGCTGTCCGCTCAATCGAAGTGGCTTAATCTGAGATTTCTGCACCAAGACCTGCCAAATTTGACTCTTCCAATAAGAGTAGTTGGTACCATCCAACTTTGTGATGTTAAATATGGCATTATCACTCGAAGAGGATGCCATAATGCAGGCTGGAAATGCACAGATAGTCTAAAACTGCTTGTTATTTTACTGCAGAAAATGCCCAAAATCCACTGAAATGAGCTCCAATTGGCGAGAAAAGTGTGCCAAAAGGTGCTGCCCACTTAATACTAGGTGCGGTACACCAAATCATGATATTTCAGTATAAAAAATACTGCTCAGTCCACCAATAAATGCTTGCTGTAATAAATTTCAGAACTGCAATAATGAGAGCAAACTGTCCCAAAACTGGATCTAATGTCAACTAAACAATGCTAGGTCCAAAGCCGGCATAAAGAGGACAAAGCAAAGCCAAATGACAGTGAAAATACATGAGCATAACACTGAGAGATGTCAAATAGCATCTGCCAGTAAGAGGCACACCCCCAGACAATCTAGGCAAAATGTACCTAAACTGCCAAAACGTGACACAAATAGGTGTCTGCTCAAAAGAAAGCGGATCCAAAACTGAGACTTAGCTCATAAGCATCCTGTGAACCAAGACATATACTCAATGGAACATCCAATTTTCGGAGTATAATCCCAAAGTTTCAATACATCTATAACAGCTCAATGACATAGACTGCTCCAATATATGTAACTACTCCAATAGCATGTAATCCCTGCTCAAGGTCAAGTAAGCATGCAAGATGCTCCCACTGGCACAAAACGCATACTCAAGGGCTCAAGCAACCCAAGACAAAGTACCAGTGACAAGTGACCAAGTCAATGCGTCATACGCATCCCAAGAGCATGACATACATGAAGCAACTGATGGAAGCAACCAACGAGCAATACATAATCCCAAAATAAGATCTCTGTCAACTCAATGACATCCGATAGCAACCAAGTAAATGATCAAACTGAGTTGAAAATGCTCAAATACATCCAAGGCAAAGCTCCCAATGTTGGTAAAGCATAGACGAACCAAGCGGCATATATCACGAACCAAAGCATGTAATGTATGAAGCCTAGCTGTCAAGCATAGACATGAGGGATAAGCGGTCCAAGAGCATGCCAAGTCGGTCCAAATGCCAGTGAATACCAACCAAGACGGAGCTTATGCGTAGCTCAAATACATTCCATAGACTCAAACATGAGCTCAAAGTCGTCCCCAAATGTCAGATACATGATGGCAAATCCCAAAGCATACATCCGGTACCAATAGGTAAGTGACAAAGCATCCAAAGTATCTTCAGCCCACTGTTATTACAGCCAAGTTTGACTGTCAAAACTGAGAAATTTCAGCCAATATTTCAGGCCAAAATCATGGCATAATCATGTGCATACATTCCCAAGGCACTAGGCATCATGTAGGCCGCATATGGGCATCAAACAAGGTAACCGGAGTAGAGTATAAGCATCAAATGCCAATGCCAAGTGTGGTTGCCCTGTTTCCACCATTGTATAACAGTAAATGATAGTCCCAAATCAGAGAATGTCAACCCCAAAGCTTCAATGCCAAGCACAAGGCCTAAAGAGGCTTTCAAAGTAGCTCAAATGCCTTCTAGAAACCATTGTTTAAGTGCTCATTTAGGAGCCAAGGCATATAGACTGAAACGTGATGAGTAGGTAGGCAGAAATCTGGAGCAAATTCAGCATAGGCTGTCCTGGGAAGTGGCTGCTCCATGTGGCAATGTTGGTGTGGATGGGAAGCTCAAAGAGACCCCAAAGAAGGCATACACAAAGCCATGAATGCCCAAAGCAAAGGGCAAGGGAGATATGGAGCTTTGAAGCTTCAAATGATGGCTGCCCCTTGTTGAGATGACAAGCTCAACACATGTGGACATTGATGATGGACCGCCTGGTTAGATGGGTCCACACGTTTACACTTAGCACATTGGTGGTCATTATGACTCTCACATGGCCACTGACTCATTACTTATTATATTCAGGTTGTTACACCTATTTACAGCTGGCATAGTTATAGCGCCAGTTGACTAGTGTAGTCGGTTATGCATTGTTTGACTTAGTAGGCCACTTTCCTTTTATGTTGTATCTTATCTATACTTTGTGTACATTGTAAAGAGTGTGGAAGAAGAAGAAGAAATCAGCAAGAAAACGTTTTGGCCTCCATCTCTCTTCTTGTCTCTTGAGTGAGCTTCTCCTTGTGCATTCTGTGTGTGTTCGGCACAGCATCTTGAGCAACCCCCTCCACCACGCGATTATTGACATGGTATCAGAGCCACGCCATTGAGAGAGGCTGATTTCGAAGGTTGAAGCAAAGGAGAAAAAGCAAGGTTCGAGCAAGCAAGCCACGGGTAAGAAGCTCTCCCATCCTTCAACTCTTTCTCTTGGATAGTGCCTGTGGAGGCACTGGAAGCAGGGCAGAGCAAAAATCTCAGATTGCAGTGAGATTTGATGTGCGCGAAGAGCACTGTGTATTCTGCAGATTAGCCCTCTAGGGCTTTCCCGCAGTTGTTTTGGGCATCTGAGGCCGTTTCAGGGCCCGTTTTAGAGCCGCAAGGTTGCGGACAGCAGTTTCAGGGTACGCTGTGACTTCGACTGTATTGACCGAAAGTGGGTGTGCAGGTTATAGATTTCAGATCTGTAAGTTCAAAGGTGTTTACCAGTGAGTAAACACAAGGTTTATCTGCAAACAGGTTGCAGATTGCATGTATTGTTGAGCAGACAGTTAAAAAGGCTGTCTGGTGTATTGCTGTGCACTACAGGTCCAGGGTTGCAGAAGATTTACTTGCTGTTGGTATTAATTTTGTGATAATGGCAGAGAACAGTGGAAGCCCTATCATTGAGAAGCTCGACAAGAACAACTACCCTTCATGGAAGTTTCGTGTCACGAACTTCCTTATTGGAAAAGGCCTCTACGAGTTTGTTTCAGGTGAAGAAAAGGAACCGGAGATGAGTGATCCTCCAACTGCAGAAGAGACAAATGCACGGAAGGAATGGAATGCAAAGGATAAAAAGGTCATGTATTGGTTGTCTGCAGTAATTGACAATAATATGCTGGGACACATTAGAAATGCAGAGAATTCATATGCAGCTTGGACCATACTTGAAAGTATGTTTTCTGTAAATACAAAGGCACGAAAGATTCAACTCAAGCAAGAGTTGAAAACATTAAAGAAAGGGAAGATGCCTATCAATGAGTATGCACTGAAGGTAAGAAGCATTGCAGATGCATTGGCAGCGATTGATGCAATGCCCGATGATGATGATTTGGTGTCGTCTACCTTGGGTGGACTTAACAATGAAAAGGCTTGAAAGTCTTTTGTAACTTCTGTATATGTCAGAAAGCCATTTCCAGATTTCGATGAGTTGGTCTCCCTTATGATCACTGAAGAGATCAACATGCAGAGTGAGACATCTGAAAGAAGTGGTGAACAAGTCCAAGCTTTCTACTCCAGTTCAGGAAGGGGACGTGGCAGGTTCTCTTCAAGAGGCCGTGGTACAGGACGTGGTAGTGACAACCAGCAAAACAGATTGAATCAGCAATTTGGTGATATGCAGGTTTCAGGAGGTCGTGGTAACTTTAGAGGTAGGGGGAGCTTTAGAGGAAGAGGTGGATGGCAGAACAGAGGTTCTAACAGCTCTGGTATTGTGTGCCACTACTGTGGCAAAACAGGTCATATTGCAGCCCAATGTTATGCTAAGAGAGATGATATCCGCAATGGTAAGTTGCAGCAAGGAAACTATGCATCGTCTTCACGACAAAATGAAGACAAAAAATGAACGTTTGTTCGTTATGCAGCATATGCTGAATGCTGTTACAGGAAAGGGAACACATGAAGATGTTTGGTATGTTGATTCAGGTGCATCCAATCATATGACCAGCCATGCAGAATGGTTTGGAGAGATGCAGGATTTGCAGAATGCAGGCTATGTGCAGACGGGTGATGACTCATGCCACCCAATTTCACACATTGGAAAAGTTTCCTTGTCCTTGCATGATGGTAAGACAAAGAGTCTTTCAGATGTATTACATGTGCCATCTATTACAAAGAACTTGGTGTCAGTCGGTCAAATGGTAGAGCAAGGGCTGCAAGTCAGATTTAATGCAAAGGGCTGCTTTGTAGAAGACTTCAATGACAAGTCTAGGTTGGTAGCAAAGGGAAGTAGAGTTGGACATATGTTCACTCTAGATGCTGGAATTCCTACTATGAATGCGGCTATGTATGCCAAAGGAAAAGGTGTTGTTGCAGACATTGAAATTTGGCACAAACGCATTGGACATGCAAATGTACAAAGGCTGAAATTAATGCAGTCCAAAGGGTTGGTTACAGGTTTGCCTACATTTAAAGTTGCAGAATTTCAGAAGGTATGTGAAGCATGTCAGTTTGGTAAGCAGGCAAGACAACCCTTTTCACATGACAGAGATGTAAGCAGAAATATCCTTTATGTTGTGCATACAGACATTTGGGGGCCTACACAAAATGTATCTCTTGGAGGTAGTTCATACTTCGTCACATTCATTGATGATTGTTCTAGAAAGCTGTGGGTATATTTTATGAAGGAAAAGAGTGAAGTGTTTGAGCACTTTAGAACTTTCAAGGCTGCAGTTGAAAGAGAAACAGGCTTGAAAGTAAAGTGCCTGAGGTCAGATGGAGGGGGAGAGTACCTCTCAAATGAGTTCAGTGATTTTCTGAGGTCTCATGGGATAAAGAGACAGTTTACATGCAGGTATACCCCACAGCAAAATGGGGTTGCAGAAAGGAAAAACAGGCATATTGCAGAAGTTGCACGCGCCTTGATGGCTGAAAAGAATATGCCTAAGCATTTTTGGTCTGAGGCTGTTCATACTGCTGTTTATATTATGAACAGAACTCCCACAGCTGCAGTTCATGGTATGACCCCCGAATAATGTTTTACAGGTAAGAAGCCTGATGTTTCACACTTGAAAGTATTTGGCTGCATTGCGTATGTTCATGTGCCAGATGAGTTGCGGAAGAAACTGGATCCAAAGGCTGAAAAGTGTGTCTTTATTGGATACTCTTTAGAGCAAAAAGGGTATCGCTGTTACAACCCTGTCACATGTAAGCTCAGAGTGAGCAGGGATGTCATCTTTGATGAAATGAGCAGTTGGTATGCATCTAGTGGTGATGCATTGGATGTTGATGATGATCATGACACTCATGTGCAGGCTGAAAGGCAAGAATCACGGACTCTTAGTGGACCAGAGACATCATCTGGTAGTCCTTGGTCTGGGAGACTAAGGAGTACCTCTACATCTTCGAGTGCATCTAGTAGCACTACAGGTAAAGACAAAGGAAAGAATAAAGTGTCAGAAGGCATTGATGCAGTTCTTGATGGAGACTCCAGTGGCTCAGAGAGCTTGGATGATGAGCTTGGCATTCTTTCAGTGAGGACTCCAGGTGTGCAGAGAGCACGTGTTAATGCAAAGACTCCATTGAGTGATCCAGTGGTACGCAGGTCTAGCAGGGTGAGATACCCTGTTAAAAGATTTGGTTTTGAGGGTTATGCAGCTCACCATTATGCTTATATGGTGAAACTAGTTGAGGATGTTGAGCCCACATGTTTTGAGGAGGCTGTTGGTCATGCTCATTGGGATGCAGCAATGGATGAGGAGATGGCTGCATTAGAGGCCAATAAGACTTGGGATCTAGTATCATTGCCAAAGGAAAAGAAAGCTATTGGATGTAAGTGGGTTTATAAGATTAAGCACAATGTAGATGGTTCTATTAGCAGGTACAAAGCTAGGCTAGTTGCAAAAGGCTATGCCCAAACATATGGCATAGATTATGATGAAACCTTCAGTCCAGTTGCTAGGATGGCAACTATCAGATGTGTGATTGCTTTGGCAGTAGCCAAAAGGTTGGAGGTTGCAGCAAATGAATGTAAAGAATGCCTTCTTGCATGATGATTTGCAGGAAGAAGTGTATATGGATCAGCCAGCAGGTTATGAAGATTTAGAGCATCCCACGTATGTGTGCAGGTTGAAGAAGGCACTCTATGGGCTCAAGCAAGCACCTAGAGCATGGTCTGACAAGATCAGAGAGTATCTTGTCAATATTGGCTTTTGTGTTTCTGATGCTGATCACTCACTTTATGTGAGAAAGGGAGATACAGGTTTGGTCATCATAGTCATCTATGTGGATGACTTGATTATTACAGGTGATAGTGATAGTGGGATTGCTGAAGTCAAGGGCTGTTTGAAGATGAAGTTTGAGATGAAGGATTTAGGTGAACTAAGGTACTTCCTTGGCATTGAGGTGATCAGATGTGATGATGGTATATGGCTGTTCCAAAGACAGTATGGCTTGGATATGTTGTCCAAGTATGGTATGACTGCATGCAAACCACTTTCAGTCCCGTTAGAGCAGAATGTAAAGCTGAGTGCTGATGTTGGGGATGAGATAGAAGACCCTACTATGTTCAGGAGGATAGTGGGGAGTTTGATCTACATGACCATTACAAGGCCAGACTTGAGCTACGTTGTTGGTCTTGTGAGTCAGTTTATGCAAGTACCTAGAAAGCCACACTTGGATGCAGTCAGACACATATTGAGATATGTGAAGTCCACATTACATTATGGACTTTTCTATGAGGCAGGTACAGATGTACAGGTGTTTGGATACACAGATGCAGATTGGGCTGGTAGTATGTCTGATAGAAGATCTACCAGCGGATACATGTTCTCTCTTGGTAGTGCAGCAGTTGCATGGAGCAACAAAAAGCAATCTACAGTTGCTTTGTCGAGTACAGAGGCTGAGTATAGAGGTGCTGCTGTTGCAGCATGTGAGGTAGTATGGCTGCAAAAGCTATTGGATGATTTGGATGTCCAAATGGAAGGTCCAGTTGTCATTTATTGTGACAACATGAGCAGTATACAGTTGGCTAGGAACCCTGTGTTCCATGCCAGGACAAAACATATTGAGGTACACTACCACTTTGTGAGAGAGAAGGTACTAGTAGGTGAGATTGACTTGGTGTATGTCAGCACACAGGATCATATAGCTGATATATTCACGAAGGCATTGGGTAAGAGAAGCTTCAAAAGTTTCGAAGCTTACTTGGAGTTGCAGAGATGCAGTTGAGCTTGAGGGGGAGTGTTGAGATGACAAGCTTAACACATGTGGAAATTGATGATGGACCGCCTGGTTAGATGGGTCCACACGTTTACACTTAGCACGTCGGTGGTCATTATGACTCTCACATGGCCACTGACTCATTACTTATTATATTCAGGTTGTTACACCTATTTACAGCTGGCATAGTTATAGCGCCAGTCGACTAGTGTAGTTGGTTATGCATTGTTTGACTTAGTAGGCCACTTTCCTTTTATGTTGTATCTTATCTATACTTTGTGTACATTGTAAAGAGTGTGGAAGAAGAAGAAGAAATCAGCAAGAAAACGTTTTGGCCTCCATCTCTCTTCTTGTCTCTTGAATGAGCTTCTCCTTGTGCATTCTGTGTGTGTTCGGCGCAGCATCTTGAGCAACCCCCTCCACCACGCGATTCTTGACACCCCTCTTCTTCCACCTGTTTAAATCTAAGAACTGAAGTAAAACCCTTCAAACTCTGATGCAATACCTCAAGGGCAAGGCCCTGAAGAAGCCCAACAATGCCGGGAGGGAGCTCGGGAAGCCGAGGAGTGTCAGAAGCTCGGGAGATCGGCTATGGCTGCCGTGATGGAGACCCAATGCGTGAAGGGAGTCGATGCGAAGGTAGAGAAGCACCGAGTCGAGCTCGAGCAAGAGGAAGCCAAGCTCTGATACCAGTTGAAAGGTGAGAAGGATCGAAGCTTGTACGCAAGCTATGGCGGGAGAGCAAGAGCAAGAAAGAGAGAGACAAGAAATGGGAACTCCAACAGTCACAATGTGTGACCGGGCCTTCCTTTATTTACTAGTCACTAAAATGAATGTAAAGAATAAAGTGACGTGACGGGCGCCCGCCACTTGCAGTGTGCAGTGGCGGGTACTGTCAGTGTAGTAATACACGGGGCGGCACGGTGGAGGCGCCTTTACCCCAACAAGCGTAGGTCATTGTCATTGAAAACATGTGTTATGCATCCAGATTTTTCTTATTTTGACACCATGATCATCATGCACATGCAAAGGTGGATGATTCTAAAGTGCTCAAACATCATTTAAAATAAAAAACACGTGGTGCACAACCAGGTTTTCCAATGCATTTACTAACCCGTTGCAGCGATGTAAGGATACCACGAAGACAACACTCGTGCTACTATCCTCTTAATTAACATACCACGAACCCTATGTCATGATATGCATCGGAAGATCAACAACAATCAGCACGCAAATCACACCATTCAAACATCCCAACCCCCTACGTTTAGGTATTACTTTCGTTGGATAGGTGTAGAGGTTCATTTTGTCATGTTTTGATGTATGAAAAGCGATAAATCACAAACTTTGACAAGGAGATAGGGAAAACTGAGGCTAAATCTCATGCTTTGCCACTACCATATATCCACAAACATTCATTATATTTTTTCTTAGTTTTCCAAGACGTATTTCTATTTTTCCCTTATTTTTTTCATTTTCTTGATTGATTTGGCAATAAAATATGCTATTTTCTAGTTTTTCTTATTCCAATCACTTCAGCATACTAACATTCAATTTATCTTCCATATTCCCCCCATGGGAACACCTTTTACCCACCCGAAATGGAAAAACTACCATTTTACCACTAAAAAACCGCATTTCGGGTTTTTTGGGAATTAAATAGAGTATGTAAATCATTGCAAAATCAAGATTTTTTGATAAACAGCAATTACTCATAATGCAATCATCACACAAACAAATTTTCATCTAATAAGAACATAATTATCATCATAAGCTATAAAAAATCCTTCATTTTCTTCATAAAAATGGTCATACCGTGTTCTTACGTAACCCAAGACTCCTTGAATGACCGCATAACCAGCAAACGGAGCCTCCATTGCTCTCAATCCAATGCTGCACTTCAATCTTCAGCATCTCCATCAATCTCCATCACCACTTTCTTCATTCTCCCTCCTGGTTCCTTCTTCAAGATGATACACATGAACAGCCCATAGAGGGGAGAGAGAGGGAGGAGAGAGAAAGAGTAGATTCTGTTCTCTTCATCTGGGCAGCCATTCCTCGCGCAAAGACTGGCGATATGATCAGCCAAGAGGGAGAAGTTGATGGCCATTGCCGGTTGCATGGGTTCTTTATAGCCCACAATCATGATTGGGGGGGATGATGGCGCATTTTTCAGCGCCGGTAGACGTCGCCATGCTCCACGTTCTTCTCCATGATTTGATCATAAAATCTTGGGGGGGGGTTAAAATTCCCAAAGAGCATCCCCCCTTTGGTCCAAGTTGTGTCCACCCTTTCGCATCTTGGCCAATTTGTGGCCTCTACCTCGTCCGGACTCCGTTTGGAGCTCTGAAAAATCCTGCGTGTCCAGCTTGGCATCGGCACTGACTGGCAGCTCCTGACATCCCACACGGTAGTCGAAAAAATTATCAAAAATCCACAAGTGTCGCTCGGGCGCCTTTTAAAAGTCGTCTTTCACTTGGTGCTTAAAATTGTCCTAGCTGCAGCCGCCGCCTTTGATGTTAAATATTTTTCCCCTAAATTCTGGATTTTTTGGCAAATTTTAGGCACATCCTGGGCTCAAAACTCTGCTCTCATTAGCGACCACGGGATAGGGCGACTCAGCCCGTCGAATCCCACAATAGATCTGCACAAAACAACCAAAGGAAGCATCAAGCTGATACAAAATAGCTACACATATTAAAACACAACACAATGCTCACCCTACCCCCTGACAAAACCAAGGCATGAAATCCACAAGGAGGAGGCCTAGCATAACCTGATAGAAGGTCCGAAGCTAGTCACTAACCAACTGCTCCAACACGATCAAACTAAAAAGAACTATCAAAGAAGGTCGCCCTAAGTGGTAGTCTGAACTACCTACCTAACTAAGGACAACACAACCAGGAGCTCCTACTAGGCGAGGACTCCTATAGCCTGATCAAGAAGTATTTTCTTTTAGCACATTTCTTCTTTTAGGTTTTTATTTCCATACTCGGGCATGTAAAAAGGAGGGATCTGAGCATAGTGGCCCAAGGAGAACAGGGCATCGTCCTTAGGTCCTGTCTCGGTACCCAAGAACCTACCAAGCCCTCGCAAGGTGACACTTAATCCTTTTTTGACGCTCACTTTTATTTTCGCTCCAACCTTCCTTACTTTTTTCTTTTCTAGTGAGACGCCACCCCTAGGAAGATAAGGTATCAGCCCCGGGTCTGACTCGTCTGCAGGAACCTACCAGGCCTTCGCAAGGCGATGATCAACTGCTTCTAAAGTTTCCTTTCTTTTCTTTTCTATTTTAATAGGGGTTAGAACCCCTTTTTACACACCTTTGTATATATTTATTTTCTTTGGGATATTCAGGGTTTTTTCCTCTCTATCATCATCATTTTTCCTCAGCAGGCTTCTCTAACTGCCTCACAACTAACAAGAACTCCTAGAACGACTGCCTATCAGGCTAGCAGAATAGGGTCACTAGAACGGCCTTCTAAAACAGGTCTTTTGATGCGCCTGGCAATGTCTTTATAGGAGGCAACGACTACTCAGACCTCTCTCAGACATACCTAACCTAAACTTGGGACTTCATGCCTTGGATGCCAGTCCCCAACAAGGAAAGAAAATCCCCTACAAGTACACAGACACATATAGCATAAAAACACGGTACTCGTAAAGGAGAGATATCACCTGGATAGGGCCACGAGAAGCTTCCGCGCGGCATAGGCTCCTTCCAAGCTCTTCTTCGAACCTGTCTAGCACAAGACTAAAACAAGAAACAATTAACCGCACCTGTACTAAACAGACGACTGGCCCTCTTGGCCTAATGGAATAAAACATTTCCCTTTAAAAACTGATCGGCCCTCTTGGCCAAATGAAATAAAACATTTAAAGCCTCGCAAAACTGGCCCTCTTGGCCTAACGAGATCAAACAGAATAGCACCTACACATCCCTCTCCGAAATAGTATAGATATACAATAATATGCTCATTTCCAAGGAGGAAAAATAGGGCTCACAGCCCTAAACTAAATCTATAAGGTTATGACCCATCCCTCTTGCATATGTAGCAAGAGGCGTACGCATAACATGTTGTCTAATCAGCCTATGAGTCCAAGATAACAACGGTAGATGGGTCTTGGCTACTCTTTGCATCACCCATATCAACCATCGCCTACCATATATTGCATGCTCTTATAACATTCTCCACAAGTGATCGGGTCCTGTCTCATTATTGATAGCAATATCCAAACTAGAACCACAGTTGAAGAAAATGTCTTCTTCATAAGCAAGGTTTGCTAGTGAATCCGTAAATTGATTCCAGTAACGTGGAATCAGCTGAAAAGACACTCTCTCAAACTCCTCAAGTAGGGTCATGGCAGTTCGATGATACATACAAAGAATGGGATTCCGCACTGTGTATGTCCCATCTAGTTGATTCAAGATCAACTGGGAATCCCCTTTTACTAACAACCGCCGAATACCACCTTGTTTGGCAATATGCAGTCCCATAATCAAGGCTTTATACTCCGCCATATTGTTAGTGAATCCTACCGCGAGATAAGCAGCTAACTTCATCGTAACTCTACGTTGGGGGTCTTGGATTACTACTCCAACACTCTCTTTTTTATTAGGGCCCCTAGACGCTCCGTTAAAATATAATGTGTACGTCCACAATGGGTTTACATAGCCTGTTATCACGAACTCCTCTATTTGTAATTCTGATAGTCAAAATTTAGCATGTTTAGAGGATGAACTGATGGCTCCATCCCACCTTCTTCATTAAACTCAACAGGGATACTTGTCAATATTTGTAAGCAGTGATGGCAAAAAAATTTGATTTCCCACACAAAGGTTCCGTCTTCTTGCTCAATCACTTTATATCCTTTGCTCCACCAGATAAGTGTCCCCTGACGGTATCTCTGCTCCAAATATGGGTGCTCCAAATACGGAATTAACCGCCCCATCAACCAGCTTTAAGCTCTTTTGCAGGTCTCAAATTAGCCCCAGCATGGACCTATAATGCATTTCTTTGTGTTAGCATACTTAGAAATAATAAGGTTTAATCTTATTAAGATTAACCTTATTTTTAAATTCCACTCCCTGCAGATCAGCTAGTAGAGCCGTAGACCTATTTTTCCCTATCCTGACAATCTTGTATGGGCCATCCCATCTAGGTTCCAGCTTCCCTGGAAATAGCTCCCTACGCACATCATAATACAGAACTAATTGACCTTTTTTAAAGGTATACTTCTTTGCTTTAAGGTCGTGCAACTGCTTCATCCGATGTTTAGCTACCTCCTGGTGTAATAAGCTCTGCAATTTCAGCTAATCCAGGTGAGCTATGATCGTGAAACGTTCAAAGAGTGCATCCTCGTCTCCCAAAGAGTGATTAATTGCAAACCGTATGGTTGGCAACTTGATTTTTAGGGGTAACACACACTCTTCCCCATAAACTAATTTAAATGGAGTATGGCCGGTAGCTTGCTTGAATGTTGTATTGTACGCCCATACTATCACATACAACTTCATGTCACAGTCTCGTTTCTTCTCGGAGACTATTTTAGACAAGATACCCACAAGCTGCTTATTAGTACTTTCGACTTGCCCATTGGCTTGCAGATTATAAGGGGTTGTTTTATTGTGCTTGATTTGCCAAGCTTCAGTTAGGCTTTTGATCACTTTATTCAAAAAGTGGGTTCCCTGGTTCGATAGTAGTTCCTTCGGTGGACCGAAACGGCAAATAATCTGCTCTAAAAGGAAAGTTGCAGTCTCTTTTGCATTGTCCTGCCTCGTCGCCCACATTTCTGAGCATTTTATAAAATAATCAGTTGCTACTATAATGTACCTCTTCTGAGTAGTAGACGACGGGGTGATAGAACCCACAAAGTCAATGCCCCACTTCTCAAATGGAAGGATAGCCATGATAGGCGGAAGTGGGTGTTTCCTATTCTCTCTGCTGTCATGTCTTTGACAGGTATCACATCTCTTAACATACTCAAAGGAATCTTGGAATATGGATGGCCACCAAATCCAAATGATGCAGATTTTTTTTGAACTTTGCCAGATCATCTCCCTGTCCACCCCATTCCCGTGTTCCAGTGGGAAATCCTTAGTCAGAGATGGAGAAACCAGCTCCCAGATCTTGAGAACTGTGACTTCTTTTGTCTCGGGAAAATACAGCAGCTCTTGCAGCTATAAGTGAGGGAGATAACCCCGCTGGACCACAACTTGGACTATCTATATCCACCCCTCCACAAGCAGACATTTGAGCTAGTGACCCGAGGCTAAAAGATGATCCTTGCCTTGGGGAATGCACAACATTTGATACCTGTAATTGAGAATCTAGAGCTACTTGCTGTAATTTCTCCGTGACAGCAGAAGCAGTACACTGTTGGTACACAAATAGATGACAAGTTCAGGGTTTATTCAATTGCACTTGTAAAGAGGTGCTAAGGCATAGATAGAGAAATGTAGAGCAAGAAAGAATTGTAGTTTTTCCATGGTTCTCAGTGTGGCTACTACACACTCGGAATGTACATGTCATGTATGCTTGGCTAAACTGTGCTCGGGGTCTGACACTTCAAATACGGGTACTTGCAAATCCTTGCACACAATCCCAAGCTTGTCAATGGAGACGGTCCAAATCTGCCATAGTAGGTAATATCTGCAGGTGCATTGGCTACAGATCCATTTTTGATGCATGTAAAAGCTTTGTTGGAGACAATTTTTGCAGCAGCAGTGAATGTATGAAGTGAGCTTGAAGATCTATACTTGATGCTCTCTTATGCACTGGCAGTGATTAATGGTAGTCCATTGTTGATGAATGGCATATTTGTGGAGAGTATGATGATTGAGTAAAGCTCTCATGGTTAAGTTAGAAATGCTATGACAAATATGAATGTATCTGAGCAGTCAGTTGAAGGGATACTATGTATCTATTTCTTGCATGCATTGGATCTTATGCAGTCATATAAGTTGAAATTTGTGCAGTTTTGGAATTGAATGTCTTTGTGGAGTTCAAGGGTGCTAATCATAGATGTTGGTAGTATGGCACTAAATGGTCACTGAAGTATATTGCCTATTGGCATTTTGAGAAATTGACTATTTTGCAAAGCTAAAGACTTTGAAATGGTAAACATAGGAGAGAAGGATACTATCACTCAGATAGGTGGTGAGAACCTGGACTACAAGGATTTTGTTCTATGGAAATTCAAGATGTCTAATTTCTTAATTGGAAGAGGCTATTGGGACCTAATTAGAGGTCTTGAAGATGAGCCCAAGCTATTGGAGGATAGATCTCCAACATAGGATCAGTTAAAGGCACATAGAACTTGGTTGGAAAAGGCCGTCAAGATCTTGCATTGGTTGTCATTATGTGTGTCAGACACAAAAGCTATGAAAATTACAAATTGGACTTTCCCAAAAGTTGCTTAGGACTTATTGATGAAAAATTATGGGCATGTCACTCATGCGATAAAGACACAACTGAAGCAAAAATTCAGCCACATATCCAAGAATGGAAGGTCCATTGAAGACTATGTCAGTGAGATAAGAACCATTGCAGAACAACTAGGCTCAATTGGAGCTGAAGTTGAGGATGATGATTTGGTGACTACTACCCTCCATGGACTTGGATAGGAGTATACGTAGTTTGATACTTCCATTTTCATGCGTCAGGAGCAGCCTGACTTTGATGAACTCGTGGCACTTCTAGTGCATGAAGAAGAGAAACTTGGACTCAATACAAGTTCCAGTGGGTCTTAAAACAACATGGACAATGTCTTCTACTCCAAACAAAGGGGTAGAGGTGGAAGAGGAAGATAAAATTTTAGAGGAAGAGGTGCTGGAAATGCATATGTAGCCCGTGGACAACAAGTTATTGGATGGAAAAATAGGCAGCCTCAAGCAAACAGAGGTGCCTCAAATGCTTGTGGAAGAGGAGATTATTTAGCTAGAGGAAGAGACACTTGGCAACAGCCTCAAATGAGTCATGGAAAACAATCAAATGAAAATAAGTCATTATTGTGGAAAATATGGGCATGTAGCTAAGGATTGCTACAAGAAGCAGAATGATCAGAGAGCAAAAGGGAAGCAACATGGTAATTATGCTTCTTCTAGTGGTATGTAGGAGGATGATAGGTTGTTTGCAATGCAACACGTGAAGAAAGGATTGACTACACAAGGCAAAGTAGATGATAGGTTGTTTGCAATGCAACATGTGAAGAAAGGATTGACTACACAAGGGAAAGTAGATGATGTATGGTACATAGGCTCAATGTCATCTAACCACATGACTCCTCATGGAGAGTGGTTTGACACATTGGTAGAAGGTGCTCATGGATGTGTTTGCACAGGGGATGATACACAACGTGACATTATGCATATAGGTACTGTTCCCTTGATGATGCATGGTGATAGGAAAAAGAGTCTCTATGATGTGTTACATGTACCCTCCATAACTAAAAACTTGATTTTTGTGGAACAAATGGCTGAATAGAATCTACAAGTTAGATTCAATAAAGATGGATGCTACATTGAAGAGTATGGTCAAGGATGCAAACTCATTACTAAAGACAAAAGAAATGGTAGGATGTTTACATTGGATACAAAAATTCCAGCATTGAATGCTACGATGTATTCACATAACAATGCTGCAATAAGGGACATTGAGATAGAGAAGCCTTGTGAGTTAAGGAACAAATGTCCAGAAGAGAGCAGGTTGAGATATGACTTCCGGAGAGAGATCTATCAGAAAATGCTAAGGGAGATCCCCATCAAAGATCAAGACCCAAAGATACAAACAAAGTATCAAGAATTCTCTATCAATAGTGGACTTCTCTACTATAGGACGAGATTATGTATCCCGGCAAGCCAATCACTCAAGCAAAAGATAGTTTGGGAAGCCCATGACTCCCCTTTCTCAGGACATCCTGGCTATGCCAAGACCCTTAATGCTGCTAGGAAGAGCTATTATTGGGAGAGGCTCAAAAGTGACGTTCTCAAATATGTCACTGAATGTTTGTTTTGTCAACGTATTAAGGCCGAACATGTCAAAATGCCAGGGAAATTGCAACCACTTGATATTCTCCAAATGAAATGGGAATTCATTAGTATGGACTTTGTTGTTGGTCTGCCCCAAGTTCAGGGAGGATACAACTCCATTATGGTCGTGGTAGATATGCTTACCAAGGTTGCACATCTTATCCCTATTAAGACAAACTATAAAGCCTCAGACATTGCAAGGTTATTCATCAAGGAGATATTCAAATTGCATGGGTTACCTAGAAGAATCATTAGTGATCGTGACTCTCTCTTCACATCACACTTCTGGAGGGCTATCTTTGAGGCCATTGGGACTCAACTCTATTTCAGTACAGCTTACCATCCCCAAACTGATGGTCAAACAGAACGAGTCAACCAAGTCATTGAAGATATGCTTAGGGCACACTTTTTTCGCGAACCCAAAAAGTGGATTCAATATTTGCCACTGGTTGAGTTTGCCTACAATGCTTCTTACCAACAAAGCATTCAAATGACCCCTTTTCAAGCATTGTATGGGCATGATTGTCCTACTCCTTTAAGCTTTTCAGATTCAACCTTCTAGGTTGAAGCTTCAAAGCAGATGCTGGAAGACATGGATAACCAAATCAAATCAATAAGATAGGACATCCAAGCCACCAAGGACAGACAGAAGGCCTACGCAGACTTGAAGCATCAAGACAGATCCTTCGTTGAAGGTGATATGATCTTCATTTGCATACATCCAAAGAAGAGATCCCTATCCTTGGGTGAATGCAAAAAGCTGAGTCCAAGGTATTGTGGACCATACAATATTCTCAAGTGCCTAGGGCCTAATGCTTACAGATTACAACTCCCTGAAAACCTAAAAGTTCATAATGTATTCCATATCAGCCTATTGAAAAAGTATGTGCCTAACCCTAATCACGTGCTTGATGATCAACAAGTTGTAATGCCAAGCCAAGGAGTCCTTGAGCTATGGCCTGACAGGATCTTAGATGTTAGGGAGAGGCATTTGAGATCCAGGACCTTAAGAGAATACCTCATCTAGTGGAAAGATTACCTCGAAGAGGATGCCACTTGGATGGATGAAAGTACTCTCAACCAACAATACCCCTAGATCTTCTCGAGATGAGGACATCTCGATTCCTCTAAGGGGTAGAGAATGTAATATTTTCTGCAATGAAATATTAATCAACCCTAGACCCTGCACACCCCACGCAATAAGTAGCCCAAAGTAATCTCCCGCAATGATAAATGTCGGTGGCTAAGTGCTCTCTCCGCGTGCATCAACGAACTCCAGCCCACGTTGTGCATAAGAGACCATGGCTAAAAACCTGTAGCCCACGCGGGAACACCCCTTCAAGGGGGAAAAAAAAAGGGATAATGGATTTAAAAAAATTGTAATTTTTTTTACTAACCCTCTCCCCTTCAGCCCAGTTGCATGGCGGGGAGAGGGAGTATGAGTAATGGCATGGAGGGGCATGGGGGAGGAGGGCATGCACCCTGCTACATGTGTGGCTACCCTCCACCCCCCCCTTAGAGCTATAAGAACACCCCCTCCCCTAGCTTGAGGGGAGGGAGGAAGGATCGTGTCATGCTGCTGCCGCCTGAGGACCTGCTCGCCACCGTCCACCACGCCGCCACGCCGCCAAGCCACGCCGCCAAGCTGCTGTGCCTCCACCTTCCCCATCATTATCAACATCATAATCATCATCATCGTCATCTTCACCTCCATCCTCATCATCTTCCCAATCATTTTCTCTCTCCACGTCATCAGCCTATGGACAGAAGCTTAGAAGCTTCCATTAAGACTTCCATAAGCCTTATTTTGTTGTGCCTTCCCGGGTTCCTTAAAACTGCAAACGCAAGGCCTATGTCCTGTGCGGAAGAGGAGATCTCGAGCTGAGAGACATTGAAACGTGTGAGTAAACCAAGGGGGAGTTGCTGCGACGAAATTCACTACATAAATGGCTCCTAAGCAAAAGTCGCGAGGTGCACACACGGGAGCTTCTGCCCCGAGTACATGAGTGGACAACGCCCCGAATCTTAATGTCCAGCTTCCGATAAAATTCCTGCATGAAAAGGATGCACTAAGCATGTTTAATTCTCGTAGGCAAGTTTAAATACATTGGAAAATTTATTTTCTCGCCCGATTTACAAAAATTAGTTGCATGTCGTGCATTTGCAATTGCTTGCACTTCCGTGGTCAAGATGCAATCCTTAATGCATGATGCATAAGTAAAAAGACGGAATTGTGCAAAGGCATCTTTGTTGCACCTCGCAAATGATAGGACATATAACTCATAACGCATTTATGAAATAAATTCTTGGTTGTGTCTCGCGATTAAGGTAATCATAGATGGACATTAAATGATGTCTGAATAGTTGCAATGCATGGAAAGGATTTATGTACCTTGCAATTTGCATGTGATGATAATTACATTCTAGTTTGGGTTAAGTGCTAAAAGAAGGATTAAGTCAATGATGGACTCATGGCATTCGCTCAAGTGTGGAGTTCTTTATCAAAGTTTGAATGCATCTTCATTAAAAGTATTAAAAATTTGACTTCGTTGCATCAATGTAGGGTTTATACGAGTTAGCTCTGAATGTCAATCATTATAGTATAGGGCAAGGAAAAGAATGATCTCTAAGTTGCATAAAAGCAGAAGGTCTATGGTTTGAAGTTGCATACTCTCATGGAATGATGCATCTCACCTATCATCCAGTTACTTACATCTTTTAGGGGAAAGTACTTGCAAATTTAGAAGAATGTATTTGCATCTTTAATAGAAAGATCATCTTAAATCGTGGATTGGTTAGAGCAACTAAGTAATCCGCATGAAAATCATTAAGGTATGATTGGATTGCAAATGATGATCACCTCAAAGTGCTAGGTAGGGTTAAGTTACGTTAAAATTCTACCTAGTATCACACTTAGGTTGCCAACCTAATATTTTCGATCCCAAAGATCCTACCCACATTCTCGAAAATGATAGGATTATTTGAATGCCCATGCAAGAATGATCTAGGGTTTTCACCCTAAGGATCAATTGACCAAATACTAGACTTTCGTATGAATTTAGGAACCCTAAGGCCAAAGCGTTATCGGGCTAGTAGGGTTAGGGGTTGGATTGGGTCAAGAGGACTCCCAAACCCTACATCTTGGCCAAAGGTATTCTTGACCAAGGAATACCGTGTGATGGGAGAAATAATCCCACAAGTTAGGTGCGACAACTATCTCGTGCAACAAGTTGCAACGTTGCATGGTTTTGTGTCTAAATCACAAAATAGTATTGCCACTCCTTAGAACAAGGTTGGCGAGTTCTAAGTACAAGTCTAATTTTCTAGAGGATGAATAGTCATCCTGCTACATCACCCTTCCTTGGGGTTGATTTGCCAAGTTAGGGAAATTATGAATTGCCTAGCAAGCAATTGACCAATCAAGTGAGGACAACGGGGTTATCCAAGATTTATTGACCATGATATAAGGAAACCTAAGGTATTGACAATTTGGGTCAACAGGGTATAAACCCTAACCCAAGGATAAAGGGTAAACAAGCAACTTAGCTTACGAAACCCTTGGGATCTTAGCAAGTTGCGATTGATCCCAGATCGGATGCTGGAAGTGTTCGGGGAGAAGGAATTACACCTTAGCAGTTGGCCATACAAATGACCACTGGGATGTTCTTGATTGTACACATATGTGCACTGTTTGTACTTCTTTGCTCAAGGAACTAATGTTGGAAAGATAACTAATGCTTCAGGTTGAAAGCCTGGAGGGAGAGGCAGGATTAGTTACCTCCGACTGTCTGCCTGACCCTATCCAAGGGGGTTGTTAGCCGCGCCGGGTACATGGACCGAACCCATCGTGAGAGGTCTCTCCGTGGGTGCTACTTGAAGCAGGAGGATGCTTGGTTGCCAGTGGGAGCTCTGGCCGTAAATCCCTTGCCTTCGGGTCATGCATAAAAGGCCGACGTGACTCGAGATAGGATCTCGAGGTCCACATACTAGTCTACAGGCGAAACTTGGAATAGCGATCCCTAAGGATTGCTGGAATAGCCTTTGAGCGGATTATATGATGTATTGCAAAGAGTGATAAATAAAGATCAAATGTTGAAAAGAAACTTGCTTGATATTATTTTTCTATGTCAGTGCGGGCCTAAGTTACGTAAAGGAACCAGTGATTAATTGGCTAATTAAGGAAGCTATTTTTGCTTGTCAAATTAAATGTGGTAGGTAATTAGATAACTAAAGCAACACGAGGAAAGTGCGATTGATGTGACCCTGGGTCTGTCCTATGGAAGGGTGGTCCTGGTTGGCTGGGAACTTTTCTCAACGGAATTGACAGTAAGGTAACAATCACCTAGAATCTACAGAGCTAGAGTCCCGATTTATACTGTTTTAGGGGAACAGAATGGGACTATGCCTTACGAGCAGAGAGATCGAGCTTCACATCCCTCTTGTTTCCCATTCTCCTTGAACCAAGTGCAGTATAAATCCGCTTCGACCTTGGCATTTCTGCGCAAAGTAGTTTGTTTGGGGCTCGATGCTAGTTACCTCCTAGGAACTTGACCATTAGGGAAATCCTGATTCAGGTCGGTCCTAAGTGGGAATGGCCGGAATGCTTCCGCTTCTCGTGGCAGACTCGGGAAGACCTAGATCACAAACCCCGTGACATTCCTTGGGAGTGCCGTGCGGCACTTTCTGGACTCTCTTCGCGATGGGCTGCTAATACGTGTCCTACAAGCAGACATGGGGGACACGTCACACAATTAGCCTTTTACTTTACTTTCCAGACCCATTTGGTGCCAATAATCTTCCTCTTTTTTGGTCAATCCACTAGCTCCCAAGCCTTCATTCTTCATTATGCTATTATACTCAGCTTGCATAACTGCTCTCCATGTTGGGTCAGCAAGTGCTTCTTCCAAGTCTTCTAGCTTTTTTGCTTCTCTCATAATATCAACCATCAAGGCCATATTGACTATGTGAGCAAAAGCCTTTCTTTGCTCCTCTATTCTTAGAGACCTCCTTGATCCATCTCTATTTTCCTCAACTGTAGTAGCCATAGGATTACTGCGATCATAGAGCTACTTCACCCATCACGGCAATGGCTATTTTGGCGGCATGATTGCAAGTTGGTGAACTTTCTCCTCATCATTCAAAGACGATGTTTCCTCTTCTTTGAAAGTAGGGATAGCTCTTGGGATAGGTTCATAGTGGACTACTTCTTTGCTGGATGATAAAGTGGAAGAACTTATATTCTCCTCCTCCACTGTATGTAGATGCTCATTGAACACCACATCATGGCTCACTATGATCTTCTTTGCCTCTTGGTCATACAATTTATAAGAGCAAAAACTATAACCCAAGAAGATACATTTTGTGCTTTTTGGATTTAACTTGTTTCTCTTATCCTTTAAAACTTATGCATAATATTCACATCCAAAAGTTTTAAAATGTAAGATAGATGGTTTCTTACTAGAATAGGCCTCATGAGGAGTTTTGCCCTTAAGAGCCTTTGTATAACTTTGATTGATAATGTAGAATGTAGTATTAATAGCTTCTACCCAAAACTAGTTAGGCAATCCCTTGCCCTTAAGCATGCACCTTGCCAATTTCACAATGGTGCAATTTTGGCGTTTAACAATGCCATTTTGTTGAAACATATAAGGTGTCATCAATTGATGCTTAATCTATTTGCTCATGCAAAAGTCTTAAAACTCCTTTGAGTTGAACTCACCACCACCATTTGTTCTAAACTTCTTTATATTTTGCCCTGTGTCATTCTCAACAAGTTTTAGCTATTTTTAAACTTACCAAAAGCTTGAGCCTTATCACAAAGGAAGTATATCAACATCTTCCTACTATAGTCATTGACAATCAACATAAAATAAGAAGATCCTCCCAAGGCTTTTGTAGGCATTTTATTGCATAAGTCAGCATGCACCAACTCTAGAGGAGCCGTCACTCTATTCTTGCTTTCTTGTGAAAATGCCCTTCATCAATCATCAATCCATGCTTCATACAAAAGAAAATCAAAACAAAACAGAAGGTATTTGAACCTATCAAAACATCACAGAGCCTTATATTTCTATTGAGAATCATCATGAGCTTGCAAAACATAATCAATATCATCCAAAACACTCTCAAACACTTCCAAAACAACCAATCATCCCTCAAAATCCATAAAAAATCAACCATTCAGTCCTCAAAAACAATAAAAATCAACCAAAAAATCTAGTCATTTCAACATTCAACATATCCCCACACTTAAAAAGGAAGCGAAGGAAAAGAAGAATATAAGTTCAGTAAAGAGCTCAATTCAATCTTCTTTCAACACAAGGAAAACACCCTTTTGGATATTATGTCCATTTTTAAAAAAATTTGATAGCAAGACAAACTCATAAAGGATATAAGAGTTTTCTTTAAATTAGCATCATCTTCTACTAGCTTTTAATCCAATATCTTCTTCATCAATCCAGCTTTAACTTCAGCTCCATTCAACAAAGATAAACAATATACACATACCACAACTCACACCACTTACACAAACAATATTTGAATGGGACCTCTTTGGAAGGAAAAAGATAGATAGATGTATTCAGATCAAGCATCAAAGTTACAAAGGATAATGGATCAATGAAGATGATCTCGTTTAAAGGATTGATGATTTTTAAACCTTTTTAGGGATAAAGATTCATCCACAAAGGTTTTGGGAGGATTTTACGAGAATTGTAAACAACACATTCTCTCCAGTAGGATAACAAATATGCTTGGCAAGCACAAAGCATGAAAATAAAGCACATCCAGCTGATGATTATCCACATCTACATTGACATCCAAACATAACTTTGGCACTTGTTTTTTATCACCATGAGAGTGATGGTGCATAAAGGATAGATACCATGAAAAATGAGCAGCCAGTCTCACTGATGGATCCAAAGATTGAGAATGAAGCTAAGCAAAATGTAAATAGTTGTGAAAGGCTTGATTTGCAGTTTTCCATTCTCCTGGAATCACAAGCCAGTTAATTTGGGGTCATGTCAAAGAATCTCTAGTACTCCAACTTCTTCTTCTCAGGATTGTCTGATCAAAACCTTCATATTCTATAACCAACTAAGGGGAAGTCTGAATAAAAGATGAAAGAGACAGGAATGGAATAAGGAATAAAGGATGAAGAGAGGGATAAGAGAAATCATAAAAAGAAGAATAAGACAAAGTAGGAGAATCCGGAAATTTAGCAGTATCAGAAAGAAAAGGAGTAAGGAAATGTGGTGGGAACGTGGATAGGAAATGAGAAGATGGGGGAGGACAAGGAAGAAGGAGAGAAAATACCCGATCAATGATGAAAGGACATTATGTAAAAATAGGGATATGGGGTGCATCTTTAGGTTGAAATAGAAGGGGTAAAATGACATGTGGTGTATTTTGGAAAAGATACAAATAAGCATCATATTTATGAGCCATGTGTTGATAGTAGGTCAAGGATGGAACTGATGGTCCTAAGGCAGAATGTCTAGCATAGGCCTCAAAAAGGAAAGGATCAAAAGGAGGTTGTTTGGAAAGATAGGATAACAAATCCTGTAGTGGAAGCTCATGCTCAACCACCAAGACCCACGGACCGCTTATTGTTTCAAGTGTTTCAAACGAGTTCTCATGGCTATCTCTCACCTAGCTGACGCGTCGTTGATCCTCTCAGGGTATAGTGAGCTTATCTTAATGCTAAAATGAGTTTCCTCCTCTCTCGCACACGCCGGTGGCTCCACAATCCTAGATGCTAGCTCAAGCATCCTCAAGCCTCCTCCATCTCCAAGCTCCATCCACCATAGCCGCGCATGCGAGAAAAAAGAAGAGAAGAGAAGATAGAAGAAGAGAGAAGAGGAGATGGTGAAGAGCTTCACCCTCTTGATCCCTCACTCCCACACACTCACTCACTCCCTCACACTCTCACACTCCCTCTCTCAAGAGCACACACACAAGCAAGGTGAAGAGAAGAAGAGAAGAAGAGAAGACTCTTGTTAGCCACACACCAAAGAATAAGCTTCCATTTACTTTTTGAACTTTATATACAAGCCCTAAAATCCCATGGGCACCCATCCCTTTTTACATGACCGACCATTGTGGCAAGGTCCCTTTTTCTAATTCCCTCTTCTTGCTTCAATCCCTAAGCCTATACCCGTCTATTCTTGTACAAATGGCACAAGAGGGAGCTGGCGCTCTTTTACAAGAGTTTTTAGAGTTTTTTGAGGTGCCTTTCATTTAAATTTGCATTTTTTGCCTTAGCTTAGCTTTAGGAGCCACCTCTATGCCTTTGCTCTTTTTTCATCATTTTTCTACTTTTTCCTTCATTTTCTCACCATCTTGAATTGAGGTTAACATTACCCCCCTCCGAGACGGGTGCCAGTCCCATGGCACTTCTAGCTATTTGTTGGGAAAGGGTAGGCAGTTGGCAAGTTATTGGTCAGGTGATGGTAGGGCCACATGTGGACTCAAATGCTTTGGAAGCTTTGGCAATGATGGTTGATGGAGAAGCCAATCAGATGTCAAGTGGATGATGGGGCCTCTGAAGTTGGTGGTTTGCCGCATTTGCGGCCACCAAGAGATACATTCTATGTAGGCCCCCAAACATCTGCATGCACCACATCAAGTATTTTTCTACTCACTTCTCTGTCATGTGAGAAGGGTTGTCTTGCCTGCTTACCAAATTGGCATGCTTCACAAACTTTACGCAATTCTGCAACTCTAAAAGAAGGCAACCCTGTAACCAATCCTCTGGACTGCATTAATTTCAGCCTTTGCACATTTTCATGTCCAATACATTTATGCCATATTTCAATATCTGCAACTACTCCTTTTCCTTTAGCATACATAGCAACATCCATTGTAGGAATTCCAGCATCTAAAGTGAACATTCGACCAACTCTACTTCCTTTTGCGACCAACCTACACTTATCATTAAAGTCTTCTACAAACAACCTTTTGTATAGGGCACGTGGTGTCAAAGAACGACATTGCCACCAACTTCTCAAAAGTCAGAATTATCATTGATCTTCCACCACCAACTGATTACAAGAGAGTTCAATGCTTCCATGGCCATACATAGTGTTATCGACGATTTGTGTTGAACTATGCATTGATTGCCAAACCTCTATACAAGTTGTTGATTATATTCAAATGGACTGAGGAATGCCAACACGCATATGAGAAGTTAAAAAATGCTCTAACCACTGCACCAATTCTACAAGCCCCAGACTAAACAATTACTTTTCACGTTCACATGACTCTTCTAAGTTTGTTGTAGGAGCAATGTTGTGCGAGCTTGGTGAACACAACTTAGATTATCCTGTGAGCTTTGCTAGCAGACAACTCACATGTGACAATGGGATTGCCGAAGTTAAGGACTTCTTGAAGAAGAAGTTTGAGATGAAAGATTTGGGTGAGCT
Organism: Lygodium microphyllum; assembly: GCF_053477565.2. Taxonomy (NCBI): domain Eukaryota; kingdom Viridiplantae; phylum Streptophyta; class Polypodiopsida; order Schizaeales; family Lygodiaceae; genus Lygodium; species Lygodium microphyllum. The sequence continues at coordinate 19,835,224 of NC_141158.1, read as the reverse complement.
AAGATACTTTCTTGGTATTGAGGTGATCAGATGTGATGAGGGTATATGGCTATCCCAAAGGTAGTATGGCTTGGATATGTTATCCAAGTATGGTATGACAGCATGCAAGCCTCTTTTAGTACCATTGGAGCAAAATGTGAAGTTGAGTGCTGACGTTGGGGATGAGATAGAAGACCCTACTATGTTTAGGAGGATAGTAGGGAGTTTGATTTACATGACTATCACAGGGCCAAACTTGAGCTATGTTGTTAGCCTTGTCAGTCAGTTTATGCAGATGCCTAGAAAGCCTCATTTGGATGCAATAGACATATATTGAGATGCAGATTGGGCTGGTAGCATGTCAGATAGAAGATCTACAAGTGGACTCATGTTTTCCCTTGGAAGTGCAACATTTACATGGAGCAGCAAAAAGCAACCTATAGTTGCTTTATCGAGTATAGAGGCTGAGTATAGAGGTGCTGCTATGGCAGCATATGAGATGGTATGGTTGCAAAAGTAATTAGGTGATTTGGATGTGCAGGGAGATGGTCCAGTTGTCATTCATTGTGACAACATGAGTAGCATACAGTTAGCAAGGAATCCAGGACAAAACACATTGAGGTGCACTACCACTTTGTGAGAGAGAAGGTACTTGCAAGAGAGATTGACTTGGTATATGTCAGCACACAGGATCAGATAGCTGACATTTTCACAAAGGCATTGGGTGCAGAGAAGCTTTGAAAGTTCCGAAGCTTACTTGGAGTTGCACAGATAGATTTGAGCTTGACGGGGAGTGTTGAGATGGCAAGCTCAACACATGCGGACATTGATGATGGACAGCTTGGCTAGATGAGTCCACACGTCTACACTTAGCACGTTGGTGGTCATTATGATACCCACATAGTCACTAACTTATTACTTATTATATTTAGTTTGTTACACCTACCTACAGCTAGCAAAGATATAGCATCAGCCAATTAGTGTAGTCGGTTATGCACTGTTTGACTTAGAAGGCCACTTTTCTTTATATTGTATCTTATCTATACTTTATGTACATTGTATAGTGTGTGAAAGAAGAAGAAAAAACCAGCAAGAAAACGTTTTGGCCTCCATCTCTCTTCTTGTGTTCTTGAGTGAGCTTCCTCTTATGTATACAGTGTGTGTTTGGCGCAACAGCTCAGGCAAGTTCCCCCACCACACGATTCTTGGCATCCCCTTCCTTTGAGTGGGTCGTATCCATTAGTGTATTCAAGAAGGCTTTCTGTTGAGTGTTGAAGGCTACTTGGGCGGCCTTTGCTCTACTCTTTGCGAGGATTTTCTCTTTTTCCACGAGAGCCAAGCGACGCGCCAAGGTCTTCATCCTCCATTTATTCTGTCCCGCCCATTCTTCGGCTCTCTTCTTCATTTCCTCCATGCCTTCCCCTTGCCTTTACACCAGAGTTATGAGTCTTTGCTCTTGGTCTTTCAAGTTGTTGCTCATTCTTTCCTGCTCTTTTCTCTCTAAGTTCAGCTTCTCAGTCATGGTCTCCATCTCCTTGTGATGTTGTTCTTCCTCTTGCTTCCTTTCCTCTTCTTTAGCGGCAAACTCCTACATGCCTCGTTCGATTTGATCAGTCTTTGCGATTAGCTCTTCTTGTTGCATGATCAAGAGTTTATACTCCTCTGTATTTTTACCAACTCCTGATTCTTATATTCCAGTCTCTGCCTCCAGCTTTCCTCCCTGTCGTCATTAGCCTTCAGCTCCTGTTTGAGATCAAAGATCTCCTTTTGTTGCATGGATATCTGTCAGGTCTTTTGAAAAGCAGCTACCGACTCTTTTTCCGCAGCTAATTTAGCCACAGCTATCTTCCTCTCATCTTTAGCTTTCTCTAGTTGAGAGAGCAATTCAGTAATGTATTCGTAATAGTTAGCTGGTGGCATCATCGTCGTGTGGATCGGAGTGGTTGAGGCCTCCACTTTCTGGCGTTTTGGATCTTGTCTAGATTCGGCATCTATGGCTGGCCTCTTCTGCCTTGTGATTGTGGTTTCCATTCTCTTTCCTTGGGCTAATTATTTATTGATGAAATATTGCATCCAGGTCACAAAGTTTGAGACATTGACACTAGTGGGGATGCTTGGGTTGGCACTAGTACGGCCTTTTTGCTCTCTCTAAGTCCTCCTTCTCCTTTTTGCGGCCTTCATCCTGCTTCTTCTTTTGTGTCGTCCTATTCTTAGGTTTCTTTGCTTGCTTTTTGCTTGAATGTTCCTTCTATTCTCCCCCTTCTTCGTCACTTTCGGTCCTGTTGCTAGACAACTCTTGGTTCTGGTGAGGGGGCAATCTATCAGGTGTTTCTCCTTCTCCTTCCTTTGCATCATGTGCCGCTTTTACTGCCTCCTGGAGGAGGGTAGTTAAAACACTTCCATAGCCGATGAAAGAGGATTTGGATGAGGCTTTCTTCCTCTCAGTGCTTTTGGAGACTGGGGACTCCCCGCCTGCTGGCTTGCTCCCCAAGGCTAGTATTTTTGCTGCTTGCTCTATGGTCTTGCGCACATAGCCATTCCAGTCAACCTCATCCAGGGTGCCGATTGCCACGTTCTCCAACACAGGCACGCTGATCCAGTGCATGAGGAAATTGTAGCGCTGGCTAGAGAACAGTGAGTGCACCAATTTTGCTTGCATGCGGGCTTCAACATCAGGGATATCCTAGATGTTGATGCCATCGTTGGTCAGCACCTCTTCCCTCTTCATCTTAAGCATGGCATAGATGTCTCTTTTCTGCTTCTTCTCCACCTTAGGCTCTAAACCTAGTGCCTTCTCCACCAAGGCTGGGTTCAAGGGTACCTGTACCTGTTTGGCCTTTTCACCCCTTCCCACTGTTACAGTTCCACATTCCTGATCTGGATTGTAAGTTCTAAGGAATTCCACACACTTTGTGTGGTCAGGCTCTTGTGCAAACTTCTCGAGGTACTTAGCAAGGTTGCACTGCTCTACGACCCTCTTGGCTGCTTCCTCCTTGGCCACTACTTCCTTGATGTTATGGATGGTTCAAAATTTTAGTTAGTTGTAGGCATGGCTTGCTAAGGAGATTCGGTACTGGGTCCTCTCATCTTCCGTGAAGGAAGTCAGTGGCACAGTCTTGTTGCGACATCTTTCGTTCTTGTCATGAACCATAATTTCCATTAGTGCTTTTAAAAATAATAATTTGCTGAAAAGAAAGACTTTATGTTGTTGAATGAAAGCATTAAGATCCAACGTAGATTCTTCCCTTCAGACTTTTTGCCTTTTATTTCAAAGCTTTGTGACATTCCTCCTACATCACCAGTTTCTTATGTGTTTATGCCTTTTATTTCAAATCTTTGTGACATTCCTCCTACATCACCAGTTTCAGACTTTTTGCCTTTTATTTCAAAGCTTTGTGACATTCCTCCTACATCACCAGTTTCTTATGTGTTTATGCGTTTACTTGATCTTGATTGGTTTTAATTTGATTCACATTATCCCCTCCCCTTTCAGATTGAGAAGAATCCTTCCTAGGATTGAAGGTTAGGAGGTCAAGGGCATTCAGCATTCAGATATAAGGGTTACTTGTGCGTGAGCCTAAGTATAGAATTCTGGGTTATACTGCAGCTGAGCCTTGCGGTCTAGATCAAAGGGTCGGGTACTTACGTGTGTGATGTAAGTGAGAACATCCATTAGGAAATCGTCGAAATCAACACGGCTAGTGATGTGTAGCTCTTCTTCGGTCAGGAGACGACTAAGATATGGGTGTCCTCTGACATGCTCTTCCATGGGTCAGCCCACAGAGAGTGGTTAACACTCTATATGAGGTGGGTGCGACATAGGTTGGGTCATACTCTGATGTCTTGATTGCGTGGTAGTGCTTAGTGTTGGTCATGATTTGACATCCTTCGAGTTCCCACTGCAATCACAGAGTGTACCAGTTTCATAAAAATGGGGAGTTGGTGTTAGCTAACACTTTCAACTCCTCGACTTCTTTATCAATGATGGAAGAAGTCATCATGCGCTTATCATAGGACATAATGAGGCATTGTTTGGTGGCTTGTTCTCTTGATATCTCAATGCGTAGCAACTCGGCAGGCTGAGTGCAGTGTTTTGACAAATGTGAATTCAAATGTTTCCCAGGAACAAGGCATCGTGTGATCTTCAGTTGCTAAAGGCTCTTGCAACAGGCCTAAGTCCAAGCGGTCATAACTTCGAGCTAGCGACATGAATGTGGTATCTAAGCATCTAAGACAAGCAATAACGTCATCCCCTATGTCTTCGGCTAGGTTTGAGACTAGAGTTAAGAATGATTTCCGCTCATAGGAGGGTTTAAGACCTACATGTGGCTGGGTTTGATGGGGCTAGAAGGCTTGGCGGCAGATGGTGACAGTTGCCCATGAAGTGGTGGTTGAGCCTTGTGGATGAGCGTCAAAGTAGTAGCTGCTACGGCTAGGCTGCTACACTTGGATTGGGTTTGGCAAGTCTTATCGGCACTAGCATGGGTTGAAGTGTGTAAAGAAGTTTGTGGTTTGGGCCGATAGGCTTGCTCAACTCTTCTGGGCTTATGCATGGGTGAGCTTGTAGGAGGCGAGTCTTAAAAGCGCTGCAGTTTCTAGTTCTGAGGTTCTATGGGTTCGGGGTGATCAAGCTTTAGGGCAGTGTGTGAGTAGTGCCTTGGGCCATTCAAGTCTTAGGGATCCATATCCAAGCATTTCCCTCATAGTAGCCTTGTGCGTGCAAGAGGGCTTTAGGAACCCATCTTGGCTTGATCATGCTTCGATTTTTGTAACTACATCTTGGCCTCCTAGGTTTAGAGTTTCTTGCGTTACAAGGACGTGAGCATCTACTCCTAGGTGGCGGTTGCAATTGTTTAGGCCTCTATTGAAACCTAGGCTGTTGGGCCTTAGCTTTTGCTACTGTTAGTGATGGCTTGTGAGATTCGATGGATGGTGGCCGAGCACTACCGCCCTCCATAGACTTGACTGCGAGTATTTCTACCGGTGGCCTCGCGGACTTTGATGAGGTTGCATAGCCCTTGTTGAAGGCTATAACAATGTAGACGTTACCTATGGTGAGATGGATGCGCTGCGACTCATAATTGACATTGCAGTGGGCTTTCTTCTTGAAGGTTCGCCCTAGCAGCGACTCTGTGCCTACGTCTTTAGTGTTTGGCAACACGTAAAAGATCATTGGTATAGTCTCAGACTTGATAGCAACAGCGGCCCTGCACTTGCCGAGAAGTGTGTCTGAGTAGTCCCCATATGGGCTTAATTTGGCATTAGTGGGCTGTAGTGGTGGTTTACCAAGTTGGGTCCAATGATCGTGAGTTAAGACATTGAAGTCAGCTCCCTCATCGATCAAGGCATTGAAAGTGCATGTTTGCTTGGCAGTGACCATGATGTGGAGGTATGCGGGTTCTATGGCCTCCTCATCCTCATCATCAATTTCCATGATTATGGCGACTCATACTTTGACAAGGGGTTCTAACATTGGTGGCTCATGCAGCAAATGCGTGGGAGGGTAGTACTTCTTAATGCAACTGCCATTGAAGAAGCCTATGCCCCGTCGTCTAGAGTCTCAAGCTCAACGTTGCCAGTTCGGCTTATTGCATGAACTTTGAAAGGCCCAAGACCTCTAAACTTCATTTTCTGCTTGTTTCCTTGAACTGATTACAAGAGCACTAAGTTGCCCTATTCAAAGTCACACTGCTTGACATACTTGTCATACTAGCTCTTGCGTCGTGCCTTCTCGCATATGAGCGCATGAGTGGCTAGAAGGCGAGATTTCGAGAGGCATTCAAGTTCAACTAGGCATTGCGTCCATGCCTCCTTCCCTTCCCATCATTCTTGAAGCGCTATTCTCAGGCTAGGAACGAAGAACTCTACTGGTAGAATTGCCTCAGTCCCATAGGTCAACCTAAAGAGAGTCTGACCGACAGCCGTTTTATAAGCTGTACGGTAAGCCCACAAGGCTGCTATCAGCTTGTTATCCCAGTCGTCGCTAGGCGAAGCAGAGACTACTTTGGTCAGGACATTTACAAGGATCTTATTTGTGGATTCTACCTGCCTGTTTGCCTAAGGGTAGTATGTTGTAGCGCAAGGTTTGTTTACTAGATATAGCAAGGTTTGATGTTCCACAAAGAAAGTAAAAGGCGTAGCCAATAGATAATGCCAAAACTTCTTTATAGAAAATACCATGGCTAAACCCTCTCTCTCAGTCGTCGTCGAGTAATTCATTTCAGTCTCAATGAGTTGTCTACTAGCAAAGCTCACTGGATAGTTGAGGTTGTGTTTGCCAGGTTGGCACAACACTGCCCCCCCACAACAAATTTCGAAGCATCAATATGCACGTGGAAGGTAATGGTCCAATCTGGGGCTCGTAGAATTGGTGCAGTAGTCAGAGCCTTTTTCAATTTCTCATACGCTCATTGGCATGCTTCAATCCACTCGAAGACGATCACCGACTTGTATAAAGGTATAGCAAGCAATGCATAGTTCAACATGAACCATCGATAGTATCCCATATGGACTAAGAAGCATTGAACTCCCTTATAGTTGATTGGGGACGGAAGATCAACAATAACCCTAACTTTTGAGAAGTCAGTGGCAATGTTGTTCTTCGACACCACGTGCCCTAGGATGCATCCATGTTTCACCTAGAACTGGCACTTTAAGGGCTTCAGGGAGAGATGATATAGGCAACACTGCTCAAAGATTGCTCGTAGTTGAGTGAACACACAAGTCATCCATGAAGACTTCTAATTCCTTGCAAAGCATGTCTTTAAATATGGTGCACATGAGGCATTGAAAGGTGGCTGGGGCATTAGTCAACCCGAAGGGCATGACTATGTAAGCAAAGACGCCCCACTCATGCACTTGCACCTGATTGTATCTAGAGAAGCCATCCAGAAAGCTGTAGGCCTCTTTGCCTGCCACTCTTTCGAGCATGTGCTCAGTGTACGGAAATGGGTAGTTGTCTGTCTTAGTGGTAGCATTCACCTTCTTGTAATTGATGCACACTCTAATCTTTCCATTTTTCTTCATCACTATGACTATGGGCAACACCCAGTCTGTGTGCTCAATTTCATAAATGAATCTTGCTCTCATCAACTTGTCAATCTCCTCTTTGACTGCATGAGCGTGTTTTGGATTCATCGAGTATGGTCGCTGCTTGACCGGCATTGCGTCTAGAGTCATGGGTATATTATGAGTTACTACACTCGGATCTACCCCCTTAAGCTCTTCTAAGGACCAAGCAAACACGTCTATATACTCTCGCAAGAGAGCAACAAGACTCGTCTCCTCTTCCTCAGTTAAGTCATCGGCAATAAAGACCGGTCGAGGTGTCTCCCCTTCCAGTGCCAGGTTCACCTCCTCGACCTTGGCTAGTCCCTCGATGGGTTCACTCGTTTTCCCTTGGCGTTCACCCAACAAGATTACTACCCTGTCACCCTTCTTGAATTTCGTAAATCTCTTTGGGAGATCCTGTGGCTTTCTTTGCTCTTCCATTTGTGTGTCCCTAGGCTATTTTGCCCTTTCTTCCTTCAACTGTCTGCACCTCATGTGGACGGGTAGGTCCCCCTTGGTGCAGCTTGTCTTGGATGGTCTAGGTATTTCTCGGCCGCTATCTGAGCTTACTTCCGACTCAAAATTGAACTCGCCATTTTTGTTAGAAGAGGTGGTTTCTCCTGACAGTCGTAGCTCAGAGGGTGACTCTGTTCTAAGCACTAGTATCGTACTTGGTTGGGTTAGGCCTACTTGTTCAAAATCTATGACTCCTATGTGTTCCGACCAAGAGTGGTCACAATCCATGAGCATGACCCCTCGCTCTATCTTAAAGACACTCTTTTTTTGTGGCTTGGAGTCCGCTCGTATTTGTTCTATTTCTCGTCCCTCAGTGTCATATTCCAACGTGTCTATCTCACCCTCACTTTTGTCACTGAAAGAACGATAGTCTTCGTACTCGTCATTGGAGTCATCTTCGTCCGATTGCACCACTGATGGAACCTGAAATGGGCCGGCACTGGCTATGGCACTAGCCGGACCTCATGCTCATGATAGACAAACACCCCCTCATGGCCTCGCGGACTAGGAGTGTCAATCTAATGCTAAATGACAAACTGCCCTAAAGCCTAATTTATGTGTTTATAGTTTATAGTCCAACGTTTCCCTTTCCATAAGCTCCTCAGAGGGAGAACCCACATACATTGGCAATGCCACGATCACACACATGGAGGCAACCTCTCGGTAGAAACACCACGGCCCCATTAGAACTCTCCTACATCGCGGGGATTGGCCCCTTGATGCGCTGCTCAACATATAACACAATCGAACACAAACTCCTCTCTTTTATATTTCTCGAATCTAGGAGATATACCATGTGTCCTTACTTAACGGTCCCTTAGGAAACCGCCACTCTATCCTACGGCAAGGGATAACCTTACACTCTCAATCGTGGGTCAAATTCCTAAGAAAACAATTGCTATGCAGTCTAGGAGCTTTTCCTTTGATATCATGAACTATGCATAGTGCATAATGTGAATAGTTTAGTGCATAAACAAAAGAAAATCAGCATTGTGCATCGTGCGGAACCAATCTTTTCATGATTTCCATGCTAGCGTTTATGTACTGAGAACATGCACCGAGCCTTGCGCTCATGCTGCCTTTCCCTTTATTTTAAAACAACGTCCTTTAGGCATAATGCAACACATAAATCAGATTTTAATTTATATTTTGATGCTCAACCTCCCCTCTCACCCTACCGTTTAATGTTTTGCATTCGTTGACAGGTGAAAAGGTCATTTGATGTATATTTTCTTATAAAGAAAGCAATAAACAGGCACGAAAACATAGAAATGAGGGTAAACCGAGGCCAACCTCGTGCTCTACCTTCATTATACATTGGACAAACACACATGTAATTTTTTGGAATTTTTCTTTTATCGTTTCCTAATTTTCTCCCATTTAAAATCCATTTTTCACCATTTTTGGTATTTTTTCTCTATTTTCTTCAATAAAAAATGGCTAGAAATTGAGATTGATTGTGGGCTGTGGCCCTTAGGTTCCTTGACAGCAAAATTTCAGGTTTTGTTGGCATTATGTTTCAGATTTTCCATTTATTTTGCAAAAAAAACCCCATTTTACCCCTTAAACGCGTGTTTTACGGGTTTTATGACATTAATTTCATCCTTATCACTTATGATTTTCTGATTTTCAGATTACAAACTATTGGAACTCATAGAAAACAACATCATAATGCATAATCAGCCCATGGTAACAATGTTTCATCAAACAAATAGCATAAAAACTCATTTTTTCTTCATAAAAATTGAATTACCGCTTAGGCTCTCGGTTTTGGTGCGGGACTGTGGGTCAGTCCTCATTCAATGTCCAACATCTTCACAATCAGCAATCTTCATGTCTACATCGATCCGGAAGCAATCCGGTTCTAACCGGATAAGCTTTCCTTCACCATTCTTCATTTTCCTCTTGCACACAAGAATAGTCCCTTAGGGGAGAGAGAGGGAGGAGAGAGAAAGAATAGAATTGGCTCTTCTTATTCAGGCTACCATTGGACGTGCGAAGACAGGCGATAAGATCGGCCAAGAAGGAGAAGATCAGCCCCAAGATCGATTGTATGGGGTACTCACAGCCTGCCATCTCCATCTCCATGATCATCAAGCGAAAAATATGCCTTTTGTTTGCATGCCATGTTCTTCCTTCTCTCTCCACACGTTTTTTATCAAGAAGTGCATGATTTTTTTTTTTGGGGGGGGGGGGGGGGGGGGGGGTAGGGGTCAAACTCCAAAAGGCACTACCCCTTTTGGCCTCTCAAATGTCCACCTTTTCGTATCTTGACCATTTGTTGGCTCCTTCCTCATCCGGGATCCGATTCGAGCTCTGAAAAATCCTGGGCGTCCGGCTTGACATCCTGCATTGACTGGAAACTCCTAACACCCCGCATGACAGTCTAAAAAATTATCAAAAATCCACAAGTGTCGCTCGGGTGCCTTTTAAAAGTCGTCTTTCACTTGGTGCTTAAAATCATCCTAACTGGAGCTACCACCTTCGATGTTAAATATTTTTCCCCTAAATTCTGGACTTTTTGGCAAATTTTAGGCACATCCCGGGCTGAAAAATTCGCTCTCATTGGCGACCACGGGATAGGGCGACTTAGCCCGTCGAATCCCACAACAAATCTGCACAAAACAACCAAAGGAAACATCAAGCTGATACAAAATAAATACACACTAAAACACAGGATAATGCTCACCCTACCCCCTGACAAAACCAATGCATGAAATCCACAAGGAGTAGGCCTAGTATAATCTGATAGAAGGTCCCAAGCTAGTCACTAACCGACTGCTCCAACACGGTCAAACTAAAAAGAACTATCAAAGAAGTCGCCTTAAGTGGTGGTCTAAACTACCTACCTAACTAAGGACAACACAACCAGGAGCTCCTACTAGGCGAGGACTCCTATAGCCTGATCAAGAAGTATTTGTTTTTAGCACATTTCTTCTTTTAGGGTTTTATGTTTCCATACTCGGGCATGTAAAAAGGAGGGAGTTGAGTGTAGTGACCCAAGGAGAACAGGGCATCGGCCTCAGGTCCTGTCTCGGTACCCAAGAACCTACCAAGCCCTCACAAGGCAACACTTAATCCTTTTCTGACTCTCACTTTTATTTTCACTCCAACCTTCCTTAATTTCTTCTTTTCCAGCAAGATGCCACCCCTAGGAAGACAAGGCATTGGCCCCGGGTCTTGACTTGTCCCCAGGAACCTACCAGGCCTTCACAAGGCGATGATCAATTGCTTATAAATTTTCCTTTCTTTTCTTTTCTATTTTTATAGGGGGTTAGAACCCCTTTTTACACACCTCTCTATATATTTATTTCCTTGAGATATTCAGGTTTATTCTTCTCTCTATATCATCATCATTTTCTTCTGGCAGGCTTCCCTAACTACCTCACAACTAACAAGAACTTCTAGCACGGCTGCCTAGCAAGCTAGCAGAACAGGGTCACTAGAACTACTTTCTGAAACAGATCTTTCGATGTCTAGCAATGTCTTTACAGGAGGCAACTACTACTCAGACCTCCCTCAAACATACCTTACCTAAACCTAGGACTTCATGCCTTGGATGCCGGTCCCCAACAAGAAAAGAAAATCCCCTACAAGTACACAGATACATATAGCATAAAAACACGATACTCATACAGGAGAGATATCACCTAGATAGGGCCACGAGAAGCTTCCGCGCAACAAAGGCTCCTTCCAAGCTCTTCTTCGAACCTGTCTAGCACAGAACTAAAACAAGAAACCATTAACCGCACCTGTACTAAACAAACGACTGGCCCTCTTGGCCTAACAAGATAAAATAGAATAGCACCTACACGCTCCCCGAAATACTACAGATATACAATAATATGCTCCTTTCCAAGGAGGAAAAACAGGCTCGCAGCACTAAACTAAATGCATAAGGTTATGACCCATCCCTCCTGCATATATAGCAAGAGGCGTACGCATAACATGTTATCTAATCAGCCTATGGGTCCAGGATAACAACTGTAGATTGGTCTTGGCTACTCTTTGCATCACCCATATCAACCATCATCTGCCATATATTGCATGCTCTGATAACATTCCCCACAAGCGACCAGGTCCCGTTTCATTATCGATAACAATATCCACACTAGGACCACAGTTAAAGAAAATGTCTTCTTCATAAGCAAGATTTACCAGTGAATGCAAACTGATTCCAGTAAAGTGGAATCAGCTGAAAAGACACTCTCTCAAACTCCTCAAGTAGGGTCATCGCAGTTCGATGATACATACAAAGGATGGGATTCCACACTGTGTATGTCCCATCTAGCTGATTCAGGATCAACTGGGAATCCCCTTTTACTAACAACCGCTGAATACCACCTTGTTTGGCAATATGCAGTCCCATAATCAAGGCTTTATACTCCGCCATATTGTTAGTGAATCCTACCCCGGGATAAGTAGCTAACTTCATCGTAACTCTACGTCGGGGGTCTCGGATTACTACTCCCACACTTCCTTTTTTATTAGGGCCCCTGGACGCTTCGTCAAAATATAATGTGTACATCCACAATGGGTTTACACAGCCTGCCATCACGAACTCCTCTATTCGTAGCTATGATAGTCAAAGTTTAGCATGTTTAGAGGGTGAACTGACGGCTCCATCCCACCTTCTTCATTGAACTCAACAGGGATACTTGTCAATATTCGTAAGCAGTGATGGTAGAAGACTATGATCTCCCACACAAAGGTTCCGTCTTCTTGCTCAATCACTTTGTATCCTTTGCTCCACCAGATGAGTTTTCCCTGATAGTATCTCTGCTCCAGATATGGGTGCTCCAAATAAGGAATTAACCACCCCATCAACCGTCTTTAAGATCTTTTGCAGGTCTCAGATCATCCCCAGCATGGACCTGCAATGTATTTTCCCCGTGTTAGCATACTTAGAAATAATAAGGTTTAATCTTATTAATATTAACCTTATTTTTAAACTCTACTCCCTGTAGATCAGCTAATAGAGTCGTAGACCTATTTTTTCCTATCCTGACAATCTTATAGGGGCCATCCCATCTAGGTTCCAGCTTCCCTGGAAACAACTCCCTACGTGCATCATAATACAGTACCAATTGGCCTTTTTTAAAGGTATACTTCTTTGCTCTAAGGTCGTGCAACTGCTTCATCCGACGTTTAGCTACCTCCTGCTGTAATAAGCTCTGCAATTTCAGCTCATCCAGATGAGCTATGGTCGTAAAACGTTCAAAGAGCGAATCCTCATCTCCCAAAGAGTGGTTAATTGCAAACCGTATGGTTGGCAACTCGATTTCAAGAGGTAACACACACTCTTCTCCATAAACTAATTTAAATGGAGTATGGCCAGTAGCTCGCTTGAATGTTGTATTGTACGCCCATACTGCCACATACAACTTCCTGTCCCAGTCTTGTTTCTTCTCAGAGACTATCTTAGACAAGATACCCACAAGCTGCTTATTAGTACTTTCAACTTGCCCGTTTGCTTGCGGATTAGAAGGGGTCGTTTTATTATGCTTGATTTGCCAAGCCTCAGTGAAGCTTTTAATCACTTTATTCAAAAAATGGGTTCCACGGTCCGACACTAGTTCCTTTGGTGGACCGAAATGGCAGATAATCTACTCTAAAAGGAAACTTGCAGTCTCTTTTGCATTGTCCTGCCTCGTCGCCCATGCTTCTGACCATTTTGTGAAATAATCAGTTGCTATTATAATATACCTCTTCTAAGTAGTAGACGACGGGGTGATAGGACCCACAAAATGAATGCCCCACTTCTCAAATGGAAGGATAGTCATGATAGGCGTAAGTGGATGTTTCCTATTCTCTCTGTTATCATGTCTTTGACAGGTATCACATCTCTTAACATACTCAAAGGAATCTTGGAAGATGGATGGCCACCAATATCCAGCTCTTAAAGCTTTCTGTGCATCAACCGTCTAGCGAAGTGCCCTCCACATGCAGAGTCATGACACTCTTCCAAGATGAAAGGAACCTCGTCAGGCATCACACATCGGCGATAGATCTCATCAACACCCTACCGATATAGTGTTCTTGTGATCAAGGAAAACTTCAAATCTTGTTGTTTGATTTTCCTCTTTTCTGATTTTGATAAATCAGCTCTAGTCTCTCCTGTTGATAGATTGCTTCTTTTTTAGCTATTGTCTTCTTCCTTGGCACTTCCTCATCCTTCTTAGGATCGCCTTTTTTGTCAACACGCCTTAGAGGTCCACCTTCCACGCTAGGATTCATAACTTGCGTCCCCTTATCCCCTTGCTTAGGGTTTCCCTCAATCGATTTTCCTTATCTTTATCACTCTCTTTAGCCTTTTGGCCTCTTGTCACGGCTCGTAGGTTAGAGGTTTCAGCGTCATTGACGCGTACAGCCTCAATAAGGATGACTCCATTGCCTTGTGGCAACTCTTCTATAGTGGTCTTTCCCCTTTGCAATATTTGTCTTGGTACATCATTTTGCTGGAGGTTATTACCTTGCGCTCTATGATTAACTAGACCTGGCTGTTTACTCCCTTGTTGGAGAGAACTAATCTTACTCCAACAGGTAGCGGCTAAGTAGCCCGACATCCCACAAATATCACATTTAACATTTGGACAGTTTCTAGGGAAATGTTGTCCTCCACACCACTTACAACTGAATCTTGAGGGACCACCCTCTTCAAGGCGTCGACTCCCTATCAGGTTCTACTGCCTCTTTAGGAAATTGACATCAACAGCTATTTGCCAATATTGTTCAGAAATCATGTCAGTGTAATGCTTCATCCTATCCTTAACTTCGCCAAGGACATTAGAGGCACTCAACTCATAGCCTCGATCGTTGATGGGGCCTAAAACGTGCCGGCACTGGCTCATGCACTAGCCACGGACCTCCATCATGCGCTCAACAACCCCACGACCTCGCGGCCAGGAGCGTGGATGACACATACATCATCTTCCTAAACATCTTGCGTTTGTATCACGTCTCGTAGTCCAACTCTAACCCAATTAACACTCCTCAGAGGGAATCCCTAGCACATTGCCAAATGGCACGAAGTACAAACATAGGAGGTCCTCCCACGGCTGACTGCCGCTACCTCACTGCAACTCTCCTACATCTTGGGGATTGGCCCCTCGATGCGTCGCTAAACATATATAACACAATATCGCACATAGTTCTCTCAAGGTACCAATTGATCGTATCCAAGAATGTACCATTTTCCTCACTTTTTTTCCCCTAGGACCCAACGTCTAGCCTACAGCTCGGACAACCTTACCCACTCAACGTTGGTCACGATCCTCTAGAAAGCAATTGCCATGCATCCAGGAGGTATTGTCCGATACCCTTTATCATTTTATGCTTCATGAAAATTGTGAATGTCAATGTGCTCAAACAATTAAGACAATCAGCATTTGTACACGTGGAAAACATTTCTTTCAATGATTTTGCGTATCGCTTGTATGCGGCGTTGCACGAGAAAACCTCGTGCTACTAGGTTCTTAATCTTTAATTATTGACCAACCTAGATGGTATACATAAAAACCAGCAAGCTTTTCATCATTTCATTCAGTATTTAAACACCTTTTATACACTCTACCCCCTCACCCGTTTAGGTTGTGCATTATTGATCGGTTTAGCGTTCATTTTCCATATTTTTATTGTATGAAAAGCAATAAAAACTTACTAAAACATAAAAGTAGGGCTGACCTCATACTTCAGACCCCCCCCATACATCCACAAACATGAATCTTATTTTTCCTTAATTTTCGGCACTCAAAATCCATTTTTCCCCTATTTTTACCAATTTTCCCTATTTTTCTTATATTTTTTGCAATATTAAATAACTGAAAATACAAAATGAGTTGTGGGCTGTGGCCCTTAGGTTCATTTGCAGCAAAAACGCAAATTTAGTTGGTGTGTCTTATTACATTTTTCATTTATATCTCAAAAACACCCAATTTCTCCCTATTTTCCATGTTTTAAGGGTTTTACACTATTAATTTCATCCACGACACTTATGATTTTCTGATTTTTTGAGCACAAACTGATCAAACTCATAGCAAGCAACATTATAATGCATAATCATCCCATGGGAACAAGTATTCATGAAGCAAATTGCATAAAACATCAATTTCCTTTGTAAAAATGAGATTACCGTTCTTTGCAGGTTGCGGGTTTTTATTTGCCATATCTCAGGACTGATTTCCAGCAGCCATTAATGCTCATGATAGTCCACAATCAGTAATCTTCATTCCTCTTGCACCACGTAGCAATCCGGTCTTCATTGGACAAGCATCCGTCATCCATTCTTCTTCTTCTTCACCACATGAATCTGCCCTTAGAGGAGAGAGAGGGAGGAGAGAGAAAGACTGAAATCAGAGATTTCCATTGAGGCCACCATTTGACAGGCGAAGACAGGCGATAAGACCAGCCAAGAGAGGGAAGATCAGTCCTATGATCGATTGTATGGGTTGCTTTCAGCCTGTATACTCCATCTCCATCATGAGAGGGCGCAAAAAACGGCCGCCATGTTGCTCCACGTTTTTTCTTTATCCCTCATTCTCTCTCCACGTTTTTTGCTTCATAAGGTGCATAAAATTTTAGAAGGGCGTCCGGCTCGACATCTCGCATTGGCTGGTAACTCTTGTCGACCCGCACGACAGTATGAAAAATTATGAAAAATCAACAAGTGTCGCTCGGGCGCCTTTAAAGCACTTTGACACTTAAAATCGTCCTAGGTTGAGCTGCCGCCTTTGACGTTGCATATTTTCCCTTGATATTTGTAATTTTTAGCTATTTTTAAGCACTTCTTGGCATCAAAATTTCGCTCTCATTGGCGACCACGGGATAGGGCGACTCAGCCCGTCGAATCCCACAATAGATTTGTACAAAACAACCAAAGGAAGCATCAAGCTGATACAAAATAGATACATATTAAAACACATCACAATGCTCACTCTACCCCCTGACAAAACCAAGGCATGACATCCACAAGGAGTAGGCCTAGCATAATTCGATAAAAGGTCCGAAGCTAGCCACCAACCAACTGCTCCAACACAGCCAAACTAAAAAGAACTATCAAAGAGGTTGCTCTAAGTGGTGGTCTGAACTACCTACCTAACTAAGCACAACATAACTAGGAGCTCCTGCTAGACGAGGACTCCTATAGCCTGATCAAGAAGTATTTTCTTTCAGCACATTTCTTCTTTTAGGGTTTTTATTTTATTAACCTACTTGGGCATGTAAAAAGGAGGGAGCTGAGCGTAGTGACCCAAGGAGAACAGGGCATCGGCCTCAGGTCCTGTCTCGGTACCCAAGAACCTACCATTTTTCCTTTTTTGGCAGGCTTCTCTAACTGCCTCACAACTAATAAGAACTCCTGGAACAGCTGCCTAGCAGGCTAGCAGAACAGGGTCACTAGAACTCCCTTCTAGAACAGGTCTTTCAATGCTTGACAATGTCTTTACAAGAGGCAACGACTATTCAGAACTCCCTCAAACATACTGAACCTAAACCTCAGGACTTCTTGCCTTGGACACTGGTCCCCAACAAGAAATGAAAAACCCCTTTAACAAGTACACAAACATGTATAGTATAAAAACCACAGTACTCATAAAGAAGGGATATCGCCTGGATAGGGCCACAAGAAGCTTCCACACAACAAAAGGCTCCTTCCAAGCTCTTCTTCGAACTTGTCTAGCACAGAACTCAAACCAGAAACCATTAACCGCACCTGCACTAAACAGACAACTGGCCCTCTTGGCCTAACAAGATCTGGACGTAATCTCCAAAGCAGCTAGCCTTCCTAGCTTAAAACTAGATAGGTCATTTTAGTCCACGTAATACTGATGTCCTTGGCATATACATCACACCCTATCAGACTACCCAGGGTGCCAAGGATAGCATATCATAGGTCGACTAACCCCATGCTGCTCATGCAAGTTAGCTAAAAGCTTGATCTTGTATTTTTTTTCTTTTTTTTTTAATCTTAGGGTTTTCTTCCTGTAGAGCTACAAGTCCAAGCCTTTCCACAAATAACTCATCAATAAGGCCGATCCCTTCTTGGGCACTATGAGCTAAATGAACGGCCTCAATGGGCTCGCATGTCCTACATTTATTGTAATCCGAATAAACTAGTCGTTCAAGCGGCTGAGTGGCTGCTTTGGGAGAAAGAATCATAGCTTTGTACTCGGTCGAACCTCCCCTATTTGAGTTTTCACATAAATCAGTGTTGCGACCCAAACTAGGTAGAGCTTCAAGCCTAGGCACATCACATGGGTGTATCCCAAGGCAGTGTATATTGTCAGATGTATATCCAATCTTATCCTCTTGGGGGTCCAACAAAATATATCCAGATGGGATCCTTGGCCTTGCATCCGACATTCCTACCACACTTTTGGAGATTTTGGGTCTCCAAACCCATCTCACATTTCCCTTAATATTCTTGCACTCCCTCAATTTGCTGCACTGGTCTAACGAACTCAATGCAAACTTATCCCTATGGCCAAATGGCCTCACATCCTTATGAACTTTGTGAAGCACAGGTGGACTTTTAGCATTTTGCATCCTCTTTACAAAGATGTCTTTACCTGTTTACGTCCATACTGCAAATTTTCTTCCATAAGAACCATGCTTTCACTGGAGGGAACAACATCCACCCCGAAGCATGATTCCAACACCAAAGGTCTCTCAAGAGCCTTACTAGCAACAAAATTAGAACCACACACAGAATTCTTATCAATACTCATAGGCCCATTGGTGCGATCCATATTTCCATCACAACTATCTCTCGTGGAAGTGTTGCAAGCCCTAATGGGACTTACATGGCTTGGAACCTGTTCACTGAGAGGCATGTCATTACTACTCATAGGATGGCCATTTTCTGCTTTGAGATTTTGGCCACCAAGGTTCCCCTCATAGGCTGCCTTGGTATCAACAAGTGAGCTATCTCCTTGCAGAAATGATTGGAAGCTGGGATGCACCTGTACTGAGCGGGGAAAACTCCAAAAGTTTTCCCAACATTTCTGAATATGACCCTCATAATCAATGGCATGCATTTTTGCTTCCCTTAACGACTTAGGATTCCGCATTCCCACTTGGATTTGCGTATTAATCTCTAAGCCATTCAGAAAGAGCTCACATAGCACATCATCTGCTAATGCATTGGCTCTTCTTGGCCAAAGCCTAAGAGTACTATCAAAGGCTCTAGCATACTCTTTAACTGAAAGATAAGACTCCTGTCTAAACTGCATAAGGTGCCCTAAGACCTGAATCATAAGGAGCTCCTTTTCATACTCATCTAGAAATCTATCACAAGTCTCCTCAAATGATTTGATCGACCCTCTTGGGAGGCTCCAATACCATTTCCTTACCTCTCCCTTTAGGGTACTTGGGAATATGAGCATCCGATGTATATCGTCGAACCCACTTGCAATGCAAGTTAGGTCATATTCTCTTAAATGAATCATCGGATCCTCATTTGGCAACCCATAAAACACTAGGAGATCCCTATAAAGAGGAGGACATTTAGTCCTCCCTTTTGGGATCAAGACTGGGTCATCAAAATCTTCGTATTCCTCTTGACCTAATACTAGTGTGCTAGGGTCTTTAATCTCTTCCATTTCCACCTTTACTAGTGTGGAAGAGTCACTAATTCCATGAACTTCCCTTTTCACCAACTCACAAAGTGGTTTAGGGAGTCCAACACTATGCAATATGGAATCCAACACATCATCTGCTAGTGGTGTTCTAGTAAGCCTATTCTCATCTGCCACCACTTTGCTAGAACTTAGGATAGGTCCTAATGAAGTCTTCCTTACTAACAATGGTTTTCCACACACATGGACATCATCCAATGCTTTATGGATCTTGGCAATCACACTACGGTACCCAATTGCGTCGGGCACTAGCATCAGATGTATCTTTAGATCATAATCATCATGTTCTCCTATGTGCATATTAACCATCGTTGTCACAGTCTTTTCTATGACACTATCATCATGAATGATCATAGATGACTGTGTCATCGTAGCACTACTTTCACTTTTTCTTTTCTCTAATCTCCATGGGCTGTTAATCTTAGAGGTAGCTCCATGGGTATTTTCCCATAGTGACCCAAACTCAAGCATGGTATCACTTTCAGGGCAAAGGGTAAAATAGTCAATCACCTGACGTGTCAAAGATCCCACTAGATTGTTCAAGATAGACAAAGTATCCTTTGGGTGTTGGGGATTTCTTGGATTGACTGTCATACTGATGACCAAGGTTTTTATCAGACTAACTTGATATCCACCGCTTCAAGGCGGCTATCGACCAATAGAATAAAACTAACAGGTCCCTTATGAGACCAAGATTCGAAGACCGCCACTTATTGGCAGCTCCCGGCAGACGCACCACTAATGGGAACTAAAATGGGCCGGCACTAGCTCATGCACTAGCCGGACCTCCATCATGCGCTCAACAACCCCACGGCCTCACGGCCAGGAGCGTGGATGACACATACATCATCTTCCTAAACATCTTGCGTTTGTATCACGTCTCATAGTCCAACTCTAACCCAATTAACACTCCTCAGAGGGAGTCCCTAGCACATTGCCAAATGGCACGAAGCACAAACATAGGAGGTCCTCCCACGGCTGACTACCGCTACCTCACTGCAACTCTCCTACATCTTGGGGATTGGCCCCTCGATGCGTCGCTAAACATATATAACACAATATCGCACATAGTTCTCTCAAGGTACCAATTGATCATATCCAGGAATGTACCATTTTCCTCACTTTTTTACCCCTAGGACCCAACGCCTAGCCTACAGCTCGGACAACCTTACCCACTCAACTTTGGTCAGATCCTCTAGAAAGCAATTGCCATGCATCCAGGAGGTATTGTCCGATACCCTTTATCATTTTATGCTTCATGCAAATTGTAAATGTCCATGTGCTCAAACAATTAAGACAATCAGCATTTGTGCACATGTGGAAAACATTTCTTTCAATGATTTTGACTATCGCTCGTATGCGGCGTTGCACGAACCCAACACCGAGAAGACCTCGTGCTACTAGGTTCTCAATCTTTAATTATCGACCAACCTAAATGGTATGCATAAAAACCAGCAAGCTTTTCATCATTTCATTCAGTATTTAAACACCTTTTATACACTCTACCCCCTCACCCGTTTAGGTTGTGCATTATTGATCGGTTTAGGGTTCATTTTTCACATTTTTATTGTATGAAAAGCAATAAAAACTCACTAAAACATAAAGGTAGGGCTGACCTCATACTTCAGACCCGCCATACATCCACAAACATGAATCTTATTTTTCCTTAATTTTCGGCACTCAAAATCCATTTTTCCCCTATTTTTACCCATTTTTCCTATTTTTCTTGTATTTTTTGCAATATTAAATAACTGAAAATACAAAATGAGTTGTGGGCTGTGGCCCTTAGATTCATTTGCAGCAAAAGCACAAATTTAATTGGTGTGTCTTATTATATTTTCCATTTATATCTCAAACACCCAATTTCCCCCTATTTCGCGTGTTTTACGGGTTTTACACTATTAATTTCATCCACAACACTTATAATTTTTTGATTTTTTGAGCACAAACTGATTAAACTCATAGCAAGCAACATTATAATGCATAATCATCCCATGGGAACAAGTATTCATGAAGCAAATTGTATAAAACATCAATTTCCTTTGTAAAAATGAGATTACCGTTCTTTGCGGGTTGCGGGTTTTTATTTGCCATATCTCGGGACTGATTTCCAGCAGCCATTAATGCTCATGACAGTCCACAATCATCAATCTTCATTCCTCTTGAACCACGGAGCAATCCGGTCTTCATTGGACAAGCATCCGTCATCCATTCTTCTTCTTCTTCTTCACCACATGAATCTGCCCTTAGGGGAGAGAGAGGGAGGAGAGAGAAAGACTGAAATCAGAGATTTCCATTGAGGCCACCATTTGACGAGCGAAGACAAGCGATAAGACCAGCCAGAGAGAGAAGATCAGCCCCATGATCGATTGTATGGGTTGCTTTCGGCCTGCATACTCCATCTCCATCATGAGAGGGTGCAAAAAACGGCCGCCATGTTGCTCCACGTTTTTTCTTCATCCCTCATTCTCTCTCCACGTTTTTTGCTTCATAAGGTGCATAAAATTTTAAAAGGGGGGTCCAAACTCAAAAGGCATGCCCAATTTTGGCCTCCCAAGTGTCCACCTTTTCATATCTTGACCATTTTGTGGCCATTTCCCCGTCCGGACTTCGAATTGAGCTCTAAAAAATCCTGGGCATCCGGCTTGATATCTCGCATTGGCCGGTAACTCTTGTCGACCCGCATGACAGTATGAAAAATTATGAAAAATCAACAAGTGTCGCTCGGGCGCCTTTAAAGCACTTTGACACTTAAAATCATCCTAGGTCGAGCCACCGCCTTTGACGTTGCATATTTTTTCCTTGATATTTATAATTTTTAGCTATTTTTAAGCACTTCTCGGTATCAAAATTCCGCTCTCAATCATCGACCCGCCATCGTTTCATTGGCCTAACAATTTGATTGGGCATTGGTTGTTGACTCACAGGAACAACAATAGAATTCAAAACTTGGCCTCCAACATTTGGTGGAGCCAACTGACTAGCCATAGGCATAGTCACACTGGGAGGAGATGGCAGCAAAGGTACATTTTGAACCATGCTTCCTCTCCGATTAGGGTTATTCATAGGTATCCCTTGACTTCCATTTGTCAATGGTAGATTGCCTCCAGGTACTAAACCCGCATTAAGATTTATTCAAGAGGAGTAGGCCGTTTGTAATCGTGTTTCTACTCCTTCTGCCCGCGTAATGGCGGTGTCTATATTAGTTAAAGCCACACTACTCAATTGAACTTGAATATTGAAATCCAATCCATGCAAGAAGTATTGCAATTGGGCAGCCGACGGAATAGGAATGTAAGTTTGTAACTTATGAAACACTTCCTTCAACTTCTTGGCATAAGCTTTCACATTCTCATGGGGGACTTGGCGCGTTACATTCAGGACACGCAACCAGTATTGGCCACCTCTTTCAGGGGCATATTCTCCTCGGAAAGCTGCATAAATCCAGACTCTATGCTATGATACCATACCGTGGCCCCACTTTTAACGTCATGTTAAAGAACATCATGAGATGTCCCTAATCTTGGATACGGTAATTAAACATTAATCTTTGGAATTCACAAATGTGAAACTCCGCATCTTCTTCGGCTAACCCATTAAAAATGGGCAAGGGAACTCCTAAAGCTGGCAAATTCGGCATCCTTGCAGGAATTGCAATGGGTTGTGCCATGACCACAATTGGATTGACAACAGGAGTTTGAACTGATGAAATCACACCCCCACTTGAAGTGGGTAGACTTGGTGGAAGAGAGGAAGAACTTACGCTTCCTCCTGCACCTAAAGGACTATGTGGAGCAGTTGGGTGACTAAGACCACTACCTCTTATGCGTATCAGGCTACTCCTTTGAGGAGAATAGTGACTTACGATCTCCAACCACCGTCTAGCCCTCTCAGCACGTTCTGCTTTTTGTATTTCGGCTTGACGGTCCTTGTCAGAGGACATAAACCAACTTTCTTGGTCCGTAAAAACCCTAGATTCGAGAACCACCACTTGTTGGCAGCTCCCGGCAGACGCACCACTGATGGGACCTGAAATGGGCCAGCACTGGCTATGGCACTAGCCAGACCTCATGCTCATGACAGACAAACACCCCCTCACGGCCTCGCAGACCAGGAGCGTCAATCTAATGCTAAAGGACAAACTGCCCTAAAGCCTAATTTATGCGTTTATAGTTTATAGTCCAACGTTTCCCTTTCCATAAGCTCCTCAGAGGGAGAACCCACACACATTGGCAATGCCACGATCACACACATGGAGGCAACCTCTCAATAGAAACACCGCGGCCCCACTCCAGCTCTCCTACATCACAAGGATTGGCCCCTTGATGCGCTGCTCAACATATAACACAATTGAACACAAACTCCTCTCTTTTATATTTCTCAAATCCAGGAGATATACCATGTGTCCCTACTTAACGGACCCTTAGGAAACCGCCCCTCTATCCTATGGCAAGGGATAACCTTACACTCTCAATCGTAGGTCAAATTCCTAAGAAAACAATTGCTGTGCAGTCTAGGAGCTTTCTATGCATAGTGCATAATGTGAATGGTTTAGTGCACAAACAAAAGAAAATCAGCATTGTGCATCGTGCGAAACCAATCTTTTCATGATTTCCATGCTAGCGTTTATGTACCAAGAACAGGCACCGAGCCTTACGCTCATGCTGCATTTTCATTTATTTTAAAACAACGTCCTCCCCTCTCACCCTACCGTTTTAATGTTTTGCATTCGTTGATAGGTGAAAAGGTCATTTTATGTATATTTTCTTATAAAGAAAGCGATAAACACGCACGAAAACATAGAAATGAGGATAAACCGAGGCCAACCTCGTGCTCTACCTTCATTATACAGTGCACAAACACACATGTAATTTTTTGGAATTTTTCTTTTATCGTTTCCTAATTTTCTCCCATTTAAAACCCATTTTTCACCATTTTTTAGTATTTTTCCTCTATTTTCTTCAATAAAAAATGACTAGAAATTAAGATTGATTGTGGGCTGTGGCCCTTAGGTTCCTTGACAGCAAAATTTTAGATCTTGTTGGCATTATGTCTCATATTTTCCATTTATTTTGTAAAAAAAAAACCCCATTTTACCCCTTAAACACGTGTTTTACGGGTTTTATGACATTAATTTCATCCATATCACTTATGATTTTCTGATTTTCTGATTACAAAATGTTGGAACTCATAGAAAACAACATCATAATGTATAATCAGCCCATGGGAACAATGTTTCATCAAACAAATAGCATAAAAACTCATTTTTTCTTCATAAAAATTGAATTACCGCTTAGGCTTTACGTCTCGGGATCTTGGTTTTGGTGCGAGACTGTGGGTTAGTCCTCATTCAATGTCCAGCATCTTCACAATCAGCAATCTTCATGTCTACATCGATCTGGAAGCAATCCAGTTCCAACTGGACAAGCTTTCCTTCACCATTCTTCATTTTCCTCTTGCACACAAGAACAGCCCCTTAGGGGAGTGAGAGGGAGGAGAGAGAAAGACTAGCATTGGCTCTTCTCATTCAGGCAACCATTGGACGGGTGAAGACAGGCGATAAGATCGGCCAAGAAGGAGAAGATCAGCCCCAAGATCGGTTGTATGGGGTACTCACAGCCTGCCATCTCCATCTCCATGATTATCAAGCGAAAAATGCGTCGTTTGTTTGCACGCCATGTTCTTCCTTCTCTCTTCACATTTTTGATCAAGAAGTGCATGAATTTTCTTTTGGGCGGGGGGGGGGGGGGGGGGGGGGGGTGTCAAACTCCAAAAGGCACTACCCCTTTTGGCCTCTCAAATGTCCACCTTTTCGTATCTTGACCATTTGTTGGCTCCTTCCTCGTTCGACATCTGATTCGAGCTTTGAAAAATCTTGGGCATCCGGCTTGACATCCCGCATTGACTGCAACTTCTAACACCCCGCACAACAGTCTGAAAAATTATCAAAAATCCACAAGTGTCGCTCGGGCGCCTTTTAAAAGTCGTCTTTCACTTGGTGCTTAAAATTGTCCTAGCTGGAGCCGCCGCCTTCGATGTTAAATAATTTTTTCCTAAATTCTAGATTTTTTGGCAAATTTTAGGCACATCTCGGGCTCAAAACTCCGCTCTCACTCATCGTCTCCTTGGTTTTGGTATATCTCTTGTCTTTGGTCGGGGACTAAGGCCCAATTGTACATGAGGTTTGAGTCATGCACCCTGGTCCATTGCCACCTTGGTTCATCTAACAGATCTTGGAGTGGCTTGAAGTTTGCTACTGGATTGCCAACTAGCTTGCCAGTCAAATACTCCAGAATCTCTTGGAGTTCCCTCTTGTTATTTGGCACTTATGAGACAGGTTTAGGTCGCCCACAAAGGATTCCTGCCATCATGCAGACTAGTACGGAGGGTGCGTCTTTTGACTTGCCAACTATCTTGATGACTTGTTCGTATGCCTCATGATCTGAGAATGGCAAGTCAATCATAGCAAGGACATGCATCCAATCTTTCTCATCCTCCGAGCATGGGATATACTTGGTCAAGGGCCCATATGACTTCTTGACTTGAGCGTTATCTTTAAGCATCGTGAAGATGGCATCCAAGTCGATTGGTGAGGACTTCCAAGTGTCCATCTCTACCCTCATAGCTTCGTTCTATTGCCAAGGAAGATTAAGCCGTTACCCCAATCTTTGATGACTCTGGCATTGCGCATCTAGGGTCGGCCTAATAGGATATCGTAGTCCAGTCCCTTCATAACTATAAAGTCAACCAAGAACTGGATGCCTGCGATTTTCACCAGCTAGTTTTTAAGTATCCCGAATGGTTTCACTCTCATACCGTTTGCTACTGTGACATTGAACATGGCGGTCTCGACAGGTGGGTTTCCCCAAGTCTGAAGCACTGCATGGCTCAATACACTAACCCCTTGCTCCTGTGTTTTAACAATCCCCTTTCTCGTTGTGTCACCTAGGGCCAAGACAAGTAAGACCGCATGCATCTCGGTGCCTTCCCAGAAAGAATTAACATGCAAGGACTTAGACACAGAGTGCAGCATCAGGCTTAGTATTTGTGTCTCTGCATCATGGTCATGCAGGTCTGTAGCAGCTTGCTCTCGTGATCCTTCAACCCACTGCTTCAGGTCTTGCCATAGGGTGGAATGCTACCTAAGCAAGTCTCCCAGGCTCAGCGTCACAGGGGTGGTCACTAGCATGGTAAGGAGGTCATTGGCTGCTTGTCTTTCTCCTATTCCAGATTGTCCTGGCCAATGGCCGTGACTGATTCGCATCTCTCGATTTTGGTCGAGGGGGTGAGATAGGTGTGTTTATGTTGGAGAGAACTTCGATCTCGCCCTCTAGGATGGGCTCAGCATGTTTTAGGTGCTCTTGGGCCTCTTTTACCCATTCCTTCACTTTCTCAATAGCCTCTAGTTGGAGCTTCGGATGCGGATATTTCCCTACCTTAGCACTTCCCTTTTTGGCCATCTTAGGAGCTGAGGTTTCTGCCTCTGCGTCAGTAACCTTCTTTCCAGCAGGCAGAGTCGTGGTACTCTTAGTTTTCAGCATGATCTTAGCTTCGGGTTTCTTCTTTCTCCATCTACGGCTCTTCTTCTCGATCGAGGCTGCATTGAGGTTGCTAGGACTTGGCAATGATATGCCGGCCTGCTTTGTCTGTGCTCGAGGTTGCTAGGACTTGGCAATGATATGCCGGCCTGCTTTGTCTGTGCTCGGGTCATGACACGCAATGGGATAGGTGTGGCCTCCCCATCGAGGTTCTCGATGCCGAATAGCCCCAATGGGATAGATGGCATGTTGGTTTAACTTGAGGATGGTTTTTGCTTGGGACAGTCAATGAAGAGATGAGTGATTCCGCACTCAGGGCACCTTAGGTCTGCCTTGTCTCTATTTGGTTGCTCCCTTTCAGGACAACGTGATGAGATGTGCCCTGGATGACCGCAAGTCCAACATATGATTGGATCATGCATCTATCCTCCTAGGCCTCTACCTCGGCCTCTTCCTTATGCCATCACCGGTATTGGTTGATAATCCGTAAGGAATGCATTGCCCTCGTCATCGTGCGAGACGTATGGGTATAGGTAAGTCTCTTCCTCATTTGGCTCCTCCACGTAGTGGACTTGAGCGTCATTTGGTGGATGGGTCACGTAGGGACCAGGCGGTTTAGGTATGCCTGTAGGGTTTATATCCATTGTAGGAACAGTCAGTTTAATGTCATTAGGCACAAGAAGGGCCAATGGGGCTCCCCTTCCAAAGAATTGTTGGGGTCTACTCTCGCTAGATGTGGATGGCCGTATGGTTTGTGAGTATGGAAGTCTTCTCAGTGATCTGCAATGCGTGACATCATGACCAAATCTACCGTAATTAGTGCAAGGTCGTGACCTAGGGTCTTGACACTCGATCGGCAAACTGTGGTTTCCACCACAGTACATGCATTGGACATGTGGGCACATTGGTCGTCTCAACATATCCTGCAGTTTGGCTATCTTCATTTTTACCTCAGCCAAGTCTTGGTTTGTCTCAATGGCTTTCCCTTTCTCTTGGGCCGTTGGACCTGATCGTTCACTAGAGGCTGATGCTCTCTCTGAACTCCACGAGTTGGTCTCTTCTAAATTTGAGCTCCTGCAGCTCCGCTTTTTCAGCTAGTCGTCTACTCGAATGGCCTCTTCAAACACCCTAGCTAGTGAGTCTCGCTACAAGCTCGAGTTGCTTGCCAAGGCCTTATATAGATCCTCACTCCGTATTCCAATGATAAACACGGTGGACACCTCTCTTTCGGTAGGTCATTCGCCCATGGGGATTCTCTTGAAGAGGCTCCTCACGTGGGTGACATAGTTAGGATGTCCTCTTTCTCTTTCTGCTTGACATTCATCAGTCTTACTAGCAGATTGTTAGAATATCCGAGCTCAGAGAATCTCTTGATAAAGAGGTTTTTGAGGCCATTAAAATCCGCATCTAGACTCATGTACTAAGTCCTACCCTTGTCGCATAAGCAAAGCTCGAATGCTTGAGAGTGCTGAGTCAAGTTGGAGGCCGTTGGCCTCGCAGACTTGCTCGAATTGCTCTACAAAGATGTATGGATCGTCGTGGGGTTGGTACTTGTCGAGTTGCTTTGCAACAATTGGGATTTTAGACTGGCCGTTAGAGCCTTGGTTTGCTCCTAATCCTTCTAGTAATGATGTTGCTAGTGCTGCAACACTCTACTCCACCTATGTTGTCGAGCAGTCGCTTCATGAGAAGCTCACTCAATGCCAAGTCTCCTTCCAAGGCTCTCTCATAATCGATCTGATTCCCACCTGCTAAGTTCAGCACCCGTTGTACCTCGTGTAATTTTGTGTTTTGCCTTAAGCTCCTAGCATGTTGGTCTTGGTTGTATTTCACTATGCCTTGCAGCGCCTTGTGGGCTAGCTTTTGTTCCTCTTCCAAGTTTGTTCTGATGGCCTTTGCCATTCTGCCGTGGTGCTCATACTGAGCGTGTGCATCGTAGCTGCTCACTAGCTGCTAAATTGCCTCTAGAAAAACTCTTAAGTCTAGTTTCTCGTTCGGCTTGCGGTCTGAGCTTTCCTCTGTCATGATCGCATTCTCGTGCTCCACCAAGCTATCGATCAGGTTGAGCAAGTTGGTCAGATCCACTTCTCTAACGCCGCTTGCTTGGTCCTACTCTGTGCTTTGGTCGTCCATCTATGTCTTGGGATCTTCTCCTATTGGTGGATTCCTTGAGGTGTTTATTTGAGTGAGTTCCTTGACTTATTGCATCCAATCCTCAACTTATCTCTACTCAGTGTGTGTGTGTGTTCTTTCCCATGCACTTGTGCTCAATCAGGCTTTCATCTATCCTTAAGTGTACTTCAAGTGCATAAATTTAGGGTGAGTGCAGAAAACAAATATCTAGGCAGCTTATGTACTCTCGCTTCGTTTTAGGCCACCTGATAGGCTTGTTGACCCACTTTTGGCCGTCTTATTAGGTTTTAGGGTTTCTCACTGTGTTGTCTTACTCGTTTTAGGTTTGTTTAGGATCTTTGACTCAGCTGGCTGTCGCTAGGAATCTAGGTCTTGCAATAGCCTACTCGAGCTGCTAAGTGGCTGCGTCCTAGGAATTTGCCTATTCCTTGCACTAGAATTGAGTTCTACACGTCAGGAGGACTCATGAAGGTTGCCGTGACCAGGTCTGGTCTAATTTCCTAAAAATTTGGAAAAATCCTGACTCAACCCAACTCGTCTGAATTGCAGGGGGTTGAGTGATGGATTCGGATGGGTCGAGGGCCGAATAGAAATTGTGGGCCGAGTATGTCACTCGGACGGGCCGAGTTGTAGTGGTTGAGAGCTGAATGGGAAGCTTGGACAGGGTGACTCGGACAGGGTGATTTAGACAGGCTGAGGAGATTTCCTCGGATCGGGCCGAGGGGGTCTATTCGGACGGGCTGAGGGCCGAGTTTTGATATGGCCGAGTTGGTTCATTCGGACGACGGGCTGAGGGCCGAATTGCAAGTGGGTTGAGTGATATGCTCGGACAGGCCGAATTGACTAGTGGACCAAGTCGGCAGAGAGTAAGTGGACCAAGGGCCGATTCTGGGACTTGGCCCAAGAATTGACCACTTAGACGAGCCGAACGGCGCGCGACGATGGCAGCAAAGGCACTAATTTTCTCAAATCTTGCGACACATGCAATCATATCACACAAGAGCTTCCAGATCAGTACTAAGGCATAAGGAGAAGGGCTTGATATAATTAGAACGTGCGGTAGACTCCCTAGTGGCAAGATCGAATCGAATCTCCAAGAGCTCTCTCTCTCAATGTCAGGGTATGAAATGAGCTCTTCCTTGACCTCTTGGCTCTTAAATCCCTTCCGAGGTAAGATTTTGATGTCCCTAATCACTCACTTGTTGACATTAAAAATCCCAAGCACTCTTTTTTCCCATTTTTGCATGATTTGTGCCCTATTTTATAGCAGCAAACCCTATGCTTTTCCGATCCGATTTCCTAATCCTAACCTACGCTAAATGCAACAAAGATCGAAGGTAAAAAATTGAAATGATTTCTCCATCTTTTCCAATTATCAAACCAAAAAAATAACCCAAAATACTTACTTGTTTCGAGGATAAAAAAACCAACTTCCTACCTATCTCAAGCTCCATTTCGGGGATGAATCCCTTATTTCGATGCTCGATATGAGGCGTGTAAGTGCTCAAGCTTGAATCTGTTGGTCCTGGCAACAAAATCAAAATGTAGTGGGAGCTCATGCTCAATTGCCAAGACCCATGGACCGCTTATTATTTTAAGCGTTTCAAGCGAGCTCTCATGGCTATCTCTCACTTAGCTGATGCACCATGGTGATTTCCTCCACAGTGCATGCATTGCACGCATGAGGTCATGTGGGCCTTCTCATCATCTCTTGAAGCTTAGCCAACTCTAGCTTCATATACTCCAACTTTGGCTCTAGTCAATGCCCTTTCCCTTGTCTTATGTGTTTTGGCTAGATCTCTTGCTAATGGTTGTAGCTTTCTCTCAGGATCTAGTGGCAATGCCATCTCAAGTCATGGCTCTGGAGCTTCTCTCCTTGAGTAGGCCATCCACTCATATGGCTTCTTCAAAGACCCTAGCTAGCATGTCCCTTTGCAAGTTTTAATTGCTCGCCAAGGCCTTGTAGAGCTCTTTGCTTTGGATTTCATTTATAAATATGGTGGAGACCGCTTGTTCATTAGATCATTCCGTCATTGGGATTCTCTTAAAGAGATTCTGTACGTGGGTGATGTAGTCTCGGATATCCTCCTTATCCTTCTAGCTAACATTCATCAACCTGATGATGAGGTTGTCGGAGCATCCTACTTCCGAGAACCTCTTGATGAAGAGACTCTTAAGGTTATTAAAATCATTTCGTTTGACATAATCTAGGCTAGTAAACCACATCCATCCTTTGTCTCCTAAGCAAAGTTTGAAAGCTTGTGCACGTTGAGCAAGGTCAGTGAGGCTGTTTGCCTTGCATACTTGCTCGAACTGCTCCATAAAACTATACAGGTCATTGTTGAGCTAATACTTGACAAGTTGCTTAGCAACCGTAGGTATTTTGGTCTAGCTCTTAGAGTTTGGTGTGACTCCTAGTCCTATTAGCAATGCAATTACTAGGCTGCTCTCCTATGCTCTATAGCTGCATTGTCTAAGAGTTGCTTCATGAGAAACTCACTCAATGTAAGATCAGTCTCTAACTCTCTCTCCCTCTTTGCATTTGGTTTTGCCCTAGTTCTATTGGCAAGAGCTAAGATGCATTGGGCCTCACATATTTCTATATCTTGTATCAGCTTCTACGCTCACTACTCTTGATTGTAGGTAGCTATGCTTTACATCACTTTCCTTGCCAACCTTCTCTCTTCCTCGAGATTGGCTATGATGTCCTCGACTAGTCTACCATGATGCACCACTTTGGTTTGCATGTACTATTTGCTGAATGTTGATGATTGGGAATTCTCTCAAGTCGAGCTTGTTATCTATAGGGTTGGTGTTGATTCCTAACATGTCGACAGTTTCTTGGGCAACTAGTGTCTCGATCAAATCGATCAAATCAGGCAAAGCTACGTCCCAAATCGTATTTATTCTCTCTCCCTTCTCCGTCACTTGACAATTTGCAGTTGCTTGCTTCGGCTCCTAGTTCTCACGTCGTATCTGTCTTCTCGGGGTTTGCTCCTATTAGCGGGTTTGTTTCTTACTTAGACCTTGTTAGTGTGTTCCTTATTATACACATTAGTTTGCAATGTCACATGGACTAAACACATGAGTGGTGGAGTAAACTTGTGCCAAATCAAGCTTTCTATCCTTCCTTGTGCACTTCAAGTGTTCATG
This sequence comes from Lygodium microphyllum, assembly GCF_053477565.2. NCBI lineage: Eukaryota > Viridiplantae > Streptophyta > Polypodiopsida > Schizaeales > Lygodiaceae > Lygodium > Lygodium microphyllum. The sequence goes on along the minus strand of NC_141158.1, from coordinate 19,803,222 downwards.
TGACAAAGTTTGTGAGTTCAATCATAATCAACACAGATCACACTCCCTTTAATGAATTTCTTGGCTAGTGCTAGCTCTTCTATGCAAGTAGCAGCTACCCATGGTAGTCCACTCTAGGTCCCTGCTATACATTTGAAGCATGATCTAAAGGGTAGTGTGTTCAAGTTGTCCATCTGAACCTCTATTGGGTATGGTTAGTGACCTCGCTGTCGCTCCTGGACTATCAAGTCTCAATTGTCAGATCAATCGGCTCTATTGCCCCACTCACTCACGTGGGGATCTATTGGGGTGTCCTATAGCTAAGGGCTTTGTTGAGATGTTTGCAGTCATGCCTAACTCTGCCTCTTTGTATGAGGTAGTTCTAGGCTGACATGCAAGCACACTAAATCCCGTAGGCATAGAGAGGGAGATTGCTACCTATCCAGCAACTATAAAGCATTGTACTTGACTATCACTTTTTCATATATGATGAATGCAATATCATGATGCTTTCCTCTTTTAGTTTAGTGTCTTGGTCATTGTCAACCTTATACACAAGATTGTGTTTATGAGTCCAAGTCTCAATCTTGCAACCTAATTCACTTGTGTAATAGGTCAAGTCTTTGTCTATGTCATCATAAGCTTAATCTTCATCTTCCATCCACCATAGCTTCAGCCATGCTCTAGGTCCTTTGTTTTTTTATAGGCTTGGACCCTATAGGGTCTAGGAAGGTCAAAGTTTTTCATAATTTGATGTTCCATTTTCCCATCCGATTTGTAGGTTTTTGGTCTAATTCCCAAAATTGGACATCCAATTCCGTGTTGTTTGATTCTAGACTATCTGAGTCCAATTTGTCCAAATCACACAATCAAGCTGTTTGAATTTTGGGTTGTCCAATACTGGACTAGTCGGGGTTTGTTCGATTGGATGATTTGATTGCATCCGATTTGGAAAATAAAATGACTTTGGGGCAGTCGGATGGGAATCGGACAGTTCAAACGCCGCAACAAAAATGAGTACAACCTCAACAAAAATCTAGTGCAATGCTTGCAATGCTCCCCTCCAACCTCTCGCAAGCTCCGAGATCCAAGAATAAGAGGTTAGCAATCAAACAAATTCACCAATAGCCTATGAATGTGTCCTATCGCACAAATCAAAGCTCTTCTCACCTAACTTCTACCTTGCAACAAACATGTCTCACTCTCTCTCCCTCAACTCTGAATGCAAAAATGAGCATCCCTTTGCTCTCTTTGCTCCTTAAACCCCTTGTTATTCAATCTTCCACTCCCCTTCTTCTCTATCTCCTCTCTTAATGCACTAAAGCCCCTTCTTCTCCCTATTCTTTCATATTTACAGTAGTAACCCTACTATTTGTTTTTCTGTTTTTCTCGATTTTTTCATTATCTAAATGCATCCAAACCACAAAAAACACCTCACAAATCTAACCTAATCACCTAAACCTTAAAAATCAAAAAAATTACTTGCAAAAGAGATCAAATGACTTCCAAGTCATTTCCTACCTATCTCAAGCTCAGTTCAGTACAAACCCTACTCTAATGCTCGATTCGAAGAGCGCAAGCACTTAAAGCTTGAATCCATTGGTCCAAGCACAACAGAACCAAAATGTGGGAGCTTCTGGCTCAACCTCCAAGACCCACAGACCGCTTATTATTTCAAGTGTTTCAAGCCAAGTGCAATGGCAACCTCTCACATAGTCATGTGCACTCTCACATCTACGAGTGTAGTGAGCTTACTTTCATGCCCAATCGAGTCACCCCCTCCCTCAAGCTCTCCAGTAGCTCCACGATCCACAATGCAAGCTCAAGCAAGATCAATCCTCAAGCTCCAAGCTCCAAGCTCCATTTCCATGCACGAGACAAGAGAAGAGAAAAGAAGAGAAGAAGAAGAGAGGAGAAGATGGAGAACTTCTCCACCACGATCCCTAACCCTCACACACTCACTCCCTCCACTGAGTCTCTCAAGCATAAGCAAGAACAAGAAGAGGAAGAAGAAGAGAGCTAGTCTTAGCCACACATAATAATGAGCTTCTTCATTCACTTTTTGCCTTTTTATACATGCCCTAATCCTCTTTGGATGCCCATCCCTTTTTTACATGACCGGTCATTTTAGCCTAGGTCTTCTTTCCCTATTCCCTTCCTATTTACATGGTTCCTTCACCCATCCATGTCTGCATTTACAAGTTGCATAAGAGGAAGCATGGTGCTCTTTTACAAGGATTTAGGATGCGCTTTTATATTTAGAATGCACATTTTCCCTTTTGCACTTGCCTTGGACTTTTGAGTTTGCATATTGCGTTGTTGGCTCTTTTCCTCCTATTTTTTCCATTGGGCTGCCTTTTTCCACTCTATCCTCTGCGTCTTTTTAATTTTATTTGCTTTCTTTGCACCGAGATTAACATTACGTTAACAAGAATGCAACTCGACAACCTTATCCCTCACTTGCACAATTTGCTCAATCTCCCATCATACATATTGCCCTTATTTCAAATTAAGGACTCCAAAGTATAAAAATGAGTGCAAATTTGTCTTTGTAGAAAGCTTTAGCATGCACAATATCTTAGCCTAGTATTTATCAAGTATTTGACTACTTTTGAGAGCAAACTTGATAACTTTCCTACAATCATCAATAATGCTAGCAAACCAAGCTATATTCTCCTTTTATACAATTCTTTCAATGCCAAATTAAGCAAATGACTATTGCAACTACTGTAGGTAATCTTTGAATATCTCTCTTCCATAAGTCTAGCTATATTTTAATAGTTCTTTGCATTATCCATAACAACTTGCACCACATGATGATGTCATATATCTTCAATAGTCTTGCATAAAATCTCTACAATGTATTCCCCTAACTTAATTTTTCCTATGCTATCTATGGCCTTTAAGAATGTGTCTCTCCCCTTGGTGAAACCAACATGATGTTTATCAATGGTCATCGATGAACATTGGACTAATCATCTGATACAATAGTGCATCCATTCAGGCCCAAGTTTCATAGAGTGACCCTTTCAACCTACTCCATCTCCATACAAATAAAATACAATTAAAAATAAGAAACATACACTCCCATGCAGTTGCTATCCTATATTATTTTGACAACTATATACAACACACAAACACTATTCATTTTGACAATAGAATGAAAACTTGTAATAAATTTTTTGTACACTAATTATAAATACACAATGTAGATAAGTAATGACATGAGTGAATTATGAAAAATACAAGTAAATATGCAATAAATATGTGAACATTTATTCCTTTTATACCTAGGAACATACATAGACACAAGTAGAGATACAAAAATATTCTAAAATTTCATGACCTTCATACCACATGAATATAGTATTCTCATACTTATATTGTAATATTACATAATTTATATGCAATGCATGTACACATAACACAACTTATCAACCATAAGCATAACATTAAAATTTCAAGTACATATTTAAACTAATGATAAAGAGAGCTAATAAACTAATATTTACCCAGTTAGGGACAACATAGTCCAAATAGCGTCAAATAACAACCATAGCATTAATTAACATCACCCAATATCAGATGTTAGTCCATTAAAAAAAGTTCACATATATTTACTTGTTATTTGCTAACCCAATTTTTGATATCTAGGATACACACAATCGATAAGAGGACCAAATATTCAAGATATAAAGCACTTTGTGTTTACCCCAATGTTTGTCCAAAAACAAGAACCAAGATAGCAGACAATCAAGGATTATCTCTTACTCTAGTTAGAACAAGTAAGTTGATCTTATTTACACATGCTTTAGTTTTTGTTTTTAAGTACCCTTATATAGAGACTTTGGCTCATCAAAAGATTCTTAGAACCATCTACTCAATGCATGAGATACTCTCGGGATTGTCCTAGAGGATATTTCTTCACCCAAAAAGAATTCACTCTCCAAGAGACTCACCCAAATGATGGAAAAGTAAGAAATATGATTGGGGTCCTCTATATATAATGGATTTTCTAGGGTTTTAGTCTCATCCAGCTAACAACGGGTATGATAACCATGAAAATGGCCCCATCTTTGATTAGATTGTATGAGCACATGCCAGAGCCCAAAAATGTGATTGCAATGGGTGCCTGCACGATCAACGAAGGCATGTTCAGTACAGATTCCTACACAACTGTTTGTGGGGTGGACAAACTAATCCTTGTGGATATTTATTTGTTGGTTGTCCACCAAAACTAGAAGCTATTATTGATGCTGTGACAAAACTTCGCAAAAAAATGGCAAGGAAAACAATAAGGATCGGATTGATAGATCCAGTCAAAGAAAGTATTTCACATTGATTCATAAATTTGTTGTATCCAATGTTTATATTAGTTCATACGATTATCATAATAGCCTAGTGAGCCCATTGGGAAAAAAAAATCTATGTGGATTGACCAGCAAAGCAAGTTTCACTTGATTAACGTTATTTTTAATCTTATTAACATAAAATCGCAAAGTTAATAACATGCTATTACGTAATCATGTCATCGTGATCCCTGCCCATGACCATTGCTAAGCTCACAATGCCATCATGACTTGCCTATTTCGAAACGAAGCCATACAGGTACTTGGTTATGTGTCTTTCAAATAGAAAATTGATTCTCTTAGCAACAAACTTAACCAGGAATTTGTAGATCCATTTAGCATGCTTAGCAAATGCCATTGTCTTGGAAATCTTATGTCAACCCCCTTGATGATTGACTTGATCAAGCCCTAATTGATGAATTTTGAAACATCTCCCATCTTACAAATGTGGTTAAGGATATTGCACCTATCCTACAAAGAGTACTCTAGACGCGTTGAAGAATTCCATTATCATCTTGTGATTTTTCCCTCTTCATCCTTTTGATGACCTACTGACTCTTCTATTGTGAAAGCCCACACAAGAGGGAGTGCTTAATCTAGGAATACATACACTTGGAAACTAGAATAAACTCATTTGAGGCTCACTTATATTCCTCAATGATCTTGGGGTCAGCTCTTAGAGTTAAGACCAAATGAGATTTGATACCTGTCCAATTTCCTCATCTTTGTAGTGTGTGATCCCCTTATCATCAATAATCATTGCACGATAGTTTCCTCAATCTCTTTCATTGAAGAGCCTTCATGTAGAAAGGGGTGGATGCCTCTCCTTCAAGGGTACACTTGCATGTTAGTCACACTTGGGCTACCTCTATTTTCTATTTATTCGTCCATTGAATTTATTCATCCACTTAGGCTACCTCTATTTTCTATTTTCTACTTATTCATCCACTGAACTATTTGTTCCACCACTCTAAGTTTTTCCTATAACTCTAAGTCTTCAAGACTTTTTTTTAAGTTCTCAACACACTTTTTCTCTTACAAACATTGTTGCTTCTATCATGTATCTCTTGGCATTGGCTACATAATTTTTAGAAGTGACAAAACTCATGTGGTGGGGGGCTTTGAGTGAACTAGTATACCAAACACACACAATAGATGTAAAGAGAAGCTAACTCAAGAATGCAAGAAGGGATATGGAGAGAAAAAATTTATTTGTTTTTCTTTCTTCTTTCTCACAAAATATGATGTACACTAAGTATTGATAATATACAACATAAAGGAAAGTCTCTTGCAAAGTAAAACAATGCATAATTGGCTATAATAATTAGTTGGTGCTATAACTATGCTAGCATTATAAGTAGGTGTAACTAATTGAATATAACAAATGGTGAAATAATGGCTGTTTGAGGGTCATGACATGACTATCAATGTGCTAAATTTGGATGTGTGGACCTATCTAACTAGGTTGTTGAGAAATATAACATGGGCTAAGCCTATATCCTATGTATGTACTAAATAAAAAAGAGGTTGTGTATAAAGTAACTTAAAAGTCAAAATGTATATTTCACTTTGAGAGACACTTTGTGTGTAGACTATTGACAATAAAAGATAGAAAAGAAGGAAGAAGAAGATGGATTGAGCCTCCATATCTTGTGCCATCTCCCTTCCGTTGTATATCCAAATTGGATCCTTTCAGTTGGTATTAGAGCACAAGTGCAAGAGTTAACACTCGGATCGAGAAGTGCGACAAATCAAGGTCTAGACTGAATTGAAAGCTTCTTGTATGACATTAAATCACATACAAAGCTTCATCTAATCAACCAAAAATGGTACATGGATTGGTAGAGCTATTGTAGCTCGATGTTTGGGAGCTATTAAACTCACTTTTAATGTTTTTGGGAAGCCAAAGGAGGCTAGAAATTATGTATGATAGCAAGGCTTTTATCAATATTGGTTATAAATCTGGTTCATAGTTGGATGTTGGAAGCTCGAGGGTAGCTTAAGCTTGGGACTACCTTTACCAGGGGGACTTACTCCATTGTTGCGAGTAAGAAAATAGAAGAGAAGAGAAGAGAAGAGAAGAAGAGAGAAGAAGATGGAGAGCTTCTCCTCCTCGGTACCTCACCCTCACACACTCATTCCCTCACACTCTCACACTCCCTCTCTCAAGCACAAGCTCAAGCAAGCAAGAAAAGAAGAAGAAGAAGAAGAAGAAGAAGAAGAAGAAGAAGAAGAAGAAGAGAGCCTCTTTTGGCCACACACAAGAATGAGCTTCTCATTCACTTTTCAACTTTATATACAAAACCCTAAATCCCTTTTGGGCGGTCATCCCCTTTTATCCCCTTTTTACAGGGCCGGCAGTGGCCTAGGCCCTTTTTCCCATTGTCCTCCTATCTTCCTAGCTTCCTTATTTTGCCTCTAGCTATTAGCAGATCTTGGCTTATGCTAAGTTACGTGGACTAGTTTCATGGAGTGGGGTAGGGCTCATCCTCGAAAGGATAGACCGGAAAGGGAGAAAGGTGTATAGAAAGGGACGGTACCCTATCTACACCATCAAAGATGTTGGTTAGGGCTTCCTATGGCGGTAATGAGGGTTGCATGCCCTCCACCTAGAGGCAGGAATGGTCACACAACTTCTTAATGTGTGGTGAGAGGAGGATTTGAGAAGCTTAGCCTGTCAAACCCAACTCTTCTCCCTGCGCTTGACTATCATTGCTTGTGTGTATTGATATTGTCTATACATGCTCACAAAATTCATTATTTATTTATATATATATTTACGAATCCATGTCACTTCACGAGGATAAAAGCCAATTGTAGAACTCCGGATTGTACTGGAGTGTGGCACACGCATCTAATACTTGTGGCAGCTTACTCAATAACGATAGATATTTTGCAACATCAATAGCATGCAACCTTGTCCGAGTCTACTGGCAACATGTAACTCCTCCTCAGTGAGAACCTTATCAGACAGAGAGTTCTCTTAGCTAGTTTCAGCTAAGTCCGTACCCCGAATGGCAGTTAGCACTCGAAAGGAAGTTGGTGCCACATAGGTTGGGTCTCTTTGAGACCACCATTTGGCCAATCGCTCCTCTAAGACCGTGGGCTCCTAGTTTGGCCATTGCAACGTGGTTTTCAAACCAACGTTTTTCAAATTGACTTCGACCCTCTAATTGTTGCTTTAGTTGCTCTATCTCTAAGAGATTTGGTTGGCAGAGCACATCATTGAATGTTACAGTTAAGCATAGTTCGTCGACTTCCTCATCAGAGGTGAGTCACATGTGTTCATGCAGGAGCCTGTCATAGTGCTCGTCAAGATGTTCTTGCTCTTCCCAAGATAGGGAAAATGGCAAGTATTCTTCAAGCTACTCTTTAGGGAATGCGCCCATGTCTACCAAGACATAGACACGTGCGAACAATGTGAGCTTAGCACCCAACTCAGTTAAGCATTCTACGACACTTCTATGTTCAACGAGGGCTTGCTCGGTTGCTGTCTCATGCAAGGTTCTAGGAGTTTGCCTAGGCTTTAGCATAGCTAGGGGCTCAGGCCTAGATGAGCAAAATTGGTCAACGCTAGAATTGCTTATGCTCTTGGGGTTTCCATGTTTCTCCTGAGGCTTTGTTATTGCATCATGGTTCTCCTTGGATGTGACTAGCATAAATTTGTCACCCTGTTGTGGCAGCATTGTATCCACTCTTGATTGGTCAATGCAAGTTCTATTGTCGGTGGATTGAGTGTTGCAAGCAACCATTGATGGTAACGGCTGTTTTGATATTTCAAAGCACACGGATGTGTCTAAGGTTTCACCACAATTAGGAGACATCAATGGGTTAATTGGTGGATGGACTTGATGCTTTATTCCTCAGCTCTCTAGCGCTCTTGGTCTCAATGTTCTTAGGGTCCACAACCACCTGTAACTGCTGTGTTTTTGCTGTTTTCTCCTCTTTTTCTTGGTCATTGAAGGTGCATAACTTAACGACTCAGGACCCTGAACTAGGACAGCCGTTGATATGCTTGGTTGGGCCTCTGCTTTCCCCTTCTCTGGTATGTCCTCATGGGACGTAGCTGCACCCTGTTGGACAGCCTTGCTAGGTTGATTAGTCAGATGCGCCATCTCCTTGGCCACATCTTTGAGAGGTTTCTCCTCAAGCCTAGGCTTTAGGTGCTTTGGAAGTACTGGAGTTGTCAAGAATGCTAGTTACGACACCTCCCCCCCAGGTGAACTGCTAAGGACACGTTCCGCAAGGGTCATTGTCACAGCCAAGGGTTGTGACTGCTATGATCCCTAATTGGAAGTGGTAGCAACTAGTCGAGTGGACTGGCTAATCCTGGTGGATTGCGATGTCAAGTCCCTAGGGCGATCGGAAGTGGTCGTGTCTTTTGTTGCCCTTTGAGCATTAACCTGTGTAGATCGAGCATGAGTTGATTTAGTCACATTAGGGTGCACAGGCATATCCTTGGGCCGAGAGCTATGGATGGTGTCATGTCCCACCTCTTGGACATTTGGAAGCTTAGATGGAGATAGAGATTGGGATTGAGCAACTGCACTTGATGATAGTTGTTGTGCTTCCTGTGTCCGTTTAGGGAAAGAGGGTGTAGGAGACTTGGGACTCTTAAGTGGCTCCGACACTAGCTGGAAGATTTGCTCATGGCTGTTAGATGATTTTACCATTTGCTTTATTGAGCATTTAACCTTGCCATGAGAATTGTTATGCCTATGATGCCTGCTATCCTCTTGGGGAATCAAAGGCTCCTTGGGCACTAGTGGCTTTTGCGTATCCTCAACGATTACATATGATATCTGCTTATCAAGCACACTAGGCTGAGGATCTACCCTCCGATTGGTATGTTTGGTTTCTTGATTTCGACCGTGAGGGGCTTGGTCACTCCACTGTTGTTGACTCGAGACTTGGTTTTTCATTTAGATTTCCTCCCATGCTTCTTTGCTCTTGATACGATCTGGCCTTCAGTCGACAAAGGAGGTTTAGCATGGGGTTTTGGCACCCAAAACCATTGGTTATCTAAGTAATATCCTTGAGCACGTAGCAACGCTTTGGATATCCATCGTGGCGTTGTGCTGACCCTCCATCGATGCCTTTGTCTATAAGGCTTGGGCTTCTTTTGGGGTCTTCTACGATATTTGTAAGTCCAAAGCCCGTCCTTGGCATTGTCTCTTGACCTTCCTGTTTTAGGCATGGCCTCACTCACTAGTTCTCGTTGTTCGGCTTGTGCTTGTATGAACTCTTCCAACAAGTCCTTGCTCTCGTTAGTAGGCTTGACTGTTATGTCAGCACCTTCCTTGCCTTTCTCTCGAGGTTCAATGAGGTCACCCTTGCTAAAGGTTGTGACTATCCTCACTCCCGATAGTGTTAGGTGTATCCTCTCTGCTACATAGTCACACTTGGTCACCCTTTTGAAGGGTCTTCCTAGGAGGGTTTCCTTCCCGTAATTAGCACTATTTGGAGGAACATGAAATAGGATATGCAAGCTTTTAGTTTCAATTGTCGCAAGGATTTTGTACTTCCCTATGAGTGCTTGTGGGTGTCCCCCATAAGAGCTAAGAGTTGTATTAGTCGGTGTGAGCTCTGGTTGGCCTAGTAGGGTCCATGCTCCATAGGTCAAGATATTAAAATCTGCTCCTTCATCAATCAGAGCATCAATAGTGTGCTCTCTTTTCGCGGTGAGTTTGACCCTAAGATAAGCAGGCAGTACCATGTCTTAATCTTCCAGGTCTTGGCTTATAAATTTAAGCCTTCTAACAAATGCCCTTGAGTCCCCAACTGCACGACTAGATGTGGATTCTCCACTCATGTCTTGCATTGCCTGTGCAGTGCTATTTAAGATGCATCTATCATTAGGGCTGTCATATCTAGTCATCCTCGCTGTTGTAGCTTGATGTTGTTGCTTTCCGCTTTGACCAGATGCAGTCCGAATGCAACACGTATGTGTTTTTGTAGTGCGGTCTTTTTGCCCTTGTTGGCTAGATTGGCCCATTGAGGTTCTAGGGTCTCTGTTTGTCTCTGTTCGGGTATGGGCTTTTGGCTGTTCTTTTGCAAGTGAGAATCCATACTCGTGTAGAGCCATTACTACACTAGGGTCCAATTTGGAGGACCTGTCGTAGCATGTATTTTCTCTCCAACCTACTTGGGGGAGGTGCGGAGGGGGCACTCTACGGGGTCCTGAGGGGGGGGAGCAGTCCCCCCCGACCCGTAGGGCCATTACGGTAAACACCATGCGCAATTTGAAGGACCACTTTTGACCAAGTTTTGAACTACTTGCTCTAGATTTCAGCCCAGTGATAGATCTATGATGTGATTTCGGCTCTATATGGTCTCTCGGTCAGTTTCAAGTCTATAAGTTAAAATTTGAAAAAATCCAAATTCGGCCCAACAAGTCCGAATTGCAAGGGCCGAGTGCCAAATTCGGCCAGCAGTCTGAGTCTGGTTGTCCGAGGCCGAGTGGGCCAAGGGCCGAGTCAAGTGGGTCGAGTCAGGTGGGTTGAGTATTGTGGGTCGAGTCGACAGGGTTGAGGGCCGAATGGCCGAGCGGTCCGAGGGCCGATTCTAGGACTTGGCCCAGAATCACGGTCACTCGGACGGGCCGAATGCGACGCGTTTTTTCTCCAGACTTCAAAAAATTCAACGTGCCAAGCGATGGAGGCCATTCTACTGCTCGAACAGCTCCAGATCCATCCTACTCATGTAGTGGAAGGTGTGGAATTACCTGGGCTAGGCAAATAACTCCCGGATGGCTAGATCGAAGCGGATCCACTCAACAAAGCTTTCTTCCTCTCTCCTGCTCTCCTAAAACCCTACAAATGCACAATGTGGCCTTTCTTGCCACTCTTGGCCCCTTATCACCTTGTCTAGGCCTACACACACCTTAATCTTGCTTCCCTTACTAACATTTAACCCAAAATTTCATTTCTTGCCCTTCTTTTCCCTATTTCAACCTGTTATACAGCAACAGAAAACCCTCCTGTTTGCTCCAACGTTTTTTTTCTATCCTTTCCAAATGCAAGAAAAAACTATAAGGAAAATACCTACACTACTCCATCATGCTTTCCCAAGTCCAAAACAACAAAAACCTACTTGCTAAGGAGATCGAATACCTCTTCAAACTCCCTCGCTTCCTACCTATCTACCTCAAGCACCAGTTCGGGGAAAACCCTTACTTCAATGCTTGATTCGAAATGCGCAAGCGTTCAAGTCTATTGGTCCTGACAACGGAACCAAAATGTGGTGGCTTTCACTCAACCGCCAAGACCCACAGACCGCTTATTGCTTCAAGCGTTCCAAGCCGAGCACTAATGGCTACCTCTTACATAGCCGACGCGCCATTCATATCTACGAGTATAGTGAGCTTACCTCCATGCCGATCGAGTTATCTCCTCTTCCGCGCAATTCGGTAGCTCCGGGATGCAAGTGCAAGCTTCAAGCAAGCTCCATCCTCAAGCTCCAAGCTCCAAGCTCCATTGCCGTGAGCAAGAGAAGATAAGAGAAGAGAACAGAAGAGAAGAAGAGAGGAGAATATGGAGAGCTTCTCCTCCTTGGTCCCTCACCCTCACATACTCGCTCCCTCACACTCTCACACTCCCTCTCTCAAGCACAAGCTCAAGCAAGCAAGCAAGCAAGAAGAAGAAGAAGAAGAAGAAGAAGAAGAGAGTCACTTTTGGCCACACACAAGAATGAGCTTCTCATTCACTTTTCAACTTTATATATAAAATCCTAAATCCCTTTTGGGCGGCCTTATCCCCTTTTTTACATGGCCGGCCGTGGCCTAGGCCATTTTTCCCATTATCCTCCTATCTTCCTAGCTTCCTTCCTACTGCCCATCTACCTTTACAAATTACACGGGTGAGAGCCCAGCACTCATTAAATTAAATCATGATGCGCTTGCGCTCTTTTACAAAAGTATTGACTTGTGCTTTTCCTTGTGCGCCTTTCTCTCTTATTTAGGACTTTTCTGCGCTTCTTGTGTTTCTATATTTTTCTTGTGTGCCTTTGTCTTCCATTTCACTTTGCCTTAGCCTTTGTCTTCTTTATTTTCCACCTTGTTCGTCTACTGGTTAACAGTCACTATACATAGGCAGGCCCAAGGACCTTTTACCCCCTAAAAGGCCAATGGGCCAGGGAGTGAAAAAACAAAACAAAACAAAAGAAATAGGGTGAGGAATCATGGCATCTCACCCAACACCCAATCGAATAGCAAGCTGTGCAATAAGTGGCAGGAACCTCCTCACAAGAAGAGTCAAGCATCCCCAAGTCCATGACATCAAGGAGTAAGTGATCCCATAGCTCTAGACAATAGAGCAATCCATGACTGCTTCCCATGAAGCAAGCAACACAACTCATAAGTGCACAGCTGTAAAGCATCAGAGTGGTGCATAGCATCAACGTAGTGCATAAAAGATAGTGGAGAGCATACAGACTTTCCAAGGTCAATCATCGAAAGAGGGCCAACATCCCGAACATAAGTTAAACGGGGTCTCAAGACAGTATGCAGCCTCAGCAAAGCGGAAGACTGACATATGGCTGTAGAATCAACCATAAAGCGCATTGAACGTGCATCAAGAGGCCTGAGAGGTGTTTGCATCTCATAAAAGATAACATGACGGCTGCGTAGAACGTGCTAGACATCTAAATCCCAAAACCTCTAAGCCATAAAGTCACCATCTCCATAACCAAGGAGTATGCATCTGCGTGACATAGGCTCATGTAGCATACTGATAGATGCCTGGCAGCCAAACATCCTCAAGTGATCATAGGAGGATCTCATGCCACTCCATGCCTCATTGAGAGCGGAGTTTTGAGCCCAGGATGTGCCTAAAATTTGCCAAAAAATCAAAAATTTAGGGAAAAAATATTTAACATCGAAGGCGGTGGCTGCAGCTAGGACGATTTAAGCACCAAGTGAAAGACGGCTTTTAAAAGGCGCCCGAGCGACACTTGTGGATTTTTGATAATTTTTCCTACTACCATGTGGGATGTCAGGAGCTGCCAGTCAGTGCCCGGACGTGCAGGATTTTTCAGAGCTCGAAACGGAGTCCGGACAAGGTAGAGGCCACAAATTGGCCAAGATGTGAAAGGGTGGACACAACTTGGACCAAAGAGGGGATGCTCTTTGGGAATTTTAACCCCCCCTCCCCCCATCTAAAATTTTATGATCAAATCGTGGAGAAGAACGTGGAGCATGGCGACGTCTACAGGCGCTGAAAAATGCGCCATCACCCCCCCCAATCATGATTGTGAGCTGTAAAGAACCCATGCAACCGGCAATGGCCATCAACTTCTCCCTCTTGGCCGATCATATCGCCAGTCTTCACGCGAGGAATGGCTGCCCAGATGAAGAGAACATAATCTAGTCTTTCTCTCTCCTCCCTCTCTCTCCCCTCTATGGGCTGTTCATGTGTATCATCTTGAAGAAGGAACCGAGAGGGAAAATGAAGAAAGTGGTGATGGAGATGCTGAAGATTGAAGTGCAGCATTGGATTGAGAGCAATGGAGGCTCCGTTTGCTGGTTATGCAGTCATTCAAGGAGTCTCGAGTTACGTAAGAACACGGTATGACCATTTTTATGAAGAAAATGAAGGATTTTTGATAGCTTATGATGATAATTATGTTCTTATTAGATGAAAATTTATTTGTGTGCTGACTGCATTATGAGTAATTGCTGTGTATCAAAAAATCTTGATTTTGCAATGATTTACATGCTCTATTTAATTTCCAAAAACTCGAAATGCGATTTTTTAGTGGTAAAATAGTAGTTTTTCCGTTTCGGGTGTTCCCATGGGGAGAATATGGAAGATAAATTTAATTTAGTATGCTGAAGTGATTGGAATAAGAAAAACTAGAAAATAGCATATTTTATTGCCAAATAAATCAAGAAAATGAAAAAAATAAGGAAAAAATAGAAATACATCTTGGAAAAATAAGGAAAAATATAATGAATGTTTGTGGATATATGGTAGTGGCAAAGCATGAGATTTAGCCTCAGTTTTCCCTATCTCCTTGTCAAAGTTTGTGATTTATCGCTTTTCATACATCAAAACATGACAAAATGAACCTCTACACCTATCCAACGAAAGCAATACCTAAACGTAGGGGGTTGGGATGTTTGAATGGTGTGATTTGCATGCTGATTGTTGCTGATTTCCGATGCATATCATGACATAGGGTTCGTGGTATGTTAATTAAGAGGATAGTAGCACGAGTGTTGTCTGGGTGCTATCCTTACGTCGCCGCAACGGGTTAGTAAATGCATTGGAAAGCCTGGTTGTGCACCACGTGTTTTTGATTTAAAATTATGTTTGAGCACTTTAGAATCATCCATCTTTGCATGTGCATGATGATCATGGTGTCAGAATAAGAAAAACCTGGATGCATAGCACTTGTTTTCAATGAGAATGACCCACGCTTGAGTGTGGAAAGGCATCCTAAGCCGTAGGATAGACGTTTGTTTCTTGGGGGATTATTTGGTAAGGAAACATGGTATCTCCTGGATTACTTTCGAAATGAACGAGTGGAGTTTATTCGTTTGTTTTATATGTTGAGCAGTACATCAAGGGGCCAATCCTTGCGATGTAGGAGAGCTGCAGTGGGGCCGCGGTGTTTCCACCGAGAGGTTGTCTCCCATGTATGTGATTATCGTGGCATTTATTGCCAGTGTGTAAGGATTCTCCCTCTGTGGAGTTTATAGAAAGGGAAACGTTGGAGTACAAAACTACAAAACTATAAACGCATAGATTAGGCTTTAGGACAGTTCGTCCTTTAGCAGCAGATAGACGCTCCTGGTCCGCGAGGCTGTGAGGGTGTGTTTGTCTGTCATGAGCATGAGGTCCGGCTAGTGTCATAGCCAGTGCCGGCCCATTTGAGGTCCCATTAGTGGTGCGTCTGCTGGGAGCTGCCAACAAGTGGTGATTCTCGAATCTAGGGTTTTTAGGGACCAAAAAGTTCGTTTATGTTCTCTGACAAGGACCATCAAGCCGAAATACAAAAAGCAGAACGTGCTAAGAGGGCTAGACGGCGGTTGGAGATTGTAAGTCGCTATTCTCCTCAAAGGATGAGCCCGATACGCATAAGAGGCAATGGTCTTAGTAACCCAACTGCTGCACATAGTCCTTTAGGTGCAGAAGGAAGCGCAAGTTCTTTCCCTCTTCCACCAAGTCAACCCACTTCAAGTGGGGGTGTGATTCCATCAGTCCAAACTCCTATTGTCAATTCGATTGTCGTCATGGCACAACCCATTGCAATTCCTAGTAGGGACGCTGGATCTGCCAGCTTTATGAGTTTCTTTGCCCATTTTTAATGGGTTAGCCGAAGAAGATGCGGAGTTTCACATTTGTGAATTCCAAATACTAATGTTTAATTACCACATCCAAGATGAGGGACATCTTATGATGTTCTTTAACATGACATTAAAAGGAAGGGCTACAGTATGGTATCATAGCATAAAGACTGGAACCATCACCACAATCGACCAATTTTATGCAGCTTTCCGAGGAGAGTATGCCCTTGAAAGAGGTGGCCAATACTGGTTGCGTGTTTTGAATGTAACGAGCCAAGACCCCCATGAGAATGTGAAAGCCTATGCCAAGAAGCTTAAGGAAGTATTTCGTAAGTTACAAACTTACATTCCTATTCCGCCGGCTGCCCAATTGCAATACTTCTTACATGGATTGGATTTCAATATTCAGGTACAATTGACCAGTGTGGCTTTGGCTGATATAGACACCGCCATCACGCGGGCAGAAGGAGTAGAATCACGATTACAAATGGCCTACTCCTCTCACATAAATCTTAATGCGGGTTTAGTACCTGGAGGAAATTTACCATTGATGAATGGAAGTCAAGAGATGCCTATGAATAACCCTAATGGGAGAGGAAGCATGGTTCAAAATGTACCTTTGCTGCCAGCTCCTCCTAGTGTGACTATGCCTATGGCTAGTCAGTTGGCTCCACTAAATGTTGGAGGCCAAGTTTCGAACCTTAATGTTGTTCCTATGAGTCAACAACCAATGCCCAATCAAATTGTTAGACCAATGGAACGACGGATAGACGATCAAGGCTATGAGTCGAGTGCATCTAATGTCCTCGGCAAAGTTAAGGATATGATGAAGCACTACACTGACATGATTTCTAAACAATATCGGCAAATAGCTATTTACGTCAATTTCTTGAAGAAGCAGCAGAATCTGATAGGGAGTCGATGCCATGGAGAGGGTGGACCCTCAAGATTCAGTTGTAAGTGGTGTGGCGGACAACATTTTCCTAGAAACTGTCCAAATGTTAAATGTGATATTTGTGGGAAGTCGGGCCACTTAGCCGCTACATGTTTGAGTAAGATTAGTTCCCTCCAACAAGGGAGTAAACAGTCAGGTCTAGTTAATCATAGAGCGCAAGGTAATAGTCTCCAGCAAAATGATGGACCAAGACAAATACTGCAAAGGGGAAAGACCACTATAGTTGCCACAAGGTAATGGAGTTAGCCTTATTGAGGCTGTACGCGTCAATGGTGCTGAAACCTCTAACCTACGAGCCGTGATAAGAGGCCAAAAGGCTAAAGAGGGTGATAAAGATAATGCAAAACCGGTCGAGGGAAACCCTAAGCAAGGGGATAAGGGGACGCAAGTCCTGAATCCTGGCATGGAAGGGGGACCTCTAAGGCCTATTGATAAAAAAGTCGATCCTAAGAAAGATGAGGAAGTGCCAAGAAAGAAGGCAAGAGCTAAAAAAGAAGCACCAAAGCCAATAGACCAAAAGAAAGAATGGTTTCGCGAGAAAAGAGAGCTTTGGCTACCTATCATGATTTTGATTTAGCAAGTTCTCTTTGCGAAGTCAAACCAAATGTAAACCTCTTATAGTTGATTAAATTATCTCCAAGAGTATGCAAGGAATTCAAAAAGATCCTGCGTATTGGGTATATTGTAGAACCTTTGGGCATAGCACGTGTAGGGGAAGTTTGGTTTGATCATGCTGAAAAGAATTGCCCTAGGTTTCCAGCATACATGGATGGGATATTAGTGGAGCATGCTATCGTAGACACTAGGTTCTCCGTCGATATCATGAGTTCAGAATTGATGGAGAGGTTGTGTCTAGGCATCCAAAAAGATAGCTCCACCCTTCTTAGAATGGCTAATGATAGTCTAAGGCAACTAGAAGGTTGCGTTACTAAGGTCCATGTTACAATTGCAAGTGTAGAATGCTTCTTGGACTTTAGGGTGATAAGATTTGCAGGACGTCCTAGCTATCGAGTCTTGCTAGGTAGGCCTTGGATTTTACGAACAGACTGTCAAGTCGATATACCCGCCGGTCGAGTGGTTCTAGGTAGAGATGCTAACCAAGTAATAGTCCATGCTTACCCTGAGTCTCCTCAAAGTGAGAGAGCTCCTTTATCCTCTATTGAATTAGAAATAGCAGATGATCCATCTGGTAGTGAGACATCATCTAGTGATGAATCTAAAGAAGGGTCCACTACAGAGGATATTTATCAGATAACTCTAAATGAGCCAATAGAGCCTCAAGATAGGATAAGAGACACGGATGTGATTGAGTTAGACCTTGGCACACCGAATGATTCGCGACCAATTAAATTAGGTTCCATGCTCAGTTCAGTAGAAAGGGAGGACTATATGTCCTTGATTCAAGAATTCTGCGACATTTTTGCTTGGAGTTATGATGAGCTGTTCATACTATTCCTATAAAAGAAGGCAGTCATCCTGTGCATCAGAAAGTAAGGTATATGCCTTTTGAATTGAGGGACGGGCTGTTTGAGGAGTTACAGAAGTTACGAAAAGCTGGTTTAATCTTCCCTATACAGCACATAGAATGGTGTTCACCAGTTGTTATCAGGAAGAAGAAAAACAACTAGATCCGACTATGTGTAGATTTCAGAGAGCTGAATAAGCAGACGGTTAAGGATTACTACCCGTTGCCGTTTATTGACCAGATTTTGCATCAATTAGCGGGTAGAGAAATATATTCGTTTATGGATTGCTTTGCGGGTTATAACCAGATGGCAATTGCAGAAGAGGACAAGTTGAAAACAACTTTCATTACTATCTTTGGTACTTTTGCGTACCATGTGATGGACTTTGGATTGTGCAATGCACCTGGATCATGGCAACGAACAGCAGTCAAGACCTTTGGTGACATCTCCCTAGATGAGTTGAAAGTATTTATCGATGACCTGGGGGCAGCCACTATAAGGGAAATGATGTTGATTATCTTAAGAAAGTGCTTTGAGCGCTGCAGACAATTTTGTATCGCTCTTAATCCATGGAAGTATGTCTTTGGAGTGCCTTATGGACTATTGCTAGGCCATGTGGTCAGTTCAGTAGGAATCACAACTGACCCTGAAAAGATCAAGGTTATAGTCACTGTGAGTCCACCACGCACTCCGAAAGAGGTACATAGCTTTCTGTCATCGATAGGGCACTATCGGAGGTTTATAAATGCCTTGGCAGAAAGGACGTTGCCACTAACAAACTTATTATCCTTTAGCTGTCTATTTGTATGGAGTGATCCTTGTAAGGTAGCTTTCGAGGATGTGAAACAGGAGCTAGTAAAAGCACCAGTTTTAAAAGCACCTAAAAGAGGTGAGGTATTTTACATATTTTCAGCAGCCACCATGCATAGTATCAATTGCTGCTCTTTAGCCCAAATATGGAAGGAAAAGTGGTATTATCCGATAGCTTTTACTAGTTGAAAACTGGGGATATCAGAAATTAACTATATCTACATGGAGAAGTTGTGCCTTGCGATAGTCTTTGTGACTAAAAAATTCAGGCACTAAATCCTCTATGAGAAGGTAGTTTTCTATACGAAGGCGGAAGGGCTTAGATTGCTTATGAACAAGCTACAACCGCCTGATCGTCTGGCAAAGTGGTTAATCACTTTGCAAGTGTTCAATTATGAGATCAAGAGTACGCCACCAAGGTTGCAGGGTATTGTGGAATGCCTTGTGGATTTCGGGGAGCCGAAAGAGACTTTGGCTGGAGGAAGTGATATTGAAGAAATGTTTAAAATTGATACAGCTTCTATCCCATCTTGGTATGTTGCTATCACGCATTATCTATCAACAGGAGAGATTGGAGCTAGTTTATCAAAATCAGAAAAGAGAAAAATCAGACAACAGGCTTTGAAGTTTTCCTTGATCGCAAGGACACTATATTGGCAGGGTGTTAATGATATCTATCACCGATGTGTGATCATTAGTCTCTGAAGATGGTGGTGGTAACATGAATAGGGATGGTTTTGATCTCTCTGTTTTGGAACTTGGATTGAGAACATGCATCTAGACCAGATTGTTGCCTAACTACTACATTCTGGTATTAAATGTGTAGCTAGGCATTTTTTTTTCTGTTTTTCTTTGTTTATCTCCTTGTTTGTTTGTTTCCTTTCTCTCTTGTCCTCTACTTTTGTGCTCATTATTGTCTTTGGTCATGTGAGCAGTCTTGATCATCCAACTAATGATTGATCGCCTGAGAAAACAGCTGCTAGCCCTCTTTGCATCAGCTATGGAAAGTGTTGCCAACCAGCTAGAGTAGATTACAAATCATTTTCACACGCCTCTCGTCCAGCAATTTGAATGCATTACTGCGTTCTGCTTTTGGTGAATGCCTTCAGGATTGTCATTCATCCACACTGGCTCCTCTTCCTCATTTTTGCAGCATTTGAGAAACTCAAACCAGACTTCCTAGTTATGGGTAGCCATGGTTCCAGCCCAATCAAATAAGCGTTGTTGGGTAGTGTGAGTGATTTTTGTAGCCATCATGTCAAGTGCCCTGTTTTTTGATAGTGAAAAAGCTTGATTCATCCTCATGAGTGCAGTTTTGATTTCTTCCTGTCAGCTTTGATACCATATTACAAAATGAGAGAGAGAGAGAGAGAGAGAGAGAGAGAGAGAGAGAGAGAGAGAGAGAGAGAGAGAGAGAGAGAGAGAGAGAGAGAGAGAGAGAGAGAGAGAGAGAGAGAGAGAGAGAGGGGGATGGTGACAAAGGCACAAACATGAAGGGTAGTAGCCATGCTCCCTTCTTAGTTCATTCCCACATCACACAATGTAAAAGTCAATTGTGTTGAGATATCGAGCTCCACTCGTGATACGCCAGGGTGACCGTTGTGTATTTATGTCACCGACTTGTCAGTTGCAGATGCGGTTGGTACACCGCCCATGAATAATAGCTACATGATAGCTATCCTTATCTACTCTAGTTCGTGGCTCAGTTAGTATGCCACCTTAGTTAGTTGAGTTTGGTTTGAGACCCATATATAGGGTTCTTCTATTTCTTTGTATTAGAGTTCTTTTGGCTTACACAACTAAGAAGAGGAAAACTATTTTCAGCCTCCACCCTTGTGTGTATTCCCCCATTGTGCAAGCAAGAAAGATACAAGTGAGACTCCTTCCTTCTCTCCCACAATCTTGACATGGTATCAGAGCCTTGTTCGTGGTAAGGAGCTCAAGAAAGCAAGCCAAGCTCGCGGTGTTCTGGTAAGAGGAGCAGTGTTGCTTTCATTTTCTGTTTTGGGAGCAGATCTCTGCAGGTAGCACAGCCGGAAAGTGCAGGAGTGCATTGTCTCAGGCGACCTTATTTTTTTGATTTGAGGCCATTTCGAGGCCTGTTTTGGAGGCGGAAGTTTTCTGCACGCACTCAGGAAAAGGCCCAGTTTTATGCTATGCAACCACTGTTCTACAGGTCGGTGAAAAGTTTCTGTAGAAATTGCATCGTATTCTTGTGCACAGAGACATTGGGAGTTACAGAATCATCCTTGGTTCCTGTTTATGCAAAATCGTCACTAGGAAGTGACTGTGTGGTCAAATACCACTTTCGCCAGTTTTGCAGATTTGCCCTTGTGAGGGTGAAGCTTAGTTTTTGCAGTGACAGAATTTTTTGCAGTGTTCTGTAATGGCGTCTGATTCTCTCTCACAGATTGTCACTGAAAAGCTTGACAAGAACAACTTCCAAGCATGGAAGTTTAGAATGACAAATTTCCTTATGGGAAAAGGATATTGGGAATTTGTTGCAGGAAATGAAGAAGAACCAGTTCTTCCTGATGTTCCCAATCAACAGCAAATGCAGGCATTCAAAGCATGGCATGAGAGAGCTAGGAAAGTTATGTACTGGCTGTCTATCAGCATTTCAAACTCTATGATTGTGCATATTCAGGATGCAAGTACGCCAAAGGAGGCATGGGATACTCTGTCAAAGATGTATAGCACAAATACGCAAGCCAGGAAAATGCAGCTCAAGCAAGAGTTGCATAATGTGCAAAGAGAAAGTATGAGCATCAATGACTACCACATGAAAGTGAAGAAGATTGCAGATGCACTTGCTTCCATTGGGTCGCCAGTGGAAGATGATGATTTAGTTTCTGTGACCTTGAATGGTCTAGGAAAGGATTATGCGCAGTTCCGGACATCCATTTCCGTCCGTGAAAGATTTCCTGATTTTGAGGAGTTGATTGCTCTTCTAATTTCTGAGGAGCAGAGAAATGGTGGTGCATCTTCTTCAGGAGGAACTTCAAAATAAACTGTCTTCTACTCAAATGCTGGAAGAGGTAGAGGCAGAGGTAGAGGAGGCCGATTTGGAGGCCGTGGTAGAAATCAGAATATGCAGCAAACTCAAGAAAACCAGTCCTATGGAGGAGGACGTGGTAACTCTAGAGGCAGGGGGAGCCAAAGAGGTCGTGGTGGATGGCAAAGAGGCCAAAATGCAAACAGTAATGTTGAATGCTACTATTGTGGTAAAATGGGTCATATGGCTAAAGACTGCTATAAAAAGCAGAATGACATCATGAATGGAAAACTGCAACAAGGAAATTATGCATCTTCTAGTAGACAGGGTGATGACAGAAATAAGCATTTGTTTATGGTGCAGCACATGAACAATTCTGTGACAAGTGCAGAAGAAAGCAACGATGTGTGGTATGTTGACTCAGGTGCATCAAACCACATGACAAGTCATGCAGAATGGATGGAGGATGCAAGGAAAATGGAAAAACCAGGATTTGTGGAGACTGGTGATGATACTGCACATCCGATTGTGCAGATTGGAAAAATTCCTCTGTCTATGCAGGATGGGAAAAAGAAATACCTGTCCGATGTATTTCATGTCCCAAATATCACCAAGAATCTGGTTTCTGTTGGTCAAATGGTTGAACAGGGCTTGCAGGTCAGATTTAATCCTCATGGATGCTTTGTTGAGGATATGAAAAATAAAGGTCGCTTGATAGAAAAAGGAAAGAAGAAGGGCAGAATGTTTACATTGGATGCAGACATGCCTGAATTGAGTGCAGCAATGTTTGCACATGGGACCGGTGTAGTTGCAGATATTGATATCTGGCATAAACGCATTGGTCATGTTAATGTACAGCGACTTAAATCAATGCAGGCCCAAAACATTGTTGCAGGATTGCCTAAGTTCAAGGTTGCAGAAATGCATAAGGTATGTGAAGCCTGTCAGTTTGGAAAACAGGCAAGGAAACCATTTCCTAGACATGTTCAAGAGAGTAAGAAGCCATTGGAATTAATCCACTCTGATGTGTGGACTACTAAAGCTGCATCTCTTGGAGGCTGTCATTATTTTGTCAGTTTTATTGATGACTATAGCAGAAAAGTTTGGGTGTATTTTATGAAAAAGAAAAGTGAAGTTTTTGGGCATTTCAAAACTCTTAAAGCTATGGTTGAAAAAGAAACAGGTCTGCAGATAAAATGCCTAAGGTCAGATGGAGGGGGAGAGTACCTCTCAAATGAGTTTGCAAGGTTCCTGCAGGAGCATGGCATAAATCAGCAATATTCATGCAGTCATACCCCACAACAAAATGGAATTGCAGAAAGGAAAAACAGGCATATTGGAGAGGTATCTCGTGCCATGCTTAATGAAAAAGACCTGCCAGATTTTTATTGGGCTGAAGGAGTTGCTACAGCAGTCTACATAATGAATAGGACTCCCACTGCAGCAATACATGGAATGACTCCAGAGGAGAGGTATACTGGTTGGAAACCAGATATTTCTCATTTGAAAATTTTTGGTTGCATTGCCTATGTACATGTGCCAGATGAGTTGAGATCCAAGTTGGATCCAAAAGCTGAGAAGTGCATCTTTATTGGTTACTCTCTGCAGCAAAAAGGATATAGATGCTATAACCCTTCTACTCGTAAGTTTACAGTGAGCAGAGATGTTGTTTTTGATGAGATGAGTAGCTGGTATAAACCAGTAAATGTGATTGATGATGTAGATGCACAAAATGGTAATGCTGCACAGAATTCACAGCAGCAATCACAAAATATTAGTGGACCTGGAGCGTCTTCTAGCAGTGGTTCACATTCTTCGCCATGGACACGCAGATTGAGATCAGGAGAATCTTCTCAAAGCAATGCAGATAGTGGTATGCAGGTATCACGAAAAGGAAAAGAGAAGGTTGATCAGCCCATGTTTGATGTGAATACAGGTCACTCTTATGTGGATGGTGAATCCAGTGGCTCAGAACAGAGCATTGATGATGAGTTGGGTATTCCTTCTATTGTTACACCTGGAGTAAGGAAGACCAGGGATGTTTTGAGAGCACCGGGGAGTGAACCCACTTTGCGCAGGTCTACCAGAGTTAGGTATCCTGTGGGTAGGCTGAAATATGATGGATTTACAGCCATTCACTATGCATATATGGTCAAGGTGATACAGGAACCAGAACCCACTTCTTTTGAGCAAGCCATGGGAAAAGAAAAATGGGAGAAAGCCATGGATGAAGAAATGGATGCCTTGGAAGCAAATGCTACATGGGAATTGGTACCTTTGCCTATAGGTAAAAATGCAATTGGCTGTAAGTGGGTTTATAAGGTGAAGCACAATGCTGATGGTTCTGTGAACAGATACAAGGCAAGATTAGTAGTCAAGGGGTATGCACAAACATATGGCATTGACTATGAAGAAACATTCAGTCCGGTTGCAAGGATGGCAACCGTAAGAGCAGTCATTGCTATGGCTGCATCAAAGGGATGGTCTTTACATCAGATGGATGTAAAGAATGCCTTCTTGCATGGTGATTTGCAAGAAGAGGTCTATATGGAGCAGCCACCAGGTTATGTGCATGCTGTTCATCCTGAGTTTGTTTGCAGGTTGAAGAAAGCTTTGTATGGCTTGAAGCAAGCACCTAGAGCATGGTCTGACAAGATAGGACAGTATCTTGTCACTATTGGCTTTCAGATTTCCAAGGCAGATTTCTCACTTTATGTGAGAAAAACAGAGAACAGTATTATGCTACTTGTCATTTATGTTGATGATTTGATTATGACAGGTGACAGTGATGAAGATATCCTTCATGTGCAAATGCTATTGAAGCAGAAGTTTGAGATGAAGGATTTGGGAGAGCTACGTTATTTCTTGGGCATTGAGGTGATTAGATCACCAAGTGGGATACAGCTCTTGCAGAGGCAGTATGGATTGGACATGCTGTCCAAATATGGGATGACAGGCTGTAAGCCTATTTCAGTTCCTTTGGAGCAGAATGTGAAGCTAAGCGCAGATGCAGGTGAGCTTCTGGAAGACCCTACTATGTACAGACACATAGTAGGAAGCTTGATTTATATGACTATTACCAGGCCAGATTTGAGCTATGCTGTTGGATTGGTAAGTTAGTTTATGCAGGCTCCAAGGAAACCGCATTTGGATGCAGCTAGACGCATACTCAGGTATGTGAAGTCCACATTGCAGTATGGACTATTTTATGAGACTGGGGTTCAGATATAGTTGCATGGATACACTGATGCTGATTGGGCTGGTAGTATTTCTGATAGACGATCTACCAGTGGATATGTGTTCTCTTTTGGGAGTGCTGCAGTCACTTGGAGCAGCAAGAAACAGCCTACAGTTGCCTTGTCAAGCACAGAGGCTGAGTACAGGGGTGCAGCAATGGCTGCATGTGAGGTAGCTTGGTTGCATAAGCTACTTTATGATATGCATCAGTCTGCAGATGGGCCAATTGTCATTTATTGTGACAACATGAGTAGTATACACTTGGCAAATAACCCAGTCTATCATGCTAGAACAAAGCACATTGAGGTGCATTATCACTATGTGCGAGAGAGGGTTTTACTAGGTCTTATTGATCTAGTTTATGTCAGCACAGAGGATCAGGTAGCTGACATATTCACGAAGGCATTGGGCGCAGAGAAGCTGCGCAAGTTTAGAGACCTGCTTGGTGTGCAGGAATTGGGATTGAGCTCGAGGGGGAGTGTTGAGATATCGAGCTCCACTCGTGATACGCCAGGGTGATCGTTGTGTATTTATGTCATCGACTTGTCAGTTGCAGATGCGGTTGGTACACCGCCCATGAATAATAGCTACATGATAGCTATCCTTATCTACTCTAGTTCGTGGCTCAGTTAGTATGCCACCTTAGTTAGTTGAGTTTGGTTTGAGACCCATATATAGGGGTCTTCTATTTCTTTGTATTAGAGTTCTTTTGGCTTACACAACTAAGAAGAGGAAAACTATTTTCAGCCTCCACCCTTGTGTGTATTCCCCCATTGTGCAAGCAAGAAAGATACAAGTGAGACTCCTTCCTTCTCTCCCACAATCTTTACAAATTGTATGTACAACACACATACAATGATCAACAAACCTAGATCAAGTTAAGTCAGTGTGACTTAACCTTACTCAACTAAGGTAAATAGCTGTGAGCTTGAATCTCAACATGAATTACTCATTTGGCATTCGATTTTGTTCCCATGAGAGTTAGTTGTGCTACTTGGATACTTTGTATTTGAGTAGAGCTTTGGGTCTATGCAGTTGAGCTTACTTTAGTGAGACCATGGGACTCACTTTGAGTTATGTCTATGCTTTCTAGATGCTATTTGGATGTAGTTGGTGCCTAGCGGGTGGATTTGATTTATGCTTTGAGCGGGCACCTATCTCTGTGGTTGTCAATGATATATTCATCCTACTTGGCTATGTACTGGGCTTCTTTACACTTGGTCAGTTAGCTGTGTATCTAGTAGTTCTCTTTTGCTATCTTTGAGACCTACTGTATACATGATAGTTATGCCTATTGGATGTATCTCTCTCTAATACATTGAGTTTGACAATTCTCGAGATACTAGTTGCATGCTTAGTGACTAATAGTGGTTTGTACATATCCCTCTTCTTGTAGGATATACTTGGTAGTGTAGATTGGATTTTACCAGTTGATTTCTTACACTTGGCTTTGGGTTTTACTACTTTCATTATTTTCAGCTTGCTATAATTACAGTTTTATGCATCATTTATGAGGGTAGCTGCTTTTTCTTGACCCTCATTCTAGTCCTACTCTTTGCAGTTTTTCCTCTATTAAACACTGACTTGGCTATGCTTTTGGACTGTTTTGATATCATTTATAATAGCCTATTTATCTTGGATTGTTCTTTCATTTCTTGTATTATGGCTAGTGGGTTGAATGAGAGTGCTATCTTCAATCTTGAGAAGTTGGATGCAACAACTACAACTATCGAAAGGCACAAATCTAGCAGGTTCTAGTGCAAAAATGGTAAATTAATCCATTGAGACATTAGGGTATAAAGCATGAACACTTTAATATAGAGGATTGGGTTGAATTAGATGAGTTATGTAAATTTACAATCATTGTGTCACCCTCTAAGCAGGTCTACTATAGTATTATCTTTGATGGACAGACCACCTGGTAGTTATGGGATAAGATTCATAATGTCTATGATAAGCAAAGCCTTGCCTCTTAAATGTATTGGCTGAAGAAACTCATGGACCTTTGTATGAAGGAAGGGACTTTCTTGTCTACCCATTTGAATGAGTTTCATTCTATTTTTAGCCACTTGTCTTTGCAAGGGATTGAATTTAAGGATAATCTTCCTCCCTTGCTATTGTTGGTTACATTGCTTTGGTCATGGGCCATATTCCATATTGTTATGTATGCAAATATGCCTCTGTTGATGGGCTAAAATTGTAGGATAGAGAGTGCACTCTTGAATAAAGAGGTTAACAAAAAGAATGTAGATGCTTCCCACACTTCTCATGCTTTGACAATCAGATGTAATAATGGCAAAAGAGCGATAATGACTACGGTGGGAGAGACTCTCAGAAGTCTTGTTCTTAGTCACGTGGATAGTCTTGTAATCAATCCTATGGCCATAAATCCACATTGACATGTCATTATTGTGGGAATCATGGTCATATTCGACCACATTGCCATAAAATGCATGATGAGATAAGCACAAGGAAAAGAGAAAGGGTAAAGTGTTTGAAAAAATGATGATCGTAGCATTGTCTCTAGCAAGTCCAATGTCAAGGTTGAAGAGATTAATGTCATGCAGACTGGTTTTGATGATGTCTACATACTTACAACTTCTTCTCTTTAATGTTTTTCAATTGATTGATGCCTTGTCCACCTATGCTAAGTGTGTTGACTTAAAGATTTAGGGGCTTCATTTCATATCATGCTTCATGAGAGTGGTTCCATTCCTACTATAGTATGACAAGATCTATCACATTGGATAATGACTTTGCATTGGATATTATTGGTATTGGAGATGTCTAGCCATAGTTTTCTTCAAGTAGTATATTTACTTTGCAAGATGTACGCCATGTTTTGGTTTTGACTAAAAGCCTATTTTTGGCTAGACAGTTGGATGATGCAAGTTATGTTGTATCTTTTGGTGATTTATCATGAAAGCGTACCCATGGGAATCTTATGTTGGGGTCGAAGGCACTTGTGCCTAGCTGCCCATGTATTACTACACTCACAGTATCTACACACTTGTACATTGCAAGTAGTAGACACCCATTACTATCACCTTATTCCTTATTCCTTTAGTGACATTTAAACAAAGGGAAGGTCAGTCACACATTGTGATTATTGGAGTCCCCACATCTTCTCTCTCTCTCTCTCTCTCTCTCTCTCTCTCTCTCTCTCTCTCTCTCTCTCTCTCTCTCTCTCTCTCTCTCTCTCTCTCTCTCTCTCTCTCTCTCTCTCTCTCTCTCTCTCCCCCCACCATAGCTCTTACTTTTGCTTGTGTACTTTCACTCTAGGCTCACTCCCTTCAACTGGTATCAAAGCCATTGCACTAGCATTGAGGAGCTCTTCCCTTCCGTTTGCTTCAACCTGAGACAAGCTTCATCTTGAAGGTTCCATGGAAATTTATCTCTCTTCTTGATTTATGCAATTGAGCTTGAGCTTATTACAGTGAGACAGTGACACTCATTGTGACACGTGCATGCTCTCTTGATATTTGTTGGATGCAGTTATCCTATCATGGACTGATTTGATCTCTTGGCTTGGACTTGGTACTTATGTCTATTAGGGTGTTGTTAATGGTATTTATATGCTTCTAGATTATGTATTGAGCTTTGCTCAGCAGATTATGCATCTGGGAGTTCTCTTCATTTACCCTAGAGATCTATCATGTACATGATGTCTATGCCTATTGCATGTATGGTTACTGACACAATGTAATTATGACAATCTTCAATGCTAGTTGTTTCTAGCTTCTTTCTTCTTAGTTGCTCATAGTTTGTTGTTGGCATATTACTACAGTTTAGTACAGTAGCATGTCATTTCAGTTTTATGCATTCTATTTGAGGGTAGTCACTTGGACTTGATAGCCTTTTCTGTTGAGATGGCAAGCTCAACATGTGCGGACATTGATGATGGACCACCTGGCTAGATGAGTCCGCACATCTACACTTAGCACGTTGGTGGTCATTATGATACTCACATGGCCACTGACTTATCACTTATTATATTTATTTTATTACACCTACCTACAACTAGCAAAGATATAACGCCAGTAGATTAGTGTAGTCGGTTATGCACTGTTTGACTTAGAAGGCCACTTTCCTTTATGTTGTATCTTATCTATACTTTGTGTACATTGTATAGTGTATCGAAGAAGAAGAAAAATTAGCAAGAAAACGTTTTGGCCTCCATCTCTCTTCTTGTATTCTTGAGCGAGCTTCCTCTTGTGTATATAGTGTGTGTTTGGCACAGCAACTCAAGCACATCCCCCCATCATGCGATTCTTGACATGGTATCAGAGCCGCGCCACTGAGAGAGGCTGATTTTGAAGGCTAAAGTGAAGGAGAAGAAGCAAGGTTCCAGCAAGCAAGCAATGGGTAAGAAGCTCTCACATTCTTCCACTCTCTTTCTTGGATAGTGCCTGTGGAGGCACCAGAAGCACGGTCAAAAATCTCAAATTGTTGTGAGATTTGTGTTGGGGGTAAAGGCGCCTCTGCCTAGCCGCCCGCGTATTACTACACTAACAGTCACCGCTACTGCACACTACAGGTGGCGAGCGCCCGTCGCCGTCACTTTATTCTTTATTCTTTTAGTGACAGTTTGAATAAAGGAAGGCCCGGTCACACATTGTGACTGTTGGAGTTCCCATTTCTTGTCTCTCTCTTTCTTGCTCTTACTCTCCCACCATAGCTCTTGCATGCAAGCTTCAATCCTTCTCACCTTTCAACTGGTATCAGAGCTTGTCTTCCCAACTCTTGAGCTTGGCTCGTGGCATTCTCAGCTTCCCATCAACTCCCCACTCACATTGGATCTCCTTCCCGTCAACCATAGCTCATTCTCTTGAGCTCTTGTCACTCCCCGGCTTCCCAAGCTTCTTCCCAGCCTATTGAGGCACTATTAGGGCATTGACATTGAGGTATTGCTTCATTATTTTAGAGATTTATTTCAGTCCACTTGTCTAGGTAAACAGGGCAGCCACCATTGAAGCTTCCAATCTTCATATCTCTTTGCCACTGGTTGTGGGCTGCTAGAGGCTTGTTCCAAGGCCTCTTTGGCTCATGTTTGAGCCCTCCAATCTCTCCAAACCTGCCACTGGACCAGTAGGAGTAGCAGCATCATCACGCTAATCTGCACTTGATTTTGGACAGATTTCATTCAGCCACACACTAGTTACTTCAGCTCCAACTCCAGCTTGGCATTAAGCACTTGTTTGGGCTCCATTTCAGGCTTTTTGC
Source organism: Lygodium microphyllum (assembly GCF_053477565.2). Lineage (NCBI taxonomy): Eukaryota > Viridiplantae > Streptophyta > Polypodiopsida > Schizaeales > Lygodiaceae > Lygodium > Lygodium microphyllum. The sequence goes on along the minus strand of NC_141158.1, from coordinate 19,772,921 downwards.
ACATGTATTGATACTTGGCATTGATCCTTTGAGATTAGGCATTGGTTTGGTGGCTGAAAACATTATTTTAGGACTGTTATAAATAGTCTACAGACATTTGATGCTAGTGCTACATTCACAGTTTATGCCTATGCTTGTTTGGGCATGACTACATAACCGGTTTGATGCCTATTGCATCCCGATTGATTGGGGGATTGAAGCTACATGTCATGCTATGATTTTGGCTTGATTGTGGGGCTAGAAATACACAGTTTATAATAGTAAATGCATGATGAATACTCTTGGGCTGAAGCTATCTTTCATGCTTTGACATATGCCTATTGGTTCTGAGTGTATGTCTTGCATTATGTTATGATGTATTGATCATCGAGGGACGACTTCGAGCTTGTCATTGGATCCAGATGCTTTTGGAAGCTTGAGCTTATTTCAGCCTGCACTTATTGACATCAGTCTATGCTTGACAGTGGCCAATGCTTTGACAGTTATATGCTCTTTGGGTACATGCTTACCTGACACCTACGGCTTGATGCATTTGTCTTGGCACAGTGTACCATGTACTTGTTGAGCTTTAGTGCTCTCTAAAGACTTGGCTTGAATTCTCATTTTCTATTCTGGAATTTTGTATTGGATGTCATTTTGGTTGTCAGATATCTTTATTGGGATGTATGTCTTGCTCATGGATGCTACCTACAGTTGCTTTGTAGCTATCATGCTTTTGGGATGCTATTGAGGCATTGTCTTCGTTACCTGTCTTTGGTACTTTGACTTGGTTTGATTGAGCTATTGAGCTCGTTTATCCGCCTTTTGTGCCAATGGGAGCATCTTGTATGCTTGACCGACATTGAGCAGGAGGTTTATGCTATTTGTAGATACTTGAGACTTTGGAATCTCTTGCACTTAAATGTTGCATGGTTCATGCACTGATATCTTGGAGTTGCTTTTGACCTGAGCTTGGGTTTTGCACTCTTGTGAGCATACACCTACTGGTGTCAGGTCTTGCCAGTGTTATGTATACTTTGCCCTACTATCCAGGGGGTATGCCTACTCACTAACGGATGCTTTGGTGACATGTTTGGGTGTTTGCTCAGGGTCTTGACGACTGTTTGGTGTTGATTTATGCTCTTTATGGATGGTCATGTCTTGGCTATCATTTATTGACTTGGTGCAGTGATTTGGTCACAGTACCCTGCTGTCATTTATTACAGCAAGCATATAACTCCGGACTGACATGGATTTTTCATGCTGAAATATTCTGAAATGATGTACTTTCACTAGTACTTGGTGGGCAGTAGCTTTGGTTATACTTTTCTCTCGATTTTGGTGATTTTTTTGTCATTTTCTGTAATAAACAACATGCAGTTTTAAACTATCTGTAGTCTTTCAGCTTGCATTATGGCAAGTTCGTCCATTGATCATGCTATTTTCAACATCACTAAGCTTGATGGTACGAATTACTCTTATTGGAAGAGCTAGATTTGGCAGGTGTTGGTGCAGAAATCGCAGATCAAACCATTGAGGTTGAGCAGGCAGCCGACTGCAACTATGCCAAATGAGGAATGGCTTGAGCTTGATGAGTTATGCAAGTCCACTATTGTATTATCTCTCACAGAACATGTTCATTACAATGTATTTGAGGAAGAACAAAGTGGATGGCAGTTGTGGGATAAAATCAAGAATCTCTATGACAAGAAAAGTCTAGCGAGTCAGATGTATTGGCTGAAGCAGCTTATGGATCTGCGCATGAAGGGGAATGTGACTATGCCTGCTCACTTGAGCCAGTTCCATGCTATATTCAAGAGCTTGACTTCGCAAGACATCACTTTTGCAGAGGATGTCAGTCCTCTTTTCTTGCTTGGTACTCTTAATGAGTCATGGGATGTATTCCGCACTACATTATGTGCCTCTGCTACTACCTTGAAATTATCTGATGTTGAGAGTACTCTTTTGCAAGAAGAGGTTAACCATAAGAATTTGGATGTCTCTCGTGTGTCGCATGCTATGATAGTTAGAGGCAGGAATGATGGATATGGAAAGCATGGCAGTGGCAATGGCCGTGGACGAGATTCTCAGAAATCTCAGTCCAAGTCTTATGGAAAGTCACGTAGCAAATCCCGTGGCAGGAATGCAGATGTTACTTGTCACCATTGTGGGAAAAAGGGCCATACTAGGCCACAATGCCATAAACTACGCAATGAAAGGCGCAAAGATAAGGGGAAAAACAAAGTGCAGGATAAGTCTTCTGATCGCAGCATAGTGCCTGCAAAGTCCAGTGTTAAAATTGAAGAGATCAATGTTATGCAGCCTGAGGATGTTGATGATGATTATATCCTTGCAGCTTCTTCTAGTGCTTCGCAGATGATAGAGATACACTCTATGTATGCACAATGTTGGCTCTTGGACTTAGGTGCGTCCTTTCATGTGACACCTTGCCGAGAGTGGTTTCATTCATATCGTACTATTTCGGGTTCTGTGCTCTTGGGTGATGACATGTTTCTTGATATTGTGGGCATTGGTGATGTTAGGCTGCAGTTTCCTTCTGGCAGCAGTTTTGTTATGCAGGATGTACGTCATGTACCTGCTTTTACACGCAGTCTCATGTCAGTTGGACAGCTTGATGATGCAGGTTATCATGTATCTTTTGGAGACTCTGCATGGAAGATCACTCGTGGCAGACTTGTGATTGCGAGAGGTGCCAAGGCTGGCAGCCTCTATCCCTTGATTGTATCTGCTTCTTTCCTTGATCATGTTTTGTCTGTGGGTTCTATCCCACATGTATCTCTTTGGCATGCCCGTTTGGGCCATATGTCTTTGAAGGGAATGAAAATGCTTTTTGGTTTGCAGTACTTACCACCCCTTGATTATGTATGTTTTGAATTCATGTGAGCATTGTCTTTATGGCAAGCAGACTAGGTCTATGCATAAGAAGTCTGGTAGACCATGCATGAGTAAGCCCTTGGTACATTCAGATGTCTGTGGGCCCATGCCTTGTCAATCTATGGGTGGTGCCAAGTATTTTGTTACTTTCTTAGATGATTTTTCACGGAAAGTTTGGGCTTATCCCATTAAGCTGAAATCCAATGTCTTGGATGTGTTTCAAAGATGGCTTGCATTGATTGAGAACTAGTCTGGGTATAGGCTAAAATGCCTAAGGACAGATAACGGGGGTGAGTATGTCTCACATGCTTTTGAGCAGTTATGTGATGAGAGGGGTATTAAGCGTCAGTTGACTGCCCCCTACCCCCCCCAAAATGGTTTGGCTGAGCGGATGAATAGAGCCATCCAGGAGCGTGTACGCAGTATGCTTAGCCATGCAGGCCTACCATAGAGCTTTTGGGCTGAGGCAGTTAGTACAGCTGTGCATATCATAAACAGATCACCTTCTAGTGGTTTGGATTTCCAGGTTGTAGAGGAGGTATGGATTGGAAAACCTCCCTCTTATGCACATCTCCGTGTCTTTGGATGTGAGGCATTTTGCCATGTGCCTAGGGACAAGAGAAGTAAACTGGATCCTAAGAGTGTCAAATGCATTTTCCTTGGTTATGGGGATGCAGGCGAGATGGTACCGTCTCTCAGATCTGCAGGCGTGGAAAGTCATCCGCAGTCATGATGTAGTCTTCCATGAAGACAAGATGCATAGGCAACCTGAGAGAGTTGTTGAGATCCGCATGGTCATATTTCAGGAGGAGCCGAGAGCTCCCGCACAGCCAGTTGGACAGCCTACAGCTGTAGCAGATGCTCATGGTCAGGGTGTTGGATAGGCAGATGGGCAGGCAACAGAGCCTACCGTGAGACGTTATGCTAGAGATAGATGTCCACCTAATAGATTTCAGCCCTCGATGCATTATGTCTTGGTTACAGATGCAAGAGAGCCTTTCACTTATGATGAGGCTATGCCCAGGGCTGGCAGTCACTCCTGGGAGAGGGCTATGCAGTCTGAGATAGACTCCTTGCATAAGAATGAGACTTGGGATTTGGTTTCCTTGCCTAAGGGCAAGAATGCTTTGCCACGCAAGTGGGTGTACCAGCTGAAAAGTACCCCTCAACACCCCAAGCCAGCATACAAGGCTAGATTGGTAGCAAAGGGTTTTAAGCAGGTGCACGGTGTGGACTTTGATGAGGTCTTTTGTCCTGTGGTTAAGATGACCACCCTACGCTTAGTCTTGGCTTTGGTTGCTCAGCTTGACTTGGATTTATACCAGATGGATGTCAAGATAACTTTCTTACATGGGGACTTGCATGATGAGATTTATATGGAGCAGCCTAAGGGCTTTGCAGAACCTGGCAGGGAGCATCTAGTGTGCAAATTGAAGAAAAGTCTTTATGACTTGAAGAAGGCACATAGGGAGTGGTATCATAAGTTTGATGCCTTTATGCAATCACAGGGCTACAGCAGGAGTGCTATTGATCCATGTGTTTACACGAAGAAAGCCCGTGATGGTTCTTTATTGATTTTGGTACTCTATGTGGATGATATATTGATAGCATGGAAAGCTCATGATGAGCTAGATGCTCTTAAGGCTTAGCTCAAGAAGAGCTTTGAGATGAAAGATCTGGGACAGGCCTCTCACATACTTGGTATGTGCATTAGATGCGATAGGCATCAGGGACTCTTCTACTTGTCACAGAGGGAGTACATTCATAAAGTCCTTGAGCGCTTCTGCATGCAGGACGTAAAGCCTATTGGTTGTCCATTACCTTCTTATGTGAAGGTATCATAGGCTGATTGTTGCCGCAGACAGATGAGCAAAGGGCCGAGATGGCCAAGATTCCCTATGCATCCGCAATGGGCAGTCGTATGTATGCCATGATAACCACTTGTCCAGATATTGCCTTTGCAGTTGGTGTTGTGGCACGCTATATGGCTACACCTAGCAAGAAGCATTGGGATGCCGTGAAGGGTATTATGAGGTACCTGAAGGGCATTGTAGATATGTGAATATGCTATGGCAGCCAGGATACAGGATTTGTGGGGTACACTGACTCTGATTATGTAGGACATGCAGATAGTAGGAAGTCCACTTCCGGCTATGTATTCAGTTATGCTGGAGGTGCTATTTCTTGGATGTCCAAGGTGCAGAAATGTAGGCCCTTTCTACTATAGAGGCCGAGTATGTTGCGACCACTAAGGCTTGCAAGGAGGCCATTTGGTTGGGTCATTTGGTTTGCTGACCTTGGTATTGATGCTATCCCTACACTGCATTCGGATTCTATGAGTGCTATTCAGTTAGCCAAGAATTCGGTATTCCAAGCGAAGACAAAACACATTGAGGTGAGGTATCACTTCATATGTGGGGTCGTTGAGGACAAGTCTGTTGACCTTGTCAAGATCTTGACTGACCAGAATCCTACAGATTTACTCACGAAAAGCCTCTCTACAGAGCGCTTTGCCTTCCTCAGGAGATTGATGGGCGTGGGATGAGATGATGTCTTTCCTCATCATGTTGTACATGTGTACATGTTGTATTGACTTTTTTCTTTTTTCTTTTCACTCCTCACTAGGGTAGATTTGCCTTAAAGTGGGAGGTTGTTGGGGGTAAAGGCGCCTCCGCCTAGCCGCCCGTGTATTACTACACTGACAGTCACCGCCACTGTACACTACAAGTGTGGCGGGTACCCATCACCAGCACTTTATTCTTTATTCTTTTAGTGACAGTCACTGCCACTGTACACTACAAGTGTGGCGGGCACCCATCACTAGCACTTTATTATTTATTATTTTAGTGACAGTTTGAATAAAGGAAGGCCCGGTCACACATTGTGACTGTTGGAGTTTCCATTTCTTGTCTCTCTCTTTGTTGCTCTTGCTCTCCCCCGCCATAGCTCTCGCGTGCAAGCTTCGATCCTTCTCACCTTTCAATTTGGTGTGCGAGCAGATTACTGTATATTCTGCCCTTTAAGGCAATTTCACAGTTATTTTGGGCGTCTGAGGCCATTTCACGTCCCGTTTTAGAGCCGCAAGGTTACGGACAACAGTCTCAGGATACGCTATGATTTCGGCTGTATTGACTGAAAGTGGGTGCACAGGTTACAGATTGCGAATCTGTAATTTTTTAGGTGTTTGCAAGAAGCAAACATAAGATTTATTTGCAAACAGGTTGCAGATTACACGTACTATTGAGCAATCAGTAAAAAATGTTGCTTGGTGTATTGATGTACACGTGTTGTGAAAGATTACAAAAGACTAGCGTTGTGTTGTATCCTTGTTTGTGATAATGGCAGAGAACAGTGGAAATCCCATTATTGAGAAGCTTGACAAGAACAACTACCCTTCATGCAAGTTTCGTGTGACGAACTTCCTCATTGGAAACGGCCTTTATGAGCTTGTTTCAGGTGAAGAAAAGAAGCCAGAGCTAGGTATCCCTCCAACTGCAAATGAGTTTAAAGCATGGAAAGAGTGGAATGTGAAAGACAAAAAGGTGATGTCCTAGCTATCTGCAATCATTGATAATACTATGCTTGGACAATTTTTGAGAGTATGTTTTCAGTAAATACAAAGGCATGAAAGATTCAACTCTGAATGCCTTGAAGAAAGGGGAAATTTCTGTCAATGAGTATGTGTTGAAGGCTAGGAGCATTGCAGATGCTTTAGCAGTGATTGATGCAATGCCAGATGATGATGATTTGGTTTCATCCACTCTGAGTGGCCTTAACAATGAGAAGGCATGGAAATCATTTGTTACTTCAGTATATGTACAAAAGCCATTTCCAAATTTTGATGAGCTGATCTCTCTCATGATTAATGAAGAGATCAATATGCAGGGTCATTTGTCTGAAAGAAATGGTGAACAGGTTTAAGTATTTTACTCGAGTTCAGGAAGGGGTGTGGTAGATCCTCTTCGAGAGGCCATGGTATGGGACATGCTGGCGATAATCAGAAAAATAGGTTCAATCAACAGTTTGGTGAAATGCAGGTCTTTGGAGGCAAAGAAAACTTTAGAGGTAGGGGGAGCTCTAGAGGAAGAGGTGGATGGCATAATAGAGGTTCTGGAAATTTTGCTATTGTTTGCCATTATTGTGGCAAAACAGGCCATATTGTAGCCCATTGAGACACATAATGATGTATGGTATGTCAATTCAGGTGCATCTAATCATATGACCAGTCATGTTGAATGGTTTGGAGAGATGCAGGACCTACAAAATCCAGGTTATGTGCAGACAGGTGATGATTCATGCCACCCAATTTCACACATTGGAAAGGTTCCCTTGTCCTTGTATGATGGCCAGACAAAGATTCTGACAGATGTATTACATGTGCCATCAATTACAAAGAATCTAGTGTCTGTTGGCCAAATGATAGAGCAGGGGTTGTAGGTCCGATTTAATGCAAAATGTTGTTTTGTAAAAGACTTTAATGATAGGTGCAGGTTGGTCGCAAAAGGAAGTAGAGTTGGCTGAATGTTCACTTTAGATGCTGGAATTCGTGCAATGGATGTTGCTATGTATGCCAAAGGAAAAGGAGTAGTTGCAGATATTGAAATATGGCATAAATGTATTGGACATGCAAATGTGCAAAGGCTGAAATTGATGCAGTCCAGAGGATTGGTTACAAGGCTGCTTTCTTTTAGAGTTGCAGAATTGCATAAAGCCTATGAAGCATGTCAGCTTGCTAAGCAGGCAAGACAACCCTTCTCGCATGGCAGAGAAGTGAGTAGAAAAATACTTGATGTAGTGCATATAGATGTCTGAGGGCCTGCACAGAATGTATCTCTTGGTGGCAGCAAATACTTTGTCACATTTATTGATGAGACTGTTCAAGGAAGTTATGGGTATACTTCATCAAGGAAAAGAGTAATGTATTTGAGCACTTCAAATCTTTTAAGGCGGCTGTTGAAATAGAAACAAGCTTAAAATTGAAGTGCTTGAGATCAGATGGAGGGGGAGAGTACCTCTCTAATGAGTTTAGTGGCTTCTTGAGGACTCATGGGATAAAGAGGCAATTTACTTACAGGTATACCCCACAGCAAAATGGGATTGTAGAAAGAAAGAATAGGCATATTGCAAAATTCGCACGGGCATTAATTAGCTGAAAAGAATATGCCTAAACATTTTTGGTCTGAGGCTATCCATACTGATGTTTACATTATGAATAGAACTCCCACAAGTGTAGTTCATGCGATGACTCCCAAAGAGTGCTTTACTAGCAAGAAGCCCAACGTATCACACTTGAAGGTATTTGGATGTGTTCCATATGTTCATGTGCCAGATGAGCTACAGAAGAAGTTTAATCCAAAGGCTGAAAAATGTATTTTTATTGGGTACTCTTTAGAGCAGAAAGGGTATCAATGTTATAACCCTATCACATGTGAGTTTAGAGTGAGCATGGATGTTATCTTCAATGAAATGAGAGGTTGGTATGCACCTGCTGGTGATATTTTAGATGATGATAATGATCATGACAGCTATGTGTAGAAAGATAAATAAGAATCACCGAGTCTTAGTGGACTAGAAACATCATCTGGTACTACACCTACAGTGAGCCCTTGGTCTGGGAGACTAAGGAGTAGCCCCACATCTTCAGGTGCATCTATAAGTGTTGCAAGGAAGGACAAAGGAAAGAAGAAAGTGTTGGATGGTAATGATGCATCTACCAGTCATTTGGGATTTGATGGAGATTCTAGTGGTTCGGAGAGTTTGGATGATGAGCTTGGCATTCCTTCAGTCAGGACACTTGGTGTACAGAGAGCTCATAGTAATGTAAAGGCTCCATTGAGTGATCCGGTGGTACATAGATCTAACAAGGTCAGATACCCTGTTAAAAGATTTGGTTTTGAAGGTTATGCAACTCGCCATTATGCTTATATGGTAAAACTAGTTGAGGATGTTGAGCCCACTTGTTTTGAGGATGTTGTTGGTCATGCTCATTGGAATGCAGCAATGGATGATGAGATGGTTGCATTAGAAGCCAATCAGAATTGGGATTCGGTACCCTTACCTAAGGATAAGAAAGTTATTGGCTGTAAGTGGGTTTACAAAGTCAAGCATAATGCAGACGGTTCAATTAGTAGGTATAAGACGCAAAAGGCTATACTCAAACATATGGCATAGATTATGAAGAGACATTCAGTCCAATTGCTAGGATGGCAACTGTTAGGTGTGTGATTGCCTTGGCAGCCAGCCAAAGGTTGGATTTTTCAGCAAATGGATGTTAAGAATGCCTTCTTGCATGGTGAATTACAAGAACAAGTGTATATGGAGCAACCAGTAGATTATGAGGATTTAGAGTATCCCACATATGTGTGCAGGTTAAAGAAGGTGCTCTATGGGCTGAAGTAAGCACCTAGAGCATGGTCTGACAAGATTGGAGAGTATCTTGTCAATATTGGATTTTGTATTTCTGATGCTGATCACTCACTTTATGTGAGAAAGGAGATGCAGGTTTGGTCATCATAGTCATCTATGTGGATGACTTGATTATTACAGGTGACAGTGACAATGGGATTGCTGAAGTTAAGGACTTCTTGAAGAAGAAGTTTGAGATGAAAGATTTGGGTGAGCTGAGATACTTTCTTGGTATTGAGGTGATCAGATCTGATGATGATATATGGCTGTCCCAAAGGCAGTATGGCTTGGATATGTTATCCAAGTATGGTATGACAGCATGTAAGCCTCTTTCAGTACCATTGGAGCAAAATATAAAGTTGAGTGCCGATGTTGGGGATGAGATAGAAGACCCTACTATGTTCAGTAGGATAGTAGGGAGTTTGATTTACATGACTATCACAAGGCCAAACTTGAGCTATGATGTTGGCCTTGTTAATCAGTTTATGGAGATGCCTAGAAAGCCTCATTTGGATGCAGTTAGACGTATATTGAGCTATGTGAAGTCTACTTTACATTATGGACTTTTTATGAGGTAGGTAAGGACGTACATGTCTTTGGATACACAGATGCAGATTGGGCTGGTAGCATGTCAGGCAGAAGATCTACAAGTGGATTCATGTTTTCCCTTGGTAGTGAAGCATTTACATGGAGCAATAAAAAGCAACCTACAATTGCTTTATCAAGTACATAGGCTGAGTATAGAGGTGGTGCTATGGCAGCATGTGAGGTGGTATGATTACAAAAGTTATTAGGTGATTTGGACGTGCAGGGAGATGGTCCAGTTGTCATTCATTGTGATAACATGAGCAGCATACAAATATCTAGGAATTCAATGTTCCATGCTAGGACAAAACACATTGAGGTGCACTACCACTTTGTGAGAGAGAAGGTACTTGTAGGACAGATTGACTTGGTATATGTCAGCACATAGGATCAGATAGCTGACATTTTCACAAAGGCATTGGGTGCAAAGAAGCTTCGAAAGTTTCGAAGCTTACTTGGAGTTGCAGAGATAAAATTGAGCTTGAGAGGGAGTGTTGAGATGGCAAGCTCAACACGTGCGGACATTGATGATGGACCGCCTGGCTAGATGAGTCCGCACGTCTACACTTAGCACGTTGGTGGTCATTATGATACTCACATGGCCATTGACTTATCACTTATTATATTTAGTTTGTTACACCTACCTACAGCTGGCAAAGATATAACGCTAGTCAATTAGTGTAGTCAGTTATGCACTGTTTGACTTAAAAGGCCACTTTCCTTTATGTTGTATCTTATATATACTTTGTGTACATTTTATAGTGTGTGAAAGAAGAAGAAAAATCAGCAAGAAAACGTTTTGGCCTCCATCTCTCTTCTTATGTCCTTGAGTGAGCTTCCTCTTGTGTATACAGTGTGTGTTTGGCGCAGCAGCTCAAGCACATCCACCCATCACACGATTCTTGACATTTTCCTCAGAGTTTGTGGACAACTCATTACTTTGGTAGTATCTCTTATATCTTTCCTGATTTAGCAGTGGTTTTGGAGCTAATTTGCATGATATGATAGCAGTCTTTCTTGCCCTTCTATGTACTTCCTTGGTCTCATTATGGCTAGTGGTGCTTGTGACAGTACTAACTTCAATATTGAGAAACAAGATGGGACCAACTACAACTATCGAAAAACCCAGATATGGTAGGTTTTAGTGTAGAAATTGCAAGCTAGATGACTCAAAAATGGGGGTGCCAAATCAAAAAAAATGTGGCCGAGGATTGCAATGAACTAGATGAGCTATGCAAGTCTGCAATCAATTTATCACTCTCTAAGTAGGTTCACTACAATGTTGTAGCTGAAAATTAGACTACGTATGAGCTTTGGACAAAGAATAAGAATCTTTATGATAAGGAGAGTCCTACCTCTTAATGTATTGGCTAAGACAATTAATGAACCTTTGCATGAAGGAAGGAACTTCTATGTCTACACACTTGAATGAGTTTCACTCCATCAACAACTATTTAGCTTTGCAAGAGATTGAGTTCAAGGATACTTTGCATCCTTTCTTTCTGCTTGGTATTCTACTTGAGTTGTGGGGCACTTTTCATATGGCTCTATGTGCTGAGGATGGGCTGAAATTGTAGGTTGTTGAGAGTGCCCTCTTGATAGAAGAGGTGAAGAGAAAGAATGTGGACCCTTCCCTACATCACGTGTATTGACTATAAGAGGCCAACATGATGGAAATGGCCATGGTAGAGACTCTCAGTCTAGGATACACGGATAGTCTTGCACTAAGTTCCATGGCCGTAAGTCTTTTCTTACTTGTCATTATTGTGGGAAAGCACATCATATTTGGCCACAGTGCCATAAAATGCATGAATACAAGTGCAAGGAAAAGGGAAAGGTAAAGTGCATGAAAAGATTGATGATCACAACATTGTGCATAACAAGTCTAGCGACAATATTGAGGAGATTAATATGGTGCGGCCTAATGTATCTAATGATCTTATATTGATAGTCTCTTCCTTGGATGCTTCATAGATGACTGATACTTTGCTAGGATATATTTGATATTGGTTGATAGATTCAGGGGCTTCCTTTCATATGATCCTTATAGAGAGAAGTTTCACTCCTATCACAATATGATGGGATCTATACATTTGGGTAATGACCTGGCATTATTGGAGATAGTTGGTATTGGTGATGTCCAACAGCATTTTGGTCTAGGTAGCATGTTCACTCTTCATGATATACATTGGCTCTCACGAAGAGCCTTATCTCTACTACCACTTTGGATGATGTAGGTTATGTTATCTCTTTGGTGATTTCTCGTGGAAGATTATACCCATGAAAAACTTGGTATTGCACATGTGTAATGTCCCCATTACTTAGTATATTTTAATGAATAATGTACATATACATTCCAAAAATTGATGGTAAAGATTGCACATTTTAAAAACTAGCTCTAACTATGAAGATAATTGTTATTATTAATGAGGTATTATATGCCAATTCATGGAAGGAAAGCTTGGGAAACCCTCCCAAGACAAGCTTATTAAAACTATGTTTGTAGTATAGAACAACAAAAAGAACTAGCCTAGTGGATAGTCACTTGGCAGTTAAGTACACTTGGGTGACGACACTGTCGGGATATGTGACCTCCCAGGAAGATTTTCCTACAAGCTAGTGGGAGCTTCTCATGCACAGCCACTGATGCCAACAAAGCCTTCGTAGCCCGTTGTCAAGTATGCTAAGGCTAAGATGGCAAGGTCTATGTATTGGTCGCCGCCTTGGAATGACACTCGCCTGATAGCGCGATGCACGGTGCTTGCCCATATATTCGTAAATTTTTATCTTCGCACTACAAAAATGGAGCCCTCTCTCTGACACCATCAATGATGTCATCAAAGATGCTCAAAGAAAGCGTTCTCTCTTTATCATGGATGATATCATCGAAAATATTAAAAATCAAGCATCATTTCTTTACACCACCTGGATTACTATATAAACAGGGAAAGAGCATCACATCATTTCTTGACCCCATCATTTCTTTACCCCACTTGGATTACTATATAAACAGGGAAAGAGCGTTACATCAAATGAAAAACACACAACAAGTGCAGAAACCTTTCTACCATTGGTGCAACGAAGCTCTACTGCAAGCAGCCTCTCTCTCTCTCTCTCTCTCTCTCTCTCTCTCTCTCTCTCTCTCTCTCTCTCTCTCTCTCTCTCTCTCTCTCTCTCTCTCTGTTTCTCTCTCTCTCCACCTACATAGAAGCGCTACTCAAATCCATCAAACTTCTCTCATGGCTCCCAAGAGACATCGAGATTCTGAGCGAGGTCATGCTCAGAGAGCTCCCCAATGTGAGGAAGTAGTCGCTACTGAGGGAACTCAACACGATGCCGAAGCGCAGGTAGAAGTTAAATCACAATCAATGAAGCTCTATTGCAAGCAGCCTCTCTCTCTCTCTCTCTCTCTCTCTCTCTCTCTCTCTACCCACCTACATGGAAGCACTGCTCAAATCCATCAAACTTCTCCCATGGCTTGGACCAAAACGAATGAGGCAAGATATTAGAGAAACCCTAAACCCTGCCAAGACGGCCAGAAAATTGACCAACAAGCCTATTCGGCCCAAAACAATGCGAGAGTGCGTAAGACGACTAGAAATTGGTTGCTGCACTCACCCTGAATTTCCGCACTTGAAGTACACTTAAGGAAACTGAAAGCCTGATTGAGCACAAGTGCACAGGGAAAGACACATTGAGTGGCCATAAATTGAGGACTATATTAAATAACTTAAGGAACTCACCTAGATAAACCACTCAAGGAACCCACCAGTAGGAGAGAACCCAATACATAGACAAACCATCAATGCGCAAAAGTAGGACCAAGCGAGGGATGACGACGAAGTGGATTTGACAAGTCTACTGAACCTGATTGATAGCTTGGTGGAGCGCGATAACTCGACAATGGCAGAAGAAAGTTCAGACTGCAGATCTAATGAGGAATTCGACTTAGAAGCCTTTCAAAACACTATTCAGCAATGCTGGTCAGCAGTTACGATGCTCATGCTCGGTATGAGCACCGCGGTAGAACAGCAGATGTCATCATCGTAGATCTAGAGGAGGAGAGAAGGCTGGCCCGCAAAGCATTGCAAAGCATGGCTGAGTACAATAGGGATCAGCAGCCTAGGAGCCAAAGGCAAGGCATGGAGTTGCGAGAGGTGCAGCAGGTGTTGAACTTGGCTAGCAGAAATCGAATGGACCATGAGAGAGCACTAGAAGGAGACTTAACGCTGAGTGAGCTTCTCATGAAGCGGCTGCTCGATAACACGGTTACAGAGCAAAGTGCCACGGATCTAGCAACATCGCTGCTCGTAGGATTAGGAGCAAACCAGGGCTCAAAGAGCCAGGCTAAAATCCCTATTGTTGCCAAGCAACTCGATAAGTACCAACCCCATGATGATCCATACAGCTTTGTTGAGCAGTTCGAGCAAGTCTACGAAGCCAATGGCCTCAATGACCTGACTCAACGCTCTCAAGCGTTCGGGCTTTGCTTGGGCGACAAGGGTAGGATGTGGTATACGAGCTTAGATAATGCAGAGCGAGCCAACTTCGATGGCCTCAAGGATCTCTTCGTTAAGAGATTTTCCAAGCCCGGATACTCCAATAATCTACTAATACGCTTGATGAACGTCAAGCAGAAAGAGAAGGAGGACATTCGCGATTACGTGACCCATGTGCGGAGTCTCTTCAAGAGAATCCCTACTGGAGAGCGACTGACTGAAAGAGCAGTATCAACTGTATTCATCAGAGGGATTCAGAACGAGGAACTATACAAGGCTTTGGCAAGCAACTCGAGCTTACAGCGAGACGCGCTAGCCAGGGTCTTTGAGGAAGCCATCCGAGTTGACGATCTGTTGAAGGAGCGAAGCTCTAGAAGTGCGAACCTAGAAGAGACCAACTTGCCAAACTCAGAGAGAGTGTCAGCCTCGAGTGAGCAATCAGCCCCATCACCCTAGGATAAGGGGAAAACCATCAAAACAAACCACGAACCACAACTTGGCTGACGTTAAGATAGAACTAGCCAAGTTGCAAGACATGTTGAGACGACCAATGCGCCCACACGTCCAATGCGTGTATTGTGGCAGAAACCACTTACCAACCGAGTGTCAAGACCCTAGGTCAAGATCTTGCGCGAACTGCGGTAGGTTCGTCGGTCATGATGTCGCGCATTGTAGACTGCCAAGGAGACTTCCATACTCACAACCATACGGCCAGCCTTACCTAATGAACAGGCTGCAGCCATTTTTCGGAAGGGGAGCCCCATTGGCTCTCCCTACACCTAACGACATTAAGCCGGCCATTCCTAGGATGGAAATAAACCCTATAGGCATTCCTAGACCGCCTAGTCCTTACGTAACCCATCCATCGAGTGACGCTCCTGTCCACTATGTGGAAAAACCAAACGAGAAAGAAGCTTACATATGCCCTTACATCTCACATGATGATGAGGGCAACGCTATCCTCATGGATTATCGCCCCATACCGGTGATGGCATTAGGAAGAGGACGAGGTAAAGGCCTAGGAGGGCACACGCAGGACCCAATCACCTGTTGGACTTGTGGTCACCCAGGTCATGTCTCATCACGCTGCCCTGAAAGGGAGCAGCAAAATAGAGACAAGGCCAACCAAAGGTGTGTTGAGTGCGGAATCACCCATCTCTTCGTCGATTGCCCAAGGCGAAAGCCGTCGTCTAGCTCAGCCAACGAGTCATCTGTCCCATTGGGGCTATTTGGTGTCGAGAACCACGACGGGGAGGCCACGCCTATCCCATTGCGGGTCATGACTCATGCCCAAACGAAGCAGGCTGGCATCTCTCTGCCAGGACCTACCAATCTCGATGCAGCCTCGATAGGGAAGAAGAGTCGTAGACCACAGAGGAGGAAGCCGGAAGCTAAAATCGCACTAAAAACGGAGAGTGCTACAACTCTGCCCGCTGGAAAGAAGGTCTCTGACGCAGAAGTAGAGACGTCAACCTCTAAGATGGCCGAAAAGGGAAGCGCTAAGATAGGGGAATACCCGCACCCGAAGCGACAATTAGAGGCTATAGAAAAGGTGAAGGAATGGGTGAAGGAAGCCCAAGAACATCTAAAAGATGCTAAGCCCATCATAGAGGACGGGATCGATGATCTCTCCAGCATAAGTATGCCAACCTCGCCTCCACAACCAAAGTCAAGAGAAGCAACCACAAGCAATGCCGCTAAGGCCAAGCCTTGGCGCTGCTATAGGGCTGCGGTTCAGTCACGGCCACTGGTTAGGACAATCCAAGTTAGGGGAGAGACGAACACCCAACGACCTCCTAACCACATTGGTGACTACCCCTGTAACACTTAGCCTGGGAGATCTGCTTAGGCAGCATCCCACCCAATGGCAAGATCTTAAGCAGTGGGTTGAAGGGTCACAAGGGTAGGTCACGGCAAACCCTCATGACCACGAGGCAGAGACGCAAATACCAAGTTTGACACTGCACTCTATGCCTAAATCCTTGCACATCAATGTCTTCTGGGAAGGTTCCGAGATGCATGCGGTCTTGCCGGTTTTAGCCCTAGGCGATACAACGAGGAAGGGAATCGTGGATACGGGGGCTGGGGTTAGTGTGCTTAGCCACACAGTGCTTCAGACTTGGGGAAACCCGCCTGTTGAGACTGCTAGGTTTAATGTCACAAGAGCAAACGGTATGAGAGTCAAGCCATTCGGGGTGCTTAAGAATTGGCCAGTGAAGATTGCATGTGTCTAGTTCTCCGTTGACTTTATAGTCATGAAGGGAGTGGACTACAACATCCTATTAGGCCGCCCCTAGATGCGCAATGCTAGAGTCATCGAAGATTGGGGTAATGGCTTGATCTTCCTTGGCAATAGGACAGATGCCGTGAGAGTAGAGATGGACACTTGGAATACCTCACCAGTCAACTTAGATGCCATCTCTGCTATGCTCAAGGGTAATGCTCAGGTCAAGAAGTCCTATAGGCCCTTGACCAAGTATATCCCATGCCCAGAGGACGAGCGGGATTGGATGCATGTCCTTGCTACAATCGACCTGCCGTTCTCTGATCACGAGGCGTATGAGCAAGCCATCAAAACAATCAGCAAGGCTAATGACACACTCTCCATACCAGTCTGCATGATGACAGGAAGCCTTCGGGGAAAACCAGAGCCCGTCAGCTCCCAAGTCCCAACCAACAAAAGGGAACTCTAGGAGATACTGGAATACCTAACGGACAAGCTAGCTGGCAATCCAGCTGCAAATTTCAAACCACTCCAGGATCTCTTGGATGAATCCAAATGGCAATGGACTAGAGTGCACGACTTGAACCTCATGTATAACTGGGCCCTGGTTTCTGACCAATGACCAGAGAGATACCAAGCCCTAGGAGACGACGAGCAGTCTAATGACGAGAATTCCAACGATGAATACAAAGACTGCCAACCCTTCAGTGATGAAAGTGAGGGTGAGGTAGATACCGTGGAATACGACACTGAAGGATAAGAAATAGAGCAAATACGAGCAGACTCCAAGCCAAAGAAAAGGAGTATCTACAGGATGGAGCGAGGAGTCATGCGCATGGAATGTGATCGCACCTGGTTGGAACACATAGGAGCCATAGACCTTGAGCAAGCAGGACTAGCCCAGCCAGGAATGACATCAGTATTTAGGACTGAATCACCATCTGAACTGCGCCCACCAGGGGAGACCATCTCTTCTAGTGAAGACAGAGGGTTCGGAGGTTAGTTCGGATAGTGATCCAGAGATCCCTAGGCCGCCCATAGCTAGACGCACCAAGGGGGACCTACCTGTCCACCTGAGGCGCAGACGATTAAGGCAGGAAAAGGCAAAACAAACCAGGGATACTCGAACAGAAGAACATCGAAAATCGCAGGACCTCCCTAAACGATTTACAAAATTCAAGAAAGGGGATAGGGTGGTAGTTCTGTTAGGTGCCAAACGTCAAGCACAGACAAGTGAACAAATCGAGGGACCAACCACCAGCCAAGGTCAAGGAGGTGGACCTAGCCCCGAAAGGGGAAACACCCCGACCAGTCTTCATTGCCGATGACTTGACTAATGAAGAAGAAACGAGTCTTGTCTCTCTCTTGCGAGAGTACATAGACGTGTTTGCCTGGTCCTTAGAAGAGCTTAAGGGGGTAGATCCGAGTGTTGTGACTCACAACATACCCATGACGCCGAACACAACACCAATCAAGCAGCGACCATACCCTATGAATCCAAAACATGCTCATGCGGTCAAGGAAGAGATTGATAAGCTTATGAGAGCAAGATTCATTTATGAAATTGAGCACATAGACTGGGTATCACCCATAGTCATCGTGATAAAGAAGAATGGAAAAATTCGAGTGTGCATCAATTACAAGAAGGTAAGCGCTGCCACCAAGAGGGACAACTATCCGTTGCCATACACCGAGCACATGCTTGAGAGAGTGGCAGGCAAGGAAGCCTACAGTTTTCTGGATGGCTTCTCAGGGTACAACCAGGTGCAAGTGCATCCTGCGGCTGCCTTCGCCACTGAGTGGGGTGTCTTTGCTTACATAGTCATGCCCTTTGGGTTGACTAATGCCCCTGCCACTTTTCAATGCCTCATGTGCACCATCTTTAAGGACATGCTCACAAGGAGTTAGAAGTCTTTGTCGACAACCTCTATGTCCACTCGACCTGGATCGAACACTTAGAAAAACTCCGGGCAGTCTTCAAGCAGTGTTGTTTATATCGTCTCTCCTTGAACCCCTTAAAGTGCAAGTTTTGGGTGAAGCATGGATACATCCTAGGGAATGTGGTGTCAAAAAATGGCATTGCCACTGACTTCTCGAAGGTCAGGGTCATTGTTGACCTTCCACCCCCAACCAACTACAAGGGAGTTCAATGCTTCCTAGGCCATACTAGATACTATCGATGGTTTGTATTGAATTATGCATTGATTGCCAGACCCTTGTACAAGCTGCTTATTATATTCGAATGGACTGAAGCATGCCAGCGGGCATACGAAGAATTGAAGAAGGCTCTAACCACAGCACCAATCCTACGAGCCCCAGATTGGACCACTACCTTTCACATGCACATCGATGCTTCTAAGTTTGTCATGGGGGCAGTGTTGTGCCAACCTGGTGAACACAATTTAGACTATCCAGTGAGCTTTGCTAGCAGGCAACTCACTGAGACAGAAATGAATTAATCGACGACGGAAAGAGAGGGATTAGCCAGGGTATTCGCAGTGAAGAAATTCTGGCATTACCTTTTGGCCACGCCCTTTACCTTCTTTGTGGACCATCAAGCCTTGCTCTATCTAGTAAACAAACCTTGTGCTACAGGATGCATAGCTCGATGGCTCCTTCTGCTTTTAGAGTTTGACTTCTCCATAGTGGTATGGAAGGGAAAACAGCATTACATGGCTAATCACATGTCGTGCATTCCCACTGGAGAAGCCGCTGGACAAGGTGTTATTGATGAACTGCCCAACGCCCATCTGTTTAACCTTTCCAGTGAGAGAGATCTATTTAAGGCTGATCTAATGCCGTATTGGGCAGATGACATAGTCCAAGTGCTTGAGCACGGACTGCCTAATCGACCAATAGAAAAAGCCCGACTTAGGCGATTAATCCTTAAGATCCAGCCCTATCAGCTGATTACAGGCCAACTCTATAGGCTGGGGCAAGACGGATTGTTGCGCAGATGCGTGTGCGAATATGAGATGCATGATGTGCTCTCAGAAGCGCACAGCGACATTGCCGGAGGGAACTTTAGCGGAGACACGACAGCACGAAAAGTGTTGCAATCTCAACTGTGGTGGCCCACGCTTTTCCGCGACGCAGCATGATTCGTCAAGCACTGTGACAAGTGCCAGCGGGACGAAGGTCCCAATTCGCAAAGATCAAATGGAATTAACCCCAGTTATTGCTCGACAATCCTTCGAAAAATGGAAATTTGATTTCATTGGACCCATCAGTCCTACAACACAATATTCGTAGGCCAAGTACATCATTGTGGCCACGGATTACCTCACTAAATGGGCAGAAGCGCGAGCGACACGAAAAAATGACGCTAGAACAACGGCTAAGTTCTTATGGGAGCAAGTGATTTCATGATTCAGCTGCCCCATCTAACTGGTCAGTGACCAAGGCACGCACTTCATCAATGAAGTGATCGCGCATCTCCTGTCCACCTTCCTCATCATCCATCGCAAATCCTCACCATACTACCCTCAAGCAAACGGCCAGGCCAAATCAACGAATAAGATTCTTGTCACAAAAGGCCAGGCCGAATCAACGAATAAGATTCTTGTCAATGTCCTAACCAAGGTTGTCTCCGCTTCACACAGCGACTAGAACAACAAGTTGATGGCAACTTTGTGGGCTTACCGAACAGCTTATAAAACGGCTGCGACGATCAAACCCACTTTAGACTGACATATGGAACAAAAGCGATTCTACCATTAGAGTTCTTCGTTCCTAGCCTGAGAATAGTGCTTCAAGAACGATGGGAAGGGAAGAAGGCATGGACACAACGACTAGTTGAGCTCGAACGCCTCTCGGAGACTCATCTTCTCGCCACCCATGCACTGATCTGTGAGAAAGCCCGACGCAAGAGCTGGTTTGACCAGCATGCCAAGCAGCGCAAGTTCGAGCAGGGTGACTTAGTGCTCCTCTACTCAGTTAAGGGACATAAGCAAAAAATGAAATTTAGAGGTCTTGGACCCTTCAAAGTTCGTGCGATCAGCCAAACTAGCAATATCGAACTTGAGACCCTAAACGGTGAAGGAATAGGCTTCTTCAATGGCAGTCGCGTCAAGAAGTACTACCCCCCTTTGCATCCCTTGCATGAGCCACCGATGTTAGAACTGCCTGTCAAAGTATGGGTAGCCACAATCACTGAAATCGACGACGAGGATGAGGAGGCCGTAGAACCCGCATACCTCTGTATCACGGTCACAGCAAAACAAACATGTGCTTTCAATGCCTTGATCGATGAGGGAGCAGACTTTAATGTATTAACCCATGATCATTGGACTCAACTTGGCAAATCACAACTTCAACCCACCACTGCCAAATTAAGCCCATATGGGGCCCATTCCTACGCACTACTCGGCAAGTGCAAAGCAGCCATTTCTATCGAGTCTGAGACTGTTCCAATGATTTTTTACGTATTGCCAAATGCTAAAAATGCAGGCACAGAGTCACTGCTGGGGTGCACCTTCAAAAAGCAGACCCACTGCAATATTGACTACGCGTCGCAGCGCATCCACCTCGTAATAGGCAACGTTCGCATTGTTAAAACTTTCAGCAAGGGCTGTGCAACCTCATCACGGGCCACCAAGCCACCGATAGAAACATCTGTAGGCAAGTCTAAGGAGGGGGTAGTGCGTGGCCGGTACTCCCCAAGCTTCATAGACCGCAACCCATAGCAGCCAAAGCTAAGGCCCCACAGCCTCGCCTTCAATGGATGCCTAAACAACCACAACAGCCACCTAGGAGTCGATGCTCCTACCCTCATAAGACTAGAAACTCTAAACCTAGGAAGCCCAAACGCAGTTACAGGAATAGATGTATAATCAGTCAAAGATGGGTCCTCAAGGCCCTCTTACACGCACAAGGCTACTATGAGGGCAATGCTTGGCTATGGATACCTAAGGCCCACATGGCCAAAGGCACCACTTGTACACCAGCATCAAGCTTGATCATTCCAAAAATCGTAGAATCTCGAAACCACAAGCCGCAGAGCTTCACCGACCCGCAACCATCAAGTTTATCCACGTGCAAACCCACGCGAGTCGCCCAAGCCTATCGACCCAAGCGACAACTGCTATCTCAAGAGTCACCACCCGCCGAAGTCGATCTGACTTTCCAAATCCATCCTGAAAGCAATAGGCCGCCACTTGAGGCTGCTGCTAACACAGCCTTCGTCCCAGCGACCCAATCACAAGCTCAAGAACACTCATCACCACAGCTTTCCGTCGCCAAAGGCTCAAGTCCTACCAAACCTCAACCACCCACAGGCCTTAGGCCCTCTTACGAGAGGAAATCCTTTCTCTCACTGGCAGCTGATTTAGCTGAAGAAACAGAGGATGATGTGGTGGATTGCATTAAGCGATTGGACGCCACTTTTGTGTGGCTAGCTCTGAGCTATGATCGCCTCAACTTAGGCCTATTGGACGAATCCTTCGCAGCCGAAGTTCAAACGATGCCTTGTTCTTGGGAAACATTTGAATTCGCATTTGCAAAAGCCGCTACCTCCGCTGCTAAGTTGCTCAGCAGTGAGATATCAGAAGAGCAAGCAATCAAAAAACGCCTCATCACGTCGTATGTGTTGAGATATCGAGCTCCACTCGTGATACGCCAGGGTGACCGTTGTGTATTTATGTCACCGACTTGTCAGTTGTTGTAGACGCGGTTGGTACACCGCCCATGAATAATAGCTACATGATAGCTATCCTTATCTACTCTAGTTCGTGGCTCAGTTAGTATGCCACCTTAGTTAGTTGAGTTTGGTTTGAGACCCATATATAGGGTTCTTCTATTTCTTTGTATGAGAGTTCTTTTGGCTTACACAACTAAGAAGAGGAAAATTGTTTTCAGCCTCTACCCCTTGTGTGTATTCCCCCATTGTGCAAGCAAGAAAGCTACAAGTGAGACTCCTTCCTTCTCTCCCACAATCTTGACATGGTATCAGAGCCTTGTTCGTGGTAAGGAGCTCAAGAAAGCAAGCCAAGCTCGCGGTGTTCTGGTAAGAGGAGCAGTGTTGCTTTCATTTTCTGTTTTGGGAGCAGATCTCTACAGGTAGCACAGCCGGAAATTGCAAGAGTGCATTGTCTCAGGTTGAGACGCCCTTCGCGGTGAAGCAAGAGAGCAGTATATGCTGCGGGTAAGGGCTTTAGCCCTTGGCGACCTTGTTTTTTTGATTTGAGGCCATTTCGGGGCCTGTTTTGGAGGCGGAAGTTTTCTGCACGCACTCAGGAAAAAGCCATGTTTTATGCTGTGCGACCACTGTTCTACAGGTCGGTGAAAAGTTACCACAAATATTGCATCGTTTGCTCGTGTGCAGAGACATTGGGAGTTACAGAATCATCCTTGGTTCCTGTATATGCAAAATCGTCACTAGGAAGTGACTGTGTGGTTAAATACCACTTTCGTCAGTTTTGTAGATTTGCCCTTGTGAGGCTGAAGCTATGTTCTCTGCAGTGACAGAATTTTTTGCAGGATTCTGTAATGGCGTCTGATTCTCTTTCACAGATTGTAACTGAAAAGCTTGACAAGAACAACTTCCAAGCATGGAAGTTTAGAATGACGAATTTCCTTATGGGAAAAGGATATTGGGAATTTGTTGCAGGAAATGAAGAAGAACCAGTTCTTCCTGATGTTCCCAATCAACAGCAAATGCAGGCATTCAAAGCATGGCATGAGAGAGCCAGGAAAGTTATGTACTGGCTGTCTATCAGTATTTCAGACTCTATGATTGTGCATATTCAGGATGCAAGTACGCCAAAGGAGGCATGGGATACTCTGTCAAAAATGTATAGCACAAATACGCAAGCCAGGAAAATGCAGCTTAAGCAAGAGTTGCATAATGTGCAAAGAAAAAATATGAGCATCAATGACTACCACATGAAGGTGAAGAAGATTGCAGATGCACTTGCTTCCATTGGGTCGCCAGTGGAAGATGATGATTTAGTTTCTGTGACCTTGAATGGTCTAGGAAAGGATTATGCACAGTTTCGGACATCCATTTCAGTTCATGAAAGATTTCCTGATTTTGAGGAGTTCATTGCTCTTCTAATTTCTGAGGAACAGAGAAATGGTGGTGTATCTTCTTCAAGAGGAACTTCAAAAGAAGCTGTCTTCTACTCAAATGCTGGAAGAGGTAGAGGCATAGGTAGAGGAGGCCGATTTGGAGGCCGTGGTAGAAATCAGAATATGCAGCAAACTCAAGAAAACCAGTCCTATGGAGGAGGACGTGGTAACTCTAGAGGCAGGGGGAGCCAAAGAGGTCGTGGTGGATGGCAAAGAGGCCAAAATGCAAACAGTAATGTTGAATGCTACTATTGTGGTAAAATGGGTCATATGGCTAAAGACTGCTATAAAAAGCAGAATGACATCATGAATGGAAAACTGCAACAAGGGAATTATGCATCTTCTAGTAGACAGGGTGATGACAGAAATGAGCATTTGTTCATGGTGCAGCACATGAACAATTCTGTGACAAGTGCAGAAGAAACCAATGATGTATGGTATGTTGACTCAGGTGCATCAAACCACATGACAGGTCATGCAGAATGGATGGAGGATGCAAGGAAAATGGAAAAACCAGGATTTGTGGAGACTGGTGATGATACTGCACATCCTATTGTGCAGATTGGAAAATTTCCTTTGTCTATGCAAGATGGGAAAAAGAAATACCTGTCCGATGTATTTCATGTCCCAAATATCACCAAGAATCTGGTTTCTGTTGGTCAAATGGTTGAGCAGGGCTTGCAGGTCAGATTTAATCCTCATGGATGCTTTGTTGAGGATATGAAAAATAAAGGTCGCTTGATAGCAAAAGGAAAGAAGAAGGGCAGAATGTTTACATTGGATGCAGACATGCCTGAATTGAGTGCAGCAATGTTTGCACATGGGACCGGTGTAGTTGCAGATATTGATATCTGGCATAAACGCATTGGTCATGTTAATGTACAGCGACTTAAATCAATGCAGGCCCAAAACATTGTTGCAGGATTGCCTAAGTTCAAGGTTGCAGAAATGCATAAGGTATGTGAAGCCTGTCAGTTTGGAAAACAGGCAAGGAAACCATTTCCTAGACATGTTCAAGAGAGTAAGAAGCCATTGGAATTAATCCACTCTGATGTGTGGACTACTAAAGCTGCATCTCTTGGAGGCTGTCATTATTTTGTCAGTTTTATTGATGACTATAGCAGAAAAGTTTGGGTGTATTTTATGAAGAAGAAAAGTGAAGTGTTTGGGCATTTCAAAACTCTTAAAGCTATGGTTGAAAAAGAAACAGGTCTGCAAATAAAATGCCTAAGGTCAGATGGAGGGGGAGAGTACCTCTCAAATAAGTTTGCAAGGTTCTTGCAGGAGCATGGCATAAAGCAACAATATTCATGTAGTCATACCCCACAGCAAAATGGAATTGCAGAAAGAAAAAACAGACATATTGGAGAGGTGTCTCGTGCCATGCTCAATGAAAAAGACCTGCCAAATTTTTATTGGGCTGAAGCAGTTGCTACAGCGGTCTACATAATGAACAGGACTCCCACTGCAGCAATACATGGAATGACTCCAGAGAAGAGGTATACTGGTAGGAAACCAGATATTTCTCATTTGAAAATTTTTTGGTTGCATTGCCTATGTACATGTGCCAGATGAGTTGAGATCCAAGTTGGATCCAAAAGCTGAGAAGTGCATCTTTATTGGTTACTCTCTGCAGCAAAAAGGGTATAGATGCTATAACCCTTCTACTCGCAAGTTTACAGTGAGCAGAGATGTTGTTTTTGATGAGATGAGTAGCTGGTATAAACCAGTAAATGTGATTGATGATGTAGATGCACAAAATGGTAATGCTGCACAGAATTCACAGCAGCAGTCACAAAATATTACTGGACCTGGAGCATCCTCTAGCAGTGGTTCACATTCTTCGCCATGGACAGGCAGATTGAGATCAGGAGAATCTTCTCAAAGTAATGCAGATAGTGGTATGCAGGTATCACGAAAAGGAAAAGAGAAGGTTGATCAGCCCATGTTTGATGTGAATGCAGGTCACTCTTATGTGGATGGTGAATCCAGTGGCTCAGAACAGAGCATTGATGATGAGTTGGGTATTCCTTCTATTGTTACACCTGGAGTAAGGAAGACCAGGGATGTTTTGAGAGCACCTGGGAGTGAACCCACTTTGCGCAGGTCTACCAGAGTTAGGTATCCTGTGGATAGGCTGAAATATGATGGATTTACAGCCATTCACTATGCATATATGGTTAAAGTGATACAGGAACCAGAACCCACTTCTTTTGAGCAAGCCATGGGAAAAGAAAAATGGGAGAAAGCCATGGATGAAGAAATGGATGCCTTGGAAGCAAATGCTACATGGGAATTGGTACCTTTGCCTAAAGGTAAGAATTCAATTGGCTGTAAGTGGGTTTATAAGGTGAAGAACAATGCAGATGGTTCTGTGAACAGATACAAGGCAAGGTTAGTAGTCAAGGGGTATGCACAAACATATGGCATTGACTATGAAGAAACATTCAGTCCGGTTGCAAGGATGGCAACCGTAAGAGCAGTCATTGCTATGGCTGCATCAAAGGGATGGTCTTTACATCAGATGGATGTAAAGAATGCCTTCTTGCATGGTGATTTGCAAGAAGAGGTCTATATGGAGCAGCCACCAAGTTATGTGCATGCTGTTCATCCTGAGTTTGTTTGCAGGTTGAAGAAAGCTTTGTATGGCTTGAAGCAAGCACCTAGAGCATGGTCTGACAAGATAGGACAGTATCTTGTCACTATTGGCTTTCAGATTTCCAAGGCAGATTTCTCACTTTATGTGAGAAAAACAGAGAAAGATATTATGCTACTTGTCATTTATGTTGATGATTTGATTATGACAGGTGACAGTGATGAAGATATCCTTCATGTGAAAATGCTATTGAAGCAGAAGTTTGAGATGAAGGATTTGGGAGAGCTGCGTTATTTCTTAGGCATTGAGGTGATTAGATCACCAAGTGGGATACAGCTCTTGCAGAGGCAGTATGGATTGGACATGCTGTCCAAATATGGGATGACAGGCTGTAAGCCTATTTCAGTTCCTTTGGAGCAGAATGTGAAGCTGAGCGCAGATGCAGGTGAGCTTCTGGAAGACCCTACTATGTACAGACGCATAGTAGGGAGCTTGATTTATATGACTATTACCAGGCCAGATTTGAGCTATGCTGTTGGATTGGTAAGTCAGTTTATGTAGGCTCCAAGGAAATCGCATTTGGATGCGGCTAGACGCATACTCAGGTATGTGAAGTCCACATTGCAGTATGGACTATTTTATGAGACTGGGGTTCAGATACAGCTGCATGGATACACTGATGCTGATTGGGCTGGTAGTATTTCTGATAGACGATCTACCAGTGGATATGTGTTCTCTTTTGGGAGTGCTGCAGTCACTTGGAGCAGCAAGAAACAGCCTACAGTTGCCTTGTCGAGCACAGAGGCTGAGTACAGGGGTGCAGCAATGGCTGCATGTGAGGTAGCTTGGTTGCATAAGCTACTTTATGATATGCATCAGTCTTCAGATGGGCCAGTTGTCATTTATTGTGACAACATGAGTAGTATACACTTGGCAAATAACCCAGTCTATCATGCTAGAACAAAGCACATTGAGGTGCATTATCACTATGTGCGGAAGAGGGTTTTACTAGGTCTTATTGATCTAGTTTATGTCAGCACAGAGGATCAGGTAGCTGACATATTTACGAAGGCATTGGGCGCAGAGAAGCTGCGCAAGTTCAGAGACCTGCTTGGTGTGCAAGAATTGGGATTGAGCTCGAGGGGGAGTGTTGAGATATCGAGCTCCACTCGTGATACGCCAGGGTGACCGTTGTGTATTTATGTCACCGACTTGTCAGTTGTTGCAGACGCGGTTGGTACACCGCCCATGAATAATAGCTACATGATAGCTATCCTTATCTACTCTAGTTCGTGGCTCAGTTAGTATGCCACCTTAGTTAGTTGAGTTTGGTTTGAGACCCATATATAGGGTTCTTCTATTTCTTTGTATGAGAGTTCTTTTGGCTTACACAACTAAGAAGAGGAAAACTGTTTTCAGCCTCCACCCCTTGTGTGTATTCCCCCATTGTGCAAGCAAGAAAGCTACAAGTGAGACTCCTTCCTTCTCTCCCACAATCTTGACAGTATGATCAGTGAACCACTTCTGCCATCACTGACCAAGAAGTGGCAGAGCTGTCAAAACTTGCTGAGATGAAATCCCAATTCTTAAGGCATTGGTACGCTCTTAGGCTGCAATTGGAAGTTAAAGGATGCCAAATAATGACCAACGCTGAGTAGCGATGCGCTATCAAAACAGTAGAGTACGACCCCACATACATCACACCAACCTCATATCGAGTGTTAACCACGCTGTGGGGCTGTCCTATAGAAGAACACATCAAGGGACACCCTTCCCTCGACCGCTTGTTGACCGAGGAGGAGTTACACATTGCTAGCCAAGTCAACTCGGGTGACTTCCTAACTGATGTTCTCACATATATCACCCAAGTGGGGATTAAGCCCTCCGACCTAGACTACGAAGCCCATTTGGAATACAACCCCAATTTCTATACTTGGCTCCTTCACAAGTAGCCCCTATACCTCCATGCCGAAAGCGCTTCACCTTCTAACCCTCAATCCTAGGAAGGATTCTTCTCAAACTGGAAGGGGAGGGGGTAAGGTGAATCAGATCAGAATCAGTAAATCAAATCAAAGTCAGTGAAGCACGTAGACATACATTGTGAAAAACGGATGGGATAGGAAAAGGGCATGAAAACCTTGAATTAAAGGGCAAAAAGTCAAAGTCTAAAAAAGGGAATCTGCATTAGACCTTAATGAATTCATTCAAAAGCATAGAGTTTTTTCTTTTTCAGCAATTATTATGTCGCAAGCACTAATGAAAATTACGGTTTATAACAGGAACAAAAAATGTCGCAGCAGGACCGAGCCCACCAACTCCCCTTCACAGAGGAGGAGAGAACGCGGTACAACATCAACCTGGAGAGCCATGCCTACAATCAATTGAAATTCGGAACTATTCACAATTTAGAAGAATTAGTGGCCAAGGAAGAGGCGGCCAAGAGCATCGTGGAAAGCTGCAACCTCAAGAAGTACCTGGAAATTTTCGCACAAGAACCCGACCACATGAGCTGTGTGGAATTTCTCAGGTCCTACAACCCCGACAGCGAATGCGGCACTGTCACAGTGGGAAGAGGACAGAATGCTAAGCAAGTATTGGTTAACACCGGCCTTGGTGGAGAAGGCACTGGGACTAGAACCAAAGGTGAAAAAGAAGCAGAAGAGGGACGTATATGCCATGCTGGGGATGAGAAAAGAGGACGTGCAGACAAATGACGGCATCAGTATCCAGGACATCCCCAATGCAAAGACCAAGCTACAGGTGAAACTCATACATGTGCTCTTTTCCAACCAGTGCTACAACGCGTTGATGCATCGGATCAGCGTACCAATACTGAAAAATGTAGCGGCCCATACCCTGCACGAAGTCGACTGGAACGACTACATACGCAACACTATCAACCAGGCAGCTCGAGTGCTAGCCTTAGGAAGCATGCCATCAGGAGGAGAATCCCCGATGTCAAAGGCCACAAAAAGAAAGAGGGCCTCCTCCAAAGCCTCGTTCATCGCATACGGGGCATCTTAACGGTGCTTATCCAAGAGGCCGTGAAGGAAGCAGAAGAGGGGGAGGGAAAAACACCTGACAGATTACCTCCTCATCAACACCAGGAGAGGTCCAGTGATAGGATGGAGACCGAGGAAGAAGAGGAAGAACAGAAAATCAAAAAGCAGGTCAAGGAGACCAAGAAAAAAGCAGTGCAAAAGAAAAAGAAACAGGATAAAGGCCATAGAAAGGAGAAGGAAGACTTGGAGAAAGCGAAAAGACAATCCCTCAGGGAGGCAGAGGAGAGAGAAAGGAAGAGGAAGCAGGAAGAAGAAGAAACAACAGAGCAAGTCAGGCAGGCTAAAAAGGCATCAAAGCAAGAGGCTGAAAGGAGAAGAAGAGAAGAGCAGGAGGAAAAAGAAAAACTAGAGGAAGAATACAAAAAGGTCGAAGAGGAAAGGAAAAGAAGAGTCACGGAGGAGGAAGAGGAGTTAAGAAGAAGGGAGGAGGAGGACCTGGCCGAGGCCACATGCCGGTCCATCGAGCAGCAGTGCAGGGCGGATGACCCAGAAGCCTGGAATTAGCCAAGGGAAGAAGAGCCTAGCTCCAGCATGTAGGCACTAGAACCTGCACCCCCCGCACTTCCGGAAGGAAAAGGCAAAGCACCCCTCCATCCTATCCCCACCCTCATGGCACCCCCCGCTCAACCCACTATGTTCACCCCTAGTATCCTCACCAGCTTGGAAGTGTCCAACCTGGTGGCCTGGATGCAATACTTCATCAGTAAGAAAATGGCCCAAGGGAAGAGCACGGAAACCATGACCACGGGACCAAAAAGGCCAGCTGCAGATGCAGAATCGAGGCAAGACCAGAAGCATCCATGCATGGAGGCCTCAACCACCCCCACCCACACAACAATGACGCCAACAGCCAGTTACGACAAATAAGTCACTGAGCTGCTCTCCCAATTGGAGAGAGCGAAGGAGGAAAAAAGAATGGTGGCTGAGTTGGTGACAGAGAAAGAGTCAGTGGCAGCTTTCCAACTGGAGAAAACCCACATCATTGCCATGCAGCAACGCCAAATATTCGAACTCAAGCAAGAGTTGAAAGCAAAAGAGGATAGGGAAGAAAGCTATAAGCAGCAGCTGGAGGATGAGAATCAAGAACTCGTGCAAATGCAATGGGAATACAAGCTCCTCCTGATGCAATATAAGGAACTGGAGTCAAAGACCGCCACCATTGAGCAGATGATGGAGGAATTGAGCACCAAAGAAGAGGAGAGAAGACAAGAGAGGAAGCAACAACGAAAAGAGATCGAAAGTCCATGACCGATTAGCTACGCCTCAGGAAGAAAGAGCAAGACAACATGAGCAAAGAGCTCAGGGCCCAGAAGCAGAAGCTCTGTTGAGATATCGAGCTCCACTCATGATATGCCAGGTGACCGTTGTGCATTTATGTCACCGACGTGTTAGTTGCAGATGCGGTTGGTACATCGCCCATGAATAATAGTTACATGATAGCTATCCTTATCTACTCTAGTTCGTGGCTCAGTTAGTATGCCACCTTAGTTAGTTGAGTTTGGTTTGAGACCCATATATAGGGTTCTTCTATTTCTTTGTATGTGACTTCTTTTTGGCTTACACAACTAAGAAGAGGAAAACTGTTTTCAGCCTCCACCTCTGTGTGTATTCCCCCATTGTGCAAGCAAGAAAGCTACAAGTGAGTCTCCTTCCTTCTCTCCCACAATCTTGACATGGTATCTGAGCCTTGTTCGTGGTAAGGAGCTCAAGAAAGCAAGCCAAGATCGCGGTGTTCTGGTAAGAAGAGTAGTGTTGCTTTCATTTTCTGGTTTGGGAGCAGATCTCTGCAGGTAGCACAGCCAAAAATTGCAAGAGTGCATTGTCTCAGGTTGAGACGCCCTTTGCGGTGAAGCAAGAGGGCAGTATA
The DNA here is from genome assembly GCF_053477565.2 of Lygodium microphyllum. Lineage (NCBI taxonomy): Eukaryota > Viridiplantae > Streptophyta > Polypodiopsida > Schizaeales > Lygodiaceae > Lygodium > Lygodium microphyllum. Next base: position 19,741,741 of record NC_141158.1, on the reverse strand, counting down.
TGCTGCAGGATGAGGGCCTTAGCCCTCGGCGACCCTGTTTTTTTGATTTGAGGCCATTTCGGGGCCTGTTTGGGAGGCGGAAGTTTTCTGCACGCACTTAGGAAAAGACCCTATTTTATGCTGTGCGACCACTATTCTACAGGTCGGTGAAAAGTTACTGTAGAAATTGCATCGTATGCTTGTGCGCAGAGACATTGGGAGTTTCAGAATCATCCTTGGTTCCTGTTTATGCAAAATCGTCACTAGGAAGTGACTGTGTGGTCAAATAACACTTTCCCAGTTTTGCAGATTTGCCCTTGTGAGGGTGAAGCTGAGTTTTTTGCAGTGACAGAATTTTTTGCAGTGTCCTGTAATGGCGTCTGATTCTCTTTCACAGATTGTAACTGAAAAGCTTGACAAGAACAACTTCCAAGCATGGAAGTTTAGAATGACGAATTTCCTTATGGGAAAAGGATATTGGGAATTTGTTGCAGGAAATGAAGAAGAACCAGTTCTTCTTGATGTTCCTAATCAACAGCAAATGCAGGCATTTAAAGCATGGCATGAGAGAGCCAGGAAAGTTATGTACTGGCTATCTATCAGTATTTCAGACTCTATGATTGTGCATATTCAGGATGCAAGTACGCCAAAGGAGACATGGGATACTTTGTCAAAAATGTATAGCACAAATACGCAAGCCAGGAAAATGCAGCTCAAGCAAGAGTTGCATAATGTGCAAAGAGAAAGTATGAGCATCAATGACTACCACATGAAAGTGAAGAAGATTGCAGATGCACTTGCTTCCATTGGGTCGCCAGTGGAAGATGATGATTTAGTTTCTGTGACCTTGAATGGTCTAGGAAAGGATTATGCACAGTTTCAGACATCCATTTCAGTTCGTGAAAGATTTCCTGATTTTGAGGAGTTAATTGCTCTTCTAATTTCTGAGGAGTAGAGAAATGGTGGTGCATCTTCTTCAGGAGGAACTTCAAAAGAAGCTGTCTTCTACTCAAATGCTGGAAGAGGTAGAGGCAGAGGTAGAGGAGGCTGATTTGGAGGCCGTGGTAGAAATCAGAATATGCAGCAAACTCAAGAAAACCAGTCCTATGGAGGAGGACGTGGTAACTCTAGAGGCAGGGGGAGCCAAAGAGGTCGTGGTGGATGGCAAAGAGGCCAAAATGCAAATAGCAATGTTGAATGCTACTACTGTGGTAAAATGGGTCATATGGCTAAAGACTGCTATAAAAAGTAGAATGACATCATGAATGGGAAATTGCAACAAGGGAATTATGCATCTTCTAGTAGACAGGGTGATGACAGAAATGAGCACTTGTTTATGGTGCAGCACATGAATAATTCTACGACAAGTGCAGAAGAAAGCAATGATGTATGGTATGTTGACTCAGGTGCATCAAACCACATGACAGGTCATGCAGAATGGATGGAGGATGCAAGGAAAATGGAAAAACCAGGATTTGTGGAGACTGGTGATGATACTGCACATCCTATTGTGCAGATTGGAAAAATTCCTTTGTCTATGCAGGATGGGAAAAAGAAATACCTGTCCGATGTATTTCATGTCCCAAATATCACCAAGAATCTGGTTTCTGTTGTCAAATGGTTGAGCAGGGCTTGCAGGTCAGATTTAATCCTCATGGATGCTTTGTTGAGGATATGAAAAATAAAGGTCGCTTGATAGCAAAAGGAAAGAAGAAGGGCAGAATGTTTACATTGGATGCAGACATGTCTGAATTGAGTACAGCAATGTTTGCACATGGGACCGGTGTAGTTGCAGATATTGATATCTGGCATAAACGCATTGGTCATGTTAATGTACCGTGACTTAAATCAATGCAGGCCCAAAACATTGTTGCAGGATTGCCTAAATTCAAGGTTACAGAAATGCATAAGGTATGTGAAGCCTGTCAGTTTGAAAAACAGGCAAGGAAACCATTTCCTAGACATGTTCAAGAGAGTAAGAAGCCATTGGAATTAATCCACTCTGATGTGTGGACTACTAAAGCTGCGTCTCTTGGAGGCTGTCATTATTTTGTTACTTTTATTGATGACTATAGCAGAAAAGTTTGGGTGTATTTTATGAAAAAGAAAAGTGAAGTTTTTGGGCATTTCAAAACTCTTAAAGCTATGGTTGAAAAAGAAACATGCCTGCAAATAAAATGCCTAAGGTCAGATGAGGGGGAGAGTACCTCTCAAATGAGTTTGCAAGGTTCTTGCAGGAGCATGGCATAAAGCAGCAATATTCATGTAGTCATACCCCACAACAAAATGGAATTGCAGAAAGGAAAAACAGGCATATTGGAAAGGTATCTCGTGCCATGCTCAACGAAAAAGACTTGCCAGATTTTTACTGGGCTGAAGTAGTTGCTACAGCAGTCTACATAATGAACAGGACTCTCACTGCAGCAATATATGGGATGACTCCAGAGGAGAGGTATACTGGTAGAAAACCAGATATTTCTCATTTGAAAATTTTTTGTTGCATTGCCTATGTACATGTGCCAGATGAGTTGAGATCCAAATTGGATCCAAAAGCTGAGAAGTATATCTTTATTGGTTATTCTCTGCAGCAAAAAGGGTATAGATGCTATAACCCTTCTACTCGTAAGTTTACAGTGAGCAGAGATGTTGTTTTTGATGAGATGAGTAGCTGGTATAAACCAGTAAATGTGATTGATGATGTAGATGCACAAAATGGTAATGCTGCACAGAATTCACAGCAGCAGTCACAAAATATTAGTGGACCTGGAGCATCCTCTAGCAGTGGTTCACATTCTTCACCATGGACAGGCAGATTGAGATCAGGAGAATCTTCTCAAAGTAATGCAGATAGTGGTATGCAGGTATCACGAAAAGGAAAAGAGAAGGTTGATCAGCCCATGTTTGATGTGAATGCAGGTCACTCTTATGTGGATGGTGAATCCAGTGGCTCAGAACAGAGCATTGATGATGAGTTAGGTATTCCTTCTATTGTTACACCTGGAGTAAGGAAGACCAGGGATGTTTTGAGAGCACCTGGGAGTGAACCCACTTTGCGCAGGTCTACCAGAGCTAGGTATCCTGTGGATAGGCTGAAATATGATGGATTTACAGCCATTCACTATGCATATATAGTCAAAGTGATACAGGAACCAGAACCCACTTCTTTTAAGCAAGCCATGGGAAAAGAAAAATGGGAGAAAGCCATGGATGAAGAAATGGATGCCTTGGAAGCAAATGCTACATGGGAATTGGTACCTCTGCCTAAAGGTAAGAATGCAATTGGCTGTAAGTGGGTTTATAAGGTGAAGCACAATGCAGATGGTTCTGTGAACAGATACAAGGCAAGATTAGTAGTCAAGGGGTATGCACAAACATATGGCATTGATTATGAAGAAACATTCAGTCCGGTTGCAAGGATGGCAACCGTAAGAGCAGTCATTGCTATGGCTGCATCAAAGGAATGGTCCTTACATCAGATGGATGTAAAGAATGCCTTCTTGCATGGTGATTTGCAAGAAGAGGTCTATATGGAGCAGCCACCAGGTTATGTGCATGCTGTTCATCCTGAGTTTGTTTGCAGGTTGAAGAAAGCCTTGTATGGCTTGAAGCAAGCACCTAGAGCATGGTCTAACAAGATAGGACAGTATCTTGTCATTATTGGCTTTCAGATTTTCAAGGCAGATTTCTCACTTTATGTGAGAAAAACAGAGAAAGGTATTATGCTGCTTGTCATTTATGTTGATGATTTGATTATGACAAGTGACAGCAGTGATGAAGATATCCTTCATGTGAAAATGCTATTGAAGTAAAAGTTTGAGATGAAGGATTTGGGAGAGCTGTGTTATTTCTTGGGCATCGAGGTGATTAGGTCACCAAGTGGGATACAGCTCTTGTAGAGGCAGTATGGATTGGACATACTGTCCAAATATGGGATGACAGGCTGTAAGACTATTTCAGTTCCTTTGGAGCAGAATGTGAAGCTAAGAGCAGATGCAGGTGAGCTTCTGGAAGACCCTACTATGTACAGACGCATAGTAGGAAGTTTGATTTATATGACTATTACCAGGCCAGATTTGAGTTATGCTGTTGGATTGGTAAGTCAGTTTATGCAGGCTCCAAGGAAACCGCATTTGGATGCGGCTAGATGCATACTCAGGTATGTGAAGTCCACATTGCAGTATGGACTATTTTATGAGACTGGGGTTCAGATACAGTTACATGGATACACTGATGCTGATTGGGCTAGTAGTATTTCTGATAGACGATCTACCAGTGGATATGTGTTCTCTTTTGGGAGTGCTGCAGTCACTTGGAGCAGCAAGAAAAAGCCTACAGTTGCCTTATCAAGCACAGAGGCTGAGTACAGGGGTGCAGCAATGGCTGCATGTGAGGTAGCTTGGTTGCACAAGCTACTTTATTATATGCATCAGTCTACAGATGGGCCAGTTGTCATTTATTGTGACAACATGAGTAGTATACACTTGGCAAATAACCCAGTCTATCATGCTAGAACAAAGCACATTGAGGTGCATTATCACTATGTGCGGGAAAGGGTTTTACTAGGTCTTATTGATCTAGTTTATGTCAGCACAGAGGATCAGGTAGCTGACATATTCACGAAGGCATTGGGCGCAGAGAAGCTGCGCAAGTTTAGAGACCTGCTTGGTGTGCAGGAATTGGGATAGAGCTCGAGGGGGAGTGTTGAGATATCGAGCTCCACTCGTGATATGCCAGGTGACCGTTGTGCATTTATGTCACCGACGTGTTAGTTGCAGATGCGGTTGGTACACCGCCCATGAATAATAGTTACATGATAGCTATCATTATCTACTCTAGTTCGTGGCTCAGTTAGTATGCCACCCTAGTTAGTTGAGTTTGGTTTGAGACCCATATATAGGGTTCTTCTATTTCTTTGTATGTGACTTCTTTTTGGCTTACACAACTAAGAAGAGGAAAACTGTTTTCAGCCTCCACCTCTGTGTGCAAGCAAGAAAGCTACAAGTGAGTCTCCTTCCTTCTCTCCCACAATCTTGACAAGCTCATAACCCTAGCTCAAAAGCAGGGGGAGAGCATGGAAGGAATAGGCAAAAGGGCCGAGGAATGGGCCACGCAGAACGAGAAACGGGTGAAGGCACTGACGCGGCGCCTCGCCTTGGTGGAGAAAGAAAAAAGATTGGCAAAAAGCAAAGCGGACGCCGCCCAGACAACCTTCACTGCCCAGCAACAGGCCTTCCTCAATATACTACTAGACACAACTCAACCAGAGGGAAAGGAGCCATTGGAGGTGGTGAAGAAGAAACTAAGCATCGCACGCAGAGCCCTGCATGTGGGGCTATAGATGCCACCCCAACCTGCAGAGGTTAGGCTGGGGCTTAGAAGAGCAGCGAAAGTATTAACTACAGGCCAGCCTAACCCCCCAGGAAGCAGATGCCCTCGGCTTTGAAGAAAGAGCACCACAAGCAAACCGGCAAGGGGAGGAAGCAGAACCCGAAGTCATCATGAATAGATTCAGAGAAGATGTAATCCCGCAGCCCCCCTCGCTGCACGATCAAGAACAGCAACAACTCGACCAGCCCTTGGACAGACAAGCCACCCTCAAGGAGCGACGAAAAAAGCTAGAAAAAGGTTGCAGGCCAAGCCAGTCGTGTGGCCATCCGCATCCCTCCCACCATGCCCCGATGACCTCCCAATGCAATTTCACGCAGAGCTAGCAGTCTGGGAACGGCAGGAGATCGAAAAGGACCCTTTCTCTTTCAGCTTCCTTATGCCTGACTGCCTGAGAAGGGTCCTACCGATCAAAGTGATGGAGGAGGTGATTGCGGCTGGTAGCCAACTAGGCCAAAGATGGCTAGATGACAGGGCACGGGACCCCCACTCTATGGGGCATGACGGAGGCCGAATTTTGGCAAGACAAAGTATATGAAGTGCGACACATAGTAAGGGGCTACAACTGCCAACCCCTCTGGAGAAGGCAAATATGCAATACCAACATGCTCGCCTAGATGGCATTTTGTAACACCCTACCGTACGAGCGAAACGACCCCACATTCATGGCATATCCTTGTAGGGTAGGCGTGGATTTTGTCGCCACCCTCCATGGGAGGCATGACTTCCCCGTCATCTACAATTCCAATGCCACCTCCTTTGAGGACGCTCTACTTTTTGATCTAGGAAGCCTACCCGCCTCCATGACGCGCTTCCTTGCTGAGTTCTCCTCCTGTCCAGATCCCGCTTTCATAACCACCTGTAATTACCTTAGGCTCCTTAAGCTCCTACTTAAGCAAGATCTGGCACCGCAAGAAAACGGCTTGCCTGCCCTCTTTTTTAATCCTAATGCTATTGATAGTTGTGCTATGGCCCGCTTAATGATGAGAGCTAGCCTACTACCTTCCTTTTGCCTAGCTCTCCTAAAGGATATGAGCAACAGCCAATTCACTAGGTGTAATCACCCCTTCCTATCCACCACCTCTCTCCACGTCCGCATGAACCTGAAAGGGTACATGCAAAGCCACCAATTTTTATGCAAATCCATCCGCCCTCCCTCCCCCCTCATTCTGACGATGAGAATTAAACTTGGCTGTCATACTCCTGATGTAATACTATCCCTAAATGTATCCAAAAAAAAAAAAAACGAACCAAAAAAAAAAGCACGGTCACTGCACCTAGGGGTCCTTAAGTTAGGCGTGTCCGGTGGCTTCGGTCGGTCGGCTCCGCTCCTAACCCCCTAGCCCTTTTTTGATCCCCCACGTCATGCTTAGGGCACATCAAGGGCAGGACACACCTAGGGAGGTAACACTCACCTATGGTTAGACCTATCACCCTAAGCCACTGGCACTGCACTCCCTTGGCATAAATGGGGTCCTCAAGTGTGAGACATCACCCGGGCTCGCCTACGGTTAAGACCCACCCCCCATTCCACTAGCAAGAGCACACTACACCAACACGCTGAGGACAGCACTCCCCTTAGGAAGGGCACCGCACCTTCTTCTTCAGGCACACCAAAAGCACCCAACCACCAACTTCGAAGGCCCTTGTCCACCCATGCAATCCAGTGAGCTACTCCAACGAACATTATTCTTGAGCTTCCACAAGCACCTGAGTCTACATGTGGCCCTCACCCTTACACCAATGCCGAAGTGCCATGGGACTGGCACCCGTCCAAGAGGGGGGTAATGTTAACCCCAAGTCGAGATGGCAAAAAAATGGAGGAAAAAGCAAAAGGAAAATGGAAAAAGAGCAAAGACACGCAGGGCTCTAAAGATGAACCGGGGCAAAAAGCGCAACCTTAAATGAAAAGGCATCTCAAAAAACTCAAAAAACTCTTATAAAAGAGCGCCAGGCTCCCTCCTGTGCCAGTTGTGAAATATTAGATGGGTATAGGCTAGAGGCACAAGGCTAGAATAGGGAAATGGAAAAAGGACCTTGTCACAATGGCCGGTCATGTAAAAAAGGAATGGGCGCCCATGGGATTTTAGGGTTTGTATATAAAGTTCAAAAAGTGAATGAGAAGCTCATTATTTGGTGTGTGGCAAAAGGAGTCTTCTTCTTCTTCTCTCCTTCTCACCTTCTTGCTTGTGTGTGCCCTTGAGAGAGGGAGTGTGAGAGTGTGAGGGAGTGAGTGTGTGAGAGTGAGGGATCAAGAAGGTGAAGCTCTCCATCTTCTCCTATTCTCTTCTTCTCTTCCCTTCCCTCTTCTTGCGTGCACGGCTATGGAGATGGAGCTTGGAGATGGAGGAGGCTTGAGGATGCTTGAGCTAGCATCTAGGATCGTGGAGCTACCGGCGTGTGTGAGGGAGGAGGCAACTCATATCGGCACTAAGGTAAGCTCACTACACTCGTAGGATCGACGGCGCATCGGCTAGGTGAGAGATAGCCATTAGAGCTCGCTTGGAATGCTTGAAATAATAAGCGGTCCATGGGTCTTGGCGGTTGAGCAAAAGCTCCCACAATGTTGAAGGGTGATGGTCAGAATAGAAAATCTTATGAGTCATTGACAGTATATCCCTTGCCTTGAGGACGAGCGAGATTGGATGCATGTCCTTGCTACGATCGACCTACCATTCTTGAAGAACGAGGAATACAAGCAAGCAGCTAAGGCAATTGGCAAGACCCGAGAAGAGCCCTCAATGCCAATCTGCATGATAGCTAGGAGCACGCAAAGAGAACCCAATCCAGTCATATTCCAAGTACCAAATAACAAGCAAGAGCTCCATGAGATCTTAGAGCACTTGACTGACAAGTTAGATACTAACCCATCAGTGAACCTTAAACCACTGAAAGATCTCTTGAACGAACCTAAGTGGTGATGAACCAAAGTGCACAATTTAAACTTGATGTACAATTGGGCCTTAGTCACCGATGAGGGAGATGAGACATGTCAAGACTTAGGAGATGACGAACAGTATGACAAAGATAGCTCTAATGACAAATATGAGGACTATTGTTCCTTCAGGAGAGTGAAGGGAAAATTGACACAATTGAATACGACACTGAGGGATACGTGATAGAGCAAATACAAGTAGACTCCAAACCACACAAGGAAAATGTCTTTAGAATATTGAAAGAGAAGTCATGCACATGGATTCGATCACACTTGGTTGAAGCACATAGGTGCAATAGACTTTGAGCAAGCAAGCCTAGCCCAACCAAGTGCCACTCCATTGCTTAGGACAGATTCACCATCGAAGCTACAACCATCAGGAGAGATGCCCTCTTCTAGTGAAGACAAAGAGTTTGATTCCGAATCGGAAGTAAGCTCAGATAGTGATCTCGAAATACCTCGACCTTTTAAGACTAAACGCACCAAGAGGGACTTACTCGTCCACCTCATGTGCCGAAGGTTAAAGGAGGAAAGAAAAAAGCAACGTGCAGGCAGATGATGAGAAAACACCACAAGATCTACCAAGGAGATTCACTAAGTTCAAGAAAGGTGACAGGGTAGTGATCTTGTTGGGAGTCAAACAACAAGCAAGCAAACCAATAGAAGGACCCGCCAAGGTCAAGGAGGTCAACTTAGCCAAGGAGGGGGGGACACCATGACCTATCTTCATAGTCGATGACCTGACCGAGAAAGAGGAAGCAAGTCTCATTGCTCTCTTGCAAGAGAATTTAGACTTCTTAGCTTGGATGCTAGAGGAACTCAAAGGGGTAGATCCGAGTGTAGTGACTCACAATATACCCATGACACTCGATGCAATGCCAGTCAACAAGCAATGATCCTATCCCATGAATCCAAAGCATACTCATGCTATCAAGGAAGAAATTGATAAACTAATGAGAGCGGGATTCATCTATGGGATTGAGCACACGGACTGGGTTTCACCCATAGTCATCGTACTAAAGAAGAACGGGAAAATAAGAGTGTGCATTGACTACAAAAAGGTAAACACTGCTATGAAGAGAGATAATTATCCATTGCTGTACACCGAGCACATGCTCGATAGAATGGCTGGTAAAGAGGCCCACAATTTCTTGGTGTCGGGACCTAAAACGGGCCCAACATTGGCTCTCTAGCACTAGCCAAACCTCTAAGACACACAAGACACCCCACACGACCTCGCAGCTAGGAGCATCTAAGGCTCACACTATACTAAACTCTAATATTGATTTTGTGTTTGTAATAGGACACAATCCGACGTTCGCCTTCCCCTACTTCTCAAAGGGAGATCCCATAACATATAGGTATAATACCTCTTATCACATACACAGGAGGCAACCTCTCGGTTGAAACACTGCAGCCTCACTACTGCAGCTCTCCTACATCTTGAGGATTGGCCCCAAGATGCGCTGCTTCAACTTAAAGAACAAGCGTACAAGCTCCACTCTTTGATTTATCGAACGATCCAGGAGTTGATGTTTCCTCACTAAACTTACCCCAAGGAACCGCTTGTCTATCCTACAGCAAAGGACTTTCTCACACTCTCAGCGTTGGTCAATGTTTGGCATACAGGTGCTATGCATCCAAGATTTTATACCATGTGGCATGCAAAATGCAAACTTGATGCTTATTATGCACAAAAATTTTATTCTAAAACAAATCAGCAAAGTGGAGTGTAAAAATCAACCCTTCAATGATTTTCAATCTATGCGTTGTTGTTGTGTTGCTAAAGTCTAGCACCGAGTTACCTCGTGCTACTAGCCTCTTTAGACTTAAATTATTATCACCCTATATGATGTGCACAAACAAAAGATCATACTTTACTTCATTTTCAGCACTTAAACACTTCCACAACCCTTCTTTCCCCCCTACCGCTTATGTGTTGCATCGTTGCATAGGTGTAGGGTTTTGTTTTTTTGTCATTTTCAATCTATAAAGCAATAAAAAACGCACTAAAACATACAAACAAGGATGAGCTAAGGCTATACCTCATGCCTCAACCTTGCCAAACATTCATGAACATTAATCATATATTTTTATTAATTTTTAAAGCAAAAAAACCTAATTTCCCCTATTTTTCTCTAATTTTTCCTATTTATTTATTCATAAAAATAGGTTATTTCCTAATCTATGATTATTTACTAAATATGACAGCTGAAAGATGTTTTTTTTTAGAATTTTATCCCACACGAATCTCTTTTTCCCACTTGAAACCAACAAAATCTTCATTTTTACTCTAAAAATGTGATTTTCGAGTTGTAATTTAATTATTGCGACTATGTATCATTATGGTTCTGCATTTCTTTTATGCACATCCCTCAATCATGATGAAAAAAAGATTCAAACAAATTTTGGTTCCATATGAATTTCATTTAGACTATCAAACATAAAAAAGAAGTACTTTTCCTTTGTAAAAATGAGGCATACCGCTTATGCACGTGTTGTAAGTTTTTTGATAATTAATATGGACTGCCCACGGACCAACCAGCGTTCATTCTTCACTGTTGAACACCTTCCCTCAGCCTCCTCTTGATCTTGGAGCAACGATCACCTCCAGACAAGCATCCTTTAGCCCCTCTACTTCTTGATTTTCCCCATATGAATTGCCATTTGGAAGAGAGAGAAGGATGAGAAAGAAATATTAAATCTGGTTTAGACCATTCACGTAGCCATCTCGCGTGCGAAGCTAGGTGATAGAGAGTGAAGATATCGAGGAAGAAGCTAATCTTGTTGATTACTATGAGTTCTTTGAGGTGCCACAACCCATAGCCCCCTCCTCATCACAATTTCCTATCGCATGCGCCTTCATGGCCTTCTTTTTTTTTCACCACACAAAGAACGCCCCCCCTAATCGTGTGAGAATTTGGGGGGTGGAGGCCCCAAGGGTCACACCATCTCCTACCACTTAAGTCCATTTACAATGCCTTCTTTTGATCTTGGCCTCGGGCACTACCATTTCTGTGTTCGGCCTCCGATTTAACTCCCATGAATTTTTGCCTGACCGACTCAAAGTCCCCCACTTCCGACCACTTCCAGAAGTCTCATCTGACACTCTGAAAAGTTATGAAACTTCCCCAACCGTTGCTTGGTGGGTCTTTAAATCAGTTTTGAAACCCGCATGTTGCTTGCCGCTTAAAATTGACCCAATTGCCTCTGCCACCTTCAACTGAGTTTAATTTTCCCTTGAAATTCAAAATTTTTGGCAAATTTTGAGCACTTTTCTAGGGAAAAAATCCATTGCTCATTGGTGACCATGGGATAGGGCAACTCAGCCCGTCAAATCCCATGAACAAATATGCATGTCAACACAACCACAAATAGCATAAGACTGATACAGAAAATATACAACAAAACACATAATAACTCTCACCTTACCCCCTGTCAAAACCAAGGCATGAAATCCACGAGAAGTAGGTCGCTGATCAAGAAATATTGTCTTTTAGCACATTTTCCTTTTAGGATTTTATTTCTACCATACTTGAACATGTAAAAAGGAGGAAGCTGAGCGTAGTGACCCAAGGGGAACAAGGCATCGACCTCAAGTCCTATCTTGGTACCCAAGAACCTACCAAGCCCTGGCAAGGAGACACTTAATCCTTTTCTAACTCTCACTTTTGTTTTCACTCCAACCTTCTCTTATTCTTGTTTTTTTAGCTAGATGCCACCCCAAGGAAAACAAGGCATCTGCCTCATGTCTTGTCTCGTCCCCAGGAATCTACCAAGCCTTTGCAAGGCGATGAAAACTGCTCAAGGATTTTTCCTTCTCTTTTTTTTCCCTTTTCTATTTTTATATGGGTTAGAACCCCTTTTTGCACACCTTTGTCTATTGTTATTCTTCAGCTATTCAGGGCTTGACTTATTTTCATGTATTTATATTAGTAGGCTTTTCTAACTACCTCACAACTAACAGAAACTCCTAGAACAGTCGCCTAGCAGGTCAACAAAACAAGTCACTAGGATTGCTATCAAAAATATGTATTTTAGCACCTGACAATGCCTTTGCAAGAGGCAACAACTGCTCAAACCTTCCACAGACATACATAACCTAAACCTGGGACTTCATGCCTTCATTGCCGGTCCCCAACAAATGAAAATAGAGTAACCCCGATGTACACATATATCATTATCTACTTAAGGAAAAACTCAAAAAGGGGATGAAACCACCTGGAATGGCCACGAGAAGCTTCTCCACAGCCCCTCCCTCCAGTGACTTCATCAACTGGTATGATGCAATCACTAAAACAGAAAACCATTAAACGTACCTACACCAAACGGACATATGGCCCTCTTGGCCTAAAGAAATAAAACATTTAGACTCGACAAAACTAGTCCTCTTGGCCTAAGGATATCAAGCAAACCAACTCATATATATCCCCCCTTGGAAAATCTTCTTAATAGACAACCAGATGCTCCAGTCCAAGGAGGAAATAGGGCTCTTGCCCTAAACTAAATGCATCAAGTTGTGATATGCATAACATGTCGTCTAACCAACCTATGGGTCGAGGATAACAAAGGCAAGTGGGTCTTGGCCACCCTTTGTATTACCCATACTAACCATCGCCTGCCATATAGTGCATGTTCTAATAAAAGCCCCCATAATTGACTGGGTCCAATTGCATCATCCATAGAGATATCCAAACTAGGACCACAGTTAAAGAAAGGGGCTTCTTCATAAGCGAAGTTCGCTAATGAGTCCGCAAACTGATTCCAATAACGTGGAACCTGCTGAAGAGACACTCTCTCAAACTCGTCGAACAGGGTCATAGCAGTGCAATAATACATAGAGAGAATAGGATTTCGAACTGTGTATGTCCCATTTACTTGGTTCAATACCAACTGGGAATCCCCTTTTACTAACAATTAACAGATACCACATTTCTTAGCAATATTTAACCCCATGATTAAGGCTTTGTATTCTGCCATCTTGACGAGCATCCTTGTTACATTCAATAAAGAGGGTGGGTTGGAGCCTTCAATACATTCTCTGAACATGCTAAAGTTCGACTATCATAATTACGAGTAGAGTTGACGATGATCGGTTGTGTGAATCCATTGTGGGTGTACACAATGTACTTTGATGGAGCGTCTAGGGGTCCCAACAAGAAGGGGAGTGTAGGGGTAGTTATTAAAGACCCACGATGTAGAGTAGTAATGAAATGTTTAACCACATTTCTTAGCAATATTTAACCCCATGATTAAGGCTTTGTATTTCATTACTACTCTACATCGTGGGTCTTTAATAACTACCCCTACACTCCCCTTCTTGTTGGGACCCCTAGACGCTCCATCAAAGTACATTGTGTACACCCACAATGGATTCACACAACCGATCATCGTCAACTCTACTCGTAATTATGATAGTCGAACTTTAGCATGTTCAGAGAATGTATTGAAGGCTCCAACCCACCCTCTTTATTGAATGTAACAAGGATGCTCGTCAAGATTCATAAGTAGTGATGACAGAAGACCTTTGATTTCCCAAACGAATGATATGTCCTCTTGCTCAATCACTTTATATCCTTTACTCCATCAAATAAGCTTCCCTTGATGATATCTATGCTCCAAGTAGGGCTATTCCAAATAAGGAATCAACCGCCCCATCAACCTCTTTCGTCTCTTGCATGTTCTTGATCAGCCCAGTATTGATCTGCAAGGTATTTATTTCATTAGTGCATTTAGAAATAATAAGGTTTAATCTTATTAAGATTAACCTTATTTTTAATTCCACCCCTTCAATCAAGATCAACCAGTAATGTCAAGGATTTATTCTTCTCTATTCTTACAATCTTATAGGGACTGTCCCATTTGGGCTCAAGTTTTCCTAGAAACAGTTCTCTCCATGCATCATAATAAAGAACTAACTACCCCTTCTTAAAGGTATATTTCTTTGCTTTTAGATCGTGCAGCCACTTCATATAACGCTTAGCCACTTCCTAGTGCAACAGACTCTGCAATTTGAGCTCATCCAAGTGGGTCAGAGTCATAAAACTCTCGAATAAGGTATCCTTATCGCCCATAGAATGATTTATTGCGAATCTTATGGTTGGCAACTCAATCTTTAAGGGCAAAACACACTCCTTCCCATAAATTAATTTGAATGGGGTGTGGTCATTGGCTTGTTTGAATATTGTATTATATGCCCACACCACCACATACAGTTTTTTGTCCCAATCACGTTTCCTCTCAGATATTATTTTTTATAGAATACCCACAAGCTGCTTGTTAGTACTTTCAACTTGCCCATTTGCCTGCGAGTAATAAGGAGTCGTCTTGTTATGCTTGATTTTCCATGCTTTAGTCAAGCTTTTAATCACCTTGTTTTGGAAATGGGTTCCACAATCCGATACTAATTCTCTTGGCAGACCGAATCGGCATATAATCCACTCTAATAGAAAACTAGCAATCTCTTTTGCATCATCCTTACTTGTCGCTCGTGCTTCTGATTACTTTGTAAAGTAGTCACTTGCCATGATAATATATCGCTTTTGCATAGTGGACGACTGAGTAATAGGACCCACAAAATTAATGCCTTACTTTTCAAATGGAAGTATAGCCATAATCGGGGTAAGTGGTCGCTTCCCATTCTCCCTAGTGTCATGCCATTGACAAGTATCACATCTCTTAACATACTCAAATGAATCTTGGAAGATAGACGATCACCAATATCCAGCTCTTACGGCCTTCTATGTTGTCAACCATCCAGCAAAGTGCCCCCCAAAAGTGGAGTCATGGCACTCCTCCAAGATGAATGGAACCTCGTCATGCATCACACATCGGTAATAGATATCATCAATACCCTACCGATATAGTGTTCCTACAATTAATGTGAATTTTAAAGCCTGATGTTTAATTTTTCTCTTCTCAGATTTTGATAGAGTAGCTCCAATCTCTCTTGTAGATAGATAGTGAGTTATAGCAACATGCTAGGAGGGAATAGAAGTTATATCACTCTTAAACAATGTTTCCATGTCGCTTCCTTCAACCAAGACGTCTTTTGGTTCTCCCAAATCCAGAAGACATTCTACAATGCCCTGTAGCTTCGGTGGCTTGCTCTTAATCTCATAATCAAACTCCTGCAAAGTGATTAACCACTTTGCCAAACGATCAGGTGACTGTAGCTTGAAGCCCTCATCGCAAGGCATAACTTCTCCATATATGTGTAGTTAATTTCCGATATGCCCAACTTCTGACTAGCAAAGGCTACCGGATGGTACCATTTTTCCTCCCAATTTTGGGTCAAACAACAACTAATATTATGCATTGTTGCTATTGAAAATATACAAAACATTTCGCCCCTTTTAGGTGCTTTTAAAGCAGTTGCTTTGGCCAACTCCTACTTCACATCATCAAAAGATACTTTACAAGCATCACTCCATGCAAATAGAAAATTAAAGGGCAATAGGTTCGTCAGTGGCAATGTTCTTTCTGTTAGGGCATTTATAAACCTTCAATAATACCCTACTGATGACAGAAAGCTATGTACCTCCTTTGGAGTATGCAGCAGACTCATGGCAACTATGACCTTTATCTTTTTAGGGTCAGTCACAATCCCTACTCGCGATCCCTACTAAACTAACCACATGGCCTAGCAACAGCCCATAAGGCACCCCGAAGACACACTTCCATGGGTTAAGAGCTATACAAAATTGCCTGCAATGCTCAAAACACTTCTGCAAAATAAACAACTACCTTTCTCTTATGGTGGTTGTCCCCAGGTCATCGATAAATACCTTCAACTCCTATGGGGAGATGTCACCAAAGGTCTTATTAGCTATTCTTTGCCACAAACCAAAGGTCTTATTAGCTATTCTTTGCCACAAACCAAAGGTCTTATGGTGGTTGTCCCTAGGTCATCGATAAATACCTTCAACTCGTATGGGGAGATGTCACCAAAGGTCTTATTAGCTATTCTTTGCCACAAACCAGGCGCATTGCATAAACCAAAGGCCATCACATGGTACGCAAAGGTATCGAAGACAATAATAAATGTCATTTTCAGCTTGTCTTGCTCAACAATTGCCATTTGCTTATACACCACAAAGCAATCCATGAACGAATATATTCCCCTACCTACTAATTAATCAAAAATTTTGTCAATAAATAGCAACGAGTAGTAGTCCTTAATAATCTGCTTATTCAGCTCTCTAAATTCTATGCAAAGCCGGATTTGATTTTTTTTTTCTTCCTGATCACAACTGGTGAACACCATTCAATATGCTGAACATGGAAGATCAAACCCGCTTTCCACAACTTTTGTAGCTCCTTGAACAGCCTGTCCCTTAGTTCAAAAGGCAATGCACCTTACTTTCTGATATACGAGTCAACTTCCTTCCTTTAGAGGAATGGTATGCACAGCTAGGCTGGAAGGAATGCCTCTAAGTTTGTCATAACTGATGCCAAGCATATTTCACGGTGGATTCCGTGAGGTTTTACGGTGGATTCCGTAAACTTTGATGACCGGGGCTCATACACAAAGTGGATTCTTTGTGTGAGAAGTTGATGGGGACGCCTATCCTTTTCGGGCGTTTCATTAATTTAGTGTGTACATGGGTGATTCCATAGCGGGTGATTTCGCAAAATGCATATTAAATTAATAAACATTTATGAGTTTAGAGTGCACACTCGTAATAAATTAAGGTTAGGATTTATTTCTAACCAGTTGATTTATTTATGTAGCTGAAGATTGCTAGGTATTCACTTTTTTCGATTTAATTGTATTATTTTACTAACGATTGTGAATGCTTCAGTTGATGTGTAGAGATAGCAGCAGTGGCGGAGGAAAGCATTGGAGTCTACTAGCGAGTATTCGACCTATGGATTATATTTTGATAGGCGCCATGCCTATATTTTGTCATGTCTATTGAGGCATCGATTATTTATTATTATTTTGTATGCGCCTATGCGCCCGGATATGTTATTTTTATTTGGACATTGTGTTGGGCGTGCCAGGCTCTTTGGGCACCATCCATTAGCTTTATTTCTATTTTTATAAAAGCAAACTCAAAAGCTAAAAGCTTGATATATTTTTGTAAATTGGGCTATTATTGAGCATGAAGATGGAATATACATAAAATACATGCTTTGTGAAGCGCTCACACAAGGCATGGGGGGAGATTGAACCCAATTGGTCTCTTGCTCTTGTCGTTCATGCTTTTTACATTGTAATTTGTGCAAAAAGGTAGAGTTCATTGTTCTTGGGGACCTTCTGGGATTCACTACGTGAGCATACAGTGAGACCGATCTGCGCACCAGTGGTATCAGAGCGGAGCTGAGATCAAGAGCTTCCAATCGCTACCCATCTCGTGGGAAGGCGGAGCTCCTAGAACGATCGGGCTCTACGGTCAATCTCGTTGCGAACCGTCGATACAGGCAGACTTATGGCGATCAAGAACCCCTATTTCTGTCATCAGATCGCGAAGGACCGGGCTGTACAGGCAGAGGACCACTCCTTCATCTCCATCAACAAGTCGTGAGCAAATAGTGAGAAACTCCATATCTTGTTTCTTCCAAAGTTTAATCTTCAAGCTTATAAGCTTTAAAAGAAGCTTCATAGCTTCAAAAATCGTCAACGAGGTATCAAAGGGGCTACCAAATCTTTCGGGCGGCAAAAAAAACGGCCCCCCCCCACGACTGCGCCGTTTTTTCTGAAGTAGCCCCCCCTTCAAAGCTTAAGCAATTAAGCTTAATCTATTAAGCTTAATCACACTAAGCTTAACTCTCCAAGTCATCAAACTCCAGGTACCGCACCTCAGAGATCAAGTTCTGCAAGTCATCTGTGATCAAGTTCTGCAAGTTCACTAAGTCGGCTAAGTTCTGCAAGTCTGCAACTCTGCAAGTCACCTAAGTCTGCAACTCTGCAAGTCAGACTAGTCAACTGGAGTCAGAACTGACTTGTGCTCAAAACTCTTAAAAGGGCTATTCTTGCTCAGAAACTCCGAACTGCAAAGTTGTTCGTTGGAAGGTATTCTACCCATACGCAGGTTTGCTGAAGCATTTTCAGCATAGAAGAAGGAACAATCGCAGATTTTCTGAAGATTGAGAAAGAAATACCCAAAAACACATAGCGTTGTAACCCCGAATTTGAGCTACGCTCATCCCGCTAACTTGATTTTGAGCGAGAAAGGTCTTTTGAGTTTTACAGGATGACGGAACCACATATGGATGATCTTATGGTGGCTGAAGACGACCTACCTGAACCTACGATGGAGCAAAAGTTGGACTTAATCATGATGCAATTGGAAGAAGAACGAAAGGCTAGGCAAGCATTGCAAGCGCAATTTTCAAAATTACAAAGAGCGTCTACCGACAAAGAAGAACCTCAAGCTGAAGATTTGATTCGACGTACCATCGACGCCACTCTTGAAGCTCAAACCATTCGCAAGGAATCAAAGATAAGTAAACGAAGTTTCAAATTTCGTACTTTCAATGGCATACGAGAAGGAAAGATTGTTCTAGCATTCATTAGTCAGTTTGATGACTATTTCCATGAGGAAACTTATCCAGAAAAAGATAAAATCAAGTGTGTTACTAATCATTTGGTAGACAGAGCATCACTTTGGTGGACTGTAGTACGCAAGAGCATAGATTGTCCTGCTACATGGGAAGATTTCAAGAAGAAGTTCATGCAGAATTTCCTTCCACCACAATTTCATGAGAAGGCTATCAAGCAATAGGATCTACTCCAGCAATGGGATCGTGAGCTTATACCTCAGTATACAGAGCGTTTTTGGAATGCACTCCTACAGCTACGCATGCTTGAAGACGTACCAGAGGCGACACATAAGTGAAAGTATATGTCTGGACTTCTTGGGCATTACTACGCTAAAGTTAACATGTTCAAGCCTGCTACTCTTGAAGACGCCATTTCACTAGCTCACGACACTGAAGATAAGCTACGCGGTAGAGACAGACGACCACAGCAATTCCAAGCCAATGGTAATTATGGATCTAAACAATTCAATTCCAATTTTAGAAGATTTAATCCATGTCATTTCTCTTCATCATCTTTCCGCAAGAATTGGGCTAAACCACCTGCATTACCATCCAATGTCAATCCAAATCCTAAGCCTATTCCACAGCCAAATCCAAATGTACCTAGACTTTCCGCCATTGCAAATAATGTAACCAAAGCCAAGCCAATAGTATGTTATAAATGCCACCAGCCTGGACATCTCGCAGCAAATTGTCATTCAAAGAAGCCACCAACTCATATCAACTATCTTGGAGCCATGGACGAAGACAAACATGAGGATATGCCTGATTTCACTGAAGATGAGGACGACACTACTACTACTTCCGATACTTTACCAGGTATGCCTACTCCACATTCTTTATTGACTATGAAATGCTTGGTGCATGGAAAGGAAAAGACTATTTTGCATTATGACAGTAGTACTCATGATTTTATTTCAGCAAAATTGGTAAAGGAACTGAAATTACAGACTGTACCTACGCATTATCGCATAAAAGCTGCATTTTTAGGCACTAGGTATAATGGTACACAGGAAGTGCAAGACTTAGAGATTCAAATTGGTTCATACACTGAACGAAGAAATTTCTTAGTTGTTCCATTACAGTCGAGTGACATAATTCTAGGTATGCCTTGGCGACACCAGCATAATCCAGATATAGATTATTCCACACACACAATGAATATTAATTTTCAAGGAAAATCTATTACATTATATGGTATGCATGCATCTAATGTTTTTCCACTGCTTTCGCATACTCAAGCTAAACGTGCATTACGCAAAAGTAGTAAATCTTATCTCATTTGGGTGAATGAATTGCAAGTAAAGGAAAATCATATGCACCCTAGGCATAAGGAATTTCTTGCATATTTTAAGGATTGTTTTGCAAAAGACCTACCACCAGGTTTACCTCCTTCACGTCCAGAAGACCATAAGATAGATTTGATCCCTGGCACACAACCACCTTGCAAAGCACCATATAGGCACAACCAGATAGAGCAAAAAGAAATCCAGAGTCAAGTTGAGGAATTACTAAATAGAGGTTTGATTTGACCTAGCAGTTCTCCATTCGGTGCACCTGTATTGTTAGTCAAAAAAAAGAATAATACCTATCGTATGTGTATTGACTACCGAGCTTTAAATAAGATCACTGTAAAGAATAGGTATCCTATTCCTAGAGTTGATGACCTTATGTACAAACTGCAAGGATCTTCTATATTTAGTAAAATTGACCTTAAGTCTGGTTATCATCAGGTGAGGCTAGATAAGTCTGACATATTCAAGACTGCATTTAGAACACAGTTTGGTCATTACGAATTTTTAGTCATGCCATTCAGATTGACTAATGCACCTGCTACCTTTAGTAGAATGATGAACCGTATCTTTTTGAAATATCAGTATTGTGTAATTGTTTTCTTTGATGATATTTTGGTGTTTAGTCAAAATGAGAAAGAACATTATGAGCATTTGTCATTAGTTTTTCAATTATTGAAAGAAAATCAACTGTATGCAAATCCTGAAAAGAGTGAATTCTTTAAGACAGAAATTGAGTATTTAGGTCATATTGTATCATCTGATGGAATTAAAGTTGATCCTAAGAAAATTGATGCAATATTGAATTGGCATGTTCCTAAAAACGTGCATGAGTTACGCTCATTCCTTGGTCTTGCTAGTTTCTTTAGGAAGTTTGTATGTAACTTTTCATTACTTGCTTTACCATTAACCAAACTTCTGAAGAAAGGAATAGTTTATCAATGGACCGAAAATCAACAGAAATCCTTTGACTTACTGAAACATGCATTAACCAATGCCCCTGTTCTACAGTTGCTGACTTTAATAGACCATTCTTTCTAGTAGTGACCGATGCTAGTGGATCAGGAATAGGAGCCGTACTTATGCAAGACAATCATCCTATAGCATATTCTAGTTGTAAGCTGAAACCTTCTGAACTGAAATATTCCACATATGACAAAGAACTATTAGCAGTTGTACAAGCATTAAGACAGTGGAAACACTACTTAATGGGTTCAGAATTTATGATAAAGACCGATCAGCAAAGTATTCGATATTTACTTAGCCAACCCCAAATCTCTGACCGTCATATCAAATGGGCTTCCTTTATTCAAAGTTTTCATCCTATCATTCAATACCAACCTGCAAAAGAAAATGTAGTGGCTGATGCATTGAGTAGAAGACCTGTTATTCATAATATTTCTGTCATATCTTTTGATTCTTTGATTGCTATGAAAGATACATATCACCAAGATATTACTTTTCATTCTGATTGGAATAAATTAGTTCAAAATAATTTCATTCATGTTGATTCATTGTTATATAATGATGGATTTATGTTTTATGAAAAGAGACTGTGTGTTACCATTCCATTCCGATCTTTTGTTTTGAATGAAATTCATTGTCCCCCATATCAAGGTCATAGAGGTATCATATCTACATTACGTATGTTAACTAAAGATTTTTATTGGCCGCATATGGATGCTAATGTATCTAACTTCGTTTCTGAATGTTTGATTTGTCAAAGAGTTAAGAGACATCATGGTAAACAGTATGGATTACTTATGCCTTTGTCTATTCCATCTAAACCTTGGGAACAAATTTCTATGGATTTCATTACTGGTTTACCAAATACTAAATCTAACCATGATATGATTTGGACAGTTGTAGATAGATTTAGTAAACAAGCATATTTCATTCCATGTAAGAAAACTTTAATAGCATCACAAGCAGCACAAGTGTTTCTGAAAACTGTTTTTACTAACCATGGATTGCCAAAAGTTATCATTTCAGATCGTGATTCTAGATTTTGTAACAACTTTTGGATTACTCTGTTTGCTAACCTAGGCACAAAGATTGATTTCTCATCTGCATTTCATCCAGAAACTAATGGACAAACAGAAGCCACTAACAACACCATTCTAGATCTTTTACGTGCATATACTATCTCTAAACCTCAGACATGGGACACTCATTTGCATTTATTACAGTTTGCATATAACAATGCACCGCACACATCTACAAAGAAAGCACCGTTTGAAGTCATTTATGGATATAGATTATCTACACCTGTTGCATCTTTGTCTAATAGAATTCAGAGTGCTGATGATATTGCTAGTATGCATAACAGTATATTTGATGAAGTTAAAGATATGATTGCTAAAGCCCAGCAATCATATACCAAACAAGCCAATAAGAAAAGACAAGCCATGACTTTCAAAGTTGATGATCATGTTTGGCTGAGAATAGAAAAACGTAGACTGCAAAGTGTAGATAGACATCCAGTTGTCAAATTAGCTCCTAGATTTTATGGACCATTTAGAATCATTCATAAAATTAATGACAATGCATTCAAGTTAGAATTACCATCTCATTGGAAAATTCACAATACATTTCACATTAGTTTATTGAGACCATTTAGAGGCCAATTACCTGTCCACCCTGTTTATGAAAACCCACCTTTATTAGAGGAAGAGACTGAAATACTTGAACCAGAAGCTATCATAGACACTGACTTTATGACCACTAGAACTGGCCGAAGGTATTCTAGATATCTAGTAAAATTTAAGAACCATCCTGTAGAGGAAGCACAATGGATGCACGCTAGAGACTTAAATGCTTTCCCCACTCTGTTAGCTCCACATTGAGCTAATAGCAATTGAGGTCAATTGCTATCCCACCCCGGGGGTATGATGCCAGGAGGCATATTTCACGGTGGATTCCGTGAGGTTTTATGGTGGATTCCGTAAACTTTGATGACCGGGGCTCATACACAAAGTGGATTCTTTGTGCGAGAAGTTGATGGGGACGCCTATCCTTTTCGGGCGTTTCATTAATTTAGTGTGTACATGGGTGATTCCGTAGCGGGTGATTCCGCAAAATGCATATTAAATTAATAAACGTTTATGAGTTTAGAGTGCGCACTCGTAATAAATTAAGGTTAGGATTTATTTCTAACCAGTTGATTTATTTATGTAGCTGAAGACTGCTAGGTATTCACTTTTGTCGGTTTAATTATATTATTTTACTAACGATTGTGAATGCTTCAGTTGATGTGTAGAGATAGCAGCAGTGGCGGAGGAAAGCATTGGAGTCTAGCGAGTATTCGACCTATGGATTATATTTTGATAGGCACCACGCCTATATTTTGTCATGTCTATTGAGGCATCGATTATTTATTATTATTTTGTATGCGCCTATGCGCACGGATATGTTATTTTTATTTGGACATTGTGTTGGGCGTGCCAGACTCTTTGGGCACCGTCCATTAGCTTTATTTCTATTTTTGTAAAAGCAAACTCAAAAGCTAAAAGCTTGATATATTTTTGTAAATTGGGCTATTATTGAGCATGAAGATGGAATATACATAAAATACATGCTTTGTGAAGCGCTCACACAAGGCATGGGGGGAGATTGAACCCAATTGGTCTCTTGCTCTTGTCTTTCACGCTTTTTACATTGTAATTTGTGCAAAAAGGTAGAGTTCATTGTTCTTGGGGACCTTCCGGGATTCACTACGTGAGCATACAGCGACCGATCTGCACACCAATAACTCAAAGTGAAGATGTCGCAAAACTCTTGAATTAAGGACACATAGTCCTCTCTTTCTTTTGAACTGAGCATGGAACCTAATTTAATTGCCCGCGAATTGTTTGGTCTACCAAGGTCCAACTCAATTACATCCGTATCTCTTATCCTATCCTGCGAATTTATTGGCTCATTCAAAGTTATCTGATAAATGTCCTTTGTAGTGGATCCTTCTTTAGATCCATTGCTCAATGACGTCTCATATCAGATGGACCATCTAATGTTTCTAGTTCAGTAGAGGATAAAGGAGCTCTCTCACTCTGAGGAGACTCAAGGTAAGCATCCACTATTACACAATTGGCACCTCTATCTAGAATCACTCGATTAGTGAGTATATCGACTTGACAGTCTATTCGTAGGATCCATGACCTGCCTAGTGAAACTCGATAGCTAGGACATCTGGCAAACCTTATCACCCTAAAGTCCAGATAGCATTCCACTCTTGCAACAGTAACGTGGACATTAGTGATGTAATCTTTTGGTTGCCTTAGACTGTCATCAACCATCCTGATAAGTGTGGAGCCATCTTTTTGGATTTCTAGACCTAGCCTCTCCATCAAGTCTGAACTCATGATATTGACGGAGGATCCAGTGTCCACAATAGCATGCTCCACTAATATTCCATCCACATATGCTAGAACCCTGGGACAATGCTTTTCAGCATGCTCAAACCAATCTTCTTCTACTCGTGCTATCCCCGAAGGTTCTACAATATACCCAATACGCTGGATTTTCTTGAATTCCTCACATACTCCTAGAGACAGTTTAATCAATTGCAGGAGGTTCACATCTGGTTTAATTTCACAAAGAGAACTTGCTAAATCAAAGTCGTGGTAGTTAGCCAAAGCTCTCTTCTCTCGCGAAACCATTCTCTCCTTTGGTCTTTGGACCCGTTTTGGTGCCTCTTTGTTAACTTTTGCCTTCTTTCTTGGCAATTCTTTATCCCTCTCAAGATCAACTTTACTATCAACAGGCCTTAGAGGTCCACCTTCCATATCAGGATTCAGGACTTGCTTTCCCCTAACATCGTTCTTAGGGTTTCCCTCGATAGGTTTTACATTACCTTTGTCACCCTCTCTAGTCTTTTGACCTCTTGTTACAGCTCATAGATTAGAAGTTCTAGTGCCATTGACACGTACAGCCTCAATAAGGTTAACTCCACTGCCATGAGGCAACTCCTCTACAATAGCCTTTCCTCTTTGCAGTATTTGTCTTGGTCCATCATCTTGCTGGAGATTATTCCCTTATGCATGATGATTGACTAGACCTAGCTGTTTACTTCCTCGTTGGAGAGAACTGATCTTACTCCAATAGGTACCAACTAAGTGTCCAGACTTTTTGCAAATATCACATTTGACATTTGGACAATTTCCAGGGAAATGTTGGCCACCACACCACTTAGCTGAATCTTGAGGGGGCACCCTCTTCAAGGCATTGACTCCCTATCAAATTCTACTGCTTCTTAAGGAAATTGACATCAATAGCTATTTGTCTATACTATTTAGTAATCATGTCAGTGTAGTGCTTCATCATATGCTTAACTTCACCAAGGACATTTGAGGCACTTGACTCGTAGCCGCAATCGTCAATCTGTCATCCCATCGGCCTAACCACTTGATTGGGAATCGGCCATTGACTTATTGGGACAATATTAGGGTTTGTTGTCTAGCCTCCACCATTCAGTGGAGCCATTTGACTAGCCATAGGCATAGTTGCACTGGGAGGAGCTGGTAACATAGGAAAATTTGGCATGATACTCCCTCTTCCATTCGCATTTGACATGGGATCCCCTTGACTCCCATTGGTCAGTGCCAAATTATTTCCATTCCAATTTACCCTTACTGCATAAGCCGCTTGCAAGCACGACTCTACTCCTTCTACTTGGGTAATAGCAGTGTCAATGTTCACCAAACTGACACTACTCAGTTACACCTGGATATTGAAATCTAATCCATGTAGGAAATATTGCAAATGTGTAGCTAGTGGAATGGGAATATAAGTATCAAGTTTGCGAAGAACTTGCTTTAGTTTCTTGGCATATGCCTAGACATTCTCATTTGGCTCCTGGTGTGTTACATTCAAGACACACAACCAATACTGTCCACCCCTCTCAAGGGCAAACTCTCTACGTAAGGCCGTGAAGAATTTGTCAATGCTAGTTATGGTTCCGATCTCTAGACCGTGATACCATACTGCTACCCTTCCTTTTATTGTCATATTTAAGAAAATCATTTAGTGTCCTTCGTCTTGGATTCAATAGTTGAACATGAGTTTTTGAAACTCATAAATATGGAGTTCTTCGTCTTCTTCTGCTAGCCCATTGAAGATGGGTAAAGGTGCTCCTAATGCCATTAAATCCGATGTCCCTGCTGGAATTGCAATCGGTTGTGCCATGCCTAAAACCGAATTGACAATAGGAGTTTGTGTAGATAAAACTGCACCCCCACTTGAAGTGGGTTGATTGACTAGAAGAGGGGAAGTATTAAAACTTTCTCTCGCACTCAAAGGGCTGCTTGTAACACTTGGGTTATTAAAGCCACTACCTCTTATGCATATCGGATTGCTCCTTTGAGGAGAACAACGCCTTAGAATCTTAGCCCGCCCTCTAGCCCTCTCAGCACGTTCCTCTTTTTGTATTTTAGCTTGATGGCTTTTGTCAAAGGACATAAATCAACTATTTAGTTCCTAGAGACCCTAGATTCGGAACCACCACTTATTGGTGGCTCCTGGCAAATGCACCACCTATCAGGACCTAAAATGGGACCGACACTGGCTCTCTAGCACTAGTCGGACCTCTAAGACACACAAGACACTCCACACGGCCTCGCGGCCAGGAGCATATAAGGCTCACACTACACTAAACTCTAATATCAATTTTGCATTTGCAATAGGACACAATCCAATGTTTGCCTTCCCTTGCTCCTCAAAGGCAGATCCCATAATATATAGGTATAATACCTCATAACACATACTTAGGAGGCAACCTCTCGGTTGAAACACCGCAGCCTCATTGCAACTCTCCTACATCTCGGGGATTGGCCCCAAGATGTGTTGCTTCAACATAAAGAATAAGTGTACAAGCTCCACTCTTTGATTTATCAAATGATCCGGAAGTTTATGTTTCCTCACTAAACTTACCCCAAGGAACCACTTGTATATCCTACAGCAAGAACTTCCTCACACTCTCAACGTTGGTCAATGTTTGGCATACAGGTGTTATGCATCTAGGATTTTATGCCATATGGTATGCAAAATGCAAACATGGATGCTTATTATGCACAAACATTTTATTCTAAAACAAATTAGTAAAGTGGAGTGTAAAAATCATCCCTTCAATGATTTTCAATCTATGCGTTGTTGCTGCGTTGCTAGAGACTAGCAACCAAGTTACCTTGTGCTATTAGCCTCTTTAGACTTAAATTATGATCATCCTATATGATGTCCACAAATAAAATATTAGACTTTACTTCATTTTTAGCACTCAAACACTTCCACAACCCTTCTTTCCCCCCTACCGCTTATGTGTTGCATCGTTGCATAGGTGTAGGGTTTTATTTTTTTGTCATTTTCAATGTATAAAGTAATAAAAAACGCACTAAAACATACAAAAAAGGATGAGCTGAGGCTATATCTCATGCCTCAACCTTTTCAAACATTCACAAATATTAATCATATTTTTTATTAATTTTTAAAGCATAAAAATCTCTTTTTTTATTTTTCTCTAATTTTTGCTATTTATTTATTCATAAAAATAGGTTATTTCCTTATCTATGATTATTTACTAATTATGATAGCTAAAATATGTTTTTTTTAGAATTTTATCCCACACGAATCTCTTTTTCCCACCTGAAACCAACAAAATCTTCATTTTTACTCTAAAAATGTGCTTTTCAGGTTGTAATTTACTTATTGTGACTACACAGAAATGAATTATTTGACAATGGAGAGAGAAAGTTTAGCCATGGTGTTTTCTATAAATAATTTTTGGCATTATCTTTTGCCTACGCGCTTTACCTTCTTTGTTGACCATCAAGCCCTACTTTATCTTGTTAATAAACCGTGCGCTACAGGGTGCATAACTCGATGTTTACTTCTGCTTTTAGAATTTGACTTCTTCGTGGTCGCGCAAAAAGGAAAGCAGCATTATATGGCTAACCAGATGTCTCGCATCCCCATAGGAGAAGCCGTTGGACAAGGCATTGTAGATGAACTACCTGATGCTCATCTATTCAGTGCCTATCTAGCGAAAAAGAGTTGTTTAGAGCTAATTTGACACCTTATTGAGAAGATGGCATAGTCCAAGTGCTTGAGCATGGACTCCCTGAATGACCAAAAGAAAAAGCCCAACTTAGGTGACTCATTCTCAAATTCCAACCTTATCAATTGATAGCAAGCCAACTCTATCAGCTAGGGCAAGACGAATTGCTACGCAGATGTGTGTGCGAGCATGAAATGCACTACACTTGTAGAGGCACACGGCGGAATAGTAGGAGGGCATTCCAGTGGAGACACAATAGCCCGCAAGGTGTTGCAATCTCAACTATGGTGGCCTACTCTTTTCCAAGATGCAACACAATTCGTAAAGCAGTGTGATGAGTGCCAAAGGACCAAGGTACCAGTTCGCAAAGGACAAAATGGAGTTGAGTCCAATCATTGCAAGGAAACCATTTGAGAAATGGGGAATCAACTTCATTGGGCCAATTAGTCCTGCAATACAATACTCATAAGCAAAATACATCATTGTTGCCACAGACTATCTCACAAAGTGGGCGGAAGCACAAACTATAAGAAAGAATGTGCTAGGACCACTACCAAGTTCCTTTGGGAACAGGTAATCTCAAGATTTGGCTACCCCACGTTAGTAATCAAGGCATGCACTTCATCAATGAAGTGATCGCTCACCTCCTATCCACCTTTCTAATCATCCATCAAAAATCCTCACCGTACTATCCTCAAGCTAATGGCCATGCTGAGTCTACAAATAAACTACTCGTAAACGTCCTGACCAAGGTAGTCTTTGCTTCACACAGTGACTGGGATAACAAACTCATGCTAACCTTATGGGCCTACTACATAGCTTACAAAACGGCTGTGGGACAAACATCCTTCAGGTTGACCTACAGGATTGAAGCAATTCTACCTGTAGAGTTCTTCGTTCCTAGCATGAGAATCGCTCATCAAGAGAGATGGGATGGAAAGGAGGAATGGACAGAGCACCTAGTTGAGCTAGAACGCCTATCGGATACTCAACCACCCACGTGCTAATATGCAAGAAGGCAAGACGCAAAAGCTGGTTTGACAAGCATGTCAAGCAATGTAATTTCAAATAGGGAGACTTGGTTTTGTTGTACTCAATCAAGGGATATAAGCAGAAAATGAAGTTTAGAGAGCTAGGGCCTTTTTGAGCTTGCATCATTAGTTGAACTGGCAATGTGGAACTTGAAACCCTAGAGGGCGAGGGCATAGGATTTTTTAATGGCAACTGCATAAAGAAGTACTACCCTCCTGCACACCCATTGCATGAGCCGCCAATGTGGGAACCCCCTGTCAATGTGCGAGTGGCCACTATCACAAAGATTAATGATGAGGATGAGAAAGCAGTAGAACCAGCCTACCTAAGCATAACTGTCACTGCCAAGAAAACGCATACCTTCAATGCATTGATCGATGAGGGGGTTGACTTTAATGTCTTAACTCACAATCTTTGGACTCACATTGGTAGACCGCAGTTACAACCCACCACGCCAAACTCAGTCCATATGGGGGAAATCATATGCACTCTTGGGAAAGTGCAAGGCTACAATCTCTATCGATTCTGAAAGCATACCAATGATCTTCTATATGTTGCCAAACACCAAGGATGCAAGTATGGAATTGCTGTTAGGACACACATTTAAAAAGCAAGCTCATTGCAATGTCGACTACAAGTCCCAATGTATTCACTCGCCCTAGGCAACATACATATAGTTACCACTTTCAATAAAGGGCTACACGACTCCAACGAAGTCTACAAAGTCAGTAGAGAAACCCACCATCAAGTTTAAGAAGGGGGGTCATGACTCACCACAACCGGCTAAACCTAAAGACCTGCAAACAGCTAAAGCCAAAAATACAACCCCTGAACCAAGGCTTCAATGGATACCTAAGCATTCAAATCCACCACCTAGGAGCACACATCCCCAACCTCGCAAGGCTAAATATCCCCACTTGAAACCTAGGAGGCCAAATCGAAACCATAAACATCAACGTATGGTCAAGCTGTGATGGGTCCCTAAGACCTTATTGCAAGCGCAAGGCTACTATATGAGTAACACTTGGATCTGAGTACCTAAAGCCATAATAGCTCAAAGCCATACTCAAACGCCTCCCTCAAGCTTGACCACAAGAACCATCATAACAGATCAGGTACTCAGGCCATAAGAGACTCAGGTTGCTAAATCCGGAGAACCTCCAAAGTCCAGCCCTACGGAACCTAAAACAATTTATAGGCCAAAACCATAGCCTGCTGCCTCAGTACATGAAGAGCAGCAAAGATTGAAAAGAGAAATGGAAGATCAAGAATAGAGGCTAACAGTGCTAGCTCAAAGGTAGGGGAAAAGTGTTGAGGAGATGACAAAAAGGGCAGACGAATGGGCAGCACATAATAAAAGACAAGTCAAAACCTTGGTGTGCCATCTAGCTCAGGCTGAAAAAGATAAGGTTCTAGCTAAAAGCTGCTCGAGCAGAGGCCGCCCAAATGGGCTTCGAAAACCAACAACATGCCTTCCTCAATACGCAGCTCGATGTCACCTAGACGCAAGAAAGGGAGGCCATTGAAACCCTCAAGAAGAAGCTACAAATTGCAAGCAAGGCCATGAGAGCAAGCCTACAGATGCCACCACAACCTATAGGAGTCACCTTGACCCTGCAAAAGCAATAGAGATATCTACTATTGGCAGCCTGACCCCACAAGAAATAGATGCAATAGGGTTTGCAGAAGGGGTCCAACAAGAAACCCATCAAGGCAACGAGGCTAGCCAAGCTTCGAGATGGGGCCCCATAGATAGCCCCACAGTCGGAAGACCAACAACAAGCCGACACATCCCAAGAAAGAACAAGAAAGAGAAAGAAGAGAAGAAAGAAAAGATGAAAAGTGAAGAAATCACAATGAACAGTTGTTTACCCACATAGGCCACATTCACTGCACCCAAGGGTTTTCAAGTTAGGTGCATCCGGTGGCTTTGATCGACTGGCTCCATCCCTAACCCCCTAGCCTCATTTTGATTCCCCACTTCATGCTTAGGGCACATCAAGGACAGGACATACCTACGGAGGTAACACTTGCCTATGGTTAGAGACTTGTCACCCTAAGCTACATATATCGCACCTCCCTTATACACAAACTGGGTCCTCAAGTGGGGGACAATGCCCAGGCTCAACCCAACTCCCAGTTCCACTAGCACAAGCACAATGCACCACATGGAAAAGCATACACGGCCCCAGGTAGTGCACCTTCTTTTCTTTTTAGATATAAACAAAGGCTCCAACCCCCCAACATCGAAGGCTCCATCATCCATGCAATGCGCTCCCAGCCTCCACCACCTTAATCGATTGATCAGCTTCTTCCCAAGACCAATTCCCCCGAGACCCCATCATCATCGACTCACACGACTGCCCTTTTAAATCATCGAACCTTCATCAATTCAAAACTGCAAGTGTCCTAAAACTAGCACTTATCTAAGAGGGGGGTCATCTTATACGACATGTTACCATGCAGATGACACAAAGCAGAGACTAACCAAGGCAGACCCAATCAAAAAGTGAATGAAGAAGCTCATTTGAAACAGTGCAAGAGAAGGAAAGCTCAAAAAAAGAGGAAGCTCCAACTACTTTGGCGAGGTCCTCTCAAGGATGAGGGAGGCCATGTCAAGGATAAAGGATGCTCTCTCAAGGATGATGGAAAGCACCAAAATGATTCTAGTATCATGCTTAGCAAGGATGGAGATAAGCACCGAATATTCTAGCAAAGCTCTCTCAAGGATGAGAGAGAACCCCCGAATGCTCTCGCAAGGAAAGCAAGAGGTGCAATGTAATTTATTTTATAAGGCACACATGCTTCCTCCATTGCAAGTGGTAAACTCTATACGAAAATAGGTGAAGGGATAAGCAACTTGAAGGGAATAAGAGAACACCATATTGAGATTGTGTCATAGCAACCGCGAAGGGAAAGAGGATGAATCCATCCAACATGATATTCAATTTTGAGGACAAATCCACACATCTGCCTCTCTCCAAGTAGGGGTCCGTCCAACACGATATTCAATTTCAAGGACAGATCCACTCAAGGCTAGCGGTAAAGAAGGACTCGCCCCAAATACATCTTCAAGTTCAAGGGCCAGTCCATCCAACACCATCCCCCACAAGGGTTAGTGCACTCCAAGTAACAAACAATGTGGGCAAGATGATAAATGTAGCCCTCGCCCTCCCCGCATTCCATTTTGGCCAAATAAAGCGCAATTAGTGGCCGCTCTTATGGGTCCTCTAGGGCCTCTACTATGTCTCTTAGCTTGGTCAAGGAATAATCATGGTACATGGGTTAAGTTGCAACTCTAAATGGGCAGACAACTAATGAGTTCATTAGTTGTTGCTCATAAGTCATCAAGTTGTACTTTCCATAGTCAGAAGGCTCTATGAGTTGTCAGATCCATCTTGGAAGGTTGTCGAAAGGTTTCCCTACTGCAAGAGATGCTCTACCTAGCCTGGGATATGCTAGATCTGGAAATTTTTCTTATCCACTTCTGGTCTGATTTGCAGTGTCTAGTTTGCAATATCTGATTTGTAGGCATCTAATTATCATAATCAAACTGCATTAGTCGGTGTGAGCTCTGGTTGGCTTAGTAGGGTCCATGATTCATAGGTCAAGATATTGAAATATGCTCCTTCTCACATAGCCGATGCGCCATCCATATCTACAGGTGTAGTGAGCTTACCTTCATGCCGATTGAGTTACCTCCTCTCCCATGCACTCCGGTAGCTCCACGATCCAAGTGCAAGCCTCAAGCAAGCTCCATCCTCAAGCTCCATGCTCCAAGCTCCATTGCCGCAAGTAAGACAAGAGAAGAGAAGAGAAGAGAAGAAGAGAGGAGAAGATGGAGAGCTTCTCCTCCCCGGTCCCTCACCCTCACACACACTCCCTCACACTCTCACACTCCCTCTCTCAAGCATAAGCTCAAGCAAGCAAGAAGAAGAAGAAGAAGAAGAAGAAGAAGAAGAAGAAGAAGAAGAAGAGGAGAGCCACTTTTGGCCACACACAAGAATGAGCTTCTCATTCACTTTTCAACTTTATATACAAAACCCTAAATTTCTTTTGGGCGGTCATTCCCTTATCCCCTTTTTTACATGGCCGGCCATGGCCTAGGCTCTTTTTCCCATTGCCCTTCTATCTTCCTAGCTTCCTTTTTACCGCCCGTCTACATTTACAAATTGCACAGGTGAGAGCCCGGCACTCCTTGAATTAAACCATGATGCGCTTGCGCTCTTTTACAAAAGTATTGACTTGCGATTTTCCTTGTGCGCCTTTCTCCCTTATTTAGGACTTTTCTCCTTGTGCGTCTTTGTCTTCCGTTTCACTTTGCTTTGGCCTTTGTCTTTTGCTTTAGCTTTTTCAGATTTTTCTCCTT
The DNA here is from genome assembly GCF_053477565.2 of Lygodium microphyllum. Taxonomy (NCBI): domain Eukaryota; kingdom Viridiplantae; phylum Streptophyta; class Polypodiopsida; order Schizaeales; family Lygodiaceae; genus Lygodium; species Lygodium microphyllum. The sequence goes on along the minus strand of NC_141158.1, from coordinate 19,708,157 downwards.
CGTTTGTTTGAGGGTTAACAGTTGAGCGTGAGCTCCCCTACAGTTGCAACATACTCGGCCTTGGTAGTAGAGAGAGTCATGCATTTTTGCACCTTGGATATCTAAGAAATAGCACCTCCAACAAAGTGAAGACATAACAAGAGATGGACTTCCTACTATCAGTATGTCTTACATAATGAGAGTCAGTGTATTCTAGGACTCCTACATTCTAGCTACCATAACATATGCACATAGCTGCTATGCCCTTCAGGTATATCATGATACCCTTTATAGCATCTCAATGTCGTCTACTAAGTATAGCCATATAGCATGCCACAATGTAATGGGAGCTCACGCTCAACAGCCAAGACCCACGGATCGCTTATTCTTTCAAGTATTTCAAGCGAGCACCTATGGCTATCTCTCACCTAGCCAATACGCCTTCAATCCTATCGGGGTGTAGTGAGCTTAGCTTGATGCCCAAATGGGTTTCTTCCTCTCTCAAGCACTCTGGTAGCTCCACGCTTAGCCCTTACGGGGGACACCCACAAGTACTCATAGGGAAGTGCAAAATCCTTGCGACAATTGAAACTAAAAGCTTGCCTATCCTATTTCATGTTCCTCCAAATAGTGCTAGTTGCGGGAAGGAAACCCTCCTAGGAAGACCCTTCAAAAGGTCAACTGTGTGAGGCCGACTCTGTAGCGCAAAGGATACACCTGACACGACCGGGTGTGAGGATAGTCACAACCTTTAGCAAGGGTAACCTCATCGAACCTCGAGGGAAAGGCAAAGAAGGTACTGACATAACAGTCAAGCCTACTAACGAGAGCAAGGACTTGTTGGAAGAGTTGATACAAGCACAGGTCGAAGAACGAGAACCAGTGAGTGAGGCCATGCCTGAAATAAGAAGGTCAAGAGACAATGCCAAGAACGGGCTTTGGACTTACAAATATCGTAGAAGACCCCAAAAGAAGCCCGAGCCTTATAGACAAAGGCATCAATGGAGGGTCAGCACAACGCCGCGATGGATATCCAAAGCGTTGCTACATGCTCAATGGTATTATGCATGTAACCGATGGATTTGGATACCAAAACCCCCTGCTAAACCACCTCTATCAGCTGAAGGCAAGATTGCACCAAAAGCAACGAGGCACAGGAGGAAATCTAAGAGAAACTCTAGGTCTCGAGGCAAGAAACCAAACATGAGTGTTCGAAAGAAAGAGCCTCAGCCTAGTATGCTTAATAAGCAGATGTCATATGTAACCATTGAGCGCGCACAAAGACCATTAGTGCTCAAGGAGCTTTTGACTTCCCAAGAGGATAATGAGCACCAGGGGCACAACGCTGCTCGTGAGAAGGCTGATTGTTCAACAAAGCAAATAGCACAATCGTCTAATAGCCTCAAGCAAATCATTCAGCCAACAGTGCTAAGTCCACCTAAGAGTCCTAAATCTCCTACACCCTCTTTTTCCAAACGGACACAGGAAGCACAACAGCAATCGTCAAGCACAACTGCTCAATCCCAATCTCTATCTCCATCTAAGCTTCCAAATGTCCAAGAGGAGGGACATGACACCATCCATAGCTCTCGGCCCAAGGATATGCCTGAGCAACCTAATGTGACTAGATCAACTCATGCTCGATCTACATAAATGAATGCTCAAAGGGCAACAAAAGACACAACCACTTCCGATCGCCCTAGGGACTTGACATCGCAATCCACCAAGGGTAGCCAGCCCACTGGACTAGCCGCTACTACTTCTAATCAGGGATTACAGTAGTCACAACCCTTAGCTGTGACAATGCCCCTTGCGGAACGTGTCCTTAGTAGTTTACCTGTGAAGGAGGTGTCGTAACCAACTTCCTTGACAACTCTAGCACTTCCAAAGTGCCTAAAGCCTAGGCTGGAGGAGTTAAACACAATGGAATTGGCCGAGGAGCTAGACTCTCCGAAAAGGGAGGCAGTTGTACCCTCACAACCTGGCGAGGCTATTCAGCAGGCCATGGCTATGTCCCATGAGGACACACTAGAGAAAGAGAATGCTGAAGCCCAACCAAGCACATCAACAATTGACGTGGTCCAAGGTCCTGAGTCGTTGAGTGATACACCTTCACTAACCAAGAAAAAGAGAAGAAAACAACGAAAACAACAACAGTTGCAGGTGGTTGTGGACCCCAAGAACATTGAGATAAAGAGCGCTGGAGAGCTGAGGAATGAAGCATCGAGTCCATCCACCACTGAACCAATTGATGCCTCTCCTAATAGCGGTGAAACCTCAAACACATCCGTGTGCTCTGAAAAATCAAAGCAGTCGTTACCATCAATAGTTTCTTGCAACACTCAATCCACTGACAACAGAACTCGCATTGACCAATCAAGAGTGGATACAACGCTGTCACAACAGGGTGACAAACTTATACCAGGTCACATCCAAGGAGAACCATGACTCAATGACAAAGCCTCAGGAGAAACATGAAAACCCCAAGAGCATAAGAAATCCTAGCATTGGCCAAACTTGCTCGTCTAGGCCTGAGCCCCCAGCTATGCTAAAGCCCAAGCAAACTCCTAGAACCTTGCATGAGATAGCAACCGAGCCCTTGTTGAACATAGAAGTGTCACAGAATGCTTAACCGAGTTGGATGCTAAGCTCAAAGTGTTCGCACGTGTCTATGTCCTGGCAAACATGGGCGCATTTTCTAAAGAGCGGCTTGAAGAATACTTGCCATTTTCCTTATCCTGGGAAGAGCAAGAACATCTTGACGAGCACTATAACAGGCTCTTGTATGAACGCATGCGACTCATCTCTGACGAGGAAGCCGACGAACTATGCTTAACTGTAACATTCAATGATGTGCTCTGCCAACCAAATCTCTTAGAGATAGAGCAACTAAAGCGACTATCAGAGGGCCGAAGTCAATTTGAACAACGTTGGTGTGAAAATCGTGTTGCAATGGCCGAACTAGGAGCCCAGATCATGACAGTCTCAGAGGAGCGATTGGCCGAATGGCAGTCTCAAAGAGACCCAACCTATGTGGCACCAACCTCCTTTCGAGTGCTGACTGCCATTCGGGGTACGGACTTGGTTGAAACTGGCCAAGAGAACTCTCTGTCTAATAAGGTTCTCACTGAGGAGGAGTTACATGTTGCCAGTAGACTCGAACAAGGTTCCATGCTACTCGATGTTGCAAAATATCTATCCGTATTGAGTAAGTTGCCACGAGTACCAAATGCATACGCCACACTCCATTACAATCCAGAGTTCTACAATTGGATTTTATCCTCGTGAAGTGACATGGATTCATAGATATGTATATAAATAAACAATGATTTTTGTGACCCTGTATAGACACTATCAACACACACAAGCAATAATAGTCAAGCGCAGGGAGAAGAGTTGGGTTCAACAGGCTAAGCTCCTCAGGTCCTCCTCTCACCACACATTTAGAAGTTGTGCGACCATTCCCACCTCCAGGCGGAGGGCATGCAACCCTCATTACCACTATAGGAGGCCCTAGCCAACATCTCTAATGGCATAGACAGGGTATCGTCCCTTTCTATACACCTTTCCCCCTTTTCGGTCTATCCTTCCGAGGATGAGCCCTGCCCCACTCCATGACAACCAGTCCACATAACTTAGCATGAGCCAAGATCTACTAATGGCTGGAGGCCAAATGAACATCATCATGGGGGCCATCCCTCTACAACAAACCTTGCATGCCTCACCCCTCCCCTTCGCGTCATATGAGTTTGACAACCCACACTATAATCCCTTTCACGCGAATGGTTTTATCATATATCAAGGCCTAATCCTTGGTTCGCATTTTGCAGGTCCCCCTACGTGGAAGACATGGAGCACCCAGAGCAACTGGCTTGCAAGGACGCTCTCCGCTGTTGAAGGGAACATGCAGCACAAGCTCCTCCACCGGTGCATTATGTGCCTACCCTCAAAAGGTATGCAAAGAAAAGAGGTCCCAAGTGACACCACCTCGGACATATGCCGAAGAATCCCTAGGCCAGGGGAGTAGAAGCTCAAAGAAGCACACAAGGTATGGCAACACCAGTTGTCCAAGCCCCCAACAGACGCTCGGGCACCAGGTGCTCAAAGGCAGAAAGGGTAGCTCGAGACAAGGAAGAATTCGATGCACTGTTCAAAAGCATTTTGGAAACGGTTGCGGCCAGAGACTACACCATTCAGGTCCCGGTCGACATCTTCCCTGCCCAACTTCACAGGAGCCCCTCACCAGTAGAGCCTTAGTCGCCTGACCACCCGAACTCACCCACCTTGTGTAAATAGAGTAGCCCCTATGATATACAAGCAAATTTGCAAAGGCCATCTTGCCATAACTTTTTGTCTTTTGATGATTAAAGGGGCAGGCTCCCCACTTGTACACACTTTCCTTACCTATTGCTAATATATGCCAAGTCTTTAACAAGCACCGGAATAGGCATTGCAATCAGCATCATAGGATTTTGAAAAAGTAATATCTTGACATGATTGCATTTGTTCATTGTGCTTGACGCATGCGACTTGCATATACTCTCATGAAGTGACAAGTGGATACATGATGACACAGGTTTGCGTGCGAACGTGTTCAATGCCCAAGTCACCGCAAGACCACCAACCTCACAAAGAACTGCGACAAAACCACGCTGTCGAACGCCAAGAATCACCCTTACGAGTGCCCACATCGCATGATCCAAAGCATAGTCATGGGCTACGCTCTCTTTCTGGGTCAAGCTCTATAGTTGACTCATGGCAGTTGTTATCTCAATTGTACCAACATCGCGTGTCGCAAAGAGGTTTGCAATATCTCAAGTGTATCTCCCCATCTCAACAACCGCTTCTCTAACAATGAGGCTAGGGCACAATCATCACTGTAATATCCATTTCCTGAGCCTTCGAAGCTTGACATTTCCCAACCCATTGAAAGACTGATAGCCTCAACATATTGCAATGGTTGTACTCAGGCAAGCCCAAAAAAAGAGAGAAAAGAAAAGAGAAAGAAAGAAAGAAAGAAAAAAGCACAAAAAAGAAACAAAAAAGAAAACAAAAGACAAGAAAAGAATGAAAAGATACGAAGCACCCACGATCACAGCACAGCACCTAGGGGTCCTCAAATTAAGTACGTCCAGTGACTTTGGTCGGTTGGCTCCGTCCCTAGTCCCCTAGCCCTTTCGCATCACCCACAATTGTTCAGGGCACATCAAGGGCAGGACATACCTAGGGAGCTTGTCTCGCCTATCATTAGACCTGTCACCCTAACCCATTCGCACGATTCCCTCTTGCACTCTGCCTTAGTACCATTGCATTCAAATTGTGGTAAGCACCGCACGAATGGCCATGAAAAGTACACCGTCCTCATCAACCAAGTCCACTAGCTCCCAGCTACCGAAAGTGCAGTGTCCCTGTGTTCAATTATGCTCCATTGTGCACTCACAATGCAAAGGATGTCTCATTCACCTTCACGTGTACTTCTTCTCAACATGGACAACTTTGCTTCATCCACATTGTTATGAGAAACCAGCTCGCGTTCTTCTAACTAAGTAATATCTAAGTATGCACGAGCACTCACATAATATATGCACCAAAATATATACACAGTTTGGGTCCTCAAGTGTAGGACAATACTCTTGGCTTGCTTAGAGTTCGACCTGTCTCCCAAACTAATTAAACTATGTCTTGTGCACGCTAGAGAAGACTAGCACTACCCCTAGGGAGAGACCACCTATGAGAAGGTTTTCAATTGCAAGTATTGAAGACTCCAATGAAAGTGTCATTCACTCTTCATCAACACCCAACTCTGAATTCTTATCCTTTATCATCCTGCAAGCCCGCCAAGAATCGTCATGTGCAAAATCCCCAACAAACCGCCACTTGTACTCCGTTAGTGCAATCCCCACAAAGAACAGCCCTACCACTAACTCCAATAACCCTACCACTAACAACCACCTAAACCACCAACGTGCCCCAACGACCTTCCTCCCCACCACTACCAACACTCCTCCATGGCAACCACAGATATCTTTGCCACCCACGTCTTCAATGCATGCTAAAGCTTGCTCCTCCCTACGATGGTGAGTGCCATGGGACTGGCACTCGTCTAGGAGGGGGGTAATGTTAACCCTCAAACGAACGAAGGTGGAAAATTTGGAAAAGCTAAAGTAGAAGACAAAGGCCAAGGCAAAGTGAAACGGAAGACAAAGACGCACAAGGAGAAAAGTCCTAAATAAGGGAGAAAGGCGTACAAGGAAAAGTGCAAGTCAATACTTTTGTAAAAGAGTGTAAGTGCATCATGGTTTAATTCAAGGAGCGCCGGGCTCTCACCCGCCGTGCAATTTGTAAATGTAGACACGCGGTGGAAAGGAAGCTAGGAAGATAGAAGGGCAATGGGGAAAAGGGCCTAGGCCATGGCCGACCATGTAAAAAAGGGGATAAGGGGATGACCGCCCAAAAGGGATTTAGGGTTTTGTATATAAAGTTGAAAAGTGAATGAGAAGCTCATTCTTGTGTGTGGCCAAAAGTGGCTCTCCTCTTCTTCTTCTTCTTCTTCTTCTTCTTCTTCTTCTTGCTTGCTTGAGCTTATGCTTGAGAGATGGAGTGTGAGAGTGTGAGGGAGTGAGTGTGTGAGGGTGAGGGACCAGGGAGGAGAAGCTCTCCATCTTCTCCTCTCTTCTTCTCTTCTCTTCTCTTCTCTTGTTTTGCTCGAGGCAATGGAGCTTGGAGCATGGAGCTTGAGGATGGAGCTTACTTGAGCCTTGCACTTGGATCGTGGAGCTATCAGAGTGCGTGAGAGAGAAGGTAACTCAATCAGCATGGAGGTAAGCTCACTACACCTGTAGATATGGATGGCGCATTGGCTATGTGAGAGGTAGCCATTAGTGCTCGGCTTGGAACGCTTGAACAATAAGCGGTCCGTGCACTCAACCGCCAAGACCCACGGACCACTTATTGTTTCAAGCATTTCAAGTGAGCTCTCATGGCTATCTCTCACCTAGCCGATGCGCCGTCAATCCTCTTGGGGTGTAGTGACCTTACCTTGATGTCGAAATGAGTTGCCTCCTCTCTCACACATGCCGGTAGCTCCACAATCCTATATGCTAGCTTAAGCATCCTCAAGCCTCCTCCATCCACCATAGCTATGCGCACAAGAAAAGAGTAGAGAAGAGAAAAGAAGAGACAAGAGGAGATGGTGAAAAGCTTCACCCTCTTAATCCCTCACTTCCACACACTCACTCACTCTCTCACACTCCCTCTCTCAAGAGCACACACACAAGCAAGGTGAAGAAAAGAAGAGAAGAAGAGAGGACTCTTGTTAGCCATACACCAAAGAATGAGCTCTCATTTATTTTTCGAACTTTATATACAAAACCCTAAATTCCCATGGGCTCCCATCCCTTTTTACATGACTTGCCATTGTGGCAAGGTCCCTTTTTCTAATTCCCTCTTCTTGCTTCATGCCCTAAGCCTATACCCGTCTATTCTTTTACAAATGGCACAGGAGGGAGCCTGGCACTCTTTTATAAGAGTTTTTTGAGGCGCCTTTCATTTAAAATTGCACTTTTTGCCTCAGTTTAGCTTTAGGGACCGCCTCTATGCCTTTGCTATTTTTTCATCCTTTTTTCACTTTTTTCTTCATTTTTTTGCCATCTCGAATTTCGTAAATGAATCCTGCTCTCATCATTTGTCAATCTCATAAATGAATCTTACTCTCATCAGCTTGTCAATCTCCTCTTTGATTACATGAGCGTGTTTTGGATTCATCGGATACGGTCGCTGCTTGACCGACGTTACGTCTGGTGTCATGGGTATGTTATGAATCACTACACTCGGATCTACCCCCTTAAGCTCTTCTAAGGACCAAACAAACACGTCTATATACTCTCGCAAGAGAGCAACAAGACTCGTCTCCTCTTCCTCAGTCAAGTCATCAACAATAAAGACCGATTGGGGTGTCTCCCCTTCCTGTGCTAGGCTCACCTCCTTGACCTTGGCTAGTCCCTCGATGGGTTCACTCGTTTGCCCTTGGCATTTAGCACCCAACAGGATTACTATCCTTTCATCCTTCTTGAATTTAGTAAATCTCTTCGGGAGATCCTGCGGCTTTCTTTGCTTTTCCGTTTGCGAGTCCCTAAGTTGTTTTGCCCTTTCTTCCTTCAATCGTATGTGCCTCAGGTG